>NC_081392.1:19360190-19960190 GCF_030684315.1 Stegostoma tigrinum | reverse complement strand
GTACCATCTGGTGTGTGCAAATCAGGGGGATGAGATGTGCTCTGCTGGTGTACAATTACTATTAATTACTTCTATATGTGTGTAATACTCTCTCAAATTTAATATGCTTGAAGTTCATGAGATAAATTTATACACACCAAACTATAAAAAAAATTAATAATGCAAATACTAATTCATAATTAAAAAGAGTTAAGGAAGAAATTATATTCACCAAAGCAATGAGTATCTTTACTCAGAATTCCCTTCAGGGCAACATTAGCATTTCCAATGTTAAGGATACAGAACAACTGCAGAGGCAGAAATTTGAAAGATATCTACCAGGCAGCCACTGTCACCAATAAATGGTCTTTATAGTAAAATGGGCTATTGCTAATGTAGAAGACATTGTCTTGTTCTGCTTTGCTGCTAGCTTGCTTGTAGATATAAAAATATTGCACCAATTAGCATAGGGACATTTATTTCTGAATATCTCCGCTGACTGAGCTTATATCTTTAACATCCTCCCGAGCCTTCACTCTGATCTCTGCTCCTGTTGCCAGATCTGACCAGGCTACAGGGACAGAGGTAGACAGCACCTAACAAAAAGAGTGTGAAAGGGAGAGATCAGGCTGGGGAGGTGACTGGGAATGAGAGCAGAGTTAGCAATCTATGAAAACGGGGTTGGAATCTGGCAGCAGGGAAAGGAAATGCCATTTCAAAACTGATAGGATTGAGGGATCAGGTGGGGGAATGCAGATATGGTCAGGGTTGCAATTCTAACACTTATTTGGGTAATCATGAGAATTCTGTAAAATGTTTATAAGCTAAATTCCTCACCCCTCAATACCACAGGCATGAGAAAGATGACTGGGCCTTTATTTCAAGTATGTTTATTTTTCTTTCTGGCTTAATTCTTAGCAACATGGGGAATGCCAACCATAGAGAAACTCAACCCTCCAAATGCCAAATTGACAACCTGCCTGTGGAGGTTTAGCACTTTTGTACAATTCAAGGTCAGAATATCAAGTAAAACACAAGGTTAAATTGTTTAAATTGGATTTTCTCTCGCTGTATGGGAATCAGAGTAATACTTCCGCCCAATCAGCACCCTTTCATTGGAGCAGAGGGAACTGTACAGAGCTGAAGTTAGGTCAGTTTCCCACTGATCTTTGGACTGTGAATGGAACATCGCTTCCACTTAATGTTCTTTCCACCAACTTCCCTGACAAAGATTTGCTGAGAAACCTGTTCAGCTTGTAGTAAATATCACAATCACATTCAGAGTTAGAAAAAAAGGCAAACAGGTGATGGCACAGGTTTTTAATATAAAAACATGTTCATCAACAGCATCTTTAAAAAAATCATGGGTGGTACAACTCTTTACTAGATATAAATGTAGAATACAGATACATATATCATATAAATATCTGTATTTTTATATAAAGACAGATATATAGATATATAGTACATTACACTTGCACAGAAATTTATCCAGGCCAGCCAGATACAACAAATATCAAACATGAATTAATTTTGAATTTGAAAGCTGTCCAACATATATCAACCATTCCCCCCCCCACCCCCATCTTTCTATGAATTTCTGCTTATATATGTCTTACTTTCTGATTTCATTAAACATCAAAGCTGTGTCTTAGTTGAGATGAGAGTGATAATGACGGTAGTTTCTCGAGTGACGGATCCTCTCCGGTGTAATGTGAAGTCCTCCGAATGCACCTATGATTGAACGCAAATCCCTTTGGATTGCAAAGACTTGCAACATTGATGGGAGAGACAAAAGAAAACAGCAAGCAACTCCTTCTGTGAACGTGGTGATGGTGCTGCCCTTGGGGCACTGGCATTGGCAGTAGTGAACCTTTCCACTCCCAGTCCCCGTATTGTGGTAGTCTAAGGCACCGCTGCAGATGCATAGCAACACATCCGAGGTTTCCTGCCTGATCACTCCTTTGAAAGGTTTACCTCCATGCTAATGATAGCCCTGCATTAATGAAGGTCTGTTGTAGTCCTGTGAGTGACGTTGAGCTCACACTGTGCTTTCCAACATCCATTCTGTGCTGCTGCAAGTGGTTCTCTTGCTCTCCAAGACAGTGTCATCAGAGTTCAAATTCTGCCCACTGCCAGTCAGATTTGCCTTAGTCCGTGCCCTCCTTGGGTAGCTGTGGCTCTGGAACAGAGAATAGTCTCCATCAAACGAATGTCTATGCTGAGCTCTCGAGATTTTGCAGGGCAGAACAGATACATTGCTTAGTTTAGCTTCCTTTTCCCTTCGAGGTAGAGTGCCTTTGCACGATCTAATCAAACAAACCGACATGCTGGAGTCAGTTGTGCTCCCCTCTGTCTGTCCCTCTTCAGAGGACAACTGAGCTTCTTTCTGGGGGTCTACAATTGGCTTTGTCCTCCTGCATTGTGTGTGAGACAAAGTGTCTGCTGTCAGCACAGTAGCTTGAGGAAAATCACCCTTTTCCCGAGACATGTTCAATAGCACAGTCACCAAACCCTTGGATGATTCACCAAAAATCTCTTGAATGGACTCACCTGAACCTTCAGTGAGCTTTGAGCTTGACCGTGTCATTCCTCCATTCTGACCCCCATTGGTCTGTGAGCACATGTTGCTCACCACAGTCTTGTGTTCCCCAGTGTTATTGTAGACTTTATACCTGATCATAAGGATGATGATGAAGACCAGCACAGAGGCCACAATGATGCCACCAATGATGATGATCATAGTCCCACCGAGGAACTGGGTATGCACGGAATGACATTGGGTGTATTCTTGCTCTGTCGTGAATTGGACACAGCCCACCACTCTAGTGCCAGTCATTGAAGTAATTCCATCATCGTAAACAGCCAAAATACACAGGTCATAGTCCCTTCCCGGTGCCAGGTCATTCACCAAAAAGGTTTTGCTTGTAGATGGAATCATTCTAAAAGATACAAGACCTGCGGTTAATAATTTTGGGTCACATATCACATCACATTTCTCACATTGATGCCATCTGGACATTTCAAAATCATTTTGAGCCTAGGGTTAATCTCCATTGGATTTTTCTTTCACTTATGAAGATTCTAAGGAGCTGACACTAGTCATGAAACTGGGTTATATCTCCTTCAAAAGAAAGAATGAATGAATTGAATGAATGAATTAGCTTTATTGTCATATGCACCCAGTGAAAAGTTTAGAAGTTGCCACTTATAGCACCATCTGAGGTACGAAGGTACCCAGGTACAATCTTTAGTTACAGAATAGAGAAAGGTAGAAAAAGAAGTAACATCACAGCTATACACACTATAACCATAGGTTCAGGAAAAAATCAAGAAGCAAAATTAGATAAACAAACATTACAGTCTCTTTCCGAGGAACCTCCATAGCAGACCAGCACAGCGGGGGGCTCCCCATGGCCTGATTGCTGGCTGCCACTGATATTAACTGGCATTAGTGAGATTAGAGGCAGAATAACTGCAGCAGGTCAGAATTTGCACTACACTAGCAAAGGGAAAACATTCAGTCACAAATCCCAACAGCTAGTCCCTATCCAACAATAACTGGATGGGTCAGGGCAGGACTGGAGAACAAGGTCAAAGTCTGGCTTCATCTTCGCTGCGGCCATTTGCTTTGCAAAGGCATTTGCTGGAACAGGTCTTACTCCTGACACTGTCTGGGAATTTTGAGGCTGTAAACGGGTCAAATTCTGTGGGAGAAAATTCGGACATGGAGAAAAATGTCAATGTGAAAAAGTAGGGAGATCAAAATTAGGGAGGGAGTCTTCCCAATTCGTCCTTTGTACAGGAACATTCCATGAACAGTTAGAATTGCTGAATTCTTAGAAAAAAATAGTACTGATTATAACTCCAAAGGTAAATATCTATAGGAGATGGGAAACACGGTGCAGTTTATATATTGCTATCATATACAACAATTGGTAGTGATTTTTACATTTCTCTGTTTGGAAAATTCCAATGCAGTATTGGCGCACTGTCAGACGTTCCTTGCATCATTGACATGAACACTGGACATGCTGCAAATGTTGATACATTTCTGTGATTCCCTTATAAATAGTGGGACATATTGGGACTCACTGCCTCCCTTTCATGGGGAGCATAATTGCAGAATCATTAATGATTTAAGGACAGCAGAGGTTTTGCTGCAGAAAACAGGTTCATTTGAGCTCATCAGCTCACCCTAGAAGGCGAGGATTCTTGAGAAACTATATCGCACGTTTCAAATCACAACTGAACCAAAGACGTAGAAATTTGGCCTAACTTGCTTTTCAAAAGCTACATTGAATGCATGGTCCACACTGCTTGCATTATGCGATCATTGCTTTTTGAAGTGTTATAGAATCACAGAAATCCTACAGTGCAGAAAGAAGCCATTTGGCCCATTGACTCTGCACCAATCCACCGAAGACGATCCCACTGTATCCCCATAACCCTGCATGGGTTTTTTACCATTAATAACCCACCTAATCTGCACATCCCTGGACACTACAGGGTAATTTAAAATGGCCAAACCACCTAACCTGCACGTTTTTGTGTCAGAGCTTTGTAAGTGTTGTCTTTGTGTTTTACTCAAAGTTTGAGATGGTTCCTAAGGCTTTTCCCTGATCAGGCCACCATGTAAACCATTTAATCTGAAACACAGTCAGAGAATTCTAGCCAGTAGTTGCTCGCTACATCTGTTTCATTGTTGGAATGGCCCAACTGCAAAATATCTGAGGATAGACATGTGATTGGTCTTCACTCTACCCTTCATCATATCTTCACCCTCTTTCATATCTCAGGCTGTTAATGTTCTCAGTGAGTACCCAACATAAACAACAGCTCCAAATTGCAAAGCACCAACATGCCATTCATCTCACTAAATCCCCGGAGCCTGTGTATATCGTCTCATTATTGAAGACCAGTCTGATCAAAGTAATTGAACAATCATAGCAGTAATTGGTCTTTTTGAGCTAATTGATAATGTGACACTAATTCCCAGTGAAATGGGAAGATATAGACACAGCAGCCGCTCAGCATCTTTCCCCGATTGTGAAACTGTAGTTTTCCAATATCGTCCCACAGTATTCCCTTTTACCCAATCACTTGTCAGGTCTAACACAAACATCTCAGCCAACAGAATGACATGGCTCACATATTGTATAAAGTTAACATTGTGGCCAAAACAAGATGGCTGCCCGTAAGTTGGTCAGTTTCATAGATTAATTGGAAATTAACTGCCTGAAGAAATGCAACAAGTTCAAACATGATTAAGTTACAAAAGAAAAGGCCTTTGTTCCCAGAAACCATGTGTATTTGGAATGGTTTGCTTCTCTAGGATAATCCATTTCCAGCTTTTCCTAATAGGGTGACCCCACAGCATAGCTAATCATGTTCTTCCATCTCCAAACAGATTGAACTTTATTCTTATTTGTATTTAGCAGGTTGTTTTGGTGACAAGAGATAATGGGAACTGCAGATGCTGGAGAATCCAAGATAACAAAGTGTGGACCTGGATGAACACAGCAGGCCCAGCAGCATCTCAGGAGCACAAAAGCTGACGTTTCATTTGCATTGTGATGAGAATGAGTGGAAAATTCTCAGGGCATGTGACAGTGCTCTCCAGAAACCAATCAGAAGCTGCTAAACAAGTGGTTCAGAGGGATTGAGAGCAGTTGACAGGCAGAAAAATCAGGTGAAAATTCTTCATCAAGGCAGTGCCTTTTGGAATGAATCCATCAACAGGTAAAGTCCCACTGGAAATGATTAAGGCCTAGTCAGATTAGGTCCAATCAGCCTGCTCTAACTAACTAGGGATAATGGGAACTGCAGATGCTGGAGAATCCAAGATAACAAAGTGTGAAGCTGGATGAACACAGCAGGCCCAGCAGCGTCTCAGGAGCACAAAAGCTGACGTTTCGGGCCTAGACCCTTCATCAGAGAGGGGGATGGGGAGAGGGAACTGGAATAAATAGGGAGAGAGGGGGAGGCGGACCGAAGATGGAGAGAAAAGAAGATAGGTAGAGAGGAGAGTATAGGTGGGGAGGTAGGGAGCGGATAGGTCAGTCCAGGGAAGACGGACAGGTCAAGGAGGTGGGATGAGGTTAGTAGGTAGGAGATGGAGGTGCGGCTTGGGGTGGGAGGAAGGGATGGGTGAGAGGAAGAACAGGTTAGGGAGGCGGGGATGAGCTGGGCTGGTTTTGAGATGCAGTGGGGGAAGGGGAGATTTTGAAGCTGGTGAAGCCCTCATTGATAGCATTGGGCTGCAGGGTTCCCCAGCAGAATATGAGTTGCAGTTCCAGCAACTCCATTTCCTACCTACTAACCTCATCCTGCCTCCTTGACCTGTCCGTCTTCCCTAGACTGACCTATCCCCTCCCTACCTCCCCACCTATACTCTCCTCTCCACCTATCTTCTTTTCTCTCCATCTTCGGTCCGCCTCCCCCTCTATCCCTATTTATTCCAGAATCCTCTCCCCATCCCCCTCTCTGATGAAGGGTCTAGGCCCGACACGTTAGCTTTTGTGCTCCTGAGATGCTGCTTGGCCTGCTGTGTTCATCCAGCTTCACACTTTGTTATCTAACTAACTGAGGAGTCATTTAATATTAATCATACCAGTTACACTGAATGTTTTTCAGAGTTTAAGTCTTTGGGAAATGAAACTGTTGAATTTGCGATGGCATAATGGTTTTCCAGAGCAAGGAGTTAACCCTGACTGAGTGTTGCAGACTGACATATTCCATGGCCCAGGGCGACATGCTGAGGAATGAACAAAAGCTTGGGGTAAGTGCTACCAAGGCACAGTGGGGAAAGACCATTGAGTAAGGACTTTCTGCTGAAGTTTATTGGACGTCCGTTCAGTTATCAGACCCTCCTAGTTTCTCAAATGCATGTAAATATGGTATTGTGTGCATAAGAGATATCTTTGGTTTGTTTGGATAGAGTCATACTCCAGTATTTGTTTGTTTACTTAATATTCTACTGTACAGAATTGGACTGCATTTTTGTCAATGTACATATACAAAGTTTTTTTAATGAATAAAGTATATTTTTGAAATTAAACAAAAATACTCTTAGTCTCTCAGACAAGTTCCTACTTCCCCGTTTACCCAGCTACAGGACTGGACCAGGGGAAAACCAGTCACCGTGGACTGTGGTGCTGGTTCTAACTCTGCCTCAGATCCTTGCCCCAGCTCAAAGTGCACTAAGCCACCCCCCACCCCAGCTCTCCGGTTATTAGGCCGCAATTTCCTTCCCATCGCTGCACCTGGCTTTGCCTGTACCACTGGCCAAGGTCCTGGTGGGATTTGACCCTGGAATGATCTGGATCAGAGGTATGTCAACACCACCAGAGCCACAAAGCCCCATGACTTTTATGAGCCTGTATCATCAAAGCAATAATCAAGACTGGAAACTCCCAAATATCGAACAGGGTAAGGAAGAGTGGAGACAGTTACAGATAGCAATCTGAGGCATGAGTTCACACATTGCCTGGTGCTGCTGCACTGTGCAGGTGAACACCCTGATAAACGTCAACCTCTATTGAAATAATAGTGGCTTCAGTCAGAGTCATTTTACATCAAGAAGACTCCCTGACTGGCAAGTCATGGAACTGCTTATAGAATAAAGGGAGGTGATGGCCACATGGTCCAAACACTGCACTATAAATCCAGAGACCCAGGTAATGGTTCTGGGGACCCAGGTTCGAATCCCATCATGGCAGATAGTGAAATTTGAAATCAAATGATGGCCTTAATGACAAATGTTACTGCTTGGGGGTTTGGGAGTGAAAAATAGCACCTGGTGCCCTTTTGGAAGGAATCACAGAATCCCTACAATGCGCAAACAGGCCATTCAGCCTATCAAGTCCACACCTATCTGGAAGCTGCCAGCCTTACCCAATCTGGCCTACACTTGACTCCAGACCAACAGCAATGCAATTGATTCTCAACTAACCTCGGAGCAATTAGGGACAGGCAATAGCTCTTGCCTAGACAGTGATACCCAGATTCCATGATTGAATAAACATAAGGTGCATGAGGAATTATGGAAGTTATACCTCAGAGGAAGGCCATTCTGCCTATTGTCCCTGTGCCAGTGCTAGCTCTTCATTTGGACTGACAGAGGCAAATGGGG
Source organism: Stegostoma tigrinum (assembly GCF_030684315.1). NCBI lineage: Eukaryota > Metazoa > Chordata > Chondrichthyes > Orectolobiformes > Stegostomatidae > Stegostoma > Stegostoma tigrinum. The sequence goes on along the minus strand of NC_081392.1, from coordinate 19,952,077 downwards.
TAGCAGGATCTGCAGATTCTGGAGAATCTGACATAACAAGGTGTCGAGCCAGATGAACACAGAAGGCCAAGCAGCATCAGAGGAGCAAGAAAGCTGACATTCCGGGTCTAGGCCCAAAATGTCAGCTGTCCTACTCCTCTGATGCTGCTTGGCCTCCTGTGTTCATCCAGCTCTACACCTTGTTATGTAAGAGGCAAATGGGGCATGGGTTTGACTATTGCCAGACCACAGTAGCCCTGACATGCTCTCAGTAATCTTTGCCAAGTATTTTCTCTTCTGTCGAGTGTCACCTTCAGGCTATCACACTAAGATGTATCAGCTTTCAAATGGAAGTGGGTCATACGACAACAATGGTTAGAAAATGCCAAGGGCATCATTCAATCCTGATGAGTTGATATAAAAAGATTTACCAGGAAGATAACTGAATCTTCTGTTAGACAGTCCCTGACATTTATCGCTGGTTTGTGCTGATGAAGGTGAGAAATAGTAGCACAGGGAATTGGAACATGTTCCATTATAGAGACACAGGGGAGAGGCTGTAGTAAAACAAAAATAGAGCAAATCTGAAATAGAAACAGAACGTGCTGGAGAAACTCAGCAGGTCGGGCCGCTTCTGTGGATGGAGAGGCAGAGTTAATGTTTCAAGTCCCATCTGATTCTGGTTCCTGATACCAGGATGAATTCCAAATTTAGGAACTGGCTGGGGTGGGAGGCAATCCCCTCCCACGGTCCTTTGTCAGGCAGACATGGGAAGCAGGAGGAATATTGGGAATGCTGAGAGCTCTGGGCAGTCAGCAGCACTGACTGGATGTGCGAGAAAACCACAGGAGACAGGCTGCCTTGCAGTGAGATGAGTGTCTCCAGTCGCTGGGCAGAGGGAGACGTCTCTGCGGTGGATGCCCGTGAACGCAGCACCATGAAGTCACTGTATCTCTAATCCCTCCCAACTACACCACCTCTTAAATGAAGACTGCTACTATTCTATCACATGGAGGCACTGGGGGATTGCAGGGGGTTGGGGGGGAGGTTTGGTGAAGGAGGCCTGTTAACTGTCAGGAAATTTAGCACACATCAACTGGCCGCATTATATACCACTTACTGGGGGAGTGGGGTTTCAGGGTGGCCAAAATCTCCCAGAAGCTGCACTTCTGGATAAAAACCAAAGACAAAACCAGCACCATGGACAGTGGCAAGGAATTGCGTTCAGTTATAGTTTTCAAATCTGGGCATCTTATTTAAGGAAGGATGTTAAAGCCCTGGAGAAAGTTCAAAGGAGATTTATTAGAATGATACCAGGAATTAGGGATTTTAGGTAAAAGGAAAGATGAGAGAAGTTGGGCTTATTCTCCATGGAGCAAAGAAGATTGAGACATGACCTTATTGAAGTGTTCAAAATTGGAAATAATTTTGACACTTTAAAGAAGGATATTCTGTTTCAACCAGTTGATATGTCAGTAGCAAGGGATCACAATTTCACAATTGTCAGCAAGACAGCTAGGAGTGAGATCGGGAGAAACTTCCTTACTCAGAGAATTGTTTGGGATTTGGAATGCAGTACCAGGGAGAATGGTGGAGGCAGATTCCATGAGAGGTTTGAAAAGACAGCTGGATATAAATTTGAAAGGTATGAATTTAGAGGGTTACAGGGATAAGGCTGGAGAGTGGGACTAGCTGGGGAGCTCATTCAGGAGCTGCTCCAGACACAGTGGGTCAAATGGCCTCCTTCTGTCTGGTGAAATTCTATAATTCTATGAATTGTCAGAAATTCTACCCAATGAGCCCAATACTGTCTTGGACAGAAAACCTAAGCCCCCAGCAGCAACACCAAGTATCCCCAGCACAGGCTCACACACAGAGGAAAGCTCCCTCTACATTATCCCCCATCAAACATTCCCAAAGTGGGGACAGCACAGGGTTAGATACAGAGTAAATCTCCCTCAACACTATCCCTCATCAAACACTCCCAAAGCAGGGACAGCATGGAGTTAGATACAGAGTAAAGCTCTCTTTACACTGTCACCGATCAAACACTGCAGGACAGGAACAGCCTGGTGTTAAATCCAACACTCAGTTTACATTGATTCTGGGCAGTTTTCTGTTGAGAATATAAAGCTTATGGAACTGCTCGAAGTAACTTCAAGTACTCGGATCTGATATTTTGTTGGGAGAGTTGGGGCAGCAATAATAATGCCTCACTGCAGATCTGATAAATGTACCTTTACATTTTTACATGGAAACCAAAATTGGAAATTGGAAATCATTATCATCCTTTCTACTGGAATGAGTTTTTATGAGTTTAGTTCATTCACTCACTTTCCTTGTTGATGGCTGTTTATGTTGTTTGGGTTAATGAGCAGTGATAGCTTCCCCAGACCTGGCCAAATACTTGCGTTTGTGTCTCAATGTCATGTGCTGGCGAGTTCGATCCCGCTGGGTGTTTTCATACAACATCGTGGCTCCATCCTCACCCACAATCACCTTCTAACAAATGGTTTGCTCACTGATAGTGACCAGAAGCAGAAACTTTTGGCCTATTTCCTGTGTTGTGATCTTTCCAAGAATTGGCAATGGTTTTACTGTCATTATTAGACCTTTAAATCCAGACTAGTGTTGATTCAAACTCCACGATCTACCGTTTTGGGATTTGAACTTGTGACCCTCAGAACACTAAGTCCATGAACACAAGGTCATCACCCCCCTTCATGAAAACAGCTAATAAAGATAGTAAGTGAATCATCAATATTTATGGTATACAAACTCTGCAGCACAATATACCCTTGACATTGTTGCATATTCTCAGCTGGTTGAGGGGCATTGTGAAAACGAGGGAGACAGGAGACTGCCAAACATCCCTGTGCGCGCCATGGGGCAGATGATGTGGGATCCCTTCTGTTCACTGAAAGACAAAAACAACCATGCAGTACTCACTGGGTATGTGTAAAAATGACCCAGTGATTCATTTACCAACAAAAATTCTGTCAAAATCAACTGGGCATTTAACCCATTCGAATGTGGCACCTTGCTGTGAGTAAATGAGCTGCTAAGTGTATTACTTAGTAACAGTGCCCCAATTCAGACATATTTAATTTCTACAATGATCGAAAGGCAGTTGTGTGAGCAGCAGGGTGGTAGGCCTGGTGTGAGGACTCCTGGTGTGGGCCGTACAGGGAAAGCATGGTAAAGAGGAAGAGATTGAGCCCCGTTTGGAAGTGCAGCCCCAGCATGGCTAAATACTTTCAAAAGACTGTAATGTTTGACTTTTAGCTTTATTTCTTTACTTTTCTACCCAACACTAAGAATTACCGCATTGTTTAACTTTTAACTTTGTTTTTTTTCCTTCTTACCTTGTTCCTATGTACTGAAGAACCTCAGATAGTGCATTGTGTGGTGACATTGTACACGTTTCACTGTACTCCTCTACTTGAGTACACGTGGCAATAAAAAATCTTAATCTAAATCTAAAATGTTTTGTGACACCCAGAGGATGTGAAAGGTGCTACATGAATGTAAATCCTTTACTTTACCAACAATCACTGACAACCTTCATTAAATATATAGATGGGTGACCAGTTATTATAACAGAATATTCACTCTGGGCTGGAGGAACTGAATCTTATTGACAGCATCAAAAACAGTGAAAACATTTAATTTAGTAGGTCTGCTTTCTTCATGATTTAAAATTTTATTTATAAAGCTGGCACTTTTGTTGGATTAATTTTTATTTCGATTGATGTCTCCAGTGCAGCTTAATACCATCTCAAATGATCCAATCACTTCACAAGGACAATCTGTAAATTACAATCATTTTATTATTTGGATTTCCTGAAGCAGATTGGATTCTGGGTTTAAATATTGACGTCTATCATTCTTCATGTAATCGCATTGGGCAAACAATGGATCAACAGCAGAACTTTCTGACTGAAAATTAGCTCTTTAGTTGTTGTTCACTTGCACATCAGCCAAGTTTGGGCTCCTGCATTTCATGATAAACAGTGTGAGAGAGGTACCATTAGGATCTACGTGTTTCCTAAGTCAGCTTCAGATTGTTAAATACATTAGCTTTAGCAATCAGCACTTCCAGTAATATTTCAATGTGGACAAAGCTTTCTCCAAGCTGCTACCAACAATAGAAATACAGAAGATAGGAGCAGGAGTAGGCCATTCAGCCCTTTCAAGCCTGCTGTACCATTCAATAGGTTATGGCTGATAATCATGCTCAGCACTGAAAACAAAAAATGCTGCAGATCACAGCAGGCCAGGCAACATCCATGGAGAGAGAGTGAGCTAATGTTTCGGGTCTAGGCTTCATGTCAGCTCTGATGAAGAATCACCTAGGCTCATGGCATTAGCTTACTCTCTCCTCATAGATGCTGACCTGTTGTGATTTCCAGCATTTTTTTGTTTTCTGTACAGTTTCCACCATCTGCAATAATTTGCTCCTCCATTGTACTCAGTATTCCGGTTTCCCTTTCTCCCCAGAGACAATAGGAACTGCAGATGCTGGACAATCCAAGATAACAGAGTGTGGAGCTGGATGAACACAGCAGGCCAAGCAGCATCAGAGGAGCAGGAAAGCTGACGTTTCAGTCTAGGCCCAAAACATCAGCTTTTGTGCTCCTAAGATGCTGCTTGGCCCGGTGTGTTCATCCAGCTCCACACTCTGTTATCCCCTTTCTCCCCATACTCTTTTATCCCTTTAATTCAACGAATTATAATCTAACTTCTTCTTGAAAACATTCAATGATTTGGCCTCAATAGCTTTCTGTGACAGAGAATTCCACAGGCTCCCCACTCTCTGGGTGAAGACATTTTTCCTCATCTCAGTCCTAAATGGCCTCTCTCATATCCTCAGTCTGTGGCCTGTGGTTCTGGACTCCCTGGTCATTGGAAACATCCTCCCTGTGTTTACTCCCTGGTCCTGTTAGAATATAACAGGCTTCTCTGAGATCCCTCCTAACTTTTCTAAACTCCAGTGAACATAGTCCTATCCGATCCAGTCCCGCTTCATATATCAATTCTACCATCTTAGGGTGAACAGTGGATCATGACCCAGGTTTAAAATCTTTTAAAATCCCTCAAGGATCTTTCAGTGAGGATTCAATCTAGTGAGAATTAGGTAGGTAGTTCTTTACCAAAATCAGAAGAAGACAAACTCAAACTAATTACACTTAGTCATTTGTGAGTGAAGAGTTGTTGGCCCATTCACAGGGACAATCAGGAAATCTCAATATTCTGAATCGATGTTTCACCTCATCATTCTTGCTTTTTGAGGGCTCTACAACTTGAGCAGTAATTTCCTGTCAACATTCACATTTTTAGTCTTTATAACCTGAAGGAGTCATTTCGGTTTGTTTAACAGAAAGTCTGAGCTACCAAATAATGTGCAGGTGATTGAAACCTAAAATTTTCAAATACTTTTTAGAAGAAATGCTCCCATTTTAGTTATTGTCAATTGCTTTAACTAATGAGCAATGACGCTGCCTTCACTTTGTCTATTCTGATTGTGACATTCTGACAGAAAATGTTTCTTTTTTCTCAGCACAGATGGCCTGTCATATATTTGTTAAGCTATAACAGCACTTCTTACAAATACTTTGGAAATAAAACTGCACATTAACTTGGATTTTTTTTTCTAGTTAAGACTACTGATGAAAAATCTTTTTAGTTTACTTTTTTCAAAACTTCAAAAATAAATTGTAATACACAATAGAGGAACTATGTATCGATCTACATTTTACAAAGAACATATAGGTCTTGCAAAAAGAATTTCAGGAACAATTATTGCTTCAGACATAGCAACGGGAAGAGACTATTCAATCTCTCAAGTTCGTTCTTTATTCAATGAGATGACTGTTGACCGATCTTCTAACTCCAGTTTCCTGGCTTGATTTTATTATCTCTTATATCATGCCTAGAAAATGATCAACTAATCAAAGAGTTAAAATTATTAATTGAGTTAGTATCTTGGTGTTGATAGGAGAGTTCCACATTGCCAGAAACCTATCTTGCGAAGACTGTTCCCCAGCTTCTCTCTTATCTGATGCGGTTTTGATGTTAGGGTCCTTATCCTGGACTTCTCCACCGGCGGAAACGTGAAGAATTTACTCTTCATTTCCGTCCTACCTTATACTCTTAGACTGTGACCCCTGGCTCTGGACTTGCACCACCATCAGAAACATCCTTCCAGCATTTACCCTGTCTAGTCCTGTCTATGGCATCCCCTCCTCATTCTTCTAAACTCCAGTGAATAGAGTCCTAACCATTCCGATCTCTCTTCTTACAGCACACCTGCCACCCCAGGACAATGGAATGAATAATAAATTATGACCCCAGCTTTAAAACTTTCAAAGACACTTTTCTAAACATCTTTCAGTGAGGATTCAATCTGGTGAGAATTAAGTCGGGTAATTCTTTACCAAAGACAGAAGAAGACAAACCCAAACTAATTTCACTTAGTCACTTGTGTGTAAAGAACTCTAAGCCCATTCATAATAATCTCTTCCTCCCCTCTCAATTCAAACACCCAGGGAACACTGTATTCTAGGGAATGTTAAGATAATTTAATATGTAAAGCACTAATTAACAGAACCTCTAACCATCATCTAATACTTGGAGCCCTGTTGATATTTAGATTATTCTGCCCGACAGGTCTTGCATGTGGCCAAATTATAAAACAATAAGGCTACAGGATCAGAATTAGGCCATTCAGCCCATTGAGTCTGCTCTACCATGGCTGATATGTTTCTCAACCCCATTGTCTTGCCATCTCTCCATTACTGCTTACTCATCAAGAATATCCATTTGAAAATGGAGTACACAAAACTATATATAGTCCTTCATCTTGTATGATGGCTTAATCACTAATCTGTAATTCCAAACCCCAAATTCTATATGCAATAGGATGGTAAATTCTGATTTCCTAAATTCATATTAGCAAACCCCATAATTTTTTTTCAAATCTTGTGTTGCTAAATCCCAACTTAATCTAATCTTAATCTAATCCTTCAACACAGCATGAAGACAGCATTGCAAATCTACTACATACCTTACAGTAATGCTCCGAAATTTGTACCACTTTTCTGATGGGCATCATTCAAGCCTGCCCCGCACACCACCTCCCTCACCCGCATCCCAGGCCCCAAGATGACTTTCCACATCAAGCAGATGTTCACCTGCACATCCGCCAATGTGGTAAACTGTATCCATTGTACCCAGTGTGGCTTCCTCTACATTGGGGAAACCAAGCGGAGGCTTGGGGACCACTTTGCAGAACACCTCCCCTCAGTTCACAGTAAACAACTGCACCTCCCAGTCGCCACCCATTTCAACTACCCCTCCCATTCCTTAGACGACATTTCCATCCTGGGCCTCCTGCAGTGCCATAATGACACCACCCGTAGGTTGCAGGAACAACATCTCATATTCTGCTCGGGAACCCTGCAGCCCAATGGCATCAATGTGGATTTCACAAGCTTCAACATCTCCCCTCCCCCCACTGCATCCCCAAACCAGCCCAGCTCGTCCTGGCCTGCCTAACCTGTTCTTCCTCTCACCTATCCCCTCCTCCCACCTCAAGCCGCACCGCCGTTTCCCACCTACTAACCTCATCCCACCCCTTTGACCTGTCCGTCCTCCCCGGACGGACCTATCCCCTCCCTACCTCCCCCACCCATACTCTCCTCTCCATCTATCTTCTCCTCTATCCATCTTCGGTCTGCCTCCCCCTCTCTCTCCATTTATTTCAGAATCGTCTCCCCATCCCCCTCTCTGATGAAGGGTCTAGGCTGAAACGTCAGCTTTTGTGATCCTAAGATGCTGCTTGGCCTGCTGTGTTCATCCAGCTCCACACTTTGTTATCTATCATTCAAGCCTGTGTTTCCTCAGTCTGTATAATATAAATCCAGTTGAGATTCCAGTAATTTGACATAGCTTGATTATGATACCGTAGAAGGTTCTGCAATGAGGGATATGATGGCCATGATTGTGGTGTAATTGGGCTTGTTTCTAGGTTCAGTGAGCCTAGTCCTCCTCTGAACCTGCAATTAGTCACAAAACAGCTTCTAATGAGGCACGTCAGCAGCAGGAATTAGAAAGACTATGGATTTCCCCATCTAACACATTTGTAATTCAGAGTCTAATTCCTGGAGGGGGTCAGAGAAGCAGGGAACCAATGAACCAATAAAACTGATGAAAGGGCCAATTGATTTTCCAGACATTAAATTCTTGAAATGGGAACCATGGGAGAGCTGGTCTAAACCTGCAGAGTATCAGCTCCCAAAAACAACTTGATAGAAATCAAAGATGGGTCAAACATTGCCTTGCTGTGGCTGTGAAAGGAATATGGAATTAGCCATCTCCCCACTTCATTAACCCATTCCTGTTCCAGGCCCCAGTGTGTCCACAATGCCCCAGCAGCTTCCTGTGGGAGAGAATTACACAGGTTCACAACTCTCTGAGTGAAGAAATTCTTCCTCATCTCAGCCCCTGAATGGCTTACTCCTTATTCTTAGGCTGTCACCCCTAGTGTGGACTTCCCCAGCATCGGGAACTTTCTTTCCACATCTAGCCTATTCAGTCCCATCAACATTTTATATGTTTCTACAAAATCCCCTTCATTTTTCTACACATCAGCGAGTACAGCCTTTCTTCATATAGTCACTCCTGCCATCCTGGGAATCAGTCTGGTGAACCTTTGCTGGGCTCCCCCAGTCATTAGACTGTCCTTCCTCAGACAAGGAGACCAAAACTGCACACAATACTCAAGGTGTGGCCTCACCAGGGCCCTGTATTACTGTAGCAAAACATCCTTACTCCTGTACTCAAATCCTCTCACCACAGTGGTGTCAGAATGTCTGCTTCAGAATCAGTGGGTAAACAGCTTGCAGCTCTCCATGGGTTTTGTTTATTAAATTAGGCAAATGATGCATGAGTGGGTGGGATCAGGCTCACAGAACCAAGGGACTTTGTGTTTTGCTTTCAGTTTGATTTTCAGTTAGTTGAAGATTTCTGCTGGCTGCTTAGCTAAAACCTTGAGATCCAAGCTGCTAGAGTGAAGCCTTAGATGACAGGTTTCCTCTTAAAAAATAGCCAAAGAGGCAGCTTGTTTCCTTCGTCAGGACTGAAGAGAGACAGCTTGTGAGAATCATAGCTATTTGCTGCATTGCCCTTTTACTGAAGGATATGTTTATAGGATGCTGCTTTTATTGAAATAATTGATAATTAGTCGTTAAATCATATGTTATCTTGTTAAGTTTTTCAATAGAGTTAAACATATTCTAATTCTTTTCTCTATAATTTAACAATGTTGTAGGAATAAAATGTGATCAGAGAAAATGGAAACTGCAGATGCTGGAGAATCTGAGATAACAAAGTGTGGGGCTGGATGAACACAGCAGGTCAAGCAGCATCTCAGGAGCACAAAAGCTGATGTTTCGGGCCTGGACCCTTCATCAGAGAGGGGGATGGGGACAGGATTCTTAAATAAATGGGGAGAGAGGGGGAGGCAGACCGAAGATGGATAGAGGAGAAGATAGGTGGAGAGGAGAGTATGGGTGGGGAGGTAGGGAGGGTATAGGTCCGTCCAGGGAGGATGGACAGGTCAAGGGGGTGGAATGAGGTTAGTAAGTGGGAAACGGAGGTGCGGCTTGAGGTGGGAGGAGGGGATAGGTGAGAGGAAGAACAGGTTAGGCAGGCTGGGACAAGCCGGGCTGGTTTTGGGATGCAGTGGGGGGAGGGGAGATTTTGAAGCTTGTGAAATCCACATTGATACCATTGAGCTGCAGGGTTCCCAAGCGGAATATGAGTTGCTGCTCCTGCAACCTACGGGTGGCATCATTATAGTACTGCAGGAGGCCCATGATGGACATGTCATCTAAAGAATGGGAGGGGGAGTTGAAATGGTTGGCGACTGGGAGGTGCAGTTGTTTATTGCAAACCGAGCGGAGGTGTTCTGCAAAGCGGTCCCCAAGCCTCCGCTTGGTTTCCCCAATGTAGATGAAGCCACAATGGGTACAGTGGATGTAGTATACCACATTGGCAGATGTGCAGATGAACATCTGCTTGATATGGAAAGTCATCTTGGGACCTGGGATGGGGGTGAGGGAGGATGTGTGGGGGCAAGTTTAGGGGCATCCCAAAACCAGCCCAGCTCGTCCCCACCTCCCACTGCATCCCAAAACCAGCCCAGCTTGTCCCCACCTCCCTAAACTGTTCTTCATCTCACCTATCCCCTCCTCCCACCTCAAGCCACATCTGCATTTCCCACCTACTAACCTCATCCTGCCCCCTTGACCTGTCCGTCCTCCCTGGACTGACCTATCCCCTCCCTACCTCCCCATCCACACTCTCCTCTCCACCTATCTTCTTCTCTATCCATCTTTGGTCCCCCTCCCTCTCTCTCCCTATTTATTTCAGAACCCTCACCCAAACCCCTATCTGATGATGGATCTTGGCCCGAAACGTCAGCTTTTGTGCTCCTGAGATGCTGCTTGGCCTGCTGTGTTCATCCAGCTCCACACTTTGTTATCGGGGAATAAAATGTGGTTTGATTAAAGCCTAGTTATGGACCAATGACTTCACATCTGGAACACAGCACCTTACACTTGCATTTAAATAAATACTAAAGTTAGGGTCCATGCTTACAATAATTTGGCGGGGGTCTAGTCTGGCCCATAACATTACATGTTTAGGATTAGACAGTGCCTGCCAGTTGTCAGTAGTGTAGTGCCCATTCTCCATGGGTTTGCCTGAACAATGAGCCCTAACAGGCCATGATGGTCCACACAACCTCTCCTGACCCAGTCCTCCTCGTGAAGTTAAAGCCATGCCATTTATTCCTGAGTGTTTCTCCAGATCAGCTCATGGAATCTCAGTGGGCTCAGATGAAGACTCATCAACACTTGAAACATTACCGTGCTCGCTCTCCATGGATGCTGCGAAACTTGCTGTGATTTCCAGCATTTTTTTTTGTTTTCAGAGGTGTATGCAGAATAAATATATCCTTCTCCTCTGTCGCCCATCTTCATAAAGGTAAATGTCAACCACATGGACACTTTTGTAAACAGTAATCACAGGAATTTCAGTTGATCATGTGAAATAATAGAGGTGCATTTTCAGTCACTTTAATGCTCGTGACTTCAAAAAAGTCAGAAGTCGCATGATAACAAGGTGTAGAGCTGGATGAGCACTGCAGGCCAAGCAGCATCAGAGGAGCAGGAAAGCTGACGTTTTGGGCTTAGACCCTTCTTCAGAAATGGGGGAGGGGAAGGGGGTTCTGAAATAAATAGAGAGAGATGGGGAGGCGGATAGTAGATAGATAGGGGAGACGATAACTGGGGAGGAGACTGACAGGGTCAAAGAGGTGGGGATGGAGCCAGTAAAGGTGAGTGTAGGTGGGAAGGTAGGGAGGAGATAGGTCAGTCCAGGGAGCATGGACAGGTCAAGGGGGCAGGATGAGGATAGTAGGTGGGAGATGGGGGTGGGGATTGAGTTGGGAGGATGGGCTAGATGGGAGGAAGGACAGGTTAGGGTGGCGGGGATAAGCTGGGCTGGTTTTGGGATGCAGTGGGGGAAGGGGAGATTTTGAAGCTTGTGAAGTCCACGTTGATACCATTGGGCTGTAGGGTCCCCAAGCAGAATATGAGTTGCTGTTCTTGCAACCTTCAGGTGGCATCATTGTGGCATTGCAGGAGGCCCAGGATGGACATGTTGTCTGAGGAATGGGAGGGGGAGTTGAAAAGGTTCGCGACTGGGAGGTGCAGTTGTTTAGTGCGAACTGAGCGTAGGTGTTCTGCAAAGCGGTTCCCAAGCCCCTGCTTGGTTTCTCCAAGGTAGAGGAAGCCACACCGGGTACAGCAGATGCAGTATACCACATTAGCATATGTGCAGTGAACATCTGTTTGATGTGGAAAGTCTTCTTGGGACCTGGGATGGGGGTGTGGGGGGACGTGTAGGGGCAGGTGTAGCACTTCCTGCGGTTGCAGGGAAAAGTGCCGAGTGTGGTGGGGCTGGAGGGGAGTGTGGAGTGCACAAGCGAGTCACAGAGAGAGTGGTCCCTCTGAAAAGCAGATAAGGGTGGGGAGGGAAAAATGTCTTTGGTGGTGGGGTCGGATTGTAGATGGCAGAAGTTTCGGAGGATGATGCGTTGGATCCGAAGGTTGGTGGGGCGGTATGTCAGGATGAGGAGGATTCTGTTTTGGTTGTTATTGCGGGGAGGCAGTGTGAGGGATGAGTTACAGGAAATGCAGGAGACAGTCTAGGGTGTTCTTGATTACTGAGGGGGGGAATTGCGGCCCTTGAAAATTTTGGACACTTGAGATGTACGGGAGTTGAATGCCTCATCCTGGGAGCAGATGCGGCGGAGGCAAAGGAATTGGAAATAGAGGATGGCATTTTTGCAGGAAGATGGGTGGGAGGAGGTGTATTCTAGGTAGCTGTGGGAGTCGGTGGGCTTGAAATGGATATCGGTTTCCAGATATCTCTGGCAACCACCCGGAAACCGATATCCTTTTGAAGCCCACCGACTCCCACAGCTACCTAGAATACACCTCCTCCCACCCACCTTCCTGCAAAAATGCCAAACCTATTCCCAATTCCTTCGCCTCCATCACATCTGCTCCCAGGATGAGGCATTCCACTCCCGAACCTCTCAGATATCCTCATTTTTCAAGGACCATGAAATCCCCCCCCCTCAGTGGTCAAGAATGCCCTCGGCCATTTCTCCCACATTTCCTGTAACTCATCCCTCACAACGCCGCCCCTGAAATAACCACCAAAACAGAATCCTCCTCGTCCCCACATATCACGCCGCCAACCTCTGGATCCAACGCATCATCCTCTGACACTTCCACCATCTGCAATCCAACCCCACCACCAAAGACTTTTCTCTCTTCCCACCCTTATCTGCATTCCAGAGGTACCACTCTCTCCGTGACTCCCTTGTCTACTCCACTCCCCTCCAGTCCCACCACACCCAGCACTTTTCCCGGCAACTGCAGGAAGTGCTACACCTGCCCCTACACCTCACCCCTCACCCCCATCCCAGACCCAAGGAGACTTTCCACATCAAGCAGATGTTCACCTGCACATCTGTGAATGTGGTATATTGTATCCGCTGTTCTCATTGTGGCCTCCTCTACATCGGGGAAACCAAGCGGAGGCTTGGAGACCGCTTTGCAGAACACCAACGCTCGGTTCGTACTAAACAACTGCACCTTCCAGTTCTGAGCCATTTTAACTCCACCTCCCATTCCTCAGACGACATGTCCATCCTGGGCCTCCTGCAGTGCCACAACGATGCCACCCGAAGGTTGCAGGAACAGCATCTCATATTCTGCTTGGGAACCCTGCAGCCCAATGGTATCAATGTGGACTTCACAAACTTCAAAATCTCCCCTCCCTCTACTGCATCCCAAAATCAGCCCAGCTTGTCTCCATGTCCCTAACCTGTCCTTCCTCCGACCTATCCCCTGCCCTCACCTTAAGCCCCACTCCCATCTCCTACCTACTAACCTCATCCCGCCCCCTTGACCTGTCCGTCCTTTCTGGATTGACCTATCCCCTCCTTAACTCCCTGCCTACACTCACCTTTACTGGCTCCATCCCTGCCTCTTTGACTTGTCTGTCTCCTCTCCATCTATCTTCTCTTCTATCCATCTTCTATCTGCCTCCCCCTCTCTCTATTTATTTCAGAAACCCCTTCCCCTCCCCCATTTCTAAAGAAGGGTCTAGGCCCAAAGCGTCAGCCTTCCCGCTCCTCTGATGCTGCTTGGCCTGCTGTGTTCATCCAGCTCTACACCTTGTTATCTCAGATTCTCCAGCATCTGCAGTTCCTACTATCTCAGGAGTCACATGATACCAGGTTGTAATCCAACAGGTTTATTTGAAATCACAAGCTTCTAAAGTGCTGCCCCTTCATCAGGTGCAGTGACAGAGGAGAGCGCACAGACCCAGAAGTTATAAGCAGAGAGATCAAGGGCAGATAAATCAAAAGTCCATACAACTGGTGTGAATGATGTGTCAGATGATAAGTCTCTACAGGTGACCAAGAGTGTTAGATGGTGAATAATTTGTCAACAGCTGCATAACCATTGAAGGGATTACCTGTAATCCAATTAAATGAGGCAGAGAGATAATTATAAAAAATTAAAAATAAGGTGGTCCTGGAGACAAACTAAATGACTGGACTAACATGATAGGTATAAAAATCTCAGACATCTGCATACTAAGAGAGTAAAGTTCAAATTAATAGAAACTGGGAATGGAAGACTGATTGGCATCTACTAAAGGGGTGACTGTACTGTTTGGAAATTGAGTGGGATTTGACATGAAATTGACGTGGCAATATGAAATGGAACCATCATCATCTTGCTGTTAGTCATCGAGGTTGAGAATTGCCTCACTAGGTTTTGAAGTATCTATGACCAGGACCGGTGTGACATGGCAGCTGGACTATCCCCGATCCTATTGTTGTATTCCTAGATAGGAGCTTGAGAGCTCCAATTCAATATACCTCCCTGAACCATTACTGATCAAAACAAGTTAGCACCTTTTTCGCCTCCCACGAGCAGAGAAGCAGCTCAGGTTCTTTGCTCAAATCTTGGGAATGAGTCTGCTGACTCAGAAGAGAGAGAATTACAGCTGGAAATGAAAAAAAATACTTTCTTCCCACAAGTTATGCTTAAATTGCAATTTCTTTTTAAATTCTATGAAGAATATTAGAAAGCAGCAGTTTAACATCATAAAAAGATTAATAAAAAGGGTGCATCATGTTATGGTGAGAGCTGGGTTTTTTCCAGGTGATTTGAGGAAAGATTTTCTCACTCAGAGACTGGGTGTGGGTCTGGAATGCACTAACTGGGAGGGTAGTTGAGATGGGAAACCTCACAAACTTTAATAACGTACCTCGATCAGCCCTTAAAGTTCATAATATTCAGGGCTCTGGGCCTGCGGCTGGAAGATGGGGCCAATGCAGATTTAATTGAGCCAAAGGGCTTCTTCTGCACTGTATGATTTGATAACTTTTTTTCACAAGTATTTTCCAATGTTGTTTTCAGAGGAGTCTGCAGAACATGTACATCCTTCTCCTCTGTCTCCCTATCTCTCAAAAAGTATATGTCAACCACACAGAAACTTTTGTAAACAGCAAGCACAGGAATTTCAGTGATCACGTCAAATATTAGTGTGCACTTCCAGTCACAAGTGTTCATTCAGACATGGTCACTATTTCTCAGAAGGGAGATGGAGTGAAAGCTGTTAAGGACATGATTTACCTGTAGACCAACGTATCGTCAGTGGAGCTGTTATACTGAATTTGATACATGCGGATCCCGGGGATCGGGCGTTGGGAGGGCCAGCGAATGAGTGCTGATGTCGTACTCAGTTCAGTTGCCACAACTTTCTTATCCTGCAAACTCTTGGTGTCAGTGCCGTTGGAAGGCGTGCCTGATTTGGTGGACGTGGTGATGTCGGAGGATCCCGGGGCAGGCTCCTTCACTTGGTTTGTAAAGTTGACAAGATGGGGCAGTGGGATAATCCCGATGGTGATGTTGGTGGTCGATTCTCCGGCCGCGTTGGAAGCGATACAGGTGAACATGCCGCTGTCTTTGAGAGTCGTGATCAGGATATCCAGGGTTCCGTTGTCGTAGATTGTCATCCTGGAGGTGTTGGAAACCAGCTTCCCCTCCGGTGAGCTCCAGAGAATAGAGGGGTCCGGATCCCCGATGGCTTTACACTTCAAGGTCACACCCTGTCCTTCCATAACAAACGTCTTGGTCGAATAAAGTCGTGTGATGAGAGGAGACTCACAAGTAAAATCATCTTCGGAGATCGACCAAAAATACTTTCCCATCAAGTGAGATGGCGATGCACAGGTCTCCAGGTCATCCTTCCTTGTCAGGCGTCTCAGCCAAAGTAGCTCACAATTACAGTGCAGTGGATTGCCACCAAAGTTGAGAACCAGTGAGAAGTACTGAGTGCCTTTGGCATTAACCAGTAGCTGAGTTCTTAGGAAAAGAGGATCAGGGGGAAGCTTTTGTAGTCTGTTGGACGTCATGTCTAATCGAGCTAACTTGTGCAGAACTGAGAATGTCCCTTCTTCGATGTGGTCAATTAGATTGTGATCCAAGGTGAGGGTGTTCAGGTTTACCATTTTGGCGATTGCTACCCAAGGAAACTGCTCCAGGTTATTGTAGGACATGTCCAGATCCTCTAGGCATGTGATGAAGTCATTGAAGGATCCTTCCGAGATGTAGCTGAGCTGATTGTTGTTCAGGATCAGATGGTGGAGGTTCACCAGACCTTTCAGATGGTCATTCACAAGCTTGGTCAGCCTGTTACTGTCCAGGTGTAGAGCTCGAAGACCTCGGAGGTCACCGAAAGTGAGAGGCATGATCTGGCTGATTGTATTCCTCGACAACGTGAGGTGGACAAGGCTCGTCATGTTGGCAAAGTCCTTCCTCTTCACCATGGTGATGAAGTTGTCGGTTAGGCGCAGCTCCACTGTCCTCCTGTCGATAAACGGAGGCACAAAGAGGAGCCCGGTTTTGGCACAGAGGATCGAGAGGGAAGGGGAGAGGTTTTGGCAGATGCAGCGCTTTGGACAAAGCTGAGCCTTCACAGTCAAACTGAGCAGGAGCAGAGAGAAGAGGAGCCTCTCCATGATCAGTCACAACAGCAGTTCTGGAAAAGAGGAAAAAAAAACAAAAGTGGGATTACAAACCTTTGAAGGAATTGACTTGTTATTGCGGAGAATAGGAAGATTGCACAACACAATGTGGTATATTTGATTGCTCAGCTTGATGTCTCATCATACTGAACAATCTGACTCAGTTGTTTTCTTTGAGAATACAGCTCACTGATCATGAGCACATTTTTCCTCCACACTAACCAATTCTTCCTCAAAAATTTTCACCCAGCCTGCACGTTTTATTCGAAATTTTTATGAAATATAGGAGTAAGAAATGCAAACTGGAAATTACCATTCAACACTTCAACTACTTTGATTTCCCCCTTTGTTTTCATTGAAGATGTTGGCTTGCGATTAGCGACATTTCCATCACCGCTGGCTGCTCACACAGTGTATACTCGAGTAACTAACCACAATCAGAGGTGGCACGCTTTACAACCGAAAGGTAATTATAACCAAGTCTAATCTTGTCCCCCTATACAGGAGCACCCGCACCGTTTAATGTGGGAGCCACTTGCTAATAGCAAGGATGAGGCTTTCCCTTCCTAGCTTAAACCAAGATTGACAAAGCACCAGGACTGGGATTCAGCTGTGATAACAGTGTTGGATGAACTGGACACCAATGTTCCTGGGTCTGGGTTGTCACTTGAGAAGGTGACAGTCTAAGAGAGAAGTAGTTGGTGAAATAGGGATAAGCCCTAAAGCAAGATGATTTTACATGCTGCAAAGAATGAGGACTCACAGTCAACTAACAGTGGCCGTGCAAGATACTGCTTTTTTTCACACCTTACTATTCCTGTCAAAGGGAAGTGTTATCCTTAGTGAAGAGACATGTGTTGTAAGTACAAACAGACCTTTCAGCTCATTAATGCTGCTTCATTTTCTCACCTTCAGCTTTAAGAGTCTGGTTTTAAACAGCAAACTTGAACAAATTACGTTTTCTAATTATCATCTCAGACTTGTGCGACAGTTGATTTGGGAAACTTTTCTTGAAAGCTTTTCTTCATTCTTCAAACTTTACTTCATTCATCTATTCACCTCCAGAATTAACTACAGAACTGTTGCTTCCATCAAAATGCACTGACAGCTGGACTTCCTGAGAGAGAATGGTGACAGCTCCTCACCATCCATTGCTTTCCATCCTTTGATCTCTACATTTCCACCCCCATAATCACCAAATAAATGACCTTCACATCCTACCTTCCTTGGTGCTTCCTGCGCTGGACACCAGGATTAGCTGTCCCCATAACTGGGCCCAAAAAATCACCCTCGCCCTGTGCACACAATCTCACTGTATTCTCACTTGACCCTTCCTGTATCTCTGGTCTATCTCGCTGCTCATGGCCATCAGGTACTGGATGGGTAGAATGCTCCTAAATGTTGGGAAGATCAAACTCATTGACTTCATTCCTTGCCCTGATCTCTGCTCACACAGATGCCATTGCTCTTCTGCCAACAGCAGGAGATTGATGGAAATGCGATCTTGCTATTCCATTGAAGCGCAGGATGACCTTTAGATCATGTGAGGCACTGTCACTAAGGCTGTAACTTCAGGCCCAAATCCACCACGCCTCAACTTGTTCTTTGCCGAATGAGAGCCTTTCCATGTCATTTGTCACCTTGACACGCAACTATTCCAATGGCTCACTTCCTACATTCTGCTCTCCTTACATTTAAGGCTGATATGACTTCTGCTTCCATGCCCAATTGCGACTAACCCGTGCTCCCCTATTGCCCCTGTGCTCACTTGCCTGCATCAGCTTCCAGATCACAATGACTCAGTTTTAAAAAATGTCACCCATGCTTTCAAATTTGTTCACAGCTCCAAATCCCAAACCTACTCCACCCCCAAACCATTCATGTATCCTCTTCCAAACCATCACCCTCCAAAATATGTGTGTTCAAGTGCTTCTGCCCTCTTAGTACCTTTGAATTCAATGCCTTCGACATTGTGGAGCTAGTGGCACGTTGGTAATGTCATTGAGCTAGTCATTTAGAAACCCAGGGGATAACAAGATGTGGAGCTGGAGGAACACAGTAGGCCAGGAAGCATCAGAGGAGCAGGAAAGCCAACATTTCATTTAGAGAGCCTTCTTCAGAAATGACAGAGGTTCAAGTTCGAGTGTAGCAGCTGGTAGAACTTACTCTGTTCATTAGATCCCAGATTGAAAGCTAGTTTAATGGCAATCATCAGAGAATATTGTGCTTCACTAATGCCCTTTAGAGAAGGAAATCTGCTGTCCTAATAGTATGGCCTACCAATATGCTCAAACCTTAACTACATTCTAGAATGCCTCAACATGATACTCAGTCAAGGCTAATAAGGGAGGGGCCTGTCAATGATTACTATATCCCAGGGACAAGTATGTAAAAAGCATCGGTGTTCATGCCTTCAGTTGTCTCTTTCTTGATATTCTCTGTCCTTTCTCAAGGGCTCCTTAAAATTTTTGATCCAGCTTTCACTCACTTACTTTCAGAGCTTGCTTTCATTCTTCTTTTGTACACCTCTGTAAAATGCCTTGGAGCATCTTGTTGCATTTAAGGTGCTATTTAAGTGTAAGTCATCATTATTGATAAAAACGTCAAAATAAGAGTGGATGCTGTAAATCAGAAACAGAAACAGAAATTGCTGGAAAAGCTCAGCAAGTCTGGCAGTATCTGTGGATATAAATCAAGTTATTGTTTTAGGTCAAGTGACCCTTCCTCAGAACTGGGGGTCATGGTCCAGGGGCTATGGTAGGAGCTATCCAAGAGCAGGCGTTCAGTTTCTCCAGACGACAGTAGCATCACTCCTACCACAAGTTTTGAGGATCTCCAAGATAAAGGACTGGCCTACATCCTCAGATTGAAAGGGGGAGGGGTGTAGTGATTGTAATGAGGTCAGCCAGGTGGACCTCATAGAATCTGAGTTCCCTGATTGGGGCTATTTACCTGGCCCTGTAGGGAGATCTAGCTGACAGATATTAACAGGACCATCAGAGGCTCCACTCACTCTGAGAGAACTGGATCAGTGACAAGGGCTCTCCATGTGTAAATAAAGGGTGACTTGGTGATGGGATACCGGCCTCTGTGGGGTTATTTCACTCACCACCAAATTATCTAGCTGGGGGCTTGTTAAATGCAACATAAGGACGGTCTCTGGACCACTGTGAGGGTTCAGCAGAATCCTCAGTGAATATAAGAGGGAGGAGCAGAATTCAGCTCCTCACAACCGTGCCCAGTCAATTCCAGGTGAGCAACTCTCCTTGTGAAATTTGGAATGATTAATCCTCAGATGATTATCACAGTTGTAAACACTGATAATTAATTATTCATCAGGCACACAAGCCTAATAATTGACGTATTAAACATTATGTTGTTCAAACTGTGCTAGTACAAGGGAGAAAAAGCAAAATGAATGCTTGCTGACAGTCTCTGTTGAAACTTTATCGCACGCCTTCCTCAACCCCCAGCCCTGACTGATCCGTTTTGTCTGAAAGTACATCCCAAAAAAAAGGCAAAACATCAGTGGAGAGTAATTGAGAAATAGAGTTACGAGCAGTAGGTACACTGGAATTCATCGTTTATGTGAGTGTTCACTGACATGGGACAATCACACAGGCACAGTCCATAGATTTAAAGAAGGATGTTTGCTGGACCAGAGAGAGAGTTTCTGTCCAAATGCCTGTTAAATTGAGAGTGGCATTAGGAGGACTTTCTAAAGACGAGGTTGTGCTAATTCAGTAATGAGAAAGTAATCTTGCTACCAGAGCCTTTGAAAAGAAATAATAGCATCGCAGTGACTGCCTAAAATTTCTTATGATTACAGAGGAGTGGTGGTGAGCGATCTTGTTTGGAGAAGCATATTCAATATTGTAATCATACTTCACATCTGTGCAATATCCAAGTGGGATTTAAAGGACAAACAATGTTTCTGAAAACACAGGAAAGTTCAGTTGCTGAACGGATAGTCATTCTGAGCTTAGAGCTGTCAGTGTTTGTTGTCTAGCCTACAGGCAGAGGAAATGCTCCCTGTGTGCATTGTGTGAGGCACAGGTCAAGGGACCTAAAACACTTCTGGTGTTCATTTCCTTTCAAATCAAGACCTTGCTATGAAAATGGAAGATTACTTCTTCACATTTGGGAAAACATCCTGCCTATTAATCCTTGGAAATGAAATTTGTGTCTAGAGTCTTCTGCTGTATGGGTGGAAGAATTTATTTGAGGGATAACACTTCTGCTGGAGAACAAAACTTAGCAAAGCCTTGTCTGAAACGGGGCCTTATTGGCAGGAGACTGCATTTTGCAGTCATGCATGAGCTAATTTGTAAAGGCAGCTTGTTATTGACCAGGCACACCCCCACATTGTCTCTGATCTTAACTAGAATTAGACCCAGTGTTTGTGCATGAGGAGGAACAGGAGAGCATACTGGCAGTGAGTGAAGGTAAAGGCTAGCCTCAGCTTTGAGATGCTCCCTTGACCAATGCACACCATCATGAATCGCACGTTAAAAAGACATGTATTGGGTGACATATCACATGGAGCTTGATGTCTCAGAGTAAACCTTAGTATCTAGGTTGTTTGGGTGATACAGTAGAAAACTCTGTATCGATGAGGTGAGATGTGCAGCTAACAGGGTAAAAAATAAGCAATAATTATTAATCGGCAACATGCCACTCCCAAGTGAAAAACTGGCTTCAGCTTCCAGAATGTAGTTCAAAAAATGCAATGAGCTGTTTCTGATGTTAAGGTGGGCCTCAATGGATTTCTCATGCTTTCTGCCATATTTCCCACCATAGCAAAATGTTTGTTTTACAACGTAACCTGTACCTGAGTGCTAACAAAGGATAAACTACATTGTGTTTCAGTGAAGATCAACTTCTTAATAAGAGTCTTTACATGGCACAACACTCCCCTACTTTTAAGCTGCCAGTGTTTGGCACCTCAAACCATACAGCAAAGTCTGTGTCCCATTTCTACCCCACTGGAGCAGCAACTCATGCTGCCAATATATAATGTTCATCCCAGCCACTTTGCACAGTTTGGAACTTACCATGTTGAAGAAAATCAAGTACTCTGCATTTCAGACAATTACCATCATCATCAATTTCTTCCACTTCAGGTACAAACAACTAAAATGGATGATGGTAAGACCAGGGGAGGGGTATGTTCATATTCTGGGACATGTCACCATTATGAAGGAGGAGATGTTGAGTGTCTTGAGAAACATTAAGATGGATAAGTCCCTAGAGCCTGATGGGATCTATCTGAGGATATTGTGGGAGACAATGGAGGAGATTTCTGGGGTCTTGACAGAGATCTTTGTATCCTCTTCAGCCACAGGTGAGGTCCCAGAAATCTGGAGAATAGCCAATGTTTTTCGTTTATTTAAGAAGGGCAACAGGGACAATCCAGGAAATTATAAAATGGTGACCCTTATATCAGTGGCAGGGAAATTGTTGGGGAAAGGATTTACTTGCATTTGGAAAAGAATGGACTCATTAGGGATAGTTAACATGGCTTTATGCAGGGGAGGTCTTGTCTCACAAATTTGATTGAGTTTTTTTAGTAAGTGATGAAAATGATTGAGTGTAGGGCAGCGGATGTTGTCTACACGGACTTTACTAAAATATTTGACAAGGTAGGCTGGTCCGGAAGATTAAGTCACATGGGATTGACAATGAGTTGGTAAGATGGATAGAAAATTGGCTTGTTCCTAGGACGCAGAGGGTAGTTGTGGAGCAGTGCTTTTCTGACTGGAGATCTGTAACCAGTGGAGTTCTGTAAGGATAGGTGCTGGGACCCCTATTGTTTATAATATTTAAATGCTTGTGATGAAAATGTAGCTGGTCTGATTGGCAACTTTGCAGATGACATGAAAACTGGTGGAATTGTGGTTGTGAGGAAGGTTGTCAAAGATATGGCAGGATATAGATTAGGTGAATGTTGAGCAGAGAAATGGCAGATGGAATTTAATATGGAAAAGTGTGAAGTGATGCATTTTGGGAGGTCAAAAACAAGAGGAAAGCAAACAGTAAATGACAGGCCCCTTAGGAGCATTGATATACAGAGGGATCTTGGGGTTGCAAGTCCATAGATCCCTGAAAGTGGTAATACATGTGGAAAAGGTGATAAATAAGGCATATGGCATACATACCTTCACTGGTCAGAGCATTGCGTATAAAAGTTGACAAGTCATGTTGCAACTGTATAAAACGTTAGCTGGGCCATGTTTGGAGTAAAATGTACAGTCATGAGCACCAACTGCAGGAAGGATGTGGAGGCTTTGGAGACAGTGCAGAAGAGGTTTACCAGGATGTTATCTGGTTTGGAGCATATTAACTATAAGGAGAAGTTGGACAAACTGGGAACATCTTGCTGGAGCATCACAAGCTAATTGGTGACCTGATAGAAGTATATCAAATTATGAGGGCCCTGAATGAGGTGGATAGTCAGGGCCATTTTTCCCGGGCTAGAAATATCAAGTACTAGGTTTAAGGTGTGAGGGCAAAAGTTTAAAGGAGACGTTCAAGGCAATTTTTTTTTTATACAGAGAGTGGGAGGTGCCTGGAACATGCTGCCAGGGGAGGTGGTGGAAGCAGATACAATAGCAATGTTTACAAGGCACTTAGACAGACACAGGAACTGGGAGAGAATAGAGGGATACAGACCTTAGAACTAGGGGATATAGCCTCAACATATGGGGGAGCAGGTTTAGGACTAAGTTGAGGAGGAACTGCTTCACTCAAAGAGTTGTGAATCTGTTGAATTCCCTGCCCAGTGAAAGATATATTTTTGAACAGTAAAGGAATTAAGGGTCATGGTGAGTGGGTGCGTAAGCGGAGCTGAGTCCGCGAAAAGATCAGCCATGATCTTGTTAAATGGTGAAGCAGGCTGAAGGAGGCAGATGGTCTACTCCTACTCCTGTTCTTTATGTTCTTATGACCATGCGCAGGCAGATTAGAATGGTACAGTGAATGGCACAGACATAATGGGCTGAAGGGTCTACTCCTGCGCTGTACCATTCTATGTTCTATCCCAAGGCTTGATTTGTACAAGACTGAAGGAAATTTGAACTTTACAAAATCATAATAGAACACTTTCTGTTCTCTCTTTCAAAGAAGGTTCTCAACAATTTGCACAAGGAGCTTTCATGTCTTCTCTCTGTCACCTGTGGCCTTTGTGAAGTGAGATTGTCCTTTGATTTAAATAATCCAAGCTCCAGAATCCATAACAAAAGCAGGTCGAGGAGGTGCACTTGGTTTCAATCTCTTCTGCATCAGGATTACAGTAATGTAGGCTTGCAGAGCCACTGTTATCACCATCAATGTCACCCAGGCATTTCCCAGTGTGCCCGTCACTCCCAGACAAGAATCTAGAAATTTCCACTAATTCCAGAGGGAAGCTGCCTACAATAAATAGAACCTATTACTTCTCACTAGCTGATTTAAGAGTCTGACAGAAAAGAGATGAAAACGACAGATTGTCAGTTGTGTCTTAAATTGTGGAGGTTAGAACAGTGAGCTATGAAATAATTAGATAAAAATTACAGGTTCACAGAACATGCTGGATCCATCAATAAATTAGAAGAGTTGTGTTAGACCTGCATCTATTTTGTCAGTTGAACCAAGATGCCTGGTGTTTGCATTCACAGGTTAAATGGTTTCTGAAATCTATAACTGAGTTCAGTTGATTGTCATCCTATGAAATCAAATCTGAAATTTGTTTTAAGCTTCGCTACCATTCGCTCTGTCTTTTATCAATTACTCTGCTGAGTAAGTATCTGTTTATGGCAACAGCTGCACCTTAGAAAAAATTTCATTGGCTGTGAAACGCTTTGAGGTAGTTGTAGTCAGTACAGGTGCTATATAGATGCAAGCCTGAGCTTCGTCATGAACATACTGAGGGGTTAATCTGCCCTGATACACTGGGGACACTGGAGAGCATTCAAGAGCAAGTTTCCCCGAATGTTGCTCGAAGACCCAAGTGGAATAGTCAATCAGCTTAGCTCAACCAGTTCAACACAGCCTGGAGATTTATGCATTAAGGAAGGTGACATGGGACATTATGAAACTGTACAAGAAATGATATGGCTAATGTAAGGTTAACCCAGAATACCATTTCAATAAGTGAGTTGCATAGGGAAAAGCTAGTGGGAGGAAGAATTCTGATGAAATGTCATTGAACCGAAATATCATTGAACCTTTCTCTCTCTCCACATTCTGGCCATTTCCAACATTTTCTGTTATCATTTTGATGTATGGCAATGCTGAATGCTGGAACAGGGCAGCATTAACATCCTGTGTTCCCTCAAACTCAAGAAAACTCAAAGAGACATTTCAACATTTTACTTGTTGGACAAATTTCCAAATTAAAACAAAGAATTGCAGATGCTGAAAATCCAAAATGAAAGCAGAAATTGCTGGGGAAACTCAGCAAGTCTGGCAGCCTCTGTGAACAGAGAGAAAAAGCAGAGTTAATGTTCTGAGTCCAGTGACCCTTCTTCAGAACCAGGACTCAAAACGTTAACTCTACTTTCTCTCCACAGAGGCTGCCAGACCTGATTTTCTCCAGCACTTTCTGATTTTATCTGCCTACCTCTCCTCAATACTTTTGAATCCCACATAAGTACCTTCTCCACATACCCTTCAGCCCTTTCTCTTCCAAAACAGACCTCATTACTCTTCTCTCTTCTTCCATACATAAGTGGATTGCCCTCAATTCCAATGTGGAATCCTGATCCTAATTCTAGTGGGTGACATGGGGCTCAGTAGTTAGCACTGTTCCCTCACACTGCCAGGGACACAAGTTTGATTCTAGCCTTGGGAAAATCTCTGTGTGGAACATAGAACACAGACCAGTATAGCACAGGAATGGACATTTGGTCCACAATGTTGTGCCAAACATGATGCCAAATGAAACTATTTCCTTCTCCCAGCACTGGTCCATATTCCTACATTCCTTGCATATTCATGTGCTTCTCTTAAATGCCCCCGTCTTCTTCCACCACCAACCCTGGTAATGCGCTCCACATTCCTACCACTCTCTCTGTATAAAAGTGCCCCTTGCGCCTACTTTGAATTTTCCCCATCCCTCAGCTTAAATGTAGGCCTTCTATATTACAGTTGGCACATGCTCCCTGGGTCTGCATGAGTTTGCTCCGGCTTCCACCCACAGTTCAAAGGTTTGCTGGTCAGGTGGGTTAGCCATGGGAAATGTAGGGTTACGAGGATAGAGTGGAGGGTGTTGGCCTGGGTCAGCTGCTCTTCGGAGGGTTGGTATGGATTTGATGGGCCGAATGGCCTGCTTCCACACTGTATGGATTCTAAATGCCCTCCTAGAATGTGACTGTAGTGCACAATTTTCCTAGAATAATGTATCAAATCTCGTTACAGTCTGAAGGAGGAGGATTAGGTGATTAGCCAAAAGTGAGTTACTTCCTTGGACAGGGGTATGAGATATAGGTAATTCCAGAGTCCAATCCACAGCATGCCAGGATTCAGCACTGGATCAGAGGAATCTCTGAGACACAAATGGACACAGATTGGGTGAAGTGGGTAATTGAGGAGAGAGTCAGTATTCTGTTATGGAAGTACCGAATAAGATGGAATCTCCCTATGTCTCAACCATTTGTACAATTCCACCAACACAACTCATAATAAGTTACCAATTTTAAAAATGCATTTAATTGAGTAATTTTACAGTCAATATTTATTGGTAACTGAGCTTTCATTTCATTTTGTCATTGTCTTGAGAAAATATAATTCACTCCAGCACAAAGGCTGACATCTGTCCGTGGAATTAATCAACAGAAAATCTCACAGGTGTCAATCTGGAAACGGCACCCACTGTGTGAAAGGTCACTGTGCCACGTGGCTACCAGTTATTGTCACTGCTCCAATAACTCAAGTTAAACTAACTGGGTGAAGAGAGATTTATCACTTAAATGTTTCAGTCATTTATCACAGTAATCAGAAAATGCTAAATCTCCAAGCAGGACCTACATGTTGCAAATCCCCTCAAATTGTCCAAGAGTCTGCAGGGATAAATGAACTATTTCTGCTTTAAGCAAAGCATGGAGACAAATGAGGCCATAAGATGTAGGAGCAGAAGTAGGCCATTCAGCCTATCAAATTGCTCCAATATTCAATGAGATCTGATAATCCTCAACACCACTTTCCTGGCTTTTTCCTATAACCCTTGGCTCCCTCCCTGATTAAAAATCGATCTAACTCGGCCTTGAATGTACTCAATGACCCAGTTTTGACAGCCCTCTGTGGTAAATAATTCTACAGTCTCACTCCTCTCTTGAGAGAAGAAATTCTTCCTCATCATCGTCTTCAATGAGAAACCCCTTATTTTGAAAATGATGCCCCGTTGGTCCTCGATTCTCCCACAAGTGTAAATAGCCTTTCCTCATCTACCCTGTCAAATCCTCTAAGAATTTTGCCTATTTCAACAGATCATCTCACATTCTTCAATATTACAACCAGTCCAGGCCCAACCTACTTAAGCTCTCCTCATAAGACAGCCCTTCCATACCTGGATAAGAAAGTGTGGGGCCGGATGAACACAGCAGACCCTGATGAAGGGTCTAGGCCCGAAAGGTCAGCTTTTGTGCTCCTAAGATGCTGCTTGGCCTGAGTGTTTATCCGCCCCACACTTTGTTAAAAAGAGCATCTCATCACAGTTTGCGGACTGATGCTACCCAACTGTGTTCCCTCCATCCATGAAACCAAGTTTTTGTTTATCTCTGTCCATATGAGTGTGAGTGTAGGGGTTTAAGATGCAGGCTAGAGTTTCAGTTAGTAAAGTTATCTGTTGATAATTTGTAGCCTGGATTACCAGTGGTGAGAATTTATTTATTTTGAATAAATAGTATTCTTGTTTAGTAGAGGAACCTAGTCAGTGTTTCCTATTAACCTGAGTCCTTTCAGACTGAGTGATTTAGGAACTTTGGATAGTTTAATTAGATCATTTTTTTTATGATGACCCAAAGAATAGTGGGACTCAAGAATCGGTGCATTTCTTAAGTGGAGCATGATAGGATAAAAGTCAAAAATGCTTCTATGGTTGTACAGTGTGTTGGCACGTCCTATGTTTGAGAAGTGTATTATATAAATAACAGCCTTTCAACTTATGGCAAAAATTTGTGTTTTATTTTCACACAAAAATGCTATCAAGGGTAACCAGGAATGGGCAACAAACGCTGGCCGAGCCAACGACACCCAAAACCCATGAATGAATAAAACAAAGTCACAGGATGTAGTATTTATTGCCTGTCCTTAGTAGCCGTTAATACTGATCGAATCACTACAGTGTGGAAGCAGGCCATTCAGCGCATCGAGTCGACACTGACCCTCTGATGAGCATCACCGCGCCCCCTCACACCCCCAGACCCAACCCCCTACCCTATCCCTATAACCCTGCATTTCCCATGGCTAACTCACCTAGCCCGCACACTATGGGCAATTTAGCATGGCCAATCCACCCTAGCCTGCACATCTTTGGACTGTGGGAGGAAACCGGAGCACCCGGAGGAAACCCCATGCAGACCTGGGGAGAATGTGCAGCCGCCCAAGGGTGGAATTGGACCTGGGTCCCTGATGCTGTGAGGAAGCAGTGCTAACCACTGAGAGGTGATAGTGAGCTACCTCTTTGAGCCACTGCTGCAGGTGGGCCTACAATGCCCTTCAGAAGGGAATTCCAGGATTTTGACCCAGCAACAGTGAAGGAACAGCAATACATTTCCAAGTCAGGATGGTGAGTGGCTCAGAGGGGAACTTACAGGGGCTGGTGTTCCCATGTATCTGCTGCCCCTTGTCCTTCTAGATGGAAGTGGTCGTGGGTTTGGAAGGTGCTGTTTGAGGATCTTTGGTGAGTCGTTACAGGGCATCTTGTAGGTGGTACACACTGCTGCGACTGAGTGTCGGTGGGGGAGGGAGTGGGATGTTTGTGGATATGATGCCAATCAAGGGGGGGCTGCTTTGTCCTGGATGGTGTTGAACTTCTTGAGTGTTGTTGGAGCTGCCCCCATCCAGGGCAAGTGGGGAGTATTCCATCCCACTCCTGACTTGTGCCTTGTAGATGTTGTTACGGACCAGACAAGATCCCCTCAAAATATATTTTTAAAAGTAGCCTAGACCCTAACTTTTTCTACTTTTAAAGGTGAATGTCAGGTGCTGCATTCCAGATGCAATTCAATTGATCAAACTACCGGATTTAAAGGGAAGCACACTTTGTTCATGCACCATGGTTGAAATACAGCAAAAGAAGGAAGGAATTGGAATAGCGTAACTCTACTGGAAAACTTAGCAGAATACTAGACATAGTAACTGTCACTAACTGTTCCAGTTATAGTGACATCCCAAAAACACACACAGGGTGAAAGGAAAATTCAGGAAACAGATTGTCTCAGATGTTATTCCCAAAGCATCCCAGCTTTTGGCCGTAACTGAAAGAGGAATAAAAACAGAAAATAATTTTCACCTCTTCAAGACTCCAACAGCAACTGCTGACTGCTAAACTAAAGATCCTGGTCCTGTGAGAGTTTGACCGCACACGCACCCAACTGTTTCTACGGCTCCAAATTTTAAAAGAAAATCCGAGGCCTCACAAGCTGTTAAGTCTTGTGGCTGTGGTAAACTGCTGGCCATCTCTGCCTTAAAACCTCTCTTCAAAAGAACAGGGCAGAATAACCTTTTTCTGGTGAAGGGTCTAGTCCTGAAACGTCAGCTTTCCTGCTCCTCTGATGCTGCTTGGCCTGCTGTGTTCATCCAGCTCCACACCTTGTTATCTCAGAATAAACTCTTAAAGCCACTGCGCTGTCACAATGTGGACAGGCCCTTGGGGAGTCGGGAAGTGAGTTACTCACCACAGGATTACCAGCCTCTGACCTGCTCTTTGCAGGCCCTGCATTCAGACAGTACAGCTAGTTCAGTTTCTGGTTGTTAGAGACTGTAACCCAACATGGGGCAGAAGAGAATGGAAAAGCAGACGGTCAGCAATAACATTCCTGACCTCCTCCCACTCCATGGTCAGATGGCTGGGGAAGATAATGAAGCTTCTAAAGTGTCAGTTCAGACACACAATAATAACAAAATGCAGTTACTACTCTGTAATGAGTGGAATACACTCAGACTTCAATTAAGGTAATGACTTCATCTCAGGCAGAAGCGATATAATTTATGCAACTAAAATCAGTTCTGTACTACACATAGAGCAAATCTATATTTATACATATTTCAGAACATTAATTTGGTCTTATGAACAACTTAATTAATTTGAAAATAGAATGACAATCGTTGGAGTCCTTTGGCAGGGTTCACATTATCTGTTCTTCAAAGAGTGAAAATAGTCTTCAGCAGTGAGTGATGATATTAAACTGGAAATAAGCATCTGTTTCTTGGTGAGCTGATTTAGCTCAGGCAGATTCCACTGGGCAACTACAATTCTATGCAGCAGAGATAATGGGAACTGCAGCTGCTGGAGAATCCAAGATAACAAAGTGTGGCGCTGGATGAACACAGCAGGCCCAGCAGCATCTCAGGAGCACAAAAGCTGACGTTTCGGGCCTAGACCCTCCTCTCTCTGATGAAGGGTCTAGGCCTGAAACGTCAGCTTTTGTGCTCCTGAGATGCTGCTTGGTCTGCTGTGTTCATCCAGCTTCACACTTTGTTATCAACAATTCTATGCAGTCCGTTTCACAGCACTGACCTCTCACTTTACATTCAAATGGCTACTAAGGACATTACCCCTTATCCCACCTCTGCTGGGCAGTAGGTCTGGGTTGACAGACAGACATAACTGGTCCTCTTGTTAATTTTAAATACCAGGATAGAGTGTGAAGGCCAGACTTTCAAACAGGAGTCAGGATCCAGTGTGGATGTGATTTGAAATTTATAACCCTGAGGATCAGTTCTGGGATAATTTGATATCTTCAAAGAGAAGGGAGTGGGATATCCAATTGGCACAAGTCAATTGCCAGTTATGCTCCTTAGAGACATCAGCAACTGGTCTGTCTGGTGAAGAGTGGAAGTTTAAAAGTTACTTTTCCCACTGAACCCAAATATTTTGGGATGTGTCACTGTACATGCTGTTGGATTGACTCAAAGCCAAAGAAAGCTGATCTGCTATGGAGTCGTCGAGCCCAACAGCACAGAAACAGACCTTTTGGTCCAACTAGTCCATGCCAACCAGGTTTCGCAAGCTAAACTAGTCCTATTTCCCTGAGTTTGGCCCATATCCCCCTAAACCCTTCCTATCCATGTACCTGCCCAAATGTCTTTTAAATGTTCTAACTGTGCCTGCATCTGCCACTTCCCCTGGCAGTTTATTTCACATATGGATCACTGTCGGCGTGAAAACGTTGTCCCTCATTTCCTTCCTAAATCTTCCACCCCTCTTTAAAAACATCCACCTGAGTTTTGATCTCTCCCACCCGAGGGAGAAGACTCTTGCTGTTCACCGTATC
This sequence comes from Stegostoma tigrinum, assembly GCF_030684315.1. NCBI lineage: Eukaryota > Metazoa > Chordata > Chondrichthyes > Orectolobiformes > Stegostomatidae > Stegostoma > Stegostoma tigrinum. The sequence goes on along the minus strand of NC_081392.1, from coordinate 19,920,940 downwards.
ATGGTTTTATAAGCCTCCATAACATTACCCCTCTGCCTCCTATGCTCCAGTGAAAACAAATCCCAGGCTACCCAGCCTCTCCTCATTCCCTCTTGTAAATTCTTTCTGCACCCCTTCCAATTTAATAATATCCGTCCTATAGCAGGGCAGCCACTATTCCAAATGTGGCTTCACCTATGTCTTGTACACCTGCATTATAGAATCCCTACAGTGTGGAAACAGGCCCTTCAGCCCAACAAGTCCACACTGAACCTCAAAACATCCCACCCAGACCCATCCCCCTATAACCCACCTAATCTACATTTTCCTGAACACTTCAGGCAATTTCCCATGGCCAATCCACCCTAACCTGCACATCTTTGGGCTGTGGGAGGAAACCAGAGCACCTGAAGGAAACCCACGCAGACACGGGGAGAATGTACAAACTCCAAACAGACAGTCACCCGAGGGTGGAGTCAAACCCAGGTCCCTAGCACTGTGAGGCAGCAGTGCTAACCACTGAGCCAGCATGCTGCCCAACTCCTATACTCAATGGTCTGACTGATGAAGGCAAGCATGCTAAACACTCACAGGATAGACAATCAGAGGCAGCTTCGCCCAAGAACAGGGTGGGGGGGGGGGGGGTGGTGGCAGAGGGAGCAATCTCTGGATAAGTGTGGGACTCAGGCGATGACAAAAAATTTTGCTTAAAGAGTATTGTGAATCTTTGGAAAGCTGGCCTATAAGAGAGCTATGGATCATGGAGAATCTTCAAGGCTGAGCTTGATAAATGTTTGGACACAGAGAGAATCATGGACAGAGCAGGATGGTAGATCATAGTATTTGAAAAAATCAGTTCTGACCTTGTGACTTTGTTGAATGATATGGCAGGCTCAAGGGGCTGAATGCTCTCGTCTATCTCATATTTATTATATTACTATGGGTCCACTGAACCTTCATTCACAATGTCGCACTTCCCTTGTCATGTGTGTTTCCAGGATCGCAGTGTGGATTTCCCCATTCACATGTGACTCCTAACATCCTGCTGCCGGTAAGAATTGTACTTTGTAATAGCAGCTGCTATCTGTCGGCAAGAAGATTTACATGGAACCAGATTTCAATGGTGAACAGAGATAGTAGGAACTGCCGATGCTGGAGAATCTGAGATAACAAGGTGTAGAGCTGAATGAACACAGCAGGCCAAGCAGCATCAGAGGAGCAGGAAGGCTGACGTTTCGGGTCTGGACCCTTCTTCAGAAAAGACTCTTCTTCTGAAGAAGGGTTCAGACCTGAAATGTCAGCCTTCCTGCTCCTCTGATGCTGCTTGGCCTGTGTGCTCATCAAACTCTACATCTTGTTATCTTTAATGATGAGACATTTAGTTTGCTTTAAGGAAGCAAAATTGAGTTAGTGATCCCAGCTCACCGACTGGAATCCTGGAGTCACCATTGCATGGTAACATTTACATCACCAAATGCCAGAATATGAACATCACTAATAAGATTGATCAATTGATTTGATTTCTTGTCACGTGTACCCAAGTACAGTGGGAAGTTTTATCTATGAGCAGTACAGGCAGATTATAGCAAGTGAAGACGTACAGATCATAGGAGCATGATAGAATACTCCCCACTTGCCCTGGATGGGGGCAGCTCCAATAACACTGAAGAAGCCTGACACCATCCAGGACAAAGTAACCCCTACTTGATTGGCACCACATCCACAAACATCCCACTCCATCTACCACCGACACTCAGTAGCAGCGGTGTGTACTAGCTACAAGATGCCCTGCAGAAATTCACCAAAGATCTTCAGACAGCACCTTCCAAACCCATGACCACTTCCATCTGGAAGGACAAGGGCAGCGGGTACATGGGAATACCACCTCCTGCAACTTCCCCTCCGAGCCACTCACCATTCTGACTTGGAAATATATCACCGTTCCTTCGCTATCACTGGGTCAAAATCCTGGAATTCCCTCCCTAAGGGGCATCATGGGTCAGCCCATAGCAGGTGGACTTCAGTGGTTCAAGAAGGCAGCTCACCCCCACCTTCTCAAGGGGTGACCAGGGACCAGGTTAACAAATGCTGGTCTAGACAATGACACCCATTATAAAATGAATGAAAGAAAAATGCAAGGATATAAGAAGCCTTATTTCCAGCTCAGTTCAGTTCATTTTAATTGGGCAGTAACTCCTGTGAATCTGCACTTGTAAAACTAACAGGCTTCATTACAGCGTGTGAGTGATTGACAATCTTGTGAAATGTCTCTCATTGATTAACTCCGGTTGATAGGTAGGTCCTCATTAAACAAACAGTGATGGGCCAGGGCATCTGTGCCTTTTTTCTCATTATGTTTAAGTAGTTCTGTAGCTTGAACAGCTGAATAAATGATATTGTTCATGAGGGCTCTTCCAAAGAACATAATCAGAATTTATACGGCTGGTCAAACTTATTCTACAACCTCTTAACTCAACTCAGTGCAAACGGTCCTTGTCCCAGGCAATCGGTTCACGGATTCAGAGGGTGGCTCAGGGGTTAGCACTGCTGCATCACAGCACGAGGGACCCAATTTCGATCCTACCCTTGGGTGACTGTTTGTGTGGGTTTCTTCCCACAGATATGCAGGTCAGGTGGATTGACCATTGTGTCCAGGGATGTGCAAGCTCTGTGGATTAGCCATGGGAAAGGCAGGGATTGGGTGGATCAGGGTGTGATGTTCTTTGCGGGGTAGGTGTGGACTTGATGAGCCAAATGGCTTGCTTCCACACTACAGGGATTCTATGTAAAAGCTCTTGTTGAATAGCATTTAGCTCTCAAAAAGGGACGTCCATGACAGACTTTCACTTTGCGAAAGCACAGGGTTCAGAAACTTAAACTGACATTGAATAGGCAACAGGGCACCTAGCGAAGAATGGCAAGTTTAAAAATAGAAAATAAATGCAGGAGTCGGCCATTCAGCCCTTTAAGCCTGTACCACCATTCAATCTGATCATGGCTGACCATGCAATCCCTGTATCCCACTCCCACTTTCTCTCTATACTCCTTGATCCCTTTTGCCACAAGGACCACATCCGGCTCCCTCTTGAATATGTCTAATGGACTGGCACCAACAGCTTCCTGTGGGAGAGAATTCCACATGTTCACAACTCTCTGAGTGAAGATATTCTTCCTCATCTCAGTCCCGAATGGCTTACTCCTTATTCTTAGGCTGTGACCCCTACTTCTGGACTTCTCGAACATTGAAAACATTCTTCCAGCATCTGGCCTGTCCAGTCCCATCAGGATGTAATTGTTTCTGTGAGATACTACCCCCCCCCCCCGCCATTAAATGGAGGCCTGCCCTCAGTTAGGGATTCCCTCGTGAGAAGTATAGGAGGATTGGTTCACTGGCACCAGATTACCGACAGCATCAAGCCAAGCAAACTAATGCCAAAACGCAGTGTTATCCCTACAAATCCCATAGGTAGGCACAAAGCGGGAATTCCAAGTGGCAACAACTGGTTCAGGATTCGCTGCGCACAGGAGAATGAATGGAAGCAGGACATGGTGGAGGGAGCCGATTTGCTCCAAGGAGGAGAGGTTGCCCTCTGAAGTATTTTCGGGATCCAGTAAAAGCATGTCTTAGCCATGGGTTTGGCAGTTTAAGCTGTTTGGTGTCTCATCCAATGGAGATATCAAAGTAGGGAAGGTAACCACCCACGCCCTCCACCTCCTCCAGGACTTCCAATTCCCTGGCCCCCAACACCTCCTTTTCACCATGGACGTCCAGTCCCTATACACCTGTATTCCTCATGCAGATGGCCTCAAGGCCCTCCGCTTCTTCCTGTCCCACAGGCCCGACCAATCCCCCTCCACCGACACCCTCATCCGCCTAGCCGAACTCATCCTCACCCTCAACAACTTCTCCTTCGATTCCTCCCACTTCCTACAGAAAAAGGGGGTGGCCATGGTTACCCACATGAGCCCAAGCTATGCCTGACTCTTTGTAGGTTACGTGGAACAGTCCCTCTTCCGCACCTACACAGGCCCCAAACCCCACCTCTTCCTCCGTTACATTGATGACTGTATCGACGCCGTCTCTTGCTCCCCAGAGGAGATCGAACAGTTCATCCACTTTACTTACACCTTCCACCCCAACCTCAAGTTCACTTGGGCCATCTCCAACACATCCCTCACCTTCCTGGACCTCTCAGTCTCCATCTCAGGTAACAGCTAGAAACTGATGTCCATTTCAAGCCCACTAACTCCCACAGCTACCTAGAATACACCTCCTCCCACCCACCCTCCTGCAAAAATTCCATCCCCCATTCCCAATTCCTCTGCCTCCGCCGCATCTGCTCCCAGGATGAGGCATTCCACTCCCGCACATCCCAGATGTCCACGTTCTTCAAGGACCGCAACTTTCCCCCCGGAGTGGTCGAGAACACCCTTGACCGCGTCTCCCGTATTTCCTGCAATACATCCCTCACACCCCGCCCCCGCCACAACCGCCCCCAGAGGATGGGAGGAAACCAGAGTACCCGGAGGAAATCCATGCAGACACAGGGAGAATGGGCAAACTCCACATAGACAGTTGCCCGAGGCTGGAATCGAACCCGGGTCCCTGGCGCTGTGAGGCTGCAGTGCTCACCACTGAGCCACCATGCCGCCCCGCATATGGATGATGATGGGATAGTGTAGGGGGATGGGCTTAGATTAGTTCACAGGTTGGCACAACATCGAGGGCCGAAGTGCCTGTTCTGTGCTATTGTTCTATGTTCTCACATACCACCCCACCAACCTCCGGATACAACGTATCATCCTCCGACACTTCCGCCATCTACAATATGACCCCACCACCCAAGCTATATTTCCATCCCCACCATTGTCTGCTTTCCGGTGAGACCACTCTCTCCACGACTCTCTTGTCCGCTCCACACTCCCCTCCAACCCCACCACACCCGGCAACTTCCCCTGCAACCGCAGGAAGTGCTACACTTGCCCCCACACCTCCTCCCTCACCCCCATCCCAGGCCCCAAGATGACCTTCCATATCAAGCAGATGTTCACCTGCACATCTGCAAATATGGTATATTGTATCCATTGCACCCGGTGTGGCTTCCTCTACATTGGGGAAACCAAGCGGAGGCTTGGGGACCGCTTTGCAGAACACCTCTGCTCGGTTAGCAACAAACAACTGCACCTCCCAGTCACGAACCATTTTAACTCCCCCTCCCATTCCTCAGATGACATGTCCATCATGGGCCTCCTGCAGTGCCACAATGATGCCACCCGAAGGTTGCAGGAACAGCAACTCATATTCCGCTTGGGAAGCCTGCAGCCCAATGGTATCAATGTGGACTTCACCAGTTTCAAAATCTCCCCTTCCCCCACCGCATCGCAAAACCAGCCCAGTTCTTCCCCTCCCCCCACTGGATCACAAAACCAGCCCAGCTCATCCCCTCCCCCCACTGCATCCCAAAACCAGCCCAGCCTGTCTCTGCTTCCCTAACCTGTTCTTCCTCTCACCCATCCCTTTCTCCCACCTCAAGCTGCACCTCCACTTCCTACCTACCACCTCATCCTGCCTCCTTGACTTGTCCATCTTCCCTGGACTGACCTATACCCTCCCTGCCTCCTCACCTATACTCTCCTCTCCACCTATCTTCTTTTCTCTCCATCTTCGGTCCGCCTCCCCCTCTCTCACTATTTATTCCAGTTCCCTCTCCCCATCCCCCTCTCTGATGAAGGGTCTAGGCCTGAAACGTCAGCTTTTGTGCTCCTGAGATGCTGCTTGGCCTGCTGTGTTCATCCAGCTCCACACTTTGTTATCAGGGAAGGGAACTGACTCATTTTCCATTGTCATAAGATAAAAAGGTGATGAAGGAACAAGTTATAATTCTAACCCTAACCTCAACTTCAACCCCTAACCCTAACCTCAACCCCTACTCCAACTCCACCCCCGATCCTAATCCTAACCCTAATTCAAAATCCAGACCAGTTGTGATACTGTCTAATTATAGCAGGAAAAGCCTTTGCAAATGTAACAGAGAGATTCAGGGCATAGATTCATAGATGATTAGTCCTTGGTGATGTTAATAAGGGATGGAATACAGAGCAGAATGTTTAATAGATTTCCATTAATAATTCAATTTCAGAATTATCATTATCCCCTCCCCTTCTAGACTTACATGTTTACAGATAAGCTGCATTTTAACAGAGATACGGTTGTCCACCAACATCCAGTAATGGGATATATATATAAAACAATCATAATTTTTATCTTTGTCTATTTATTGGTGAGAAATTCACATTACAGCCAGGGAGATTGAAGGTTCTGTTATTCTGCTCTGGCATTTCATTGCTTTCAAAGGTAAAACTAACACACTCGATCAAATATTCCACTAAATATCTTGTCAGCATTGTGAAATATTTATGTATTGGATTGCTATGTTTGAGGGAACTGGAACCTGTGGACTTAATAGCACATTTTGAATCTGAAATGAATGGACTCGGAAGTCAAAACTTTTATAATTTTGTCAGAAGGCAGGGGTTAGTGGGGGAGTGACCCATCTCCCTCTGAGGGCCTCTATTTGCTTAGATTGTGTCAAGATGGCGGCAAACGCAAAGAAGTTTGTTGTCATAATTGTTCCGAGAAACACGGGTAGGTGTGCAATCTTAAATGGCTCTTCACCTGCCTGTGTTTGTGCCTTGTTCAGAGATGGGTAAAGGGTCAGAGTTGAGTAATTTGTGGTACTCAGGTATTTTGGAGTATCATTACACCAGAACACACATAGGTAACTTCAGGTCAGAAATGTAGAGACAGAAGGAGTCCATTTCAGCCATCCACCCCAGTCTGCTCGACCATTCAACTAGATCAGAGTACTACAGTAGCAGAAGCAGACTATTCAGCCCATCAAGCCTGAACAAGATAATTCCTCAACTCTGCTTTTCTTGACCTTTCCATCGGCTGATCATTGACGTCAATGCCAATGTTCCCACACTATCTCCATATTCCCTGTAGCTATTTGCATCTACAGATCTATTGATCTCTGTCTTGAATTTATCCAATAACGACCCTCTGTCGTAAAGGATTCCAAAGATTCACCACCCTCTGAGTGAGAAAGCCCATCTTCATTCCAATTTTAAATGGTTTACCTTTTACTTTGAGATGGTGACCCGGGTTCTAGACTCGACTGTCAAGGGAACCATCCTTTCTACCTTTAATCTGTCCACACTTTTACAAATTTTATAAGCTTCTATGAGTTCAGCTCTCCAGACTATTTACCCAGTCTCTTCAATCTCTGTGGAATTCCTTACTGTGGTGTGCTTTCGAGGCTGGGTCATCAACCATATTCAAGGTAGAGTGAGACATATTTTTAATTGGGATGGGAATAATAGTTTATGGGGAAAATCAGGAAAATGGAATTGAGAATGATCAGATCAACCACGATCTCATTGATTGGCAGAGCAGATTTGATGGGCTGAATCGTCCATTGTTGCTCCTGTATCTGTGATCCTCATAGGACAGAGGGTAGAGGATAGAAACAGGTATCTTAGCCATCAGTGGAAGAGGCCAGATTATAAGAGTAAGGGAGACTTGTAGCTGAGATAAAACACAGAGTAGTGTGTTATGTCCCGTTCTCCTTACCTGAGGTGGGATGTACAGGATTTCTTTTATATTCATTCACAGGAGTAAGGGTCACTGGACTCAAACCATTAACTCTGATATTTTTTCTTTACAAATGCTACCAGACCTGCTGAGATTTTCCAGCAACTTATGCTTTTGTTTTTGAGTAAATCTTGGCTAGGTCAGCATTTTTTGCCCAGGGGGCAGTTAACAATCAACCACATTGGGTCTGGAGTCACCTGTAGGCCAGAGCAGGTAAGGATGGCAGTTTCTTTCCCTAAAGGGCATTAGTGAACCAGGTGGGTTTTTTCCAATAATGGATTCATGGCCATCGTTAGACTCTTGATTCTAGAATTCAAATTCCACCATCTGCTATGGTAGGATTCAAATCAAAGTCCCGGGGCCATTATCTGGTTCTCTGGATTAGCAGTTCATATAATGCCACTAGGCCATTGCCTCCTCTTGAGGATTCAGCTCAGAGAGTATCAGAAGTTCAGTAGATAAATGTCATGGGTGAGAAGGATATCAGATGAGGACAGACTAAGTAAAATAGGCTTGTTACTTCTGAGGCTTGAGTCAAGAAGATGATCGGAATATACATTAATTTCTTGATTGGTTAGATGTTGAGAGTCTGTAATGATGGGTTACAACCTCATGATAGGCACCTGACAAAACAAAATTTATTTTCTTAACCAAATGGGTTGAAAATTTCTGGAATTTCCTTCCCCGTGACAAGTAGCACCTCAGTAAAGGAAGAAATTCTGTGCAACTCCTCTCAGGTGAATAGAGTAAATAGGAGCACAAGTAGGCCATTCAGCCCTTTGAGCCTGCTCTGCCATTCAACAGGATCATGGCTGATTATCCAACTCAGTTCCCTCTCCCTGCTTTCTCCCCCACACTATATGATCCATTTAGCACTTAGAATTATATCTAACTGGGGGATGTGATGGCCTAGTGGTATTATTGCTAGACTGTTAATCCAGTGACCCAGGTAATGTTCTGGGGACCAGGGTTCAGAATCCTGCTGCTGCAGATGGTGGAATTTGAATTCAATAAATATCTGGAATTAAGAGTCTAATGAGGACCATGAATCCATTGTGGATTGTCAGGAAAAACCCATCTTGTTCCTGATGTTCTTTAGGGAAGCAAACTGCCATCCTTACCTAGTCTGGCCTACATGTGACTCCAGACCCGCAGCAATGTGTTTCATTCTTAACTGCCCTCTGGGCATTTAGGGATGGGGCACTAAACATTGGTCCAGTCAGTGATCCCCTCATGCCATGAATGAATAAAAACAAAACTCTTTCTTGGAGACATTTTTATGTAACTGGATGTCACAAGGAGCTCTCCAAGAGAGTCATTTTTGACTTACAATTCAACTGGACCAGGCTTCCAGTAATAGATTTTGGTCAACATTCTCCCATCTGAGTCAGGAGCTTGTGAATTCCTGTCCTCATCCACAAAAATTGAGACATCCCCACCTGCGCAGCACTGAGAGAGTGCCACTGTGTCAGAGGTACTGTCATTAGGATAGACATGAGGTGAACTCTGTCAGCCTGCCCTCTATCAGGGACAGAAAATATCAGATGCTACAATCATGAGGGTGAGCGGCATGGTTCTCTCTTGTGCCCTGACCAGAAGGTCTTCCCAAAACCTTCGAATCAGCACCCTTACTATTTGTCACACTCGCTGCTTCTCGCCTCTTCATCAACAGTGTTAAGACCACCAGCTACCATCATAGAATGATAGAATATCTACAGGCCATTCGATCCATCGAGTCCACACTGACCATTTGAAGAGCATCCCACCCAGAGCCACACTACTGCCTTATCCCTGTAACGCCGCATTTCCTGCGACTAACCCACCAAGCCTACACCAAAGCCCTACAGTTCTGAAGAAGTGCAGCACCAGACTCGAAATGTTAGCTCTGGTTCTCTCAACCACAGAGGCTGCCAAATGTGCTGAGCTTCTCCACCCTTTTTTGCTTTTGTTTCATATTTTCAGCCGTCTAGCTTTCATTAAAATATCATCACGTGGCTTGTTTGTGGGATCTTGCTGTGTGTGGGTTCACCACCTATCCACCTCTATTAAAGCAGCTCAAACATGTCCTTTACTAATGTCCTTTAGGGAAGGAAATTGCCATCTTTACCTGGTCTGGGCCTACATGTGATGTCTGGGCCTCGACCCACATCAATGTGGTTGACTCTGAACTGCCCTCTGGGCAATTAGGGATGGGCAATGAATGTTGCATGACCAGTGGATCCCTCATTCTCTGAATGAATAAAAAAAACAAGATCTTCGTCAGCTGTATGCATTTTTAGGTTGTCCTGAGGTTGTGAAAAGCACAACTTAAAAATCACATTTTGCTTCCCAGATGCAGCTCAGTGTTTGAACTCAGGGCATCACTGTGGGTACAAATGTGCAGCTAATTAACTATCCTGTCTACCTTGCTCAATACACCTGCCGAGAAAACAGAGATGCAGTTGAAAAGGGGGAGGGATATCTGTCAGAAAGGGAAGAAACCCTCAGGTAGAATTGTGCCATCAATATTATTATTTCAAGAACACCAATAGACTGCAGAGTGGTAGCAGACTGTGGCACTAGTGGGAATAGCAAATCTTAAATAATTCCAGCTCTTTATAAGATTTATTTTCCTTTTTTCTGCTACAGGCCAGCCAGTGGGTAGGCTGTTGCAAAAAAATAGTTTAATTAATCTGTGCATCATAAATATTTCTTCCGGATTTCAAAACCGGTTAGGGAAGATCTCACACACACACACAGCCTGGGAGGTACACTGAAATCAATGTCTTCTGCTGCCTTTCCTGAGGCTACCTCCTGAACGACTCCATTCAGGCAGTTTGAGAATCCCACCAAGTTTCCTCCAGGAGTGGGCACTGAGAAACCAAGGAACTGTATCCCAATGTCATTGACTACAAAACAATGACCATTTCACACTGGTTTCACATTACGAGTGACTGTCATGTCAGTGACAGTACAGTGCGGAGCTGGAGGAACACAGGGGGCCAGGCAGCATCAGATGAGTAGGATAGCCAGGTCTGTTGTGTTCAACCAGCTCCACATTATATTGCCTCTGACTTCAAAATGTGCAGTTCTTGCTACGTCTGTCATTTCTGCCTTTGCTTCTGACATTAGTGCCTACTATTGATTTTTCACGATGAAATTAGTGGAAGCCAAACAGAGGCACATATCATTAGACTGTGATGGTCTTATCTTGGCTAAATGCAGAAGCAGCTAGTGCCATAGTTTCCTCTGGCATTGCTCACAGGATAAATTTGTTTCTTCTAAAGGACGAGGGTCATGCCAAGGAACACAACATATTGATTTGAGGAAATTGACTGAACAGAATCTACACCTTAATCACTTCAACCCCCGTAGGCTAACACATCTACTAATTATATCTACAGAACATGGTACAAATATTCTGACATGGCACAGCAAAAGGCCATTCAGCCTTTCAAACCTGCTCTGTCATTCTATTAGATCATGACTGTAACTTTAAATCGACCTCTTTGTGACCTTTCACTTCTCCTGCTCCCCCCCCGACCCTTCCAGCTAGCTAAGAATCTATCCATCTCTGCCTCAAAAATACTGAAGGACAGAGAATTGGAGAGATTTAGGGAGGAGACAACGTAGGGTCGGGAACCAACAGAACTGCATTCGACCATAACCTATTCAGCATATTCCCCGGCTCTACGGTTACCATCAAGCCTGGGAATCAACCTTGGTTCAATGACGGTCCAGGAGGGCATGCCAGGAGCATGTACCAGGCATTTCTGACAATGAGGTTTCTACCTAGTGAAGATGGAAATGAGGGTTAATGTTTCAGGGCAAGCGATCCTTCCTCAGAACATTTTCTGAGCCATTATCACTCTGATTTCTCTCCACAGATGCTCCTGCTGAGCTTTTCCAGCAACTTCTGTTTTTGTTTCTGATTTACAGCATCCGCAGTTCTTTCGGTTTTTATGGCTTGCAATGAATAAGACTCAAGATAAAGAAAGCTGCAATTAGAGGAGGCTGCCCGGCCTTCTCTATTTTTAGATTTTATTTAATGATCTTCAGTTAATGCAGAATGTGATCTGCTCAATGCATGAACAAATCTCCTGTGGCTGTAGTTATGGGGAAACATTTTGATTTAGGATGTGGGCAAAGAGCAGGCCATGGCATCAGATTCAGTTCTACAGTGACTGAATGAGTTGCCTTCCATTTGATTACTACAGATTCTGGGACTTAAGTTCCAAGATGGTCCAATGTTCAGTAAAATCTGTGCCTGACAGACCTTCATTTAACCAGCTAACTGAGCTCCCGTCATATTGCTCGCTATGAGTCAAAGGCTAACCTAGGTTTGTAGTAATCTGAGCATTGGTTAGAGTGTTACTGGGAGGCATGGAAAGGAGAGTGTAACATGAAACAAATGGCATCCAAAGATTTGTAATGCTTTTATGATCCAGCTATGAAATTAAACATGCATTTGTATCATGTCTGTCATACTTGGAAGCACTCCTTGACAAATCTAGGGGGGACTAGAGGGGCAGAATGATGTCAAGAATTTGAATTCAAGTTCTGGAGCTGATGCGAATTTCTTGGCAAAGTAGAATGGCTGATGGGTTCACATAAACAAAGCAGGAGTAAGGTGTGAAAATGAACGTGCAGTGAAAATGAATTAAACTTTCACAAATTTAGTTTAGCCTGGAAAGGAAACACAAGAGGCATTTTATATCAACATGTCAAACAGTTCACCATCAGAACACGTTAAACATCTTGATGCACTGTTTCATCTCGGAAACTTCAGAAAACACAATTAGAAATTGTGATGTGTTATACCAGTGAGTCTTGTTTGGTGCAGAAAAGCTGAATCAGGCAGCATAAACTATCCTCACCCTCTTCACTCTTCTCATATCCTGGACAACAGTTCTTCTGATTGACAAACAGGTTTTAGTCCATAACAATAGCATTCGCATAAATTTTCCTGGCCTCAGTGCAAAGTTTATCCCCTGCCAGAATGTACAAGCGACACTAGAGCCAGAAGACCATGAATAATCTGTTCTGAGGAAGGGTCACCGGACCCGAAACATTAACTCTGTGTTTTCCTTCACAGCTGCTGCCAGACCTGCTGAGCTTTTCCAACAACTTCTGTTTTTGTTCCTGTGTTTGAGACAATGAACGGTAGCAGAATCAGAAGAACAGGAAGAAAGGTATGGGCAAGTCAACATTAGGTGAAAAGCCTGGGATTCAAAAGCTGTGATATTGAAAGATTAGAAGCCTTAGGATCCTGCAGCAGATTGAATTTAAAGTGATAACTTTAATGGGCAATGTGAAGAAGGTGATGGCATAGCAGTATTACTGCTGGCCTGTAATCCAGAAACCCAGTTCTGGGGACCTGGCTTCGAATCCTGGCATGGTAGGTGGTGGAATTTGAATTCAATAAAGAATCTAGAATTAAGAGTCTAATGATTTTCATGCAATCTATTGTTGGAAGAAAAAAGACATCTGATTCATTAATGCCCTTTAAGGAAAGAAACTGCTGGCCTCCATGTGACTCCAGACTTCAAGTAATGTGGTCGACTGTTAACTGAGCTCTGGGTAATTAGTGATGGACAATAAATGCAATACCCTCATCCCATGCATGATTAAAAACAATAAGAAGTTGCTAACCCCCTCAGTCTGCCTGCACAAAATGAAGAATTCTTCAACCTTCTCAAGGAAATCAATTAATGTTTGCATTTCATTTTCTACTTCAGAAACATGTTATTTTAAATGGGATGTGCTACAAATGGCCTGACATATGTTAGTGACAAGATGAACAGTTTCTCATTCATGAACAGTAAATACCTTTCCTCCACAATTTAATCATTGATGCATTACAAGATCTTCGCTCATGAAATCCTTTTCACTTCTGACTTGCACGCGTGAGGCAACTCCCACATGTTTCATTAATGAATAATAGCCAGTTGCTGCATAGTTAACATTTAATTTTTCCTTTCATTTCAAACACCGTCATTTCCATGTTATCAAAGCTATTGCAAAACCTTCGTCAAAATTTGATCTGTTCCTCGAAATTTAGGTTTATTATTTGTCACATGTACCAAGTATAGGAATACATAAGTGCAGAAAAAAGTGCACGGTTGCCATTCACTGAAGCCTACTTGGTTACAAAAGCCAGAATTAAAAGATAAAACTGAGCCAAAAGGTAATTAAGAAAAAAAAGAAATATTTCTCTTTCATCCGTGCTCCATGTTAAGATGAGGACATCCATCCCACTGGTATCCATTCAAACTCCTCACATCCCAGACTTTCTGAGCTTAAATGCCCTCAATCTTCCTCCTGCTCCTGGAAGCATTCATAACCCAATCAGCATGAACTTAACTGAAAACAAAAATTGTTGGTGATCACACTGTCTCAGGCAGCATCAATGGAGAGAAAGCAAGCTAACATTTCGAGTCTAGATGACTCTTCATCAGAGCATTAACTTTACCATTGCTTAAAGAATGACAGAACAGCACAGTATAGAATCAGGCCATTTGGCCAATTATGTCAGTGCTGGATCTTTAAATGAGCTATCAGTTCATGAAAGCCCCGTCGTAAGTTGGTTGCTGGAATCCAAGGTTTAAGTGCCTGTCAATACAGTTGGAGATGCAGAGTGTAGATCCAGGAGCACAGACTGATATCAGGAAACCTCCTGAAGATTACTTTAAGATTGCCCCCAGCTCCATGTTTCCCTGGTTCCCGGGTGAAAGACAAAGCCTTCGTGAATTTATTACATGGGTTTGTAGCAATGTAGCTACATTGCTATCATTGTGTTTCACACAGCCAATCAGTGAGTGGAGGGGAGGATGAAGTGGGGGCGTTGGTGGTGGTGAGGGTTAGGGGAACGAAAGAGCCTGAGGAGACTGGAATATGTGACAAAATCTCCCTGATCATGCCATCAATTCTCTCGCATTGTTCTGAAAGTTTCAAGCAATTCCAAATCCATGGAGATCCATCTCCTCAATCTCCTTCTGAGGGTTTGAATTCTCATCCACTCCTTTAATTATCTCGTACTCTGTAAATCCACATTCTCACCTCTACTCTCTTTATGCACTGGATTTAAATATCTAAATAATGAAGAACCAATATTGCTGAGGATGACATGTGAATGGGGAGGGGCAAGGTGCTGGGGTAAGTTGGCAGGATGTGAGTTGGGGGCACATTGACAGGGGATAGTTGGTGTGTTTTTCTGGCAGAGAAGATGTTGTTGAAGAAGGTGAGTAGCTTTCCTATCCTGATCCTCAGTGTTGTCAAAATCATACACACACAATCATACAGACCTACAGCACACAAAAGGCGCTTCAGCCCATCAAGCCTGCACCAGCCAACAATAAACCCCTAACTATTCCAACCCCAAGACAAGATATCTATCAGTCTCTCCTCTGCAACATCATTACCTTATTGTGATCCCTCCTACAAGACCAGTGCATGGAGATACCAATGCATAAAGAAATAGACACTTGTGATAAGTAGATTAGATTCCGTACAGTGTAGAAACAGGCCCTTTGGCCCAACAAGTCCACACCGCTGCATGAAGCATCCCATCCAGACCCAAACCCATCCCCCTATAACCCACACACCCCTGAACACTACAGGCAATTTAGCATGGCTGATTCACCTAACCTGCACATCTTTGGACTGAGGGAGGAGACTGGAGCACCCGGAGGAAACCCACAGAGACAGGGAGAATGTGCAAACTCCACACAGACAGTTGCCTGAGGCTGGAATTGAACCCGGGTCCCTGGTGCTGTGAGGCTGCAGTGCGAACCACTGAGCCATCGTGCCGCCCCAATGGTGTCATCGTCAATAATGTTACCGGGTCTTAGTGTGGCAGGTTGTGTTTGCTGCTTTATAAGGATGCCAGAGTGACAGTGCAGGTGACAGCTGTGTGAGTGCCGGTGAGTGGGTAGGTGGGTGTGTGGGAAGAGTGGTTGTGGGTGAGAGGGTTTGCTGGGGGATGAGGCAGATGGCAGAGAATGCCTTGTCCTCAAAGGGAGTGAGGAGATTACAAGTTAAGAAAATTCCTCTAGCGCACAATTCCTCACAAATAGTTTTTCTTAGCAGTATATCCTGAGCAGAGATGACAGCAAAGCAAGAATTGGTTGAGTCACTAAGGAGACGGGAGTAAGAATGTGGGGATTGGGAGTTGCTCCATTGGAAGAATGGGTTATCGTGTTGTCGAATAACAAAGCTTGATGTGACAGGAACAACATGACTGCATTCCAGGGGACATAGATCAGGTCAGTCTTTACAGTGTGAAAGCATTAACTGTTTTATTTTAATTCATTCCCTCCCTCAGGACATTGTTGATCAACCCACAATAGGTGGACTGTCATGGCTCAAGAAGACAGCTCACCACCAACTTCTCAAGGGGCAACTAGGGATGGGCAATAAATGCTGGCCCAGTCTGTAACATTCATGTTCTACATGTGAATAAAGGGTTGTAGGAGTTACTGGTTGGGCCCAGAATTTATTGCCCGTCCCTAGTTGTCCCTGAGAGGGTGGGGGGAATCTGCCTTCTTGAACCACTGCAGCCTATGTGTTGTAGGTTAAGCTGCAATGCCCTTAGAGAGGGAATTCCACAATTTAGTCATTGGTCTAATGTCAGAGTGAGAGTGTTCCTTTAAGAGATTAAAGAATTTACTTGTGCCCCAGGGTAAGCATGGAAGAAAATGAGAGAGAGACAGTGCCCCGAGATAGTAGGAACTGCAGATGCTGGAGAATCTGAGATAACAAGGTATAGCACTGAATGAACACAACAGGCCAAGCAGCATCAGAGGAGCAGGAAAGCTGAGGTTTCGGGCCTAGACCATTCATCAGAAGTGGGGGCGGGGAAAGGGGTTCTGAAATAAATAGAGAGAGAGGTGGAGGCAGATAGAAGATGGATAGAAGAGAAGATAAGGTGGAGAGGAGACAGACAGGTCAAAGAGGCGGGGATGGAGCCAGTAAAGCTGAGTGTGGGTGGGGAGTTAGGGAGGGGATAGGTCAATCCAGGGAGGATGGACAGGTCAAGGAGAATGTATGAGGTTATTTGGTAGGACATGGGAGTGGGGCATGAGGTAGGAGGAGGGGATAGGTGGGAAGAAGGACAGGCTAGGGAGGCAGGGACAAGCTGGGCTGGTTTTGGGATGCGGTAGGGGGAGGGGAGATTTTGAAGCTTGTGACGTCCACATTGATACCATTGGGCTGCAGGGTTCCCAAGTGAAATATGAGTTGCTGTTCCTGCAACTTTCGGGTGGCAGCATTGTGGCACTGCAGGAGGCCCAGAATGGACATGTCATCTGAGGATTGGGAGGGGGAGTTGAAATGGTTAAGAACTGGGAGCTGCAGTTGTTTCTTGCAAACCGAGAGTAGGTGTTCTGCAAAGCGGTCCCCAAGCCGCCGCTTGGTTTCCCCGATATAGAGGAGGCCACAACGGGAACAGCGGATGGAGCATACCACATTAGCAGATGTGCAGGTGAACATCTGCTTGCTGTGGGAAGTCTTCTTTGGGCCTGGGATGGGGTTGGGGGGGGGGTGCGGTGTAGGGGCAGGTGTAGCACTTCCTGCGGTTGCAAGGCAAAGTGCTGGGTGTAGTGGGCTGGAGGGGAGTGTGGAGTGGACAAGGGAGTCATAGAGAGAGTGGTCCCTCTGGAAAGCAGGTAAGGATGGGGGGTGGGAAAATGTCTGTGGTGGTGGGGGCAGATTGCAGATGGCGGAAGTGTTGGAGTATGATGCGTTGGATCTGAAGGTTGGTGGGGACATCCATGAGGATGAGGGGGATTCTGTTTTGGCTGTTATTCCACAATAAGTTGCAGGAAAAGAACCTCATATTCCACTTGGGAACCTTGCAGGCCAATGATGTCAATGTGGACTTCACAAGCTTCAAAATCTCCCCTTCCCCCCACTGCATCCCAAAACCAGCACAGCTCAACCCTGCTTTCCTAACCTGTCTCTCCTCCCACATATTCCCTCCTCTCACCTCAAGCCCCATCCCCATCCCCTACCTACTAACCTCATCCTGCCCCCTTGACCTGTCCGTCCTCCCTGGGCTGACATATCTCCTCCCTAACTCCCCACCTACACTCACCTTTACTGGCTCCATCCCCACCTCTTTGACCTGTCTGTCTCATCTCCATCCATCTTCTCTTTTATCCATCTTCCATCCGCCTCCCCTTCTCTCCCTATTTATTTCAGAACCCCCTTCCCCTCCCCCATTTCTGATGAATGGTCTAGGCCTGAAACATCAGCTTTCCTGCTCTTCTGATGCTGCTTGGCCTGTTGTGTTCATCAAGTTCTACACTTTGTTACCTGAGAGAGTGCCCTGTTGAGTTATAATTGTCTGCAGAGTGTGCCTATTTATATCAACCAGGATTCAAGTTCACTTTGAAGGCAGAACAATACTTTATATCTTATCATTTCTTGCCATTTTAAAACGACATGTCTCATGACTCAACATGCCCAGTATAGGATGCTTGTCCAAGGTAAATTGTGTCTCAGAATACATTACAGAAACATTGTTTGAGACCAGAAATGGTAAAACACAGTTGTGGGCAGCAAATGACCTTAAAAACACCTTGACTTAAATACAGCACTTGTGCTGTGCAGCCATCGATTGGATTACAGCCTTATAACTCCTTCGAAACTCTCACTTGTTATCTCATGACACCTCTGGCATACACAGTGAGGAAGATTAGTGCCAGGAGACCAGGAACTCAAATGCCTGACAAACATTTAACGTTCAAGTATTTCTCGGATTTGAAGACTCTGAAGTGCCTCTTACTCAGAACACCCCGTGAATTCTGTCTCCTCAGTAGCAATCAGTCCACAGAAATCTGAAAAGGAGTAACGTAAATGTATACAATTAGCATGGGAGCCTGACACCTATTTGGAGAATTCACTGTGGATTTTTGCTTTTTGCTGTTGCAAATTTCCTTTTTATATAGATCCTCCTTTCCAAATGTTCAAGGCCTAACTCCTGGAAGATATGAATCAGGATTATACACAAGTTCCACTGCACTGACAACACAGGAATGACTCAGGAAGTTGAAAATTCTCATGTACAATTATCTAGGATCCTCCAAAAGTGACCCCAGCTCTGAGTTACAGTCAGAGACTCTAGAGGGTTCTTATTAACTTGCTTCAACCATTAGCCTGCGGCAGTTTCAGGAGTTAAACACAGTCTGCTCAACTTGATTACTCATTGACTTCCACCTCCCCGGTTACCTGACCCACAACCTCCTAAGTCCAGATCTGACCCATCCTGAACCTTTCTCCCCTGCCCCTTCACCACCATGGACAACTGACACCAGATTCTACCACACCCCTGCCACATAGACACCAGAGCAGAATCCACAACCCCTGACCTGTTTGAGCCAACTTAATTATCCACCCTGCCATTCTCCAGTCCCTCAACCTTGACTGGGGCTAGGGTAGAAAGCACTCTAAGAAGGCCGTTGATATTCCAGAGTTTGGAGAAACACACAATTCCCTGGGATTTTATCACAAGGCACTGTGCTGAATTCAGAAAGCATCCATTAGCCAACCTTCAATTGTTTTGACAATGTCTCTGCATTGTCTTTATATAATAAACTCAACGATGATGACTGTTAGCTCCATAAAGCTCTAGCCTGAATGTGATCTATTGTCTGGAAAAGACATTTGCATCCTATTTGAATTGAGTTATTAGCCTCATTAAAATTGGAATATTCTTTATGGAAACATATATGACTCATAAGCGTAGTTTAGCATGCCATAATTACCAGCTTTTAGTAAACCCTTATCAAATAGACCATTTCATAGAATCCATGCAACAGATTGCAAGCTTTATACTGAGACGATTTCACCAAATCCATCTCAAAAGGTTCTGGATTCTTTTGATGGTTTGAAACACCAGGTCCTGTGATTTGTCACAGTGAACAATCCAGTTTTGAAAGAAGGGATTAATTTAACGTCTGTGTTACTGAAGGGTGAGAGATAAAGGCTCTGAGACTGGGAGCTAATGATTGAGTGTCTCTGAGATTGGAAACGAACAAAGAGTTCTGAGCCCAAATCCCTCGGTGAAGCAATAGACACCAAAGATGAGCCCAGCTAGTGGATAAAGGTCCAGCAAATCAGCCAATTGCAACACGGATGGAGGCCATTCGACTCATCATGGCTGTGCTAACACATCCACTAAGAGTGCTCAGCGGCGTGGTATAACGAAAACAATTTCTCCCTCAATGTCAGCAAAACTAAAGAGCTGATCATTGACTTCAGGAAGAAAGGAGGAGGACACATCCCTGTCTACATCAGTGAAGCTGAGGTGGAGATATTAGAGATCATCAGGTTCCTTGGAACAGCAATCACCAATAACCTGTCTTGACCTACCCGTGTTGATGCAACAGCCAAGCAGGCACAACACTTCTTCTTCTTCAGGAGGCTTCGGAGATTTGGCATGCCAATAAGGGCCCTCAACAACTTTTATAGACGCATCAAAGGAAGCATTCTGTCTCGATGTATCACAACGTGGCACAGCAACTGCTCTGTCCAGGACTGTATAAAACTACAGAGAGTTGTGAACACAGCCCAGGCCATCACACAATCCAACTTTCCATCCATTGACCCCATCTACACTTCTCGCTGCTTCAGAAGGCAGCCAACATCAGCGAAGAGCCCTATCTCTTCCAACTTCTCCTGTCAGGCACAAGATACCAAAGTTTAAACACAGGGACCAACAGGTTCAAAAACAGTACTTTCCCTGCTGTTATTAGACTTCTGAATGGAATTCTCAAATTTATGCTGACCTTGCTGTTTTTGCACCTTCTCTGCAGCTGTCACATTCCTCGCTCTGTTCAGTCATCCTGTGATCTTTGTAAGCTATGATTTTCCTGTACTGCAGGCAAAACAAAACTTATCACTGTACCTAGGTACATGTAACAATATTAAATCAAATCAAATTGCTTCATGTTCACAGCTGATTGGCTCCAATCAGAAATGACCAAGCAACGTCCTCAGCTCAGGGGCAGATAGGGTGACGAATAAGAACCTTGCCAGCGATGGCCCTATCCCATGGAGGAGCATTGAGCTGCAGGATAGACGGAGGGGTAAGATCTAATTCCTCTGTTGGAGTGCATGGGGAGGCAGAACCTTAAATTTAGAATGAGACCATGAGCATAATGTCAGAAATCACACAAAGGGAAATGGGAATCTTCAATAAACTTGTGAAGCTTGAGATTCAGTGGAAACACTCGAGACTATATCGATAGATTGTTGTTGGGTGATGTCATTAAGAATTATTAAATTATGAGGATAGCAGGTCTTAAGATACGGATGAGCCATGATCTACTTAAATGACAGAACAGGCTGAAGGGAATCATAGAATTCCTGTAGCATGGAAGCAGATCATTTGGCCCCTTGAGCCCCTACCAACCCTCCAGACAGCATCCCACCTAGACCCACCTCTCTACCCTAACCCTGTAAACACATATTTCCCATGGCCAATCCACCTTAACCTGCACATTTTTGGACTGTGGGAGCAAACTGGAGCGCACAAAGCAAATCCACACAGACACAGGGAGAATGTGCAAACTCCACACAGACAGTCACCCCGAGGGTGGAGTCAAACCTGGGTCTCTGGCGCTGTGAGGCACCAGTGCTAACCACTGAGACACCATGCCACTCAAGATGAGTGGCTTCCCACATTCCCTCATTTCCTTACATAGCCCTAGCCAGTCAGTACAGATTGTATTAAATTAAAATATTGCAGATGCAGAAAATCTGAAATAAAAAACAGAAAGTATCAGAGAAAGAGATAATGGGAACTGCAGATGCTGGAGAATTCCAAGATAATAAAATGTGAGGCTGGATGAACACAGCAGGCCAAGCAGCATCTCAGGAGCACAAAAGCTGACGTTTCGGGCCTAGACCCTTCATCAGAGACAGTATCGGAGAAACTCAGCAGGGGAGACAGAAATAGAGTTACTGTTTCTGGTAATGAGTCTTCTTCAAACATCTCTCATAGTAACCTTCCCTTTTAATACTTCTAGGTTAGGGGCAGCCTGGGGAAAGGTTACTGGTATCTGTCAAACCTAAAACCAGAACAGGCTTGGCAAGAAGCCTGAAGTTGCCATCTCATAGCTTGTAATCCTGGATAAATAATGCAGATTTGCCAATTGACTTTCTCTGTTTTGTTCCTGGCTTGCGCTGCTAATTTTGCTTGTCTCTGTAAGCATCATCAATATCTTTGTGAATGTCAGCGTGTCCTTGCAGATGGGCTGAGCTCACACACACTGCACAGATACTTAATGTGGGAACATAGCACTGGATCACACAGCTATCTGGTAGCGAGATTCATGGAGGTCTGATATTTGTGTAATAGTAAACATGACAATGAGGGTGTGTACTCTCTGTGAACATTTGTCACTGGGTGACTGTGAGCAAAGGGCAGGTCATTCAATCATTGAGCAGCAAGGGAATATAATGTTGCAAAGGTATCTGTACACCATGTGATGGACACAAACCCCAAAGCAGCTAAGACATCTCTGGATGTATTGTTGAAACTGTGCAAAGGAAACATCTGAAATGATGCAGAAACTGGGCACCTACAACAGCTTGTTTCTCAAAAGCCCACGAGACCTTTGCTGGAGCTCTGAACGCCTTCCTCGATGAAGGTGAAGATGAGGAAAATGAGAATGTTTTTCAGTGTGACGATAAAGGACTCAGAACGTGTGACTTAGCCATACCTAGGACAGTGATGACAATCTTCAAGGACAAACTGAAACAACGCTGAAAGTTGAAAACAAACACCAAAAAGGCAGAAGGAAAAATACTCAATAATTATCGAGTGGGGAAGAAGAGAAATGGCGAGGTAGCAGAAATGATATGGAGGTGCTGGTTTTGGGCTGGGGTGGACAAATTCAGAAATGACACGACACCACATTTCAGCCCAATAGGTTTAATTGAAATCACAGGCTTTTTCAGGGCTGCTCCTTTACCAGCTGAAGTCCTTCAGAGGAGGAGAAAGAGAATTAGGAACATTCAAGGGTCAAAGCAACTGGGGCTGATTTTCACTTCAAGGTGGCAAAAGGCCACATTCCCATGGTAAATATAACCATGGTGATGCTGTGATTTTGAAATGCTGGTTGGGGAAAGTACTCATCTGTTTCAGACACCAGGCACCTTTGAGCTCATGAGAATTCAGTTTCTATTGTGACTGGACCATGCAGGAAGGAGAGACTGGGTGGAGCCGCACAGAGAGGATAGCTCACTAAAACGCACCCCAGAATGATACAGTCTGGAATGAAACCATTCAGACTAATGAGTATTTTGAAAGAGCTCTCTAATTACACCAACATCCTTGCCCTTATCCTGCCACTCAGCGAAATATTCCCCTTCAGATATTTATCCAGCTCCCCTTTCGAAAGACAAAGGTTAAGGCTTTCCCTGGTCTCTGTAATGATGCAGTGAAGACCTTTTGAAAGGAAGATTGAACAAGAAATACTATTTCTCAAACAGGTCACAAAAGATGAGTGGGAGAAGGAAGGGGAGAAAGGAGTGAGCAGATGCAGATAAAGCACTTGGGGAGCAAAGAGAATGTGATGCTATAAATTGGTAAACACTATCAACAAGGAATATCCTTTGGTAGTACTAAAGTCTGGCTGGGTCTTATTTAAATCAGCTGCAGTTTCTGTCTGTTGCTATGTTGATGTCAGTGAGCGAGGTAGAGGCATGTAGCTTCTCCTGCTTTGTTGTCCCAGAGTCTGAGGATATCAAAAGGTCTAATCCTTCTTCAAGGCAACAGGAAATAGGTTTTCAAATTGAAATATTTACCAAGCTGCCAAAGGTGATTCGGGGTTTTTTGAGGAAATTTAACATTCGGGAGCTATTGATTTACAATACATTAAGATTAAAGGAGTCAGTTTCAAAGCATCGAGAACTGGAGATTTCGGTTACAAACTATTAAAAATCAGATTTATAAAGTGTTTACTTTTTTCTTCATTATAACCCTCAGAAACACTCTCTCAGCACCTTGTGGTGTTACAAGAGCTCTGAAATCCTTCGTTATCCTTTCTCGCACATTTTAGCAATGGTGCCAAGACAGCTAGTGCAGAGGTATTGGAGTGAGATGTACACTGACATCTTGCCTTTGGGATCTAGTGTGGCGCTCAGCCCAGACGGAAGGCACGAAAATTTCTTCTGTCGACAGCTGTAAGACTCCTACATGAAGTGAACAATGCCAATCCTCCCCCCGAAGTGTCACAGTAGGTTGCCAACACTCCAAGAATCCCTGAAGTCTTCACAGATTGAAGATTCATCTCCAGGAGACATTCCCAGGAGAAGAATCATCCCAATTATTCCAAACAAAAAAATTCATTTCCGTGGGCTTATAAGTTACTGTCTGACTGAGAAATTCATCTGAGTTCAATGATGGCACATTGATGTGGATCCCGGTGATGCGGAATCTTCCAATCTACTTGTAATCACTCATAAAGTTCAGTTCTGGTCTCCCTGCTCTAGGAAGGATGTTGTGAAACTTGAAAGGGCTCAGAAAGGATTTACAAGGATGTTGCCAGGGTCTGAGGGTTTGAGCTACAGGAAGAGGCTGAATAGACTGGGGCTATTTTCCCTGGATCGTCGGAGGTTGAGGGATGACCTTATAGAGGTTTATAAAATCAGGAGGGGCATGGATAGCATGCATAGCCAAGGTCCTTTCTGTAGGATGGGGGAGTCCAAAACTAGAGGGGCTTAGGTTTAAGTGAGAGTGGAAAGATATAAAAGAGACCCGAGGGGCAACTTGTTATGCAGAGGGTGGTGCGTGTATGGAATGAGCTTCCAGAGGAAGTGGTGGAGGCTGGTACAGTTACAACATTTAAAAGGCATCTGGATAGGTACATGAATAGGGAGGGTTTGGAGGGATATGGGCCAAATGCTGGCAAAGGGGACCGGATTAATTCAGGATATCTGGTTAGCATGGATGAGTTGGACCTAAGGGTCTGTTTCCATGCTGTACAACTCCATGATGAACGTTGATGCAGACTAGAACTAATGCTTTTCAGCATACTATGTTCCATGATGGTGAGTCTGATATTGTAATGAGATATTGCATGTTCAAGAAGCTGTTCAATCTGAGGCGATACCAGGCAAAGACTGTAATCTCCAACAGTGCACTTCAGATTTCCTGTTTGTTGACAAGTGGGCACTAGGTACCAGCTCAGACCTAGATATGTAGTGTGACGTGGACTTGTTCCCTGGATCTTGTGACAGCTTTGACCTTACAGCCACCTCAAAGATAAACCAATCTACGGAAACACCCTGTTCTGGAACAGCCCTATCTCGAACTCAAGGTTTCATGATCAGAAAGTGTAAATAATCAAAAAATTCGCTTACTGCAAGTCTCTCTAAGTGCCAATGAGTTTATGGGTCCACAAACAGCACGTATGCTGCAGCAGTTTGAGAAGTCCACTCACCAACACCTTCTCAGGTGGCTCAGTAGTTAGCACTGCTGGCCCACAGTACCAGGGGCCCAGGCTTGATTCCAGCCTTGGGTAAGAGCCTGTGTGGAGTTTGCATGTTTTTGCCATGTCTGTGTAGATTTCCTCTGGGTACTCCAGTTTCCTCCCACAGTCCAAACTTGTACAGCTAACAAGGTCTCCCAAATTAAACTAGTCTGATTTGGCCTGTGTTCCTCTCAACTTTACCTGTCAGGTCCCTTTTAAATCTTTCCTCACTCAAAGGTGTGCAGGTTAGGGTGGATTAGCCATTCTAAATTGCCCGTAGTGTCCAGAGTTGTGCAGGTTAAGTAGGTAAGCCCTGGAAAATGCGGCATTATGAGGATAGGGCGGGGAATTGGGGTTAGGTGCGATGCTCTTTGAAGGGTCAGTGTGGACTCAAATAGCCAAATTGCCTCTCTCCACATGATACTGTTTCTATGGTTAAAGGGTAATTAGAGACAGGCAATAAAGGCTGGACCAATCAGAGACAACCATGGCCCATGAACGGATGTGAAAAGATTACGATGAAATGCAAAGCAAGCTCAAATACACATCTGGGAATGAGGAGAAGGAGTATGAATGAAATCAAAGTTTCTAAAGCAATGGTCTCGCCCACCTATTCAATGTGAGCAAGGCTAGGATTGTGAACCAGTAACAAGTCAAGGTGCTCAAACACTTTCACCTGCGTTGACATCCAAAGTTAAAACCTGAGCTGCTTGCCTGAGCTGATGTGATGTACATTTCAACCAGACTGGGATTATCACAACTGAGCTGGCCTGGTCATGTTTATGTCCGTCTCTAACCAAAGTGAACTCCTCTACAGAAGCCAATACTGACATGTGGTCACATGGCTTTCACATGAAGTGCTGAATGGACGCTTGAAGTAAGGCGTTCCGTCAGCAATTTCGAGCCCTGAAGGAAGCTCCTGTAGGATCATTGTGCCCAGTGCAACCAAAATTTAAACACTACAAAAACCAAGCAGCTATCAGAGAGCCCAGGAGAGAGAATTTGAGAGATAATTCTGAGCCAGCAACTTGTCGCAAGCCCAGCCATCTTTAACATCTTGTCCGATTGGCTGCAGAACCTTCTGGGTAGACAACAGCTTCAGCTGCCTGCTGTGTTACCACCCAAACCCAACAAATAGCCCAGGCAAAGGACATGGTCACCTTCATCTCAAACAAGACGTTGACTGGCAGGCAGAACCAGGCTTTCCAATTTCCAGTTGTGCACTCTCCTGTTGGCGGTGGAAGACAGGATATAGTGAAGGTTGAATGTGGGAGGCTTCCAACCTGAAGATGGATTGCCTTCACAATGACACTGACCCCTCCAGATCAGAGACTGACACTGTGTGACGTGGGATTGCATTGGTAAGAAAATGTAAAAGACATAGTGCAGTGGTTAACAGTGCCTCACAGAGCCAGCAACCCGGGTTTGATTCTACCCTCTGGTGACTGTCTGCGTAGAGTTTGCACATTCTCCTTGTGACTTTGCAGGTTTCCTCTGGGTGTTCCAATTTCCTTCTACAGACCAAAGATGTGCAGGTTAGGCAGATCGACCATGCTAAATTGCCCGTAGTGTCCATGGATGTGCAGGGAAGGTAGATTAGCAGGATTATGGGGATAGGGTGAGGGGCCAGGGTTGGGTGGGATGTTCTTCTCCACAGACTCAATAGGCTGAATGGTCTTATTCTGTACTGTGGGGACTGTGATTCTATGAGCAGATCATTTAAGCAAGCAGGAAAAGAGAGTGGATAAGTGGATTTTTATATATTTGAATAAGGAATGTTCTATTGGCTTTTGTCCCACAGTGTGCTGGTCTCATCCTCATGCACTCTTTCTTAGTCCCTCTCACAAGAGGCAAGGAAAAGCCAGGGGAGCAGTGTTGAATGGGGTAGAAATGGTGAATCCAGAATAGCTACAGAGTAAGTGAATATATGGGCAAACTGGGAAGAAGGTCAGGTTCAAATGCAATGAACAAAATGTAAAGAGTAATCTGCAGCTGGGTGGATGGGGGGTGCAGAATTGAAATTGTTCCCACGATGGTTGGAGATTGTGATGAGGACAGCAACTTTCTCTGGAGAGATGACCCAGTCAGGTAAAATTCCCAATATTTTACATAAAAAGTCTTGCAGTGTGGAACCCATTTATGTCAGGATCTTGTCAACAAACATTCCAAAATCATGCAAAATTCCACTGGCATAAATCCCTCATTATCCAGACCACCAGGAGGACTTCCAAAAAGACTTTCGCCAAACCACTGGCCAATTACATCCATCCAATTGGAAATAAATCCCGATAATTCTCTGAAACAGAAAACACTCTTTGCTTCAACAACAATCACTTTGAGTGCAAATAGTCGGCCCAATGTCTGCTAATATTCTCCACTTCCATTCTTTCACAGGATGTGCATGTCACTCACTGGGCCAGCATTTACTGTTTGTCCCTAAATTAAGAGTCAATCTCATTGCTGTGGGTCTGGAATCGCATGTAGGCCAGACCAAGTGAGGACAGATTTTCCTCCCTGAAGGACTAGTGAATGATATGGATTTTTATGACAATTGACAATGGTTTCGTGGTCATCATTAGACCAGTTTTTCTTTTTAAGTTCCAGAATTTTATTCTCTATCAAATTCAATTTCACCATCTGTCACATCGGGATTTGAACTTAAATTTGGGCTGTGATGTTACATTGAGGAAGAAGAAAACCTGGAATGCTTTTTCTAAAAAGCAGAAAAATTGAAATGGCATTGAGTATAGGAGTTGGAACGTCATGTTGTGGCTGTACAGGACATTGGTTAGGCCACTATAGGAATACTGTGTTCAAATCTGGTCTCCCTGCTATGGGAAAGATGTTATGAAGCTTGAAAGAGTTCAGAAACGATTTAGGACATTGCCGGGGTTGGAGGGTTTGAGCTAAGGGAGAGGCCGCGTAGGCTGGGGCTATTTTCTCTGGAGCTTCAGAGGCTGAGGGGTGCCCTTACTGAGGTTTATAAAATCATGAAGGGCATGGATAGGGTGAATAGCCAAGGTCTTCCCCCCAGTGAAGAAGAGCCCAAAATGACAGTGCATAGGTTTAAGGTGAGAGAAGATTATATGGGGCAACATTCTTGCACAGAAAGTAGCGCGTGTGTGGAATGAGCTGCCAGAGGAAATGGTGGAGGCTGGTACAATTACAACATTTAAAAGGCATCTGGATGGGTATATGGATAGGAAGGGTTTAGAGGGATATGGGGCAAATGCTGGCAAATAGGACTAGGTTAATTTGGGATATCTGGTCGGCACAAACGAGTTGGACCGAAGGACCTGTTTCCTTACTGTATATCTCTAGGACTCTATGACTTTATGCTGCTGTGTAAACATTTTCAATCCAATTATTTGCTGCTTTTACAAGGGCCACTTAAGCCAAAGGGTGTCTCCTATGAATCTGATGCCAGTACAGAGATGGCAAACTGAATGACCTCCTTCCGAACGCTGATGAGATTGGACGCTTGCAAAGTATTTACTGTTTAATAACACATGGAACAATCAGATTCTCGTCTAATGGGCTCCGAGCAATTCCAAAGGCCAGCTGCTAGCATCATTTTAAAGAAAAATGCTTAATACGCTAAATGCAGCCACTGAACTGCCAAATTTCATTTTTTGCTGCTGCACATTTGTAAAACTCTAATTACTTTTGCACAAAGCATATGGTGCCTGATGTGATTGCTGCTGTCTTTAGGACGAGATTGAATTTCTTGAGTGATTACACAGTCCATCACATTGAGGT
Source organism: Stegostoma tigrinum (assembly GCF_030684315.1). Lineage (NCBI taxonomy): Eukaryota > Metazoa > Chordata > Chondrichthyes > Orectolobiformes > Stegostomatidae > Stegostoma > Stegostoma tigrinum. Next base: position 19,892,089 of record NC_081392.1, on the reverse strand, counting down.
ATGTGGCAGTGACCCCTGAGATTCGGTTCCCCAGTAAAAGCAGAGATTTCACTAAGATTGGGTGCTCAGACATTGTGAACTTTGTCCTTTAACCTTGGGATCATTTTGTCAGGTTAGAGTTTCAGTGCTGAAGTGGGGAGGTGTGGAAAATGTAAAAGGAGAGATTTTTCAGCCAAGGGGAAAGCAGATCACACTGCCTCATCGAATAGACTTCTCACTGTAACCTCATATGAACCAACTGTAGATTAATAGGATTGTTGTAAATGAACCTAATCTCAGTGTATAAGGCAGCACCCATAGGTGTGAGGACTCAGTGAGGGAGTCATAAAGGATCTTGACAGAGTTACACCTACCACCCAGTGCTCCTAAGAGTCTCTGGAACACTGTACGCCCTACCCTTGCAACCTGCAAATACTGGCACAGATGCAATAAATGATATCTTGTCTACTATGAGAAACTCTTCTCGTCAGACCAGCAGAAGGCTGTCCCCATCCCAGAGACCACAGGCTTTGTAGAAACATAGAGGCTTTTAGGACCATCTCAGGGAGGTGATGGCCCAATGGTATTATCACTAGGCTGTTAGTGCAGACTCAGGTAATGTTCAGGGTCGTAGGTACAAATCCTGCTATGGCAGATGGTGGAATTTAAACTCAACTTAAAAAAAACCTGGTATTGAGTGTCTAATGATGAGCATGAATTGATTATTGGAAAACCCATCTGGGCCACTAATGTTGTTTGGGGACAGAAACTGCCATCCTTACCTAGTCTGGCCTACATGTGACTCCTGACCCACTGCAATGATTGATTTTGTGGGCAGTTAGGAATGGGAAATAAACGCTGGCCCAGCCAGTGATGCTCACATCTCATGAACGAATAAAATAAAAACTTACAACACAGACATCCTGTAAATATCCTTTAGGTGCAACTTCAAATATGGACCTGAGTAGTCGAGGGGGAAGGGAAGGGAGACCCCTGTGAGAAAGATTGGGGAAAAGAAAGTAGTATTTAGGAGTGAAGGTCTTGTTTATTAGAATACAATAACTCGGAGTAGGAGGAGGCCATTCAGCCCCTTGATCCTCTTCCGCCATTCAATACAATCATGGCTGATCTCGTCTCAGTTTCATCTCCACTCTCCTGCCCACACTCCAGAACCAAAGCTTCCTCTCAGATTCTCAAGGAAACCTTCAACAGTAACTTTCACTCACCCCCAGGGCCCCACCGTGCCTCCTCCAGCCCCCCAACCTCACCACCAGCAGCTGCCATATTGGGCCTGATTGATCCAAAACGGCAGCCTCCTGCCAACAGAAGCCCTCAGCACATGCCTCCCCTGTCCAATCGTTATCCATCCTCTCCCAACCAATCAGCTCTCAGCCTGGCAGAGATTTAATTTGATTTGATTTATCATCATTACATGTACAGTGAAAAATTTTGTTTTGGAAGTAATATGGGCAGAGCATAGCAAACAAGGACATACAGATCATAGGGTACTTAGACAGAGCGAAGCATGCAAGGCTACAACTGCACAGGAGATGCACAAAGCAAGATCCGCATTAACAAGATCATCATTATTTGAAATTAGAGAGGTCCATTCAGCAGTCGAACAACAGGAGAGAAGAAACTGTTGTTGAATCTGTTGTTGCACATATTCAAGCTTCTGTATTATTTGCCTGATGGAAGAGGTTGGAATTGAGCATTATCAGGGTGGGAAGGGTCTTTAATGATGTTGGCAACTTTTCAGTGGCAACGAGAAGTGTTGTGCTAACCCTAGGTGTTGTACAAACAAAATCTTTCCCTTGAGGAGTCTCACTGGGTTTGCTGCTCAAGAGATGGAGTTGAAAGTCCAACTGATGACAATGTTCCCGCAAAGACTGTCTGACCATGGCGCTCCACATGGAAGAAAACTAACTATCAGAGGGAACATGGATCACAGGAGCATTTCCAAACTACAGCGGCTCCCAGAATGGGGCAGAAACTGACTGCTTTGCCAAAATTAGATTGGGCGCAGGACTTTGCAATAGGAATGAGTCAGGTGATTGATTCCTCTTACCTTATCCATCCTGAAGACCAGTGCTGATAAGTCACCTTCAGACTAGGAGTTTGTTCCCTTGATATGAAACTCCCGTTTGAAGGTTACACAGCAAATGTGGCGTTTCAAGTAAACAAATTCTGAAGAAGAGTCATACTGGTCTTAAAACCATTAACTCTATTTCTCCGTCCACAGATTCTGTCAGACCTGCTGAGTTTCTAAAGCATTTTCTGTTTCCCCCAGCATTTGTAGGACTTTGCTTTCATGGAAGTACACGCCTGCACTTTGATAACACCCAGGTTGTTGTTTGTATGTCAATGTACCTAGTGAGGTTGCGTACACTAGTATGGGCATTTTCACTCGGTGTTAACTTAGAAATAGCAAGCCTTGGAAAAATTGTACAACTAGAGTGGGGCCTGAGTATTGCGAGAAATGAAGACTTTGTCGTTTGGCTGGCAGTTCACCACAAGAGGCTTTATGTGAAGCACAGAGCACTCAGGCATTGGGCAGTTTGACGATATTACAGAATCTACGGACTTCTTTTCGGAGTGATTAAAAATTCCTGTTATGGTACTGGTCATGAGACTATTCAACAAACTAGACTTTTGTTATGATCTGCCTTGGTAGACCATAATCTTTGGAAGGATAGAAAGCAAGGGAAAAAAGCCAATGGAAGGAAACTAAGTGGCAGGTTTGTAGAATTGAACAGGAATGCTCACAACGTGGCACGGTAGCTCAGTGGTTAGTACTGCTGCCTCACAGTGCCAGGAACCTGGGTTCAATTCTACCCTAGGGTTACTATCTGTGTGGAGTTTGCACATTCGTCTTGTGTCTGCGTGGGTTTCTTTCAGTTCTCTGGTTTCCTCCCACAGTCCAAAAATCTAGGTAGATCAGTCATACTAAATTACCCAGGGATGTGCAGGCTAGGTGGATCGGCCTTGCTAAATTACCCAGGGATGTGCAGGCTAGGTGGATTGGCCATGCTAAATTAGCCAGGGATGTGCAGGCAAGGTGGATTGGCCATGCTAAATTACCCAGGGATGTGCAGGCTAGGTGGATTGGCCATGCTAAATTATCCAGGGATGTGCAGGCGAGGTGGATCGGCCTTGCTAAATTACCCAGGGATGTGCAAGCTAGGTGGATTGGCCATGTTAAATTACCCAGGGATGTGCAGGCTAGGTGGATTGGCCAGAGGAAATGCAGCGACAGGGTAGGGGGTGCGAGTCTTTGGAAGATCAGGGTGGGCTGAATAACCTGCTTCCACACTATGGGGATTCTATGAAATTATCTTTTATTATGCAAACTTCAAAATAAATGTAAGCAAATCAGCAAACTGCGACAGATGAGATAATAGTTCCTCTTCCGAACATCCCAGATATTCTCGTATTTCAAGGGTCGCAACTTCCCCCCGTTGGTGGCCGAAAATACTCTCAACCACATCTTTCGTGTTTCCCTCACCTCTGTCCTCAACAAAAGTAAAGACAGAATCCCCCCTTATCCTCACATATTATCCCAACAACCTCTGTTTCCAACATATCATTTTCTGCCACTTCTGCCACCTGCAATCCGATCCCACAACCAGATATATTTCCCTCTGCTCCCCTTCCCTAGGGACCTCTCTCTCCGTGACTCCTTCATCCGCTCCACACTCTCCACTAGCCCCACCATCCCCGGCACCTTTCCCTACAACCACAGGAAGTGCTACACCTGCCCCATACCTCCCCCCTCACCTCCATTCAAGGCAAAAAGCAACCCTTCCACATCAGACAGGAGTTCACCTGCACATCCATCAGCTTGGTCTACTGCATCCGCTGCTCCCAGTGTGTCCTCCTCTATATCGGAGAAACCAAGCGGAGACGTGGAGATCGCTTTGTAGAGCACCTGCGCTCTGTATGTGACAAACAGCACCACCTTCCCTCCTCCCACTCCCTGGGTGACATGTCCATCCTGGGCCTCCTCCGGTGTCACAATGACGCCACCCACAAACTTGAGGAGCAGTACCTCACTTTCTGCCTCGGGAGCTTTCAACACAATGGCCTCAATGTGGATTTTATCAGTTTCAAAATCTCCCCACCCCCAGCCTCATCCCATGACCAACCCTCCGTCTCATCCCCTCCTCCTTGACCTGGCACAACCTGCCCATCTTCTCTCCCACCAATCCACTCCTCCCATCCCACTAACCAATCCCCACCACTGCCTACCTTTATTCACCTATAACCACTCCACCTATCTTCCACAGCTTCACCGCTCCTCTCTCTATTTATTTCAGAGCACCCTTCCCCCTTTCTGAGGAAGGGTCCTGACCGAAAATCTCAGCTTTCCTGCTCCACTGATGCTGCTTGGCCTGCTGTGTTCATCCAGCTCCACACTGTGTTATCTCTGACTCCAGCATTAGCAGTTCCTACTGTCTCTCAATATTGACCCAGACATTCAGTACTAATGAGGGAAACCTAAGCTAACGGACAACTGTGACACACCACCCAAATGATTGCACTTTAAGTGGTCAATGTGATGAAGTAAGATCCCACACAGATATCAATGATACTATGGCTCATGACATCTCTTTCACCCCCACCTACTTCAGAAAGAAAGTCCAACCCTTCACGTTCCAACAGCTAGCATTGGAATTCACCCAAAGACTCTCCAACTTGATTTCCTTGATTACTATTCAGGTCTCTATAGATCAATCTCTTCTCCTAGGACTGAAACTGAAACTCTGAAGTGTCTTATACCAGCTAGCTTCACTGAGCAGCTGTTGAATTTCTTTAAGTTCAAATTGTTTCCCAATTGCATCAAGCAAATAATGCTTGTGGGCTTCATTCACCCCAATCTCAGTTATATTGAATTATCATTGCTCTACCTTAGCCCCAGCTACACAGATCTCCAATCCCTGGGTTACTTTCTGAACTCTAACCATCTGGAGTCTGCCAACAGCAATTATTGTGGTGCTTAGAGCCACTTTGTCTAATTCTATACTGTTTCCCGCAACAAACTGTGACTAGTTTCTCCCAGCAAACACACACCCAGATAAAAAGAAACCAAAGAAACTCCTTAAGCTCAACCAAACTCCACGATGATATAGCTCACTCCAGGCTGTTTTTAACCTCCCCTTTCAGGTTGATAGGATGTTTTTAAGTTAATGTAGCTCAACCTTTCTCTGGACTGCCACTACTGCAAGCTTTGGAGACACCATTTCTCTAATCCATCTATTCTTTTGTAGCTCCATCCCTTCTATTCTGATTAGATTAAGTAAACATTGGTAGCCTTCTGAAGTGCCATTTATTTTCAATGCTCTAGCAATCACTGTAGTTTTATTTCCTTAGCTTCCTAGCTGTTAACCTCTTCAAGGAACATGACCCCAACTATTCAAGTGCACCAGATTTCAAGGTGTTTCACTTACATTTATCCAACTCTGTACTGTGAGACTTTCTTTCCTAAAACTAAAAAGTTTATACTAAAACACAGGAACCCTGAACTAGATATTTACGGTAGCTTGAATGTGTCACCAAGCAGTTCTAATTATCTAGCATTAGGCCCTATAATCTCAAGCAATTAAAAATCTTGATCACTATACTGAGCAGCACAAAAGAAAAATTTCAGAAACATTATAAACATAGATTCTGTTTTCATTTTCTTCATATATTCATTTTAACATATTGCTGTTGGGGAAAGAAAAATGGTTTCACTAGCCAGGAGTCATTTTCTACAAGATGCACTGCAGAAATTCACCAAGGCTCCTCAGACAACACCTTCCAAACACAGTCATTTCCATCTAGAAGGACAAGAGCAGCAGATACACGGGAACACCACCCCCTGCAAGTTCCCCTCTGAGCCATTCCCCATCCTGACTTGGAAATATATTGCTGTTCCTTCACTGTCGCTGGAGCAAAATCCTGGAATTCCCCTGCCTAAGGGCACTGTGGGCCAACCCACAGCACATGGAATGCAGCAGTTCAAGAAGGCAGCTCACCCCCACTTTCTCAAGGGGCAACTAGGGATGGGCAATAAATGTTAGAAAAGCCAGCAGTGCCCAAATCCCATGAATGTTTTTTTTTTAAAATGTCATGTTTTGAAGTCTATAGGAAGAAGTCCAACTAGAGTTAGCATTCCTAATGACAAGTTCTACCTCATTCCACTGATTAGGGTCTCTATTCTGTGGGATCAAGGCTATTGACTGAGGAAGACTGTGATTCTTTCCTGGCATTTGTTGGGAACAAAGGGGAAATAGCATTTAGAAAAGGTCAGAGAGTACCACATTGCTCAGCGAGATAATTAACAGTTTATTTGTGAAGTTAACAACACCGTGTTTGTCTCTTTCTGGCATTATTTCCGAGACTCCAAGCAATGGTATTTTTTGATTGGTGACACAGAGAGCTGGGACACTGTTTGATTACAGCAGTATGCTATTTGTGGCTGGATGCAGGTGCAGCAATGATGTCTCCTCATTTTCTCTGTTTTTCTCTTTCACACTGAAGGGACGCGATGGGTTGAAATGAATTTGGCACGAGTCACCTGTTAAAGAGAACCCTGTGGTCAATCTTTGTCGCTGCATCTTACCTTTAAAAGACCACCTTCAGGGGATATGTTGCTGGTTACAGATTCTTGAAAAAGTTTAAAGGCCAAAGGGGCACAAGGGTAAAACTCAGTACTGTTTTCGGACAGAGGTTGTAATAAACTGCTCAGGTGAGCTGCAAAGTTAGGGCAAATAAATCAGTGAAAGTCTTGTAAACAGGCAAAGGGTTTCCTTTCTGTCATTGTCTTTTGCTTCTGGCTTCCAACATAACCACTAACCGACAAATCGTACAGGGTCTGATTTCTAACTCTCTTTGGACCAATGACAATCATTAGGTTGGCATTTTTAATTCCAAATTTTATTAACTTCAAATGTCACCATCTGCCATGGTGGGATTTGAACCCATATTCCCCATAGTATTTGCACTTGGTTTGGGATTAATAGCTCAGTGAAATTACCAAACATCTGATGGCATGTGCGTTGGCTCCACAACACAATAATGATGAAAACTTGAGATAACAAAGTATGGGGCTGGATAAACACAGCAGGCCAAGCAGCACCTTAGGGGCACAAAAGCTGACGTTTCGGGCCTAGACCCTAACTGATGGTTTATAATAAAAGTAACTCAAAAAAACCTTTCCCAGCCTTGAACAAATTTCAGCTCTCCTATGAGGCATGGTCAAAGTTAGGATCATTCTAAGAAACCTTAATTCTGGCTTTTCTGTCAACTGGTCACTCACAATGGGCTTCTTTTTTAACTGGAGCATCTGAGGCTGAGGGGTGACCTTATAGACGTTTATAAAATCATGACAAGCAATGATAAAGTGAATACCAAAGATCTTTTTCCGAGGGTGTGGGAATTCAAAATTAAGGGACCATATTTTTAAGGTGAGAGGAGAAAGATTATCTAGGGACCTGAGGGGCAATGTTTTCACACAAGGGTGGTTTGTATGTGGTGCAGAAAGAATATACAAGAGGATTTGAGGAGAGGCTGGGTAGCCTGGGATTTGTTTTCACTGGAGCATAGGAGGCAGAGGGGCAATGTTATGGAGGCTTATAAAACCATGATACGGTGAACAGCAAGAGTCTTCTCCCTCGGGTGGGAGAGATCAAAACTCAGGTGGATGTTTTTAAAGAGGGGTGGAAGATTTAGGAAGGAAATGAGGGACAACGCTTTCACGCAGACCGTGATCCATATGTGAAATAAACTGCCAGGGGAAGTGGCAAATGCAGGCACAGTTAGAACATTTAAAAGACATTTGGGCAGGTACATGGATAGGAAGGGTTTAGGGGGATATGGGCCAAACTCAGGGACTGGGACTTGTTTAATTTGGGATACTGGGTCGGCATGGGCAAGAACATAGAACATAGAAAAGTACAGCACAGTACAGGCCCTTCGGCCCACGATGTTGTGCCGTGGAATACTCCTAATCCAAAAATAAAATAGCCTAACCTACATTCCCCTCACTTCATTGCTGTCCACGTACATGTCCAGCAGTCGCTTAAATGTCACTAATGACTCCACTTCCACGACTACAACTGGCAAACTATTCCATGCGCTCACAACTCTCTGGGTGAAGAACCTCCCTCTGACGTCTCCTCTATACTTTCCTCCTAACACCTTAAAACTATGACCCCTCGAGGCAGCCAATCCTGCCCTGGGGAAAAGTCTCTGGCTATCGAATCTATCCATGCCTCTCATTACCTTGTACACCTCGATCAGGTCACCTCTCTTCCTCCTTCTCTCCAGAGAGAAAGGTCCAAGCTCAGTCAACCTCTCCTCGTAAGAGAAGCCTTCCAGTCCAGGCAGCATCCTGGTAAACCTCCTTTGCACCCTCTCCAAAGACTCCACCTCTTTCCTATAATAGGGAGACCAGAACTGGACACAATATTCCAAGTGTGGTCTCACCCGGGTTTTGTAGAGCTGCAGCATAACCTCGCGGCTCTTAAACTCGATCCCCCTGTTAATGAAAGCCAAAACACCATATGCTTTCTTAACAACCTTATCCACCTGGGTGGCAACTTTGAGGGAGCTATGCACTTGAACACCAAGATCCTGCTGTTCCTCCACACGGCCGAGAATCCTGCCTTTAATCCTATATTCAGCATTTAAGTTCGACTTTCCAAAATGCATCACTTCGCATTTATCCAGGTTGAACTCCATCTGCCATTTCTCAGCCCAGCTCTGCATTCTGTCAATGTCTCGCTGAAGCCTGCAAAAGCCCTCGATACTATCAACGGCACCTCCAATCTTTGTGTCATCAGCAATCATACTAACCCACCCGTCAGCCTCCTCATCCAAGTCATTTATCAAAACTACAAAGAGCAGAGGCCCAAGAACAGAGCCCTGCGGGACACCACTCAGCACTGACCTCCAGGCAAAATACTTACTATCTACAACCACTCTCTGCCTCCTGTCAGCCAACCAATTCTGAATCCAGACAGCCAAATCACCCTTTATACCATACCTCCTGACTTTTTGAATGAGCCTGCCATGGGGAACCTTATCAAATGCTTTGCTGAAGTCCACGTACACCACATCCACTGATCGACCCTCGTCAACCTTTCCCATGACTGCCTCAAAGAACTCAATAAGATTTGTAAGGCATGACCTGCCCCTCACAAAGCCATGCTGACTCGCTTTAATCACGCTATGCTTTTCCAAATAGTCATAAATCCTATCCCTCAGAATTCTTTCCAAAACCTTGCTGACCACAAACGTAAGACTGACAGGTCTGTAATTTCCAGGGATTTTCCTATTTCCTTTCTTGAAAAGAGGAACAACATTTGCCTCCCTCCAACCTTCCGGTACGACTCCCGTGGAGATTGAGGATGCAAAGATCTTCGCCAGCGGCTTAGCAACTCCTTTCTCGCTTCCCGGAGCAACCTAGGATAAATAGTTGGGCCGAAAGGCCTGTATCTATGCTGTATGACCATGACTCACTCACTGGGGATTTTGAATCTGAGCACTTGATTTCCTGCTCAGTTTATCAACCACACACTCAGATTTTGAATTTGAATGCCACCAGAATATTAGTTGAAGTACTCTGGGATTCTTGGTTCAGAATCCTGTGCCAACAATCAGCACCAACATCTTCCTGGTCTTTGTGTAACATTGCTACAGGGAATAGCTGGCCTGTACATTGGAAGAAGGCATTACATTTCATATTAATTTATTATATAAGAGCTTTGGGATTGTATCAAACCACGTGATGACATTTTGTGGCTTTTCACAGCAGTAACTGGGTGCAGTGATCTAGCTTTCCCTCCTTCTATCTTTCTTATTCTAGTTCTCTTTGTCCATTTTCTTATCTCTCTCTTGCTCTCTCTCTCTCTGTCTTTTGCATGTCTCTCTCTAGTTCAAATCTTTGTCTTTCTTTCATCTTTGAACGTCTATCTTTCTCTGCCTTTGGCTTTTCACATCTCTGCCTGTCTGTCTCCCTGTCTTTGGGTTGTTTCTGTCTGCCTCGCTTTGTCTCTGTCTCCCTCATTCTTTCTGTCTTTTTCTTTTGTCTATGTCTGTCTGTGTCTCTGTTTCTCTTCCTTTTACATCCCTTTCCAGCTCAAGTTCTCAGTCCACCATTTGTTTCTCTCTTTCTCTCTCACTGCTTAGCTAACATTCTCTGTCTTGCTCACATTCTGTGTTCCTTTCCATGTCTCCCATCTCTTTTTGCCATGCTATCTCAATTTCTCTCCCTAATTCCACTTGACAACAGTTTCTCGCTTCAGCTCCAATCATTGCTGCTTCATCATTGACTAAAAGAAACCATTTATCTTGCACTGAACAATCACTGCGCCAAATGATTGCAGACTGACTTGTATGATGCAGTGTTCCATTAGTAGCTGCATCCATAAACAGTGCTACAATTGGACTCAGATTTCAAACATTACTATTTAAAATACAGCAATTGGAAAACTAGAAACTTAAAAAAAATTGCCTTTATATTTCAACAACTACATTCAATGTCAAATTATCCAATTATTTGCACCACCTAGTTATTCAATATGATTAAAAGCATGTTGAGATGTGAAAAAGTAGAATGCTTATAAATCCTATCTGGTCTTAAACAATATAAAGCAAAATATGTGCATGTGAACACATTTGAATCACTTTACTCTTTCTAAGACGAAAGATGATTATTTTGTCCTTTACTCATGGCACTCGCTAGGCCAAGCTTCTCAGTTGCTGCCAATGAGTAAAAGCTTCAAATTTACTTTGTAATTCTGTTCCTCAAAGTGTTTGTTGGCATCAGTTTCATCTGTAGCATGAAAAATCAGCAGGCCTCTGTGTATTCTGCAATCCATAATTACAGCACATTGACAAACTCACCTCCTGACCACCCCCCCCCCCCACCCCCAAAGCCTATCCCACCATCTACAAGGCACAAGTCAGGAGTGGGATGGAATACTCCCCACTTGCCCTGGATGGGGGCAGTTCCAACAACACTCAAGAAGCTCGATACCATCCAGGACAAAGCAGCCCCCGCTTGATTGATATCATATCCTCAACTATCCGCTCCCTCTATCCCCAATGCTCAGGAATAGCAGTGTGTACCATCTACAAGATGCACTGCAGAAATTCACCAAAAATCCTCAGACAGCACCTTCCAGAGCCCACGATCACTTCGATCTCAAAGAACAAGGGCAGCAGATATATGGGAACACCACCCATAAATCCCCCCAAGATACTCACCATCCTGACTTGGAAATATATCACGATTCCTTCACTGTTGCTGGGTCCAAATCCTGGACCTCCCTCCCCAACAGCACCATGTGTGTTTCTTCACCCCCATAGACCAAAATGAAATGTACCACCAGCTTCTCCAGGGCAAGTTAAGGGTGGGCAATAAATGTTGGCACAGACAGCAATGCTGTCATGCTAAGAAGAATAAAGAAATTAATCCTTGGTAATAAGGTTGACCTACCCAATGTACAACAGCATTGAAACTGAAATGCCATCAAGGGAAACTGGCAAGGATTGAAAGTAAAGTTGGGGGATGAAAGCCAAAGTCACAGTCAATAAGGAATGTTGGAGGGGGCCATTGAAGAAGAATTTCCCAACTGCCAGGGCCCAAGTACTAAAACCTGTGAGAAATGGGGAGGGGGTGGTGATGATAATAAATGGATAGCAATCCTGAGCCCAGCTGATGGTGCTTTGCCATGTTTCTGGTGAAGGGTACAGCAGTGGCTGGGCAGAGGGCTGGTGGAGATGGGAGCACACGGTTCACTGTGTCCATATCTGAGTGTGCAGTGTTGCTGGGCTCTCTGCTCTGTGTCTATCAGATGAGGAATTGTTTGAGATGATGTGGTGATTCTAACAGTATTGGGGGAGTTGGGAGTGTCCTCCACTTCCAAGCAAAAAGGTGGTCAGTGCGTCGTTGCCCAGAAACTTGTCTGCCCCACAAAGATATTCCAATGAGTGTGTCCTGAATTTGATTTGATTTATTATTGTCACATGTACCTAGGCACAGTGAAAAGTTCTGTTTTGTGTGCAATACAAGCAGATCATACCATACAAAGTTACAGAGCGAGGAATACAAAGTTACTGCTGCAGAGAAAGTGCACAAAAAGCAAGTGAATGTTAGATTTGAAATTTGTGAGACCCATTCAGAAGTCTAATAACAACTGGGACAAAGCTGTCCTTCAACCTGTTGGTGCATGTGTTTAAACGTCTGCAACTTCTGCCTGATAGGAGAAGTTGGAAAAGTCTATCACTGGGGTGGGAAGGGTTTTGGAAAATGTTGGCTGCCTTTCTGAGGCAGTGAGAAGTGTGGATAGAGTCAATGGATTGAAGCATAAGGAGTAAGCCATTCAGGGCTGAGATGAGGAAGAATTTCTTCATTCAGAGACTTGTGACCCTGTGGAATATACTCCCACAGGAAGCTGTTGGGGCCAGTTTGTTAGATATATTCAAGCAGGAGCAGGATGTGGCCCTTGCAGCTAAAGGGTTCGAGGGGTGCGGGGAGGGGGCGGGAATGGGATTCTCAGATTGCATGATTTTTGTATTACACGATACTGAATGGTGGGGCAGGCTCAAAGGGCTGAATATCCTACTTATGCATCTATTTTCTGTTTCTATATTTCTCAGGTTGGCTTATGTGATGGGCTGGCCTGTGTTCACAACTTTCTGTATTTCTTATGGCCCTGTGCAGAGCTGTTGCTGCACCAAGCCAGGATATATCAAATTAGAGTGCTTTCTTGTATTTCTAGTCCTATCGTGGAGGAGATCCTGTCTACAGATCTGTCATCTTGGCTGTGCAAGGACAGAGTACTGGCCAATGCCAGGAGGACAAGCATCATCAATGACATTTGCACAGCTTATAATCCACAGCCCAATACATTCATCTGCAAAACCTTCATTATTTTGCCAGGCATCATATAGGCAAAGGCTATCCGTTCCTGCACCCCATTTCAACACAGAGTAATGATAACTCTCCTGCTGATTAATGTAGAACTTTCTAAACATTTATTACATTCTGACAGTTCAATATTCCTGCACTTGGAGCAGACGGTATGAATCATTTAAAAACGTTATCAACTTTTCATGAGAATCGAGAATGCATTAGTTTTCTTTTAAACACAAAAAGCATGAAAACATCACAAATGGGCAGATAAATTCAATGTGAGCGCACTGTCCTTGCAGTAAATGTAAATGAGCTTCAGCCTAGTTTCTACCAGAAACACAGGAATGGGGAGCTGGAACACAGACTGGGGTTCATTGAATTCATACGACTATTCTGTTAGTCACACGACACAGGGAGACTGGAGTGGTAAGGGAGTCGCTGTGATCGATCTCTATGAATGAGCTCACTATGGGAAAATCCCAGTGCTGTTCACCACATTGCGAGTCTCAAATTATTAAGGTCCTGCTTCACAAACTGTTACTTCCTGAAAAAAAATCTACCTCTACTCTAGCACGTAATAGTGAAGAGGGAGCCTATTGTGGACGACGTTGTGTACGTTGATTTTTGATTCTGGGTGGGCTCTGATCGCAGTTAATGTCACAGAAAGTTTACAGCATGGAAGAAGGCTCTTCAGCCCATCATTGCTGCCCTGGTCATCAAACATTCATTGACTCTGATGCTGTTTTCCTGCACTTGGCCTATAACCCTGTATGTTATGGCACTCAAGCATCTAAATAATCCTCAAATATCTCGAGTGTTCCTGCCTCTACCTCTTTAGGCGTGAGTTTCAGATTCCCACCAACCCCTGCATTGAAGATATTCTCATCAAATCCCTTCTAAACCCTCGCTCCCTACATTAAAACTCTGTGCCCTATTATTGATGCTTCTACAAAGGGGAAACTTTTCCTTTGATCTACTTCAAAAACATGACCTCAGAACATTATATACCTCAATCAGATACCCCTCTCAGTTTTTTTTTACTCCAAGGAAAACAATGAGGTTTTCAGCCCAAAACGTTGACTTTCCTGCTCCTCGGATGCTGTCAGACCTGCTGTGCTTTTCCAGCTCCACATTTACTGACTCTAGAATCCACAGTCCTTACCATCTCCCAGTCTATCTGCTCTCTCTTCAGCTCCAGCCCAGGCAACATCCTGGTGAAACAAACAGAGAAATTGCTGGAGAACAAACACTCAAGTTGCTGGAAAAACTCAGTAGGTCTGGAAGAATCTGGCAGCAGTGAAGAAAATAATCAGAGTTAACGTTTCGGCTCCGGTGACCCTTCCTCAGAGCTGGCAGCATCTAGGCGGCACGGTGGCTCAGTGATTAGCACTGCAGCCTCCCAGCGCCAGGGATCCGGGTTCGATTCCAGCCTCGGGTAACTGTCTGTGTTGAGTTTGCACATTCTCCCTGTGTCTGTGTGGGCTTCCTCCGGGTGCTCCGGTTTCCTCCCAAAGTCCAAAGATGAGCAGGCTATGTGGATTGGCCATGCTAAATTGCCCGTAGTGTTCAGGGGTGTGTGGGTTATGGGGGGATGGGTCTGGGTGGGATGCTCCAAGGGGCGGTGTGGACTTGTTAGGCTGAAGGGCCTGTTTCCACACTGTAGGCAATCTAATCTAATCTAACCTAATCTGGGGAGACAGAAAGCATCATGGTGATAACAATGTGTGGAGCTGGATGAACACAGCAGGCCAAGCAGCATCTTAGGAGCACAAAAGCTGATGTTTTGGGCCAAGACCCTTCATCAGAAAAGGGGGATGGGGAGAGCATTCTGATATAAATAGGGAGAGAGGGGGAGGTGGACCAAAGATGGATAGAGGAGAAGATAGGTGGAGAGGAGTGTATAGGTGGGGAGGTAGGGAGGGGATAGGTCAGTCCGTGGAGGATGGACAGGTCAAGGGTGCGGGATGAGGTTAGTAGGTAGGAAATGGAGGTGCGGCTTGAGGTGGGAAGAGGGGATAGGTGAGAGGAAGAACAGGTTAGGCAGGCGGGGATGAGCTGGTCTGGTTTTAGGATGCAGTGGGGGGAGGGGAGATTTTGAAGCATCATGGTGAATCTCCTCTGCTCTCTCTCCAATGTAATCATACCCCTCCTGTAGCATCCTGACCAGAACTGCATAGAATACCCTGGCTGTGCTCTCATTGATACTATATTCCCACACCAGCTAAGGTCACTATGAAAGGCTCTCCTTCTCAAACTCTCCCCTCACCTGAGACATAGCAACCCGCAGCTTGAATCACGAACGATAATTTCTCTCTAATGACACAGCAGCCCTATGGTTTGGCAATTTTACTCTTTATTGTTATGTGCAGCTCCATCATAACTTTCCACCCTCTGATTTCTAGAACTGGCATCCTCTACCATTGATAAGCACAAAAATGATATTGGGAAAATTTTTAAAAAATTATTAAGTGACTATAAAAATGGCCACCCCCATCTACCTACTAACCTCATCCCACCTCCTTGACCTGTCCGTCTTCCCTGGACTGACCTATCCCCTCCCTACCTCCCCACCTATACTCTCTCCACCTATCTTCTTTTCTCTCCATCTTCGGTCCGCCTCCCCCTCTCTCCCTATTTATTCCAGTTCCCTCTCCCCATCCCCCTCTCTGATGAAGGGTCTAGGCCCGAAACGTCAGCTTTTGTGCTCCTGAGATGCTGCTTGGCCTGCTGTGTTCATCCAGCCTCACATTTTATTATCTATAAAAATGGCCCTATTGTTAGGGCAAGTTCCTGTAATACAGATTGGAATGTATACCAGGGGTATGACCCTATTAAACAGCAGGACATGTCAGCCTCAGAGAGGCTGCTGTCAGTTTATTGTTGCTTTTTGTAGAATATCATAGAATCCCTCCAGTGCGGAAACAGGCTATTTGGCCCATTGAGTCTGCACTGACCTTCTGAAGAGCATCCCACCCAGGGTCCCACCCCTCTCACTATAACCCTGCATTTCCCATGGCTCACCCAGCTAGCCTGCACATCACTGGACACTATGTGATCATTTAGCCTGGCCAATCCACCCTATCCTGCACATTGTGGGAGGAAATTAATGCACCCGGAGGAAACCCACACAGACATGAGGAGAATGCGCAAACTTCACACAGACAGTTGCCCGAGGGTGGAATTGAACCCAGGACCCTGATGCTGTGGGACAGCTTTATTAACACCTTTTGTCCTTTTCCCTTTTTCAATTCCCCCCCGCCCAATTTACCTACTCACTCTCGTGCTGCTGAGCTGCCTGGAATAATGGTAGACGTTAATACACAGACCAGGTCTAGTAACATCCAGGTATTTAAATGTAGATTCGCTGGGATGATAGTCAGTAAGAAGCAATTTGGTTCTGATGGCTTACTTTTAGAAAAAATCTAACACTGTGAGGCCTGAAGAAAGAATAGTTAAAGAGGGAGGAGACAGAAAGGCTCAGAGTTTTTGAAATGTTAAATAATGAAAGATTACTTCTACCAGCTGTCAACAATGTAAGATAAACAGTCTAGAGAAGGAATGCTTTAAAGCAAAGCAAGATTATGAAATAGAAACCATTATCATAAATAGTTGCAGAAACTGTCTGTCTCAGAATTTATTGTTGAATTGGATAAACACACGAAAACACTAAGCATTTAGGATTTGTTTTGATTCATCTCTCAGCTGTGAGCCATACTGGTTGGGCCAGAATTTGTTACTGATCGCAAGTTGCTCTCAGGAAGATGGTGGAAAGCTGCCTTCTTGAGCCACTGCAGTCCACATGCTGTAGGTAGAGCCACAATGATGTCATGGAGGAAACTCCAGGGCAATAGAACAAGGGGTGTAGGGAAAGAGCCGGGAGAAAGGATTAGACATCAGCCAAGTGGCTAGTACTGTATTAAAAATAATGGGCCGTTCCAAGCCAGGATTTCTAAGAAGAGCATTGAAGTAGAGATCATTTGGAGACTGTAAACAAACAGGAGGTGATGGCCCAGTGGTATTATTGCTACGCTATTAATCTTGAGACCCAGGTAATATTCTGGAGACTCAGGTTTGAGTCCTGCCATTGCAGATAGTGGAATTTAAATTCAATTAACTTCTGGAATTAAGAGTTTAATGATGGCTGTGGAACCATTGTTGGGAAAATCTCATCTGGTTCACTAATGTCCTTTAGGAAAGGAAACTGCCATCCATACTTGTCTGGCCTACATGTGACTCCAGACCCACAGCAATGTGGTTGACTCTCAACTACCCTCAGGACAATTAAGAAGGGTAATAAATGCTGCCTGGGCAATGTCACCCTTATCTTGTAAATGAATAAATTTTGAAAAGTCCCAGATGAGAAACAGGGCAGCAGGACTGGAGGAAAGCAGATGAAGTGTCTCCTCATTAAAAAGCCCCTTGCATAGGTGAGAAACCAGAGGAAACAGCAGGCCAGCCATTTGCTCCTTTTTCTAAAGCTCAGATTGTCATCAATCTGTTTTCAATCTTCCAACACCATTAATTATTTTGAAAACCAATTACAGACTCCGGAAGCTAATCTGTCACAGTGAAAGAGCTCAACACTGACAATATCAACTAAAAGAGACTGTCATTTATTGGCACAGACAGTGTCTTATCCGTCTCAGGGAGATAATTAGGGAACTATTTTATCAGCCATTTGCAATATTTTCTGACACAAACAGTATCAAAATCAGACAACAATTGTGAATAATTGCTTGGTCGTACAGATTCTATCTGTGCGAGACTGGGAGTTGAAGTTTTGCATCTTTGGAATGAAGGCAAAGAAACAGATTTGGACAAAAGGACTCTAATTGATACGCCACAAGAGGAGGGCCCCAATTGGTTGGGTCATGATTGGCCTGGAGGTGCAGCAGTTAACTGTCAATCTTAATTTCCAAACCAGGCAGGTAGACCCTGATTGGTCAAGGTGTTGCCATGGAAATGCAGCAGTGATTGGCAGTCTTCAAGGCCCCCTTCTTTTCTTGATCAAGAAATTTGCAACAAGTGTACAAATTCCTTTTGCCTGCGTAAAACAGAATTTTGTGCATTAATAAAGGTGAAGCCATCACAGTCCCAGAGGGCCATAGGGTTGATCTCTCACTGCAGACATTTTCACTGGAGCAGAGGAGGTTGAGAGGTGACCTTTTGGGGTCTCGTAAATCATGAGGGATATAGACAGGGTTAATGGTAGGTGTCTTTTCTGTAGGCCCGAGGATTTTTAAGGTGAGAGGAGAAAGATTTTAAGAAGGCATGAGGAGCATTTTTTTTCCACAGAAATTGTGTGAAATGAACTTCCAGAGGAACTAATGGATGAGGGTACAGTTACAATGTTTAAAAGACATTTGGATAAGCACATCAATAAAAAAATGTTTGCAGGGATATTGGCCAACCACAGGCTGGTAGGACAAGTTTAGTTTGAGAACATTGTCAGCATGGACTGGTTGGACCGAAGGGTCTGTTTCTGTGCTGTTTGGTTCTATGACGCTGTGACTGGTGATGGTTAAACCTGATGGTCACCACACCTCAGGCCAGTAGAGAGACTGTGATGAAGGGAACTTTAGGATAACCTGATTCAGTACAGGAAATGGACCCAAGCTGTTAGCATCATTCTGCAATGCACTAACCTTTGTCATTTCTAGCATGAGCGAATGTATCACTCTGTGAGCCATCTAATGATCTTAAATTGTTTTCTGGGGTAATAATTAGCACAGTCCAGATGATTCAACAAATTATTTCCAATAGCAGACTCGCAGCTAATGGTGGATAAACATTGGATTGCAGAGTGACAGATATATTTTCATAAACATTTATGGATCTCTCTGCCTTTTCAACGCAGAGGAAATGACCTGACCTTGGATGTATCGTCTCACTGTTCTCTGACAATGCCACTGAAAAATTGCTTTTAGTTCAGTCATCACTTTGAGATTGCCATCTGGCACCTTGCATTTGACAGATTCCCATAAAATGCAGGAAGTGAGGCTTTGGTAATTTTATGGTGTACCCTCTGATAGCCCCAAAGAACCTTGCAAAGGGTTCTTCTCAATGCAAAGCAAAGGGCGGCACGGTGGCTCAGTGGTTAGCACTGCAGCCTCACAGCGCCAAGGACCCGGGTTCGATTCCAGCCGCGGGTGACTGTCTGTGTAGAGTTTGTACATTCTCCCTGTGTCTGTGTGGGTTTCCACCGGGTGCTCCGGTTTCCTCCCACAGCCAAAAGATGTGCAGGCTGGGTGGATTGGCCATGCTAAATTGCCCGTAGTGTTCAGGGGTATGTGGGTTATAGGGGGATGGGTCTGGGTGGGATGCTTCAAGGGGCAGTGCGGACTTGTTGGGCCGAAGGGCCTGTTTCCACACTGTAGGTAATCTAAAAAAGCAGACAGATCCTGCAATCCATTAGTTCCATTTTCCTTTCCAGGTCCATAAGGGGAGAGTGACACGAGAGAGAATCAAGAAAAATAAACCATCGTGAAAATTCTGGTCTCCCTGTTATAAGAAAGAAATTGTTTAACTTGAGGGAAGCAGAAAAACTTTACAAGGATGTTGCCAGAATTGGAGGGTTTGAGGTATAGGGAGGTGCTGAATAGGCTGGGACAATTTTCCCTGGAGTGTCAGAGCCTGAGAGGGTAACCTTAGAGAGATTTATAAAATCATGAGGGACATGGATAGGGTGAATAGCCAAAGTCTTATTTCCTAGGGTAGGGGTGTCTAAAATTTAAAAGGGTTTAAGGTGAGAGGGGAAAGATTTAAAAGGGAGCGAACGGACAACTTTTTCACACAAAGGGTGATGCGTGTATGGAAGAAGCTACGAGAGGAAGTGGTGGAGGCTGGTTAATTACAACATTTAAAAAGCACCTGTGTGAGTATATGGATGGGAAGGTTTAGAGGGATAAGGGCCCAATGCTGGCAAATGGTACTAGATTTATTTGGACTATCTGGTCAGCATGGACAAGTTGGGCCAAAGGGTCTGTTTCCACAGTGTACAGCTCTATGACTCTGTCACATCTGCACCCAGTGCCACCTTTTGTTGAAGGAGAGAAGTAAGAATTCCATCCGGACTGTAATCCTAATCCAGGAAACCCTGAGACTGGTGTTCACAGACAGCACATCCGCGATTAGATTTGGTAAAGGCCAGGAGGTATTTTTAGTTTATTTTTATTTTTATTCCAGTTTATTTTTAGCTCTAAGGATTTGTATCATGGCACTTGTATCTAAGATGGTGCCATTAAAACACAGCCATTATAAAACTTTTCATGGTATTCCTATACCTCTGTATTATACTACAAGTGACAATAAAGGATATTCTATTCTTTTCTATTCCTCTTTTGTTCTCAAGGATCTGTCAAACTTTGCATCAAAAAATAGTCTAAAAATCTGTTTCCAGAAGCACTCATTGTTTGGAATTCCTGCTTCCGAGAGCCAGATACCCAGTGGCAACAGAACTTCCTGGGATATTCCCTCCAGTGAGGGAGAGTCCAAAGCAAAGAGGGTTTCCCTTGGAATTATCACTGGATGGTTCCATGAGATATCAGGAAGCTCACAAAGCTGAGTGAAAATCTACAACTTCATTGTTCCCTTCCCCCATCAAAAAAAATTCTATCAAAACAGGGCCCGATAGAAATTCGTTGAAAAAATTAACAGAAATGGCTAGAGAAACTCAACAGGTCTGGCAGAATCTGTGGAGAGAGGGACAGAGTTAATGACTCGGGTCCAATGATCCTTCTTCAAAAAAGTTGTGTTCTGAAGAAGAGTCACTGGGGACCTTAAATATTAACTCCGCTTTCACTCCACTCACGCTGCCAGATCTGCTGAGTTTCTCTGACAATTTCTGCTTGTGTCTCACATCTTCCAGCATCTGCAGTTCTTTATTTTTTGTGGAGATTATTTGATCTTTGCTTGTTTGATAAATATGTGGATATACACAGAGAAACAGACCGTTCGGGCCAACAAATTGTTGCTGGCTTTTCCAAATCCCAATTCTATCTGGTCAAGTATATTAGAACATTGGGACAAGGGACTCAAGGCCTCACCAAATCAAGGTTGGTAAATGGAGTTGAAATATAAAGCAGCCGTGATCAAACTGAAGACACATATGAGCTTTAAGGTCTGAATGGCCTCCTCCTGTTCCTGTGTTACATTCTTTTGTCATTGGTGATGCAGAAAGCTTTCAATTTACACACTGGATTGATTGAACAAGCAGAACTGACAATGAACCTGTCTTAAATTCACACATCATTCCAAGTTCCTGCTCAAGGGAAGTTTCAATATCAACTTGTTGAGCAGGTTACATCATTTAGTGTCGGTGAGATTTTACTACAGAGTGCTGTCACTAACATGATCAGTAAAGGTTTTGTTGCTTCTTGTAGATTACAGAGTCACAGAGCTGTACAGCATAGAGACAGATCTTTTGGTCCAACTCGTCCATGCCGACCACATTAATCCAGTCCCATTTGCAAGTATTTGGCCCATATCTGTCTAACCCTTCCTATTCATATATCCATCCAGATGCCTTTTAAATGTTATCATTGTACCAGCCTCCACCACTCCCTCTGGCAGCTCATTCCATACACACACCACCCCCTGCATGAAAAAGTTGCCCCTTAGGCCTCTTTCAAATCTTTCCCCTCTAACCTTGAAACTATGCCCACTAATTTTGGATTCCTCTACCCCAAGGAAAAAGACCTTGTCTATTCACCCTATCCTTGCCGTCTTGATTTTATAAACCTCTATAAGGCAAGATTGCTTCTAAATAAATGTTCTGCAAGTATGTTCCAGTTTTACCTGCAAATATTTCACTGGGAGCTGGTGGTACAGTGTTGTTGTTAATGGGGCCACTAATCCAGAGGGCCAAGCTAACAATAATGCTTATTAACAGGCATACAAATGCCATCACAGGGGCTGGTTCATTAAAATACAATTCACAGATCTGGAAAATAAAACTAGTTTTTGTAATGGTGACCATGAAACAATAATCAGTTTTTGTGAAAACCCATTGGGGTCACTAATTTCCTTTAGGGAAAGAAATCTGCTGTCCTTATCTTAGATAATAAAGTGTGAAGCTGGATGAACACAGCAGGCCAAGCAGCATCTCAGGAGCACAAAAGCTGACAATTCGGGCCTAGACCCTTCATCAGAGAAGGGTCTAGGCCCGAAACGTCAGCTTTTGTGCTCCTGAGATGCTGCTTGGCCTGCTGTGTTCATCCAGCTTCACACTTTATTATCTTGGATTCTCCAGCATCTGCAGTGCCCATTATCTCTGCTGTCCTTATCTTGTCTGGCCTACATGTCACTCCAGACTAACCACAATGTAGTTGAATGTTAACTAACCTCCAAAATGGCTGAGCAAGGCACACAGCTCAAGGGCAGTTTATTTTATTCACTCAGGGCTGTGGGCAAGGCTGGTTCACCTGGTATTTCTTGGCCATCCCTGTTCATCCCTGAGAAGGTGGGGGTGAGCTGCACTCTTTACCTGCTGCATTCCACATGCTGTGGGTAGACACACAATACCATTATGGATGGAATTCCAAGATTTTGACCAGGCGACAAGAACGGTGATAAATTTCCAAGTCTGGATGGTGAGTGGTCTGGCGGGGAACTTGCAGTGGCTGGTGTTCCCATGTATCTGCTGACCCTTGTCCTTCTGGATGGAAGTGAGTCGTGGGTTTGGAAGGTGTTATCTGAGGATCTTTAGTGAATTCCTGCAGTGCATCTTGTAGCTGGTACACACTGCTGCTACTGAGCTTCGGTGGGGGAGGGAGTGGGATGTTTGTGGTGCCAATCAAGCGGGGGCTGCTTTCTCCTGGATGGCATCAAGCTTCTTGAGTGTTGTTGGAGCTGCCCTCATCCAGGTGTTGATGTTCTGGAGGAGAACATGCATTCTTAATCTAACTCCAAACTTGAAGTTAAAGTGCAATGCACAGAGCTGCAGATGGTACACAAAAACAAAATAGCAACTTCAAAAATAAAACGCACTCAAAATCAAGTAGTAACTCAGTTTAAAGTGGTTTTGAATCTCCTAGTATTCAAGTATTTATTCTCTCAGAAGCTATATGATATAGTTGGGATTACAGAGGCATGACTGCAGGGTGACTATGGATGGGAACTGAACGTCCCAGGGTATTCAGTATTTAGGAAGGATGGGCAAGAAGGAAAAGGTGGTGGAGTGGCATTGCTGCTTAACGAGGAAATTAACTCAGTAATGAGAAAGGATATTAGCTCTGAAAATGTGGAATCTGTGCCGGTAGAGTTGAGAAATACCAAGAGGCAAAAACAATTAGCAGGTGTCATATATAGACCCCCAAAATGCAATGGTGATGTTGAGAATGGCATTAAACAGGAAATTAGAGATGCATGTGATAAGAGAATATTGGCGATCATGGGTAATTAAAATCTGCATGTAGATTTGGCAAATCACATTTGTCACAATGCTGTAGTGGAGTGATTCCTGGACTGTATATGGGATGGTTTTCTTGACCAATATATGGAGGTGCCAACTAGACAGCAGGCCATCTTGGACTGGTTACTGTGTAATGAGAAAGGGTATCATTGCCAATCTACCCCTATGAGACCCCCTAGGGAAGAGTGACTACAACATGATGGAATTTTTTATGAAGGTGAAGAGGGAAGTTGTTGATTTAGAGACAAGGGTGCTGAACCTTAATAAAGGAAATGAGGATATGAGGCATGAGCTGCACTTGATAGATTGGGGAGAGATCTTAGAGGGAGCACAGTGACGAGGCAAGGACAAACATTTAAGGAATACATGGAGGAATGTAACAACTGTTTATTCCTGTCTGGCACAAAAGCAAAATGGGGAAGAGGGTGGTCTACAAAGGAAATAAGAGATAGTGTCCAATCCAAGGAAGAAGCACACACATAGGCCAAGAACAATATTAAATCTGAGGATTGGGAGAAGTTTAGAATTCAGCAAAGAAGGACCAAGGCGTTGATTAAGAAGAGGAAAATATAGTACCAAAGTATGTTAATGTTACAGGGATGATAAAGACTGACACTAAGAGTTTCTATAGGTTAATGAAGAGAAAGAGACTGATGAAGACAAATGTAGGTCCCCTACAGGCAGAAATGAGGGAATGTACAATAGTGGAAAAAGAAATGGCTGAAAAATTAAATACATACTTTGATTCTATCTTCACAAAAGAGGACACAAATCAGATGCCAGAATTGTTGGAGGATGCAAGATTTAGTGAGAGGGAAGAGCTGAAGGAGATCAATATTAGTAGAGAAATGCTGCTGGGAAAATTGATGGGGCTTATGGCAGATAAATCTCCAGGGCCAGTTAATCTACAACCCAGAGTGCCTAAGGAAGCAGTTCTAGACATAATGGATGCATTGGTGGTCATCTTCCAGGATTCTATAGACTCAATAGCAGTCCCTGTAGAATGGAGGGTGGCTAATGTCACTCCAGTATTCAAAAAAGGAGGCAGAGAGAAAACAGGGAATTATAGACCGGTGAGTCTAACAGTGGTAATGGGGAAATTTCCGATATCAATAATCAAGGACTTTACAGCAGAGCATTTAGAAAGCAGTGGCAGGATCAGACAGAGTCAGCATGGATTTGTGAAGAGGAAATCATGCTTGACAAATCTGTTGGAATTCTGTAAAGATGTAACTAGCGGGGTTGATAAGAGGAGCCAGGTGATATAGTATTTTTTTTCTTTCAGAAAGCATTTGACAAGGTCCCAGACAAGAGATTATTGTGCGACATTAAAGTGCATGAGATTGGGGGAAGTGTATGAGATGATAGGAAAGTGGTTGGCAGAGAGGAAACAAAGAGGAGGAAGTAATGGGTCTCTTTCAAATTGTCAGGCAGTAACTAGTGGGGTGCCACAGGGATCAGTGATGGGACCCCAGCTATTCACAATATAGATTAATGATTTGGATAAGGGAGCAAAATGTCACATCTCCAAGTTTGCAGATGATACCAAGTTGGGTGGGAGGGTGAGCTGTGACGAGGATGCAGAGATCCTTCAGCATGTTCTCGACAGTTTAGGTGAGTGAGCAAATCAGTGGCAGATGCAGTATAATTTGGGTAAATGTGAGGGTATTCACTTTGGAAGCAAAACTCAGAAGGTAGATTACTACCTGAATGGCTGTAAATTGGGAGAGAGGAGTGTGCAGTGGGACCTGGGTGTCCTTGTGCACCAGTTGCTGAAGGTAAGCATGCAGGTACAGGTGGTAAAGAAGGCAAATGGTATGTTGGCCTTCATTGTGAGAGGTTTCGAGTACAGGAGCAGGGACATGTTGTTGCTGTTATACAGGGCCTTGGTGAGACCACACCTGGAATATTGTGTGCAGTTTTGGCCTCCTTTCCTGAGAAAGGATGCTCTTGCTCTCGAGCGAGTACAGCGAAGGTTAACTAGGCTGATTCCGGGGATGGCGGCTCTGATGTATGAGGAGAGATTGACTGGGTTGGGGTAGTTTTCACTAGAATTCAGATGAATGAGGGGGAATCTCATAGAGACTGAGAACATTCTAACAGGACTGGACAGGATAGATGTAGAGAGGTTTTTGATGGTGGGTGTGTCTGGAACTAGGGGTCACAATACGAGGATTCGGGATAGACGATTTAGGATGGAGATGAGGAGACATTTCTTCACCCATAGAGAGGTGAGCCTGTGGAATGTATTACCACAGGAAGTAGCTGATGCCAAAACATTGAATGTATTCAAGAGATGGCTAGATATAGCACTTGGGGCCAATGGGATCAAAGGTTATGGGGAGAAAGCAGGATTAGGCTGTTGAGTTGGACAATCAGCCATGATCGTGAAGAATGGTGGAGCATGCTCAATGGGCCAAATGGCCTCCACATGCTCCTATCTTCTTTGTTTCTATGTGTTAGTCAGAAATTTGGAATTATTTTTACAATCAACTATTCTACGGAGAGTCATGTCAGCTACCTTACATCAGCAATGTCCCACAGATCGTTGATATGTTTAAAGACAGATATTGCTGGAGAAACTCAGCAGGTCTGGAAGCATCTGTGAGGATAAAATTAGACTTAGCTTCTTGGGTTTCTGAAGAAAGGTCATGGAACCTGAAAGGTTGTCTCTGTTTTCCTCTCTCTACCAGACTCACTGAGTTTTTCTAGCACTTTCTGGTTCTGTTTTGGTTTTGGATTCCCAGCATCCCACAGTTCTTCAGTGTATTACAGGATGATTTGGTCACCTGCATTCGATGACATTGATAGAGGATTGAATGATGGCTTTGAGTAATTACCCTGCTCTTCAGAATACTGGCTGAGAGGTTTTAATACCCACCCAGCAGGGCAGATGGAGCCTCTGTTTAACAACGAAAGATTAATTTTGTAATTTTTGGTTTATGAATTTTCATAGTATCTCAGTATCCTTCTGAGTTGTCCTTTTGAAATAGCCAGCACTGTAACAAAGAAACTAGGGCTCCATTTGAATACACCAGTGGCACTAAGCATCAACACGGTTGATTTGTATTTGAAAGATTAGGATTTACGCAGCAAAAAAAATGTAATGAAATGTCACACCTGCCAATTCCCATTGTTATCAGGGAGTGCGGAGGTAATTACTCATGGACTGATTCCAAGCATACAGTGGATCATATCAGTGCTAAATACAACCTGGCCAACAAATTAACACTACTTCTTATAAGAATAACAGATACCCTGAAGTTATTTCAAGGGTGTAATTTAATTGTTACCTCTAGATGGTTGTTATTTGCTGTTCAATCTCAGCTCTGGTCTAACATATACAGCCTTGGATCACAAACTCAAGATCCAAGATTCCACATCTACCTTGTCTGGAAATGATCTTCACCCACAGAGTTAATTCCAAAATATGTGGACAATTCCCTCAGAATCCTGCACAAGTACCTTCCTTGTATGAGAGTGTTTAACACTGAATATTGGATGGCAGTTAATCTTAGAATCCCTACAGTATGGAAACCGGCCATTCAGACCATCAATTCCACCGCAATCCTCTGAAGAGCATCCCATACAGACCCATACACTAACCTATCCCTGTTACACAATATTTCGCTATGGCTAACCCACCCAGCCGGCACATCCGGATCAGTACCTGGTGCAATGATGTTGTGGCCATAACAGAGACATGGGTTTCTCATGGGCAGGAATGGTTGCTGGATGTTCCAGGGTTTAGAACATTTAAAAAGAATAGGGAGGGGGGAAAAAGAGGAGGGGGTGTAGCACTACTAATCAGAGAGGGTATCACAGCTACAGAAGCTTCCATTGTCGAGGAAGATCTGCCTACTGAGTCAGTAGTCATGTACTGAGTCATACATGAGGATCAATGGTCGGCACAACATTGTGGGCTGAAGGGCCTGTTCTGTGCTGTACTGTTCTATGTTCTATGTTCTATCTCTGGACACTATGAACAATTTAGTACGGCCAATCCACCCTGACCTCAAAATCTTTAGACTGTGGGAGGAAATGAGAAGGAAACCCACACAGACATGGGGAGAATGTGCAAACTCCACACAGACAGTCGCCCGAGGGGGGAATCAAACCCAGGTCCCTGGCATTTTGATGTAGCACCTGCTGACCACCGAGGAAACCGTGCCACACCCCATTTTCCTTCTCAAAATTACAGCACAGGAATGGGTTCTTCAGCCCTCCCAGCCTGCACTGATCCAGATCCTCTGTCTAAACCTTCACCCATTTTCCAAGGATCTGTATCCCTCTGCTCCCTGTCCATTCATGTATCTGTCCAGACACATCTTAAATGACACTATCGTGCCTACCTCTACCACCTCCACTGGCATCACATTCCAGGCACCCACCATCCTCTGTGTAAAGAACTTTCCACGCATTTCTCCCTTAAACATTTCCCCTCTCATCTTGAAATCATGACCCCTAGTAATTGAGGCCCCCACTCTGGGGGAAAAAAACTCTGCTATCCACCCTGTCTATACCTCTCATGATTTTGTAGACCTCAATCAGGTCCCCCCTCAACCTCCGTCTTTCTAATGAAAATAATCCTAATCTACTCAAACTCCCTTCATAGCTAGCACCCTCCATACCAGGCAACATCCTGGTGAACCTCCTCTGCACCCTCTCCAAAGCATCCACATCCTTTTGGTAATGTGGCAAACAGAACTGTATGCAGTATTCTGAATGTAACCAAAGTCCTATACAACTGTAACATGACCTGCCAACTCTTGCACTCAATACCCCGTCCGATGAAGGAAAGCATGCCGTGTGCCTTCTGGACCACTATCGACCTGCGTTCCCACCTTCAGGGTACAATGGACCTGAATACCCAGATCTCTCTGTGTATCAAGTATCCCCAGGCTCTTCGTTTCACCATGTAGTTCACTCTTGAATTGGATCTTCCAAAATGCATCAGCTCGCATTTGCCTGGATTGAACTCCATCTGCCATTTCTCCGCCCAACTCTCCAATCTATCTATATTCTGCTGCATTCTCCGACAGTCCCCTTCACTATCTGTTACCCTCCTTTTCAATTCCTATGTGGGGCATAATTCTTTCCCACTTGACTCCCCTCTTTTTAACCCTGAGCATTAGGCATCCCCAATCAGAAGAACAGCATGCACTGATTTAACCCAGATGTAATTCCTCCCCATCTTCATCTTAAATGTGACCTACATTTTTAATCAGGGCCTTTCCCCAGTTCAATATTTTCAAAGGAGAGGAAACAACATCACAGAATTCACCCTACCAAGATCCCTTGGAATCTTGCTTTTGTTGAATAACCTCATTCCTCTGTAGTCCAAAGAAAGTCAGCCCAACCTTCTCAGCACTTGCACCTGAGTCAAACCCTCACCCCAGGAATAAATGAAGTGAACTTTCCCTGAACTGTCCCCAATCCAAGTTTGTACTTGTATGAGTTAAGTTAGATCCAGGCTCAGCAATAACAAAAACAGAAATTGTTGGAAAAGCTCAGCAGGTCTGGGAGCATCTGTAGAAAGAAATCAAAGTTAGCGCTTCAGGTTGAGAGAGCTTTCCTCAGAACACCATGCATCAGCAATGTTCTGTACAGCTGTAGCAAGAATTTCTTCCTTGAATGATCTAACCTGTACAAGGGGAGATTTGAATTCTTACCTTTTTCGATTAAACTCTCAGACGACAGTCTGTGTGGAGTTTGCACATTCTCCTGTGTGTCTGCGTGGGTTTTCTCTGGGTGTTCTGGTTTCCTCCCACACTCCAAAAACATACAGGTTTTGTGGATTGGTCATGGGAAATTGCCCATCATGTCCAGGGATGTGCATGCTCAGTGGCACAGCTGTGGTAAATGTAAGATTTATGCGGATGGGGTGGGATGCTCTTCAAAGGGTCAGTCCAGACTTAATAGGTCAAATGGCCTGTTTCCACTCTGAAGGAATTCTATGATTCTATAACCACTATGCAGTAAAAGGCCATATTCTCGTTGCCTTCCTAATACTGTTGCAGGCTGATTGTGACAACGACATTATGAAAAGGAAGTCACTAAAATGTGTTGCAAGTTGGACAGTTTCAGGATTTATAGAAATGAGTACTTCCCAATAAATTGTTAATCTATAATTACCTATTGAATGCTTCAAATGGATTGTCAGGCAAGACAAGCATCAACCACAGAAATTAAAGAAGTGTCAGGAAACTGCACAAATGACATTAACACTCATGTTGCCACAGTCCACTGATGCCTTCATTATTGAGGATAAATTGGACAAAGAAAAAGTTTCATTTTAAGGTGTTAAAATTATAAACCGAGTCAGTACTTATTAAAGTGATGATTGGGGTGAAAATATTTGGTTACACTGAGAAACATCATTCATCTCCTCCTACCACATCTCGATATTGTGCCCAAGTCGAGGAATACAGAATGGGAAACAGATGATGCAGGATGAAAAATTGGGTTGCAATGAAATGAAGCGCCAGCCATCGCAGTGACCCAAGTTTGTGGAACAGTAGTTGGATTCCATTCCGAGGGAACAGTAAGGGTGGAAAGGTGTGAAGGAGTTTGCTGAAGGATTTTAATCATTCCAGCTTGTGCTTGAATTAGTGCATAAAATCCCTACAGTTCAGATAAAGGCCATTCAGCCCATCACATCTGCACCAAACCTCTGAAGATCTCTCCACCCAGACCCTATAGCCAGTGCCATTCTCACATTCCAAACACTTAATCTGAACAATCGGTAGCGTTTCTCCCCACTCCCCCTGTAGGTTAGGTTTGGCCCAAGGTGGGCACGTGATACCTGCACGGTGCCCCACATGCATGGTAGGTAATGGAACAGTTCAGCCACGCAGAAAACCCCACCTGGTGCGTTAATGTTTTTGAGGGAAGTGTGTTGTCTGTCCTTGCCTAGCCTGGCCTTCACTCACCTCTATCCACAAAGATATGATTGACTCTTATTGCTTAGCTCTGAAAAGGCCAGCCAAGCCATTCTGTTGTAGGCTTACCAGCAAATCTGGTAAGATTTGGCACATTAGATGCCTTCAAGCAGAGATCGACAAATTCTTGATCTCACAAGGAATCAAGGGCAACGGGAAGAGTGCAGGGAAGTGGTGTTGAAATGCCCATCAGCCATGATTTAAATGGCGGAGTGGACTTGATGGGCCAATGGCCTTACTTCCACTCCTATGTCTTATGGTCTTAAATCTCCCTTGCTGAACAAAGAGTGTCCTGTTCAGTAATATCCATTCAGTGTCTTTCCATGAAACATTGTCCTTCCCATCCATGGTAGTATTTCTCCACTCTTGCTAGCTGTTCTGTATCATCTCATATTCTGTTATTCTCAAACATTTACATAAAAATTCTCATTTCTGTCCCTTTCCAAACAAATTCAATAATCCTTGAAGGTCCAGAGTCAGCTCCATCAAGTTATTGCATATCAAACGAATGTATCTCCCCGAAAGATGCTGTAAATCAGGAGCTAAAACAGAAGTTGCTGGAAAAGCTCAGCAGGTCTGGCAGCATCTGTCGAGTGAAATCAGAGTTAACCTCCACAGGGTAAGGTTTATAACTGGGGGAAGGGTAATTATAATTCTGTTAGGCAAGAACTGGGTAACATAAAATGGGAACAGATGCTGTCAGGGAAGAGAACTATAGAAATGTGGAGATTGTTTAAGGATTACATACTGCATGTGCTCGATATGTTTGTCCTTTGCAGGCAGAGAAGATGTGGTCGAGTAAGGGAGCCTTGGTTCTCAGAGAGGTCGAACAACTGGTTAAGGGGAAGAAGGAGGCTTATGAAAGTTTAGAAAAAGAGGATCTGAAAAGGCTCCAGAGGGATTCAAGTTATCCAGGAAAGAGCTGAAGAAAGGTCTTCGGAGGGCTATAAGGGGCATGAGAAAACCTTGGCGGATAGGATCAAGGAAAACCCTAAGGTTTTTTATACATCTATAAGGAATAAGATAATGACCAGAGAAAGCGTATGGCCAATCAAGGTTTGTAAAGGAAATTTGCACATGGAGCCTAAAGAGATAGGAGTGGTCCTTAACGAATACTTTTCTTCGGTATTTAAAACTGAGAGGGACCCAGTTGTAGAGGAGGACAGTGTGAAACAGGCTGGTAGCCTAGAGGAG
This sequence comes from Stegostoma tigrinum, assembly GCF_030684315.1. Taxonomy (NCBI): domain Eukaryota; kingdom Metazoa; phylum Chordata; class Chondrichthyes; order Orectolobiformes; family Stegostomatidae; genus Stegostoma; species Stegostoma tigrinum. The sequence goes on along the minus strand of NC_081392.1, from coordinate 19,860,660 downwards.
GTTGATGTTAGGAAGGAAGATGTACCAGGAATTTTGAGGAACTTGAAGATAGATAAGTCCCTGGGCCTGATGGCATTTATCTAAGGATTCTAATGGGAAGCTAGGAAAGAGATTGTAGGGCCGTTAGTGATGATCTTTTCGTCCTCACTGTCCACAGATATGGTACTGGAAGATTGGAGAGTGGCAAATGTCATTCCCTTGTTCAAAAAAGGAAATAGGGATAACCCCAGAAATTACAGGCCAGTTAGTCTTACGTCAGTGGTGGGCATATTATTGGAAAGGGCTCTGAGAGACAGGATTTATGGTCACTTGGAAAGGCACAATTTGATTTGTGATAGTCAGCATGGATTTGTGAGGGGTAGATCGTGCCTCACAAACCTTAATAAATTCTTTGAAGAGGTGACCAAACATGTGAGTGAAGGTGGAGCAGTGGATGTGGTATACATGGATTTAAGTAAGGCATTTGATAAGGTTCCTGATGGTAGGCTCATGCAGAAGGTAAGGAGGCATGGGATAGGGGGAAATGTGGCAGATTGGATTCAGCACTGGCTGTCCCTTAGAAGACAAAGGATGGTAGTGGATGGAAAATATTCAACATGGTGCTCAGCTACGAGTGGTGTACCACAAGGATCTGTTCTGGGTTCTCTTCTATTTGTGGTTTTTGTAAATGATTTGGATGAAGGAGTGGAAGGGTGGATTAGTAAGTTCGCGGACAAAGTGAAGGTGGGTCGAGTTGTAGACAGTGCGGAGGGCTGTTCTAGGTTACAAAGGGACATTGATAGTTGAGCTATCAGAGAGCTGGGCTGAGAAGTGGCAGATGGAGGTTAACCCTGAAAAGTGTGAGGTGATTCATTTTGGAAGGACACACTTGAAAGCAGAATACAGGGTTAACGGAAGGATTCTTGGCAGTGTGGAGGAGCAGAGGGATCTTGGGGTTCATGTCCATAGTTCCCTGATAGCTGCCACCCAGGTAGATAGAGTTGTTAAGAAGGCGTATGGTGTGTTAGCTTTCATTAATAGAGGGATTGAGTTCAAGAGCCATGAAGTTATGCTCCAGCTATACAAAAGCCTGGTTCGGCCACATCTGGAGAATTGCATCCAGTTCTGGTTGCCTCATTACAGGAAAGATGTGGAAGTGTTGGAAAAGGTGCAGAGGAGATTTACCAGAATGTTGCCTGGAATGTAGGGAAGGCCTTCCGAGGAAAGGTTGAGAGAGCTGGGGCTTTTCTCATTAGAGCAATGGAGGATGAGAGGTGACTTGATAGAGGTATACGAAATGATCAGAGGTGTCGATAGAGTGGACAGCCAGAGACATTTTCCCAGGGCTGTTACGAGGGGCATAGGTTTAAAGTGAGAGGAGGTAGAAGTAGGGCAGACGTCAGAGGTAGGTTCTTTACTCAGTGAGTGGTCGGAGCGTGGAATGTCGGAGAGAGTAGTGGAGTCGGCTTCATTAGGGGCATTTAAGCGGCTATTAGATAGCCATATGGATGATAGTGTAAGCTAGGGGTGGAGGTTAGATAGACCTTAGGATTAGAATAAAAGTTTGGCACATCGTGAGCCGAAGGGCCTGTACTGTGCTGTACTGTTCTACTTTCTATGTTAACGTTTGAGGTCTAGTGACCCTTCCTCAAAACTTATTTTAACAGATGCTGCCAGACCTGCTGTGCTTTTCCAGCAACTTCTGGTTTTGTTGCTATTGTATCTTCCCTGCCACCCCTCCTTCTATCCACGTTGTGTCCTTCACTGTCAGTGTTGAATGTGGAATTTTCAATTAATGGCTAATATTCAAAGAATGCAAGGAAATAAAACAGCAATTAATTTTAGCATCTTTTAACATTATTGTATTGAAGGTATCAGAAGGGAATTAACTGGGTGAGTTACTATGACTGACAATGTGAGGGAACTAAAGTAACAGCTACAAGCATCATTAGCCCAGAGTGGCTTTGTGAGTACGTCAGATATAACTGTGAACATTAATCTTGCTCCTTTAACTGTTAAGTTCAGTAACGCCCTGCAGACAGTTATCTCTGATATCGTCAACATTCGCTGCTCAGAGAATAACCGCATGGATGAGAAGCAAAAGATTATTAAAGTTCAAACTGGTTTTGCCTCAATGTAGAGGCCGTGTGGCCTATCTTAATGTATTCAACCAATAATGTCCTATTAATGTGGAAACATGGGAAATAGAAGCAGGAGTAGGCCATTTGGCCCTTTGAGCTTAGTCCAACATTCAACGGCCAATCATCCAACCAATACCCTGTGATTGCTTTTGTCTCACAGCTATCTACATCTTTCTTGAAAGTCTTCAATGCTTTGGCTTGCTGTTGCAAAGAATTCCATGGGCTCACCACTTTCTGATTGAAAAGAATCCTCTTCATCTCTGTCCTAAAAGGCCTACCCTTATCTTAGAGCATGACTCAATAGCCAGAACATCTATCACAGCACCCTTGAACGCATTCTGAGCCATTTTCCTCCATAAATCTACTTGGAAATCCATTCCATTTATTGACAGTTTACTGAAAATTCCAAAAGGGGTATCACCAAAGTTGTTACTTGCTGTTTTATCTTGTTTCTTCTCCCAACACGCATGTTAAACTCATCTCTTTAGATAATGATGAACAATGTTAATGTTTAGTAATAGATTCTTTCCTCAGGCGAGGATCAAGAGATTGGAAGTTAGAGTGCATAGATGGGGGGGCTAGAAAAGCACAGCAGGCCAGACAGCATCCAAGGAGCAGAAAGGTCAACACTTTGGCCCAAAACATTGACTTTCCTGTTCCTCGAATGCTGTCCGACCTGCTGCACTTTTTCAGCCCCACGCCTCATGACTCTGGTGACCAGCATCTACAGTTCTTATTGATTCCAAGATTTGAAGTTAGGGCACATTAAAATCAAACTTACAGCTTGCCAAAGTCTATTCAATCCTGAGTTGTGAAGAATGTTTTCAGAAGAAGACAGTACATTAGTGCTCAGAATCACAAAGCATCATACAAGTGTTATGGTGCAAAAGGAAGCCATTTGGCCCTCCATACCTGTACCAGTTTGTTAAATGAGCATCATTACCACTCCTCGAGAGTTAGGACATTTCTTTATGAACCCACTCAGACCAAAGATCAAATCCAAATATAATCACTTCTACTGGCTACTCTGAGCAGCAGGATCAGCATGTTCCAATGATAATCCACCCTTCTCCGTTTGTACAATTCCTTCAAACTATTTAATCCTTAGAAGCAGGACTGATGACAATGCTTGCACTTTTGCAAAAAGAGAAGCAAAATGGTAAGAATTCCTGTCTAAAGAGGAACCTTCCTTGTGAGCTTTCCCCTTTTAGAAATCTGCAGCCTAGATTTGGTGTTCATTTTGTTCGCAGTTGTCTCAGTCAGTGAAATCTTGACTTCATTAAAATGCCCAGTGAGAGCCTGCAGCTGTTTCATTCCACTAAACATCACCTTCATTTTCACACATTCTTCAATCGAATTATAATTAGAAGTAAAAGCGATAAGAAAGACTCTAAAATTCAGAAGTATAGCATAGATGGGAGACAGTTGAAATAAAATTGAGTTTTTGAAAACTGCATTACTGTATGTTTGGTTTAATCTCTCATTAATATAAGCTTAGCATTTCTGAAAGCAATATTCTATTAATTTATCTATCTGTCTGCACCTTCATGGGCTACTGTGTCTGTCTGACTTCTGATCTCTTGTTATGACACTCATTTCAGCTTTTCCATTTGTCTGTCTACAATTGGTGATAGCTTTCCTTGGAACACTATCTTATTAGGCCACATCTCAACCATCCCAAAACTCCATAAAAACTCTTAAAATGTTAACAGATTCCTTGCCTGCTTGCTTGTCTCTCTTTCCTCTCTCCTCTCTTCTAGCTCTTTTTCTCTCTCTCCTTTCTTCTCTCTCTGTCTTCTATTCTTTTCTCTCTTCTGTCTCTCCTCTCTCTCTCTCTCTTGCTTTCTCTCTCTCTCCTCTTTTCTCTCCAGGTCTCTGGCTAATTTTTGTCTCTCTCATGAAAGAATCTAAATGTCTTTGGGAGCTGGGTGAATGCTGCACTATTGTTGCGCAGTTGCTGTGCAGTTGGAGATGCTAGCTTTCAAGTGAAATTTTAAATGCCCCCTTCTCATGGGGGCGTAATAGATTCTGTGAAACTGTTTTGAAGAGAACCGGGAGCTATCCTGTTGTCCAAGCCAATGGATATCTCTCAAAAAACGTCATAAAACATAGCTTGCCTGTGTATCAACCATATTGCTATTTGTGGGATCTCACTGTGCACAAGTTGGCTGCTATGTTTCCTGCATTGTGGTAATCGCCACGCCTCCAAAAGAAATTAATTGAACACATCCTGAAACAATGAAAGTGCTTTCAGAGAAATGGCAGTTCTTTCATCATAATGGATCTAATATCAAGGGGGATGCCCAGATACTCCCAGGTTAGGGAGAGACACAAGGTTATAGCTCCCAATCCTGCACGCCATTGGATGATCTTGGGATTGGCACAGTTCCAAGAAGAAAACTGATCTGGGCGATCAGTGAACAGATAATGGTGGTCATTTACAAGGCTGACCCTTCAATGCTGATCTAATAAACTAAAGAACTGCAGATGCTGGGAATCCGAAACAAATACAGATAGTGCTGGAAAAACTCCGCAGGTCTGGCATCAGTGAAGAGAGAAAGCAGAGTTAACATTTCAAGTCCAGGGACCTTTCTTCAGGAACTGGAGATGTTCTGAAAATCTGAAACAACAGAAATTGCTGGAAAAGCTCAGCAGGTCTGTGGAGAGAAATCAGTGTTAATGTTTCAGGTTCAGTGACACTCCGTTCTGAGGAAGGGTCACTGGATCCAAAATGTTAACTTTGATTCCTTCCCACAGGTGCTGACAGAACTGCTGAGCTTTTGCAGTAATTTCTGTTGTTTCTGACTTCCAGCATCCACAGTACTCTTTTGTTTGTTTATTAAGATCTGAAGACCTGCTGAGTTTCTCCAGTCATTTCTGTTTTTGTTCCTTAAATACTGTTTCTTTTTTTCGGACGAGGTCCTGGAACCTTGCCAGAACAGCAAGACTTAGAAATGGAAAGGAAGACGCAGAGTTAAATCCCACCTATGGCAGTTGTACTGACAGTGAGCCGAAGGATGGACAATGTTTATGTTCATCAACCAATAGCCCAATTTTACCACCAACATGGCAGCTCATAAACTCAAATCTAGAATCAGCTGGAAACAACAAAACACCTTCTATAGAAGGATGTTGTGAAACTTGAAAGCGTTCAGGAAAGATTTACAAGGTGTTACCAGGGTTGGAGCATTTGTGCTACAGGGAGAGGCTGAATAGGCTGGGGCTATTTTCCCTGGAACATCAGAGGCTGAGGGGTGACCTTGTACAGGTTTATAAAATCATGAGGGACACAGGTAGGGTGAATAGTCAAGGTCTTTTCCCTGGGGTTAAGGTGTCCAAAACTAGAGGGGCATAGGTTTAAGGTGAGAGGGGGAAGATTTGAAAGGGACATAAGAGCAACTGTTTTTCACACAGAGGGTGGTGTGTGTATGAATGAGCTGCCAGAGGAAGTGGTGGAGGCTGGTACAATTACAACATTTAAAAGGCATCTGGATGGGTACATGGATAGGAAGGGTTTAGAGGGATATTGGCCAAATGCTGGCAAATGAGGACTAGATTAGTTTAGGGTATCTGGTAGGCATGGAAAAGTTGAATTGAAGGGTCTGTTTCCGAGCTATACAGCTCTATGGCTCTATGATGATCATGATTTGTTATAAAATCCAACTGGTGGTCCTTGTGGGAGGAACATCTGCCATCTTTACAACAGTCCAGACTGCATGTGACTCCGGGCTCCACAACAGCGTGCCTGACACACTGAACTGTTCATTCATGGCCCAAGCTGACCATTCGGTTCTGGAATCATAGAACAGAATCGTAGAATCCCTACAGAGCAGAAAGAGGCCATTTGGCCCCTCAAGTCAGTATTGACCCTCCAAAGAGCATTCCACCCAGACCCTGCCCCCTACCCTCTCCATGTAATCTTGCATTTCCCATGGCCGGTCCACCTAATCTACACCTTTTTGGTCTGTGGGAAGATACAGGGGCACCCGGGCGAAACCCACGCAGACAAGGGGAGAATGTGTAAGTCAAAAAGAAGGCTTTACACAACCTGCTCAGGAAAACTAGGAACCAGTGGACACCAGTGGCCGACACATCCTGATAATGTGTTTTAAAAATGATCCAACAATCAACTGGGAACTTTGAGAGACCCAAAATAAAATAGCAATCATCAAACAGCTGTTAATAACAACCCTGCATCTGATATAAATCAATCTCACACAATTAAATTCAGTTATATAATTGTAACATACCAGTCTTTATTCATGTGCTGAGAAGATTACTGTACACGGAATGCGTTAGTGAACTCTTAATTATCTGACACTGTATCCCACCCACTCACCTCCCCCACCCATTCCTTTTGGGTTCTCCCCTAATTTATCATTAAATATCATAGGACTTAGGAATAAAATGAAGAGACTAATACGAGAAAGGAGGAGAAAGATTTTTCCATTTGAGATTAGACATGCAAACCATTCCTGTACAGCGACCAACCCTTCAGCCCATCATGTCGATACTTGTGCTGTCCCAGATGAGCCACCCAGTTCACGAGCCTCTGATTCCCAGAACACTAGAACGTTTCACTTTCAAATGACTGACTCACTTCCACACTACTTATACATCCAAGAAAGATTTTGTGACAGAAAATTCTACCTCTTGTGTAACAATTGATTTTTTGTTCTTAGGAAAGATCACTGGACCCAAAACATTAAATGATTTCTCTCCATTGATGCTGTCAGACCAGAGTGGCCTAGTGGTTAGCGCTGCTGCCTTATAGTACCAGAGAGCCAGGTTCAATCCCACCCTCAGGCATCTGCTTGCATGGGTTCCCTCCCACAGTCCAAAGATGTGCAGGTTAGGATGGTTTGGCCCTGTTTAAGTCACCTGTAATATCTATGGATGTGTAGGTTAGCCATGGGAAATGTAGGCTTATAGGGATGAGATGCTCTTTGGAATGTTAGTGTAGCTTTGATGGGTTGAATGGCCTGTTTCCACACTGCAGGGGTTGTATGACATGCTGAACTTTTCCAGCAACTTCTGTTTTTGTTTCAGATTTTCACATCCCACTTTATTTTCCAGATTATTTTAATGATTTTTTTAACCACTTTCCATCACCAACGTGATACTTTGTATTACCAACCCTTGACTGTTCTGGGAGATCTCACAGGCCAGTGCTCAAAATAATGCTTCAATTCAAAATTCTCTTGTGTGAGAAATCTGAACATTGTAAATCTCACTCTGAGACCAGGCCCTCAACCCTAACCCAATGCTACTCGGTTGTCATGGTGACAATGATGGGATGCTTATGTCTGTGCACCATAGTCCAACTCCAATGACACAAAGACTTGTGCAACTGCAGCACCAGCTCCTTGCTTTTCTTACCAGTGCTTTTAAATACCAAACCGAGGACCATAGCAGAGAAGAAATTCCTTCTCATCTTTCCTAAATGGGTCGCCCCTCACTCTGAGATGGTAGCCTTTGGTCCTGGACCCTCCCACAAGGGGAAGCAACCACTCTGTCACATCATGTCAATACACTTACCCTGTCAAATCCCCTAAGAAGCTTGACTGAGGACATTAAATGTTTGCCTTGCCAGCTACATAACCGCTAACTTTTCCTGCTGCTGCGTGGATTCCCAAGGTATCGGCACTGACTTCCGGAACTGTAAGTCCATGTGTCTGGGCATTGATCGGCATCAATCAGGAATGGGCACTTCCCCAGAACATAACAAGCAATTTGCCACAGTGAGGGTTACAGTGGGTTGAACAAACACACAGTTGGTTGCCCTGATCATGGACAACACGCGTTCACACTGACATCTCTCCCTAGTGACCTATTGACACAGAAAATACAGAATGAATAGTGTATAGATGAACATGAATCCATTGTTGATTGTTAGGAAAAACCCATCTTGTTCACTAATACCCCTAAAGGAAGGAAACTGCCATCCTTACCTGGTCTGGACTACACGTGACTCCAGACCCCAGCAATGTGGTTGACTCTAAACTGCCCTCTGGGATGGGCAAAAATTGCTGGCTGGGGCACCGATGAGCAAATCCTGTGAATGAATAGATTTTTAAAAACCTACACGAATTCAGTGCATGCCATGGACATCAGAAATTTAGTGAATCACAGAATTATTATGGTACAGCAGGAGGCCATTTGGTCCAATGTGCCTGTACTAGCTCTGTGAGCTAGTCCAAATCTATTACTTAGAGCCAATTTCCTACTTTTCCTAATTTCTCTGCACACTATTTCTATCAAAATAACCATCCAATGCCCCTCTTGAGTGCCTCATTGAACTTGTTCCCACAACATTTCCACACAGTGCATTCTAGACTGTTGCTATTCACTGAGTGAAACATTTTGTCTCATAACATCCTTGTTTGACTTGCGCATCACTTTAAATCTTCACCCCTCTCGCTCTTGTTTCTTCTATTGCAGAAACAGCTTCTCCCTATTCACTCTGTTCAACCACTCATGGTTTTGAAAACCTCTCTCAGCATTCCTTTCTCCAAGAAGAACAGTCTCAACTTCTTGAATCTATTCTCAGATATGAAGAGCCACATGAAATTCATTTGTCAGTGACAGACAGCAAGCACTATTTACCACCAGTGATCAAAAAATCCAGTTTGCTATAAAAGGCCTGCCCTCATGTCATAACCTTATCACATCATCATCTTCCCACCACACAATCAGAACTAGCATGGATGCTGTAATAAAGGGGTTTGCTGTGACTAATCCATGACCTCAATCTTTCCTAGACCCTGGATCATTTACAGGGCAGGCATGGAAACCTGGGCTGTCCTGCATGACTCATCTGTCTTTCAGGTTTATGTCAATCTCTTTCCAAAACTGTACATAACCATTTCATTTTGGAGCAAGCTGGCAGAGGATGGATCCAGATATATGGTCATTTTTAGAACTGTCACAGGATCTCAGCTTCTCCCTCACGGAGGGTTCTCCATTCAGGCAGACTCCAGAACAATAAGCTCTCCAGAAGATAAACGCTGCAATGTGAATGAACCTCATAGAAAGTGGAGCAAGAGTAGACCATTCAGCCCTTCGAACGTGTTCCATCATTCAGTATGATCATTGCTGATCCTCATCCCTATTCCATATTCTTGCTAAACATTCCCACAACCTCCTTTATACTCACTGCTCATGTTCATCTCAGATTCCTGATATTTTCAGCGCTTCAAAAGGGGGATGTTCACATACCAACAAAGTGTGAAATAACTTCCTCGGAACAGTGGGATTCTACCCCCTTTGTTAGGTGTTTTAACAAAAGGACTAACTTCAAACCAGGAATAAATCAGTAGCTGAAAGCATTTCTGGAAATCTGCAGATTTTAGAGATAGGTTTTCAAGCCAGTGCACACTTCTCCAGAATGCAGTATCTGCAAACATGATTTTTTATTAATTTTTAACGATATACATGATAAAGGAGAATTAGAAAGGATCAAAATTTTAAATCCATATTTGAGTACAGTTAAAATTGTAATCGTACTAATTTCCATAAAACAACAATTTTTGGGAGGGATTTCAAGCTGTGAGGAGCTTTGGCTATTTTTGGTCATTGGGTGATGAATGAGAGATAAAGGATCTCAGGGTATGATTGTACCCTGTTTTGAAAGAACGACAATGGACTGCACAGACTACAGCCCTAGCTCTGATGTTAGTACCTATGTGTGACCATGGATGAAAATCCACATGTATTGCCTTCTCTTCTCTACCAACTATCCCAAAGGCGCTAACTGGTGCAGTTTCAGCACATTATGTGCCTGAGCAAGACTGTAGTCAATGCATTTCACCATTGGTGCCTGTTCCTGCACAGATGCAGGAAGCTCACATAATCCAGCAGGAGACATTTATTCCTTCTCCTTCCCTTTAGTCTGATGGTAATGGAAGAAAGCAAAGAGACCTTGCATTTCGAGAGTGCCTAGCGTGAACTCACGACTTTGCAGTTTGTTCCACAGTCAGTGAAATTCTTTCAGGGTGTAGTTATTGTCGGAATGTAGGCCACACAGCGGCTGGTTTGTGGTCCCGTAAACAGCAATGCAATAACAGTGTAGCAATGAGCTTTCTCTTCAGTCATTCGCAGAATGTGGGTGTTGTTGACTGGGACAGCATTTATTGCCCGTCTCCAGTTGTCCACCTGAGAAAGTGCAGGCGAGCTGCCCTCTTGACCTGTTGCATTTTCTGTAGTTAGACCAACAATGTTGTAAGGGAGGGAAGTCCAGGATTTTGATCCAGTGACAGTGAACGAACAGCGAAAAATTTTCAAGTTAGGACAGTGAGTGAATAGAGGGAAACTTGCAGGAGGTGGTGTCCCTTGTCCTTCCAGATGGTAGAGGTTTAGATGAGTTGGAAATGTGCTGTGAGAGAACTTTAGGTGAAATTCTACAGCGTATTTTGTGAATAGTTCACATTGCTGCCTCTGAGGGTCAGGGGTGGAGGGAGTGGATGCTTGTGGATCCGTGCCAATCAAATGGGCTGCTTTCAATAAAAATTGAAAATAACCTCCAAAAGAACAAAAACAGAAATTGCTGGAAAAGCTCCAGCAGGTCTGGTAGCATCTATGAAGAAAACACCAGAGTTAATGTTTCAGGTCCAGTATCCGGTGAGCTGCTTTGTCCTGGATGGGGCTCAAACCCTAACCCATAAGCTAACCCTTACACTAACCTTAACCCTAACCCATACCCAAACCTTAACTCTAACCCTTCCCCAAACCTTAACCCTAACCATAACCCTAACCATAACCATAACCCTAATCCTAACCCTAACCCTAACCCTAACCCTAACCCTAACCCTAACACTAATCGTAACACTAACCCGAACACTAATTGTAACCGTGACCCTAAACCCAACCCTAATACTAACCCCAACGCTAACCCGAACGCTAACCTGAACCCTAACACTTACCCGAACCCTAACCCTAAACCGTACCCTAACCCTAACACTAACCCTAACACGAACCGTAACACGAACCCTAACCCTAACACTAACCCTAACCCTAACCCTAACACTAACCCCAACCCTAACCCTAACCCTAACTCTTCCCTTAACGCTAACCCTAACCCTAACTCTAACATTAACCCTAACCCTAACACTAACCCTAACTCTTACCTTAACCCTAACCTTAACCCTAAACCTAGCCCTAACACTAACCCTATCCCTAACACTAACACTAACCCTATCGCAACTTGAGCTTCTTGAGTGTTGTTGGAGCTGCCCCTACCCAGGGCAAGTGGGGACCCTTCCATCACACATCTGGCTTGTGCGGTTTGGATGGTGGGACGGGCTTTGGGGACTCTGGGAAGGGAGTTACTTACTGAAGGAATCATAGAAACATTGAAAATTGATGCAGGAGTAGGCCATTTGGCCCTTCAAGTCTGCCCCTTCATTCAATAAGATCATGGCTGGTCATGCAATCTCAGTATCCCATTCCTGCTTTCTCTCACACACCTGGATCCCTTTAATCGCAAGGTCCACATCCAGCTCCCTCGTGAATATGCCAAACGAATGGGGCCCAATAGCTTCATGTGGGAGAGAATTCCACAGGTTCACAACTCACTGAGAGAAGAAATTCTTCCTGATTTCACCCCTGAACAACTTACCCCTTATTCTTGGGCTGTGATCCCTTTTTCCCACATCTAGCCTGTCAAGTCTTAGCCTTTGACTTGTTTTTGTAGCCATTGTGTGTATGTAGCATGTTGAGTTACATTTCTGGTCAATAGTAAACACTAGGAGGTTGATTGTGGAGTGTTCAAAATTGCAGTGCCGTCAAATATCAAGGGTAACTGTTAGATTCCCTCTTGTTGATGATGGTCATTGTCTGCCGAACATCTTCACTTCTGACCTTGTAATAGGGCGAAAATCATTGATGAAGCAGGTAAAGATGGTTGAGCCTAGGACACTACCCTGAGGAGCTCCTGCAGAGATGGAGCTGAGATGATTGATCTCCAACAACCACCACCATCGTCCTATGTGTCAGGTATGACTCCAGCCACCGGAATATTTTCCCCTGATACCCATTGATTCCAGTTTTGCTAGGGCTCCTTGATGTCACACTCTGTCGAATGCAGCCTTGATATTCAAGGGCTGTCACTCTCTGCTCCCCTCTGGAATTCAGCTCTTTTGTCCATGTTTGAACCGAGGCTGTAATGAGGTCAGGCTCTGAGTGGTCCTGGTGGAACCCAAACTGGGTGTCACTGGGCATGTTATTGCTGAGCAGGTGCTGCTTGACAGGACTGTTACTGACACCTTCCATCACTTTACTGATGATCGAGAGGACACTGATGGGGCAGTAATTGGCTGGATTGGATTTGTCCTGCTTTTTATGTACAGGACATACTCGGGCAATTTTCCACATTGACAGGCAGATGCCAGTGTTGTAAATGTACTAGAACAGCTTGGCTCAGGAACAGCAAGTTCTGGAGCACAAGTCTTCAGTACTATTGCAGGAATGTTGTCAGGGCCTGTAGCCTTTGCAGTATCCATGGTCTCCAATCATTTCTTGACATCATGTGGAGTGAATCGAATTGGCTGAAGACTGGTATCAATAATGCTGGGATCCACTGGAAGAGGCCAAGATAGATCACTCACTCCGTACTTCTGGCTGAAGATTGCTGTGAATGTTTCAGCCTTATCCTTTGCACTGATGTGCTGATTAAGATGGAAATATTTGTAGAGCCTCCTCCTCCAGTAGTTGTTTAACTATCCACCACCATTCACGACTGGATGTGGCAGGACTGCAGAGCTTAGATCTGATCCATTGGTTGTGTAAGCTCTATTTATCACTCACTGCTTATGTTGTTTGGCACACAGGTAGTCTTCTTTTGTAGTTCCTTCAAGGTGATACCTCATTTTCAGGTATGCCTGGTGCTGCTCCTGGCATGCCCTCCTGCACTTTCCATTGAACCAGGGTTGATCCCCGGCTTGATGGTAATGGTTGAGTGGGGAATAGGCCAGGCCATGAGGTTACAGATTGTGCTGGGGTATAATTCTGCTGCTGTAGATGGCCCACAGCACCACATGAATGCCCAGTCTTGAGTTGCTAGATCTGTTTGCATGGTGATAGTACCACACAACACAATGGAGGATATTTTTAATGTGAAAGCGGGACTTCGTCTCCACAAGATCTGTGCAATGGTCACTCTTACCGATACTATCGTGAACAGATACATCTGCAACTGGCAGATCGATAGAGATGAGGTCAAGTATGTTTTTTTCCTCTTGTTGGTTCCCTCACCACCTGCCGCAGACCCAGTCTAGCAGCTATGTCCTTTAGGACCTGACCAGCTCCATCAATATTACTGCTGCTGAGCCACTCTTCGTGGTGGACATTGAAATCCCCTACCCACAGTACATTTTATGATCTTACCATCTTCAGTGCTTCCTGTAAGTGTTGTTCAATATGGAGGAATACTGATTCATCAGCCGAGGGAGGACGGTATGTGGTAATCTGCCTTTCCCCACCGCATCCCAAAATCAACCCAGTTCATCCCCTTCCCCCACTGCATCACACAACCAGCCCAGCTCTTCCCCTCCCCCCACTGCATCCCAAAACCAGCCCAGTTCGTCCCCTCCCACTACTGCATCCCAAAAGCAGCCCAGCCTGTCTCTGCCTCCCTAACCTGTTCTTCCTCTCACCCATCCCTTCCTCCCATCTCAAGCTGCACCTCCATTTCCTACCTACCACCTCATCCCGCCTCCTTGACCTGTCCGTCTTCCCTGGACTGACCTATCCCCTCCCTACCTCCCCACCTATACTCTCCTCTCCACCTATCTTCTTTTCTCTCCATCTTCGGTCCGCCTCCCCCTCTCTCCCTATTTATTCCAGAACCCTCACCCCATCCCCCTGTCTGATGAAGGGTCTAGGCCCGAAACATCAGCTTTTGTGCTCCTGAGATGCTGCTTGGCCTGCTGTGTTCATCCAGCTTCACATTTTATTATCTTATATCGGAGATTTCTTTGCTCATGTTTAACCTGAAGCTATGAGACTTCATGGGGTCCAGAGTCAATATTGAGAGCTCCTAGAGCAACAGCCTTCGACTGTACGCCACAGTCCCCCCCCCACCTCGCATAGAGACTGGGGTTTGTGAAATGCCAGCAATGGCGTCTTTATATTTTCCTGATGTGCATGATGTGTCTGTAACACTGTTTGCCTTTCTGATTTTGTGGTTTACATCTTTAACAATTCAGGTCACGCTGGATTAACCTAAAAATCTAAAGGGAATGACAATTCCCTTCTGCTTCTCAATTCTATCTCTGCTGTGTGACCTTTAAAATAATGCCTGATCAAATCTACAAAACCTACATCTTGTTGACTTCTTCACCTCATTAATCAACTCAGCAAGACTGACATTTAACATTGTGACTGAGGCTTTAAGTTAAAATTGTCCTTTACTTCTGGCATGAAAATAAGTGAAGGCAGTTTTGTTGATAACACTGGAGCCTAGTCTTTGTGCATGAGAACGATAGCCTTTAAGAGCTTACAAAACCATTCAAAGCAACTTAAACACAGACAACAGCAGAGTTTCCCCTGACAGAAACCAAGGTACAGATCCCCAACAATGCACTTACAGACTCTTGGGTGGCACAGTGGCTCATGGTTAGTACTGCTGCCTTCCAGCACCAGGGACCTGTTTCAATTCTAGCATTAATAACAGTCTTGTGGAGTTTTCCCTGGGCCTGTGTAGATTTTTTCTGGGTGCTCTGGCCTCCTCCCAAAACCAAAGATGTACAGGTTAGGTAGATTGGCCATGTTAAATTGCCGAGTGTGTGCAGGCTGTTTGGGTTAACTGTGGGAAACGTGGAGTTGCAGGGATAGGAAAGAGGTGTGGGTCGGGGTGGGATGCTCTTCAGATGGTTAATGTGAACTCGATGTGCTGAACTGCCTGCTTCCAAACTGTAGGGATTCTATGATAACAACCAATTTGTACAAGCCTTTACTTGCCTCTGCTTCCCACTCCTTCCCCCATTCATTCCTGTCCCCAGATGTGATGCTGAGTTAATTTCTGTAACCCATGCCCTGAAATATCTAGGCATGACAGTCACTAAAGCTGCAGCCTGCAGTCACTATGTTGTCAGGCTGCTTGTCTGATGTTCAATCCTGGAATGAGCAGAAAGTTTCTCCAACTAAATATTAGAAAGACCAAAGCAATTTTCCTTTGCATGCAGCATAGATAGTGGTACCTTGTGATAAATTCTATCCCTGTCGAGGGGCCAAATCAGACAGTTTGTAATCTTGGTGTCATTTTTAATCTCAAGGTGAGCTCTCAGTCACACCCCTGCAGTCTCTCTAAAGCTGCCAGCTGTGAAAGAAAGATACTGTCCCCAATCCTCTCCCCTTTGACTAGATCTAGGGGTCTAACTGGTTTACTGTGCTAGAGGATAAACCACTGGAACATAGAATATAAAACATAGAGCAGTATAGCACAGGAACAGGCCCTTCAGCCCATGTCTGTGACGGCCATGATGCTATTCTAAAGTAATCGCTCCTGCCTGCACTTGACCCATATCCCTCTATTCTCAATCTGCTCCTGTGTCTAAGTCCCTGATAAATGTTGCTATTGTTTATGCTTCTACCGCCTCCCCTGGCAGCACATTGCAGGTACCTAACACCCTCTGTGCAAAAAAAACTTGCCTCACACTTATTGTCATAGACTCAAAGTTTTACAGCATGGAAACAGGCCTTTCGGTCCAACTCGTCCATGCTGCCCAGATATCCTAAATTAATCTAGTCCCATTTGCCAGCATTTGCCCCATATCCCTCTAAACCCTTCCTATCCATGTACCCATCCAGATGCCTTTTTAATGCTGTAACTGTACCAGCCTCCACCATTTCGTCTGGCAGCTCGTTCCATACACACACCACCCTCTACGTCAAAAAGTGAACTTTAACATGGAGTTGCTCTTATCATAACAATGTAAGATTGAGATTAGATGCAAGTTACATGAGTTTGCTTTACCACCAACATTTTCCCTGACTTTCCTTGTTGAATACCCTCTGGTTGTGCAGTGGTGGCGTCCCTGCCACTGAAGCTAGGTGACCTGGGTTCAACTCCCACCGGCTCCAGAGGTTTGTCATCACATCTCTGAACAGGTTGATTAAAAATATCTGCCCTAGTTTTTAACTAATCCAATGGTGAGATCTGTGGGAATAGGTCTGAATTGTGGGTGTTATTATTGCCCAGAGGGTAATTAAGACCCAGCTACATTGCTGTGTGTCTGGAGACACATGAAGGTAAAGACAACAGATTACCTTCCCTAAAGCAATCTGGTGACACAGGTGGGGTTTTTTAAACAATTGGTGGCAATTACACCTTGCTATCAGGTCACTTTCGTTTTTCCAAGTTGATTTCATATACCACTATCACACTTGGTGGGATTTGAATCCGCATCCACAGTAAAATAGCCTAGTTTTCCAAATTACCAGTCCATTGACTACACTGTGCCTCCGATGTCCCACTGCTACAAAGACCATCAGCAATTCCGTTGTGATTTTTAGACTCAAGCATCCCAGCGGATACTGATGGGGCTCCCTCGTTCTACCCCAAATTATCTAAGAGTCTGCTGCCTATGTCCTAACCCGAACTGCATTCTGATCACCCATCATCCCCACATTGGCTCTTCATTGAGCATTGATGTTGAGATTCTCATTGTTGGTTTTAAGTTCCTTCATGGTCATACCCTCTCCTAATCTCTACAATGTACCCCAAGACCTACAACCTTCCGAATACGCTCCTATAATTCTAGCCTCTTGCTATTGTTGATGCTAATGCTCCTGCCATCAGCTGCCTGTCTCCAAAACTCACACTTGCCCCACCCTACAAACCCCTCCCTGCACCTTGAAAATGCACCCGCGTCCATTGGCCAGGTTGTTGTTGGAATCCACCCGTAAGATTTGTGTTAGGAGGAGCTTTGAGGGAGTCAAAAGCTCCCGAATACAACTTGTCCAAAGTCCAAAATCAAGACTCAGCAAAGCAGCAATTATGTGGAAAAGTATCTGCTTTGACTCGTTCACATACAAATTTCGATGATGTGATCTCGTAGGGCACATTAAGAAAGTCCTCCGCAGAAATTTCGAGTGTCTCTCGCTTGCCCAAGCTCCACAACTATGGAAGCAAATTACGGTAAATGCTGGATCCTGTGCTGGAAACAACAAATGCTGGGAATTACAGTAGGACAGGCAGCGTCCATGGAATCTGTGTGACCTCCTGTTATTTCCAGCATATTTTTGTTTTCGTTTTCAGCCCACTATTGCAGAGTTGCTAGTGCAGAACTTCAGCTTATTGCAAACATTATCCTCCTGCATTCCTTATTGTACCGGCAGGAATGACCAACGGCAACACAACCAGAGTTTTGTGACATCTCTATTTGACTCACTGCAATGTCACTGCAACTCCTGAAGGGTCTCAGAGCCAGGTGTTGTTTGAGGGGACTCCTGTGAAGTGCCTTGGCATATTGTATTATATAAAGGAACCCAACGCTTGGACGCACAGTATTTGAATGGCAAGGATCAGAAATTTCAAAGGTTTTGACATAAACTCAATGATTTTTTTAACATTATAACCCACAGCTGAAAACTGCAAATAACCTGACACTAATTGG
Source organism: Stegostoma tigrinum (assembly GCF_030684315.1). Lineage (NCBI taxonomy): Eukaryota > Metazoa > Chordata > Chondrichthyes > Orectolobiformes > Stegostomatidae > Stegostoma > Stegostoma tigrinum. The sequence continues at coordinate 19,842,926 of NC_081392.1, read as the reverse complement.
CAGTTAAACATGGAAAGGTCATAGTTTGGCTGAAATTTGAAAAAGAAATCTCACTGATGCAACAAGGATTAAGGTGTATTACTAGAGTCAACACAGAGGTTGCAACTACCCTTGAGCTAAAGGAATGGGAATTGGTCACTGGAAACAAAGTATTGTCCTTCCAACTCCTCCATTGTTCTTTCAGGAAAGACTCAACATTAAGAATGGATGAAAAGAGCTGTCTGCAGAGGTATCACATAAAAATATATACCCTGCTTTTATATCTACCTGAAGGAATCTCTCTGTATCCTGTCTACGAGAGGTCCCTGCCCTGTTGAAAAATGTGGCAATGAGCTATCAGTGTGAAATATACAATGGCCAAGGCACACAGCCTGAAGACTAGAGCAGAATGACAATGATAAATAATCAGCATGGCAATTCCTTGAATTAATACTGTTTGCAACCTTTCAATAATCAGTTGACCCAAATGAACATGCCCCACATTATAATCAACTTGCACTTTACTATTCATGGAGTAGGCAGCAATATTCCACAGTCTGGAATCCCCAGTATCATTCTGTGCAAAAAGATTGAATGACAAATTACTGCACAGATCAGCACATTTTGCAGAAGCAGTTTCGGTGCCTACAAGAGAAGGCAAATGGCTGAGGGTTGATTGATATGTTTCAAAAGAAGCTGGGTTCGTGTTCATCGCTCAAGGCGAGTTGACGATATGAGAGAGATTATTAAAAGGCCTTACTTGTTTTTCAAGGGACATCACACAAGGAAAGAAGAAATCATCCATTTAAGGAACACCTTTCATATCTCCCATCTGAGACTGAACAACAAAGAGAACATTTACAACAGATCACAGGAAAAGCATTTTCACATGAAGGCTGTTGTACCTGGAATAATCTGCAGGGCAGGGAGGGGCAGCCTGGTTTTCACAATCTCAGAGACTCCATGATGTACTTGAAGGGCCACAAATGAGGCAGAAATAATACTCCGCAGATGGAGAATGGGGTGTGACCAACACATAGGCTGCAATGTCAGTTGAACACGGTGCTGAGCCCTGTTTCACTAATAATACGCCTTTTTTCACACCATTTCAAAATTTAAGAGTAACTCTAGATGGGTGAAGAAGTTCAGAAGCACTATTAGTGTGTCAATTTATTTAAATCTGCTTGCCTTTAACTTAAACTGTTTCTTGCATCCAAAAGTTAAAAAGAACTCTGTTCCAGCAGTTTCAATAATTCCTTGTTGTCATAACCCTAAGTGCTATAACCATAGCATTATCACCTAAATCATGGAATCCCTACAGTGTGGAGACAGGCCATTCAGCCCAACAAGTCCACACTGCCCCTCTGAAGGGCATCCCACCCAGACCCATTCTCCAACCTTTACATTTCCCCATGTCTAATCCACACAGCCTGCGCATCACTGAGCAATGTCCCAATGCCAATTCACCTACCCTGCACATCTTCAGACTGGGGGAGGAAACCCATGCAGACACAGGGAGAATGCGCAAACTCCACACAGACAGTCAGCTGGGGGCGGGATTGAACCCAAGTCCCTGGTGCTATGAGGTAGCAGTGCTAACCGCTGAGCCACTGTGCTGCCCCAGCAGGTCAGTAGGTTGAATGACCTACTTCCTGAAAGCAACCACAGTGCTGGAGAAAGGGAGGCTTTCAGTTCTCACTCTGATTGACACCCGTAAGAGAATATTGTAGGATTCGCTGTCCTTGATGTGAGTTTATGAATATTAATTTTTATAATTTTTTTGATAATTTTTTTAGTAATGTTTCAGTACTCTCAGAGAAATGTAAACATTCATGATTTCCACCAAGAGAAAAGCTTTATCTTACTTTATTTCAGTTGATCCTAAGTTGGCACGGGAGTGAAGTAGTGCCATGGCGATAGGTGACGGAGCATGATTTGACTTATTAGGACGGGAGGGTGAGTGGAATGGGACAGGCGAGGGCCGAAGGGGATACTTGTGACAAAGTCACTGGGATTAGGTCCCAGAAAACATTTCGAACAACTAACCTCAACATTCGGCAGCTGCTGTGCCTATGTCTGAGCACCAACTCTATCCCAACTGCTATTGGCTGCACCTCCTGCTGCCCAGAACAAAGACTCTCCCATCCAGGAGATGAGATAACAAGGTGTACAGCTGGATGAACACAGCAGAACAAGCAGCATCAAAGGAGCAGGAAAGCTGATATTTCAGGTCTGGACCCTTCTTCAGAAATGGGGGAGGGGAAGGGGGTTCTGAAATAAATAGAGAGAGAGGGGGAGGCAGATAGAAGATGGATAGAGGAGCAGATAGGTAAGAGGAGATGGACAGGTCAAAAAGATGGGGATGGAGCTTGTAAAGGTGAATGTAGGTTGGGAGTTAGGATGTGGGTGGGTCAGTCAAGAGAAGATGGACAAGTCAAGGGGGGCGGTGAGGCTAGTAGGTAGGAGGTCAAGGTGGGGGTTGAGGTGGGTGGAGCGGATAGGTGGGAGAAAGGACAGACAGGTCAGGGAGGAGGGGACGAGCTGGACTGGTCTGGGGATGTGGTAGGAGGAGGGGAGATTTTGAAGTTTGTGAAGCCATTGGGCCGCAGGGTTCCCAAGCGAAATATGAGATGCTGTTCCTGCAACCTTCAGGAGATGACATGTCTCTATGTACTCACTTCAGAGTGAACATCCAGGCCAGGTACAAGGTTATTAGTATTTAAACTCAATCATATGCCGACCCAAAAGGACAATTTACTGGGCTAACACCTGGACTGCCTTATGAGGAAAGGCTACACAAACTAGGCCTGTCTGCTCTGAAGTTTCGAAGAGTCAAAAGGGAATTAATTCAAATGTATAAGATCCTGAGGGGGACTTGACCATGAAGTTGTGGAAACGATGCATCGTCTAGTGGGAGTTTAAAAATAAGGGGGAACCCATTTAAAACAGAGATGAGAAATTACCTTTTATCTCAGAGGATCATGTGTCTTTCCACAAAAAGCTGTGAATGCAGAAGCTTCAACTATTTTTCAGGTGGGGATCGATAGATTCTTCATGACCAAGGGGGTGAAAGGTGTTCAGGGATACACAGGAATGTAGAGTTGAGGTTAAAATCAAATCAGTCACAATCTTATTGAATGGGGGAGCAGGCTCAAAGGGCCAAGTGGCCTACCCTTGTAGAACCAGTCATTGTCAGGAGGCTGGGCTGCTGGGTGGTTCCCAGGAGTTCGGTTTCGGTTGTGTGATTGGCCCTTTATCACCAAGGGTATGGGCTGGACCCAGCCAGCAACACTCATATCCCAAGATGAAAGAAACTGAGCACATGTTCCCTAATCACCATTGTAGGTGGTCACTGGGAGCGATTTGCGCTCTATGGAAGGACCCAGATACCATCAATGTCCTGTACTGGGATTCTCAGCTGTCTGTATTCCTCCAGTGTATGTTGGGATAACGTCAGATAATAAAGTGTAAGCCGAGATTGTAAGCTGATGGTCAGTTTGGAACAAGATTCAGCCCTACAGCTATAAGAAGACCTGCAAACCTGGTCTCACACTCCATCAATGCTCATAAGCCTGGCCCAGCTCAGCAAGAAGAGTCTATTCAACTCCCAGCATGACCCAAAGTGACGGGAATTTCTCTGTTGGGTGCAGAGACATTGCTGGCCAAGAGCGAACTGAACTTCATTCAGTCACCCCGCTGCCATCCCATAGTGGTGAGATGAGATAGCGGAGATCAGATAGTTATCTAATCCAAGCAATCAGATTTCAAAAGATTATTTCTGAAACAAGTGCATAGGGAATAACCATTGCACACCGGAAATGAGGAGGAATTTTTCTCTCAGAGTGTAGTGAATCTCTGGGATTCTTTTCTGCAGAAGGCTATCAGGACTGGGTCATTGAGTACATTCAAGGCTGAGTTTGACAGATTTTTAATCAGGAAGGGAATCAAAGGTAATGGGCAAAAGGCAGGAAAGTGGAATTGAGAATGATCAGCTAAACCATGTTCTCCTTGGATTTTGGAGCAGACTCATTGGCCTAATGGCCCACATCTCCTAAGTGTTGTGGTTTTATGATTGACTCAGTTGATTTCTTTTGCTTCCAAAACACCATCAATGTTTCTTACATCCTCCTGAAGGTTCTGGGTCGAGAATCATAGCTTCCCTAAAGTGTGAAAGCAGGCCATTCAGGCCATACTGACCCTCCAAACAGCATCCCACCCAAACATACCTGCCCACCCTATCACCCTGCATTTGCCATGGCTAACCCATATAAACTACACACCTCTGGACATTGTGGACAATTTAGCATGACCGCTTAACCTGCACGTCTTTGGACTGTAGGAGGAAACCCACGTAGACACAGCGAAAAGGTGCAAACTCCACACAGGCAGCCACCTGAGGGTGGAATCAAACCCAGGCCCCTGACGCTGTGAGGCAGCGACGGTAATCATTGAGCCATGGTGCCTCCCTACTGTTTGACATGTGATTCTGTAACATGAGAACATAGTGAGCCCATCATTCATGTACCCACTATTCATTAATTAGATTATACCATAAACATCAGCTGGTTATTTGACCAGACGCTGCATCCCAATGGCAATAAATAATAACTTTCACTTGCGATTAGTAACTGATGATCGAGCCTCTTTACAGACAGTGTTTGTCAAACCCCAGAGCTGGTGTTAGTCAATATCACATTGCACATACTGACGATTCAACAATTCAATAGACTGAATGGCCTACTTCTGCACCTATGGTGTGATAACTGCTGTAGAGTGGCAGACTCTCAGCTTGAATTGAAAAGGATTGAAATATCTATGATCCGAATGTTTCACACTGCTGGGGAGCGCCTTTCCTGTGAGTGTGTGAGCTACACACTCTCAATTCTGCACAGCTGTCACTCCATCATTCTATAAAGACAGTGGTCTCATTCTGTGCAGGGTCACTCGCTGCTTAACATCGTAACTAACTGCCTCAGAGTGACTGCAGCTTCAGTAATGTGGTGTAAACCCGTCCTGAACACAGGAGAATGAACCTGGTGAGAAGCAAAGCACTCTCTTAATTGTTCTCTCAAACAAAGCAATTTATTGCCTCGTTATTGACTGATCATTCTCAACGCAGGAAATATGACTTTGAGGCATTTTAAACTGCTCTATTCTTGCAAACATACATTTGTAATTTTTCAAACTAAAGCAGATTGTAGAAAGCCGGTTAGTTAATGAGATGTGTTTCTTGGACGGTGGACAGCAACTAATGGTATGGATTTCAGGGCAGCAATTACAGATTGTTGGTTTTACAACAATATCTATGCTTGGCAAAATCATGAGTCACAGCTTCAGTGTGGCTTGGTCAGAATGCCTTCACTCGCTACCTAACAGATGATCTGGCCGTGCTAAAGTGCCCAAGGATGTGCAGGTTCTTGGAAATGTGGGATTACAAGGATAGGGTAAGGGGGTAGGTTTGGGCCGCATGCTCTTCGGAGGGTTGGTGTGGACTCAATGGGCCAAGTGGTCTGCTTCCATACTGTAGGGATCCTACAAAAAATAAAACAGCACAGTTGGTGTTCCAACGCCACCTACAATGGTTCACGAAGAGATCACCACTTCCTCCTCAAGGACAATTTGGGACGGACAATAAATGTTGGCCATATCCCAAGAGTGTAGACGATGTACCTGCAGATGAGAGAAATCCCTCTGGGTTTCATTGTTCAGCAACAAGGGAACTCAGTCAGGTATACAATTGACAAGATGTTCTCTCTCCAATAGAGGGGTTTAAAACAAGTCTCAGGGGAAGAAATGTTCTGGCTGTTTCAACAGAGCAGGTCAGGATGAGCAGGGAGAATAAGGGGAAAATTAATAGCATAAAGAACTAGAGAGTGAAACGTCTCATTTTAAGTCGGCAAGGTGCTTGAGGTGAAAGCAGATTTAATAATAATTTGACAGAGGGAATTACAATTGGACTTGAGAACCAAGCATTTGACAGTCTGCGGAGCTAGGAATAAGGGAATGGGGCAAATTGCAAAGAACCAGCATGGGTACAGTGGGCAGAAAGGCCTCTCACTGGGCTGTAATAACAGGTTGTGGAAATGTAGGCTGACTTTACTTGCATCCAGTAGAGTTTGGAAGAGAAAGAGGTAGCTTGAGTCAAGCATGCAAGATTGTGAGGGATCTTGACAGTGGTAGGGGCAGGGGGAGGTGGGGTTTTAGGGAGCGGATGATCCCCATTGTGGGAGAATCTAGAACAAGGGTTCATTGTTTAAAAATCAGTGTTCATTCTTTTCAGATAGAGAATTGGTGAAATTCTTTCCCATAGTCTTTGGAGATGTCTTCCTCAAACAGCAATAGAAACTGAGACTTTTTTTCATTCGCTTGTAGCTGCACAAGCATTTATTGCTGGTCCCTAGTTGTTCCTTGAGAAGGTGGGGGTGAGCTGCCTTTTTAAACCACTGCAGTCCATTTGCTGTAAATTGGCCCACAATGCTCTGAGGGAGGGAGTTCCAGGATCATTTGGATATTTTTCAGACAGTGGGAGATGGATTGTTGAAAAATGTGGGAATGTGGAATAATCAGGTCAGCCATTATCCTATTGAATGGTGGGTTGTTGGCTCAGTTAGCTACATGGCTAGCTTGTAACACAGAGTGATACCAACAGTGTGGCTTCAATCCCTGCACCAGCTGAGCTTACTCCCCTTATCAAGCTCTCCCCTCTCCTGAGGGGTGGTGAAGCTCAGATTAAACTCACCACCTGTCAACTCTCTCTCTCTCTCTCTCTCTCTCTATCTAATGAGAGAACAGGCATGAGGCTGATTGGCCTAATTCTGCTCTTAATCCATGTATTTGAATGAAAGAGTGATTAATTGTCACATATATATGTTCAGTTGACGCAATCTGGTGCCATTTTGAGATATAAAGTACTTAAACAGACTTCATCTGCATCAGCTTGGGTCCCAAATAAGTCTCTAGGACTTGTTCCCGCTTTGGGCCTACCACACCCAGGTGTTTGTATCGTTCGTTAATGTGGTAATGTGACTTCAAATGCCTCTTTCATCTCTGTCTCTGACTCCCAAAAAAACTGAATGGTAACATTTACATGTTTAAGGTTAGTGAGATCCCATTCCATATAAAGCATGCATCTCCCAACTCATCGAAAAATCCTTGTTTGTTTTTCTCCCTCTTTGTATCTTTGTTTCGAAAGGCTATTCCCAAAGGGAAGTAGCATTGATGGAGTGGCTGAATATCTCTGACCATCTCTGACCCTGGGTTATCGAGATGCATGTCCCTGGTGTATTCTAAAACTCAGTTTGGTGGAATTCTTAGAGCCTCATGAATTTCAATCAAGGGTAATTAGAATGTCTTCCAAATGTCAACTGAGAGCAATGAGAATTATATCTGCTGCACTTTTAGAGGGTAAGATTTAGGAGATTATTCTTGCCTGTTGCCTACAACCTCTCAACAAACATTTCTTTAACCCCTGGAGTGCTGGTTTCTCCCCTCTACGTAAACCAAATTGAAATTTGGTTTATGTAGAGGGGTTCTGAGGAAGAGTCACTGGACCCAAAACATTAACTCTGTTTTCTCCTTCACAGATGCTGCCAGACCTGCTGAGCTTTTCCAGCAACTTTGTTTTTGTTCCAAATTGTCTATTCTTTACTTGTTCTCCCTCACCTAGAGGCTTTGACTCAAGCTGGATGCTATTTAGAGACCCTAGGCACATCCATCATTGAACTCCAAGTAGTCATGCTTCCTGTCTGAGCTGAATCAGAAGTCACATGACATCAGGTTGTAATCCAATGGATTTATTTGAAATCAGAAGCTTTTGGAGTGCTGGTCCTTCGTCCTTCATCAGGTGCTCACTTCATCTGACCAAGGAGCAGTGCACTGAAAGCTTGTGATATCAAATAAACCTGTTGGACTATAACCTGGTGCTGTGTGACTCCTGACCTTGTCCAACCCGCTCCAACACCAGCACCTCCACATCATGCCTGAACTGAGACAGAGGGTATGGAGATTGGTGGCATGATGGCCCAGGTGCTAACACTGCTGTCTCACAGCACCAGGGATCCAGGTTTGGTTCCACCCTCGGGTGACTGTCTGTGTGGAGTTTGCATGTTCTCCCAGTGTCAGGGTAGTTTCCTTCAGGTTCCCTGGTTTCCTCCCACAGTCAACATGGGTTAGCTATGAGAAATGTGGGGCAATGGGGGTTGGGTTTAGGTGGGATGCTCATTGGACGGTCTGTGGGGACTCGATAGGCCACATGGTCCCTTTCCGCATTGTAGGTGTTCTATGTCAGAACTAATTCCAATCCTGTTCACATCTGAATTCCACTGGCTTCCTGGCCTTGTCATATCGAAGACACTGGGGTCTAGCTGAATGGGCATTAGCTTAAAGCTGCATGACATTCCTGAAGAGTTAGCATTGCATCAGGCAATACTTACAAACAGCCTATCAGGATGCAAGTTCTTGATAGAGTGTATCAAAGAAGCAGTGTGAATTTCCATTGGGTCAGCATACGACTGTGTCCATATGACATCCCTACGTGCTTTGTAAACAATCGGTTATTCTTGTTGGGGCAATGTTGACTGGTTGTTCCCAGTAAAACAGTAACTCTCTCAGTCTCGCTGTACAGAGTCCTTATGTCCCTGGGGTGTAGATATTATTGTTGTTTTATGGTGATCGAGTGAGGCTTTGGGGTGTTTTATTGGAGCAAAAACAGGCCATTCAGCCCAACAATCCTGCTGCACCATTCAGTACAGTCATGACTTACCAATCATTTCAATGCCTTTCACCAACTCCATCCCCTTAACCTTGTACCCTGCTGGGAATCAGAAATCCATCAATCTCTGCCTTAAACATTCCCAAAGATTATACTTCCACAGCCCTCTGTGGTTGAGAATTCCAAAGATTCACAACTCTCTGAGTCAAAGCTTTTCTCATCATCTTGGATCGAAGTGGCATCCCCTCTCCTCTTAAACCATGCGGCTGCTTTTAGACTCCTCAAGCAAGGAAGGGCAAACATCTTGTCTTTCCCCTTGACTATTTCACAGTGTTTCATTAAGAGTGCCCCCACTTCAAAATCTATAAAATAAAATTTGTTATCTTAAGAACATGATATAAATACACATTGATACTGTTGCATCAACTTAGATAAGCTCATGAAAAGGAAAGTTTTGGAGGGATATGGGCCAACTGCAGGCAGGTGGAACTTGTTTAGTTTGGGCTTATGGTCAGCATGGACTGGTCAGACCGAAGGGTCTGTTCTCGTGCTGTATGACTCAATGGCTCTGCAAAGCATCAGGCATATGCCTCTCAAGTTCACGCTCAGAGTTGCTTTTCAAACTCAAATTGGTCAATTACCAGAAAGCACAGGGCTTCATATTTGGAGGTTTCTAATTGGAATTGAAAGCAGGAGATCTAATACAATGTGAAAGAGATTCTCAGTCCAAGCTCTGCGGAAAAAAACAGAGGTTTCAAAAATTCTCACTGGCTGCTTTAAAAAAAATGATCTGTTTACCTTGAAATGTAAAATAGCACAAAATACAAATGATTGCACCAAACCATTCAGAGGATAAGCCTCCTTCAGTGAAGCAAGAGTTGACCGAAACTTGTATAGAGGAGACAATAATAGCATCATCATCCATGTAGCTATTTCTATCTCTTTGGAGAGGCTCAGTTTTGAGATTCTATTCTCATATCAGGACTAGAATGGATCAGCAAAGCAACATCCGTAATGTGGGAGCTTGTTGAGAGATCACTCTCAAACACCAAGAGAGCATAATTACTCTTGAGAGCTGGTAGGATTTTAGAATGTTTGCGATCAATGATTCATATTATAAACAGTACGGTTGGTGATTGGCATTCCCCAGTGTACAGCATTGAGCAGGATATCTTCATCCTTGAAGGTGATGTCGTGATTTTGCTTATAATGTGGTCTACATTGATGAGACCAGAAGTAGTTAGGGTAACTCATCTGAGGAAGACTACCCTGCGGTCTAGCAGCATGACTTTAAGCTTGCAGTGGTCTAACGTGTTAATTCTTCACTTTATTCTTAGGCTGATATCCCTTGCTTTGGCCTGCTATCCCAACCCTAACCCTAACCCTAAGTTTGACTTGTTGTTTGAGTGAAGCTCCAAGAACAGAGTTGTATTTTTCAATTAGACACTACAGCCTTCCAGACAACAATCTCAGGCTGTAATCTCTGGCCCCTCATTCTGTTTTCTTTTCTTTGCATGAATTGGAATTACTTTTATCTTTTGCTTTCAGGCAAGAGTAAATCTCTTAAATATTTTCTTGCCCCATCACAAGTCTCTTTGGACTGGGATTTATTTTGTAGGACAAAGAATAAATCAGGAGGTAATGAGGGAAAATAGAATAGGCTGCACATTAATCGTGGGTGATTTTAATTTTCATGGAGATTGGGGAAAAGCAAACTGGCAATGGCAGTTACGGGAATTAATTCATTGAGTGTACCCAGGACATTTACTTGAACAGCATGTTATAGATCGAATCAGGCATCCATATGAGGAGAGATTGACCATTTTGGGATTGTTTTCACTGGAGTTCAGTCGAATGAGGCGGATCTCATGGAGACTGAGAACATTCTAACAGGACTGGACAGGGCAGATGTAGAGAGGATGTTCCTGATGGTGGATGTGTCCAGAACCAGGGGTCAGAGCCTGGGGATTCAGGGTAGACCATTTAAGACGGAGATGAGGAGACATTTCTTCACCCAAAGAGTGGTAAGCCTGTGGGATTCATTACCACAGGAAGTAGTTACTGCCAAAACATTGAATGTATACAAGAGGTAACTAAATATAGCACTTGGGGTGAATGGGATCAAAGGTTATGGGGAGAAAGCAGGATTAGGCTGTTGAGTTGGATGATCAGCCATGATCGTGATGAAAGAGAAAGCAGCTCAGAGGGCCGAATGGTCTCTTCATACTCCTATCTTCTGTGTTTCTGTGTATTCAGTGCAGTATAGCAGATTGAGAGGTGACCTTATTGAAACATGTAAGTTTCTTAGGCGGCTTGAGCGGGTAGATGCAGCGTGGTTGTTTCCCCTGTGGGAGAGCAAGGTCAGAGGCCGTCATCTCAGAACAAAGAGTCACACATTTAAGACAGAGATGCGAGTGAATTTCTTCCTTCAGAGGGGAGTAAATATATAGAAATCTCCTCCATGGAGGGCTGTTGAGGCTGAGTTATTAGGTATATTCAAGGCTGAGATAGGTCACTTTTTAGTCAGAACCGAAATCAAGCGTTACGGGGAAAGGGCAGTAAAGTTGAGTTGAGAATTATTCGACCAGCCATGATCACATTGAATGGTGGAACAGACTTGATGGTCTGAATGGCCTCCTCCTGCTCCTTGCCTGATGATCTTCTGAATTAACCCTTTCTGTCATCCTCTCCAGATTTTCAACCCCCCTTCCTTTTGTCATGATCCCTTGCACATCAATCCCAAAGATGATATTTCTTCTCTAAGTATCCCAGTTTTGATGAAAGGTGATTGATGTAAAACATTCAGTCTGTTTCCCTCCACTAATGAGGGGAGGCAATGGCCTAGTGGTACTATTGTTGGACTGTTAATCCAGAGACCCAGATCTGAGGACCCGGGTTCGAATCCAGCCACAGCAGATGGTTGAATTTGAACTCAATAATGTGTGGAATTAAGAGGCTAATGATGATCATGAATCAATTGTCAGGAAAAAAAACCCATCTGGTTCACTAATGCCCTTTAGGGAAGGAAACTGCCATCTTTTCCTGGTCTGGCCAACATGTGACTCCAGACCCACAGCAACGTGGTTGACTGTTAAATGTCCTGTGGGCAATTAGGGATTGGACAATAAATGCTGCCTGGCCAGGATGCCATTCTCATCCTGCGAATGAATGTTAAAAAAATGCTGCGAGACCTGCTGAATGTTTCCAATGGCTTCTTTATTTTGGCTTTTCCAGCAGAATCTGAAACTCTCTGCCCCTGTCCTCTCACGTTTATATCTGTCTGCTATGGCTCAGACAGAGTTTTACTTCAAGTAGGACAGCACACTGGATCCAGAATGGTTTCAGGAAGGTATCGTTCACATAGAGAATAATCAATATGTGCACAGATTACCCAGTTAGAGCAGGGAATATTCATTTATACATGATCCAGGTGACCCTCAGCATCTTTAGATTATTCCCAGGATAATGTTCCAAATGTTCTCTCGCTTTTGTTTCTCTCTCTCTCATCACCGCTTCACATAGTGAACGCTGCTCTGATGACTAAAAGATTAGTGTTAGAGGTAAACGTTCCCTTTAAGTGCAGATACATTCACCGAGAGGCTCATCCCAGTTCAGTCGGGCCCAGTTGAACTAAATCTTCTGGGGAAGTGGGGGTGTCAGGGTAATGCCACTTGGCTAAAATCCAGAAACAAAGACACATGTTTGGTTGAGAGATGTGGCATCTTGAAGCCGATAAAATTCTGGATTTATGAAAAAAGAATCTGAAGGGAACTTGATTTGGGCATTGGAAGCACTTCCTCTCTCGCGGAGGAATATAGGACTGGTTCTGATGGTTTTGGATGCCTGTTTGAAACAAAGGCAAGGAAAAGTTTTTTTTCTCAGAGGAATTCCTTTTCTCTAAAGGCAGTGGATGCTAAATTGTTGAATGTTTTTAAGGCAGAGGGATATAGAATCTTGATGACTAGGAGAGTGAAAGAACTTTAGAGGATGTGCAGGTATGTAGAGTTGAGGTTAAAATCTGATCAGCCACAATTTTAATGAATGGTGGGGCAGACTTGAACAGTCCAAATTACCCACTCTTGTTCTGATGTTTATATGTAAGACTAGCTAGACTATTCTAGAAATCTATCTGGTTCACTAATATCTTTCAGGGGAGGAAATCTGAGTTCTGAGGAAGGGTCACTGGACCCAAAACCTTAACTCTGATTTCTCTCCATGGATGCTGCCAGACCTGCTGACCTTTTCCAGCAACTTCTGTTCTTCTTAGGGAAGGAGACTGCCTTCCTTATTTGGTCAGGCCTACATGCGACTCCAGACCCACCACAATGCAGTTGACTCTTAACTGACCTCTGGCCAATTGGGGATGGGCAATAAATGATGCCCACACTCTATGAACAAATTTTAAAAAGCTAACATCTGCCCTTGATGTATCAGTAAATTTGCTTTAGTCCTACCAGACCATAGGGCTGCTCTCTCATTAGAGAGAGGCGACTGGTGGGGACTTAATCTAAGAGTCACCACGCCTCAGGCGAGGTTACAGGTTGGGACGAAGAAGCCCTGATTGTAACTTCTGCTGGTTCAGGAATTGAGCCCATGCCGTTGGCATCACTGTATCATAAACCTGCTATCCAACTATCCAAGCTGGAATGTCTAATACTAGGGGGCATGTATTTAAGTTCAGAGGGGGAAAGCTCAAAGGAGATGTTTTTCACAGAGAGTGGTAGGAGTCTGGGACCGGGGTACTGGGGGAGACAGATACGATAGGGGTGTTTAAGGGTCTTTTAGTTAACCACATGAATATGCAAGGAGTGAAGGGATATGGACCAAGGGCAGGCAGAAGAGATTAGTTTAGTTTGGAGTCATGTTCAGTACAACATGGTGGACTGAACGGCCTGTTCCTGTGCTGTACTGTTGTATCTTCTATGTTCTAACCAACCCCTGTCTGAGTACATGACTGACCACATGCAATTCCTAAAATGGAGCCTGTCCCTTTAAGTGACTGACAGGGCAGTGGATGCCGTTAACAACATGGCTCTCACCGTAAATGCAAATGCAGCAAAATAATCAGATTTCAGAACCTGGAGGGATTGGCTTACTCCTTGTTTCGGCTACTGCTATTTCACGGTAGATTTGACGAGTGCAGTGGCTAAAATGGGAACGTATCGATGGGTTTCTGAAGTAAAGGAAGATTAACTGTTTGAAAGGCACAAAACAGAAGTGCAGAGGATGGAACTGAGCCAGACACAAAGTGGCCATTACTCAGGGAAAACTGTAGCTTCTATCTCTCTTGTGGCCTGTACGTAGAGGCACGGAATCTCAGTGTTATATAGCCTAAACCTTATTATAGAGAGAAAGCAAAGAGGGCAGTAAGTAATCTTTCAAGGACTGTGGCAGAATTTAAAAAGTAAATTTCACAAAATTACAGCTATTACCATCAATAATAAATGCTGCTTCTCTAGTACCTGTATTTGCTGCCCTTCTAATGTAACATAGCATACTATTCCCAACAAATAAAATTAGACATAGGCTCTCTTGCCCAGTGAATACTAACAAGTTATAATAAAGTTCACAAGCTTCAACCAACTTCATTGAAGAAACAGGTTGTGTGATCCTCATGGCTCTTTGTGACACCTTGCTCAATGCAAATTGCTTGCTAACTTTCTTAGATAATATAAGTGACTACCCTTCAGAAAATAACTTCATTGGCTGTGTAGCATTTTGGGATTTCCTGAGATTGTGAAAGATAAAATGAAAACACAAGCTGCTTTCTTTGTTGTCATTCATCTCGGAACAAGCAGGAAGTTTCAATCATATATTTGCAAGATTTCGGAGTTTTCCCTAACCTAGTCTCATTCCACCAACGTTACTTCACCAGAGATTGGTCAGAAATCCTGTCTGACTTTAAGGGATATCATGCTGCGAAATTGTAGTCAATGCTCAAATAGTTATCTCCACTGATTGGAAACTGCAATTCAGTCAGAAAGCTGGTTCACCTGTCTTGTGAGTGAGTAATATGATACCTCAGTTTCGGTGACAGTGTGATGCCAGATCTACAGGCTGAACGGATCAATGTCTGGTGGACTGTATCAAAAACACTGGAACTGTCCTTAATGGACAGTTTGTCAATTGTGCAGCTTCCTACAGTCTGCAGAACACCCTGTGCAATGAGATCCAAACCCACTTCTGGGTGACACTTACTGAGTAATGTTGACTGTGTTAATAATTACACTGGAAACCAATTTAAGATTAGCAGTTAGGTTAGCAGGGTGTTTCATTTACATGTGCTGTAAGATTTATTTAATCACATGTTCTTTTATACCCTTATTCATTGCTGACACAAGCCAGCATTATTGTCCATCCCTAATTGCCCAGAAGGCGGGTAATAGCCATTGCTGTTGGTCTGGAGTCACTGCAGTGATTGTAACAAGGTCAGCAGGTGAATCTCAGAGAATATGAGTTCACTGATTGGGGCTGTTACCCTGGTCCAATCAGGGAGCCCTGATTAACAGATAGAAACAGGAGTGTCAGAGGTTCTGCTCACTCTGAGAAAGCTGGGTCAGTGACAAGGAGGATCCCTGGGTAAGTAAAGAATCTTAGAGTCTCTACAGTGTTGGAAACAGGTCCTTTGGCCCAACAAGTCCACACAGCATCCCACCCCCAATATAACCCACCTAAGCTACACATCCCTGAACATAACAGGAAATTTAGCAGAGTCAATCCACCCAAACCTACACATTTTTGGACTGTGGGAGGAAACCGGAGCATCCGGAGAAAACCCATGCAGACACAGGGAGAGTGTGCAAACTCCACATAGACAGTCGCCCAAGGGTGGGATTGAACCCCAGTCCCTGGTGCTGTGAGGCTGCACTGCTAACTACTGAGCCACCCAGGGTGACTTGGTGATAGGATACCAGATTCTGTGAAGTTATTTCAGTTGCATAAGATAGACCAGGTAAGGACAGGAGATTTTCTTCACTAAATGGTATTTGTAAATCTGGCAGGTTTTTCCTGACACCACTGATGGTTTTGTGGACATTTGTATTTCTTCTTAGTAATGTACAAAGCAAAATACTTTCTTAATAATATTTGATGCAACATCCAATGCCATTTTGGTGAGTCATGGAGTCATAGACTCATCCAGCACAGAAACAGACCCTTTGGCCCAACCAGCTCATGCTGACTATAATCCCAAACTAAATTAGTCCCACCTGCTAGCTCCTGCCCATACACCTCCAAATGTTCCTTATTCATTTACTTATCCAAACATCTTTTAAACATTATAACTGTACTTGCATCCATCGCTTTGTCCAGCAGCTCATTCCACACACAAACAATTCTCGGTATAAAAACGTTACCCCTCATGTCTTCTCTACATCTTTCTCCTCCCTCCTTAAAATATGCTCCTTACTCTTGAAATCCCCCACGCTAAGGAAATGACATGTGCCATTCACCCCTTCCATACCCCTCATGATTTTATAAACCTCTACTAGGTCACCCCCAACTGCCTACCCTCCAGTGAATGAAGTCCCAGCCTAACCAGCATCACTTATAACTCAAATGTTCCATTCCTGACAACATCTTGGTACATTTTTTCTGAGCCCACTTCAGCTTTATAATGCCCTTCCTATAACAGGGATAACAGAACTGCACACAGTACTCCAGTAGAAGCTTCACCAATGTCCTGTATAACCTCAGCGTAATGTCCCAACTCCTATACTCAAAAGTCTGCGAAATGAAGGCAAACATGTTTCTTAACCAAGAGGTCAGGCAGCATCATGTCCCAACCCAAAATCTCAGCTTTCCTGCTCCTCTGATGATGCCTGACCTGCTGGGCTCCTCCAGCTCCACACTGTATGATCTCTGTCTCGAACATCTGCAGTTCTTGTTATCTCTGACCTTCTTAACCACCCTGTCTAAATGTGATGCAAATTTCAAAGAGTTATGTAGGTGAGCCTATGGGTCTCTCTGGTGTAAAGGTTTAGTGACTTTGAAGGCAAATAGTTTGCAAGTACTGAATCCTTTTGTAATAATGGGAATTACAGTGACTTGAGTAAGTAGCGAATTAATTGTACCGGACGTAATGTTATTATTAAACATCTAAATCCGATAATTTCTTTCAAATGAATATCAGCTTTTTAATGGACATAGGTCTTGAGAAACCATCAGACTTTAATAATTGTACAACCTTGAATATTCTCAAATGTAACCTTCCTGGATTTGATTTAACGTTTTGAGTCAAGTCCTGAGGGGGCTGTTGTCTAACTTCCAAGGGAGAGAACGTGATTTGATATTAAAGACGAGGATTATAAATAATATAATATCGCTGCTAGCTTTCCACAAGTCTACTACATGTGATCACTGATGATCAAATCCCTGGGTCTGACCCAGGATTGGGTCAATGGTCCCAGGCTGTGGTGAGACAGCTTAAAGACGTAAAAACAACCTCATGAGAGAAGATAGTTTCCTTTTCATCTGAGCAACTTTACTAAAGAGCTTTGTTTCATGTTCTAATTGCCCAAACGGGTTTCACGTAGACACAAAGTGATACTGATCCTCTAAGCAGCTGTGTGCAGGACTGCCAAGTGTCAAAGGATGGAAATGGATTCTCAAATACACTTTTTGGATCAGCAAAGAGACACACTGTAATATGCCAGGAGGAATTTATAATGGAAGCAGTTATGTCTCAATCATGGGCTCCCTTCCACGCTCGGGGTGAGTCTGTAGGTGGCTATACAGACCCGTACAGCTCCTACAGGCTCAGTTCACACTTGGGGCAAGTAGTGGTCACAGGAAGGGGTGCGCTGGTGTGACAGCACGCTCCTTTTCCTGTCTTCGCCTGGCTTCCATGTTTTCCCGACAGCAAGCATGCCTTCCCAGATGCTCCCCCTCCACTGTGGATGGCTTTGGGCCAGTAATTCCCAGGTTTTGGAGCAGATCTGTAGCTCGGGTTGTGGGTGTTGAGGTTGGTTGGCTCGCTGAGCTCATTCGTTGTTCCGCAGATGTTTCATTACCCTGCTTGGTAACATCATCAATGCAGCCTCTGATGAAGCATCGGTGTTTTTTACGGCTTGGTTTTTATACTCCGGGGTCCGTTGAGCTGGATTACCTCACTTCCGGTTTTCCTTCGTGATAGAGTGTATATGGGGTCAAGTTCTATGTGTTTGTTGATGGCTGTCTTTGTGGAGTACTAGGCTTCAAGGAATTCCCATGCCTGTCTCTGCTTCCTCTGGAAAACCAGAAGTGAGGAAATCCAGCTCAACGGGCTCCAGGCTTTAAAACCAGGCTGGAAAACACACCGACGCTTCATCAGAGGCTGCACTGAGGATGTTACCCAGCATGGTAATGAAACATCTATGGAACAAAAAAACGAGCTTGAGGAGACAACCAACCTCAATTCCCAGGTATCTATGGGAATGCCGCATGGCAAGTGAGTCCTAGGTGGACAGAGGAAGTGCCTCAGTGATACTATTGAGCCTCACTAGCAAAGTGCAGCATTGATGGAAAATATTCAGCCTGGAGTCCGGTTACTAGTGGTGTGCCTCAAGGATCTGTTTTGAGACCACTGCTGTTTGTCATTTTTATAAATGACTTGGACGCAGGCATAGGGGGATGGGTTAGTAAGTTTGCAGATGACACTAAAGTCAGTGGAGTGATGGACAGTGTGGAAGAATGTTGCAGGTTGCAGAGAGACTTGGATAAACTGCAGAATTGGGCTGAAAGGTGACAAATGGAGTTCAATGCAGATAAATGTGAGGTGATTCACTTTGGGAAGAATAATAGGAAGGCCGAATACTGGGTCAATGGAAAGATTCTTGATAGTATGAATGTGCAGAGGGATCTTGGTGTCCATGTACATAGATCCCTGAAAGCTGCCACCCAGGTTGATAGTGCTGTTAAGGCGGCTTACGGTGTGTTAGGTTTTATTGGTAGAGGGATTGAGTTCCAGAGCCGTGATGTCATGCTGCAACTATACAAAATACTAGTGCGGCCTCTCTTGGAATATTGCGTGCAGTTCTGGTCGCCCCATTACAGGAAGGATGTGGAAGCATTGGAAAAGGTGAAGAGGAGATTTACCAGGATGTTGCCTGGTCTGGAGCGAAGGACTTATTAAGAAAGGCTGAGGGACTTACGTCTGTTCTCATTGGAGAGAAGGAGGCTAAGAGAGGATTTAATAGAGACATACAAGATGATCAGAGGATTAGATAGGGTGGACAGTGAGAGTCTTTTTCCGAGGATGATGACGTCAGCTTGTACGAGGGGGCATAGCTACAAATTGAGGGGTGATAGATTTAAGACAGATGTCAGAGGCAGGTTCTTTACTCAGAGAGTGGTAAGGGCATGGAACGTCCTGCCTGCCAATGTAGTTAACTCAGGCACATTAGGGGCATTTAAACAGTCCTTGGATAAGCATATGAATGACAATGGTAAGTGTAGGGGGATGGGCTTAGATTAGTTCATAGGTCGATGCAACATCGAGGGCCGAATGGCCTGTTCTGCTCTGTACTGTTCTATGTTCTATGTTCCCACTGACACCTGGGAATCAATAAGTCTCAATGCCTGGTAAATGTAAGGACTCAGTATGCAACATCGTAGGAAAGCAGGTGTCATCAAATTGTCTTTCTATCTCTTGTAGCCTTGTGGCAGAACAAAGCTACAGCAGGATGATTCTTGAGTAAAATCAACGTTTTTCTTACCTTAGTGTAGTCTGCAAATATTCTTTTGCAGCCATATAGGACCAAGAACATTACATGGCGCTAGCAAGTGAAAGAATGAATGTGGAAATGTCTCTGTCCTGCCTGAACAGGGCGCAGTTCCGAAACATGTAGTGGCATTGCAGAATTGGTGCTGAAGGTATCGCGCTACATTTAGCCGCGTGGCAAAACTGAGCCAGAAGTGTGTTAATATGACATTGCATACAATGTGTGATTGTGTGCACAATATCCACACCAGGCAAGGGGTTGATGGAGAAAGTACAGGAAGCAACAAAAGTTGTCACTGCTCACTTTGATCTGAAAAAAACAAAACCAGAAGTTGCTGGAGAAGCTCAGCAGGTCAGGCAGCATCTAAGAAGAGAAATCAGAGTTAATATCTTGAGTTGAGTGACCCTTCCACAGAACTAAGCTATTTCCAGCTTTTCAGCAAGTTCTGTTTTTGTTTCTGATTTACAACATCCACAGCTCTTTCAGTTTAGACCTGCAGAAACCCCATTGTCAAGAGAGTTACATTTAATATTATACCCAGCAACGTAGAGAAGTCTTATCAATAATTCAGACTTGCAAAGAACCATGACTTAGCAATTTAAAAAAGGAACTAATCAGGGACAGAATTGCTATTGGAGTCTCAAATGAAATCTACTGTCTGTCATTTATAGTCAGTGCAAGGCAATTCAACCAAACAGACACTCTGAAGTCTGTGAGCAAAACCAATCGGTGATTCTGTATAATAGGCAGAACCAAAAAAAAACTGAATGGTGAGGGGCAGAAAAAGCATGCACTGATCATCCCAGCTAATATTTCTGGATGTAGCAGAACAATCAGAAGCACAGATGTTATCCCACCAAAGAGGCCAAATGTCATTCCAAGCTGTGTGCGCCATAGTAAGAAGCTTGTATAGAATAAGCAAAAAGGGAAACCTTCAAAAGGTGGCAAGGTCCATAAAATGGATGTTCTCGATGATATTGAAATGTCTGTCCTTGGTGAGATCCAGGAAGCAAACGAAGTGCTGGCATCCCAAAAGAAGGAATCACAATGTGCTTTTAGTTAGACACAGAGGCAGAAATTTTGCTTCTGTCCAATGCTGAATGATATTTAGAGAAAAATTCTCTTCAGCTGTTATGCATAAACCTACATTGGCCAGGAAGTATAGAACTCAAAGTAATCGGACAATTGAATGCATTAGTAGAGTCAAAGAGTATGGAAACACATCGTTTTGTCCAACTCTTTCATGCCAACCAGGTTTCCCAGCTAAATAGTCCCATTTCCTGAGTTTAGCCCATATCCCTCTAAACCCTTCCAATCCAAGTATGTGTCCAAATATCTTTTAAATGTTGTAATTGTACCCACCTCTACCACTTCCTCTGGCAGCTTTTTCCCTCTGTGTGAAAAAGTTGCCTCTTAAGTCCCTTTTAAATCTTTCCCCTCTAACCATAAACCAATGCCCTTTCGTTTTGGACTCCCCTAACCAGGGAAGAAGACCTTGTCTATTCACCTTATCTATGCCCCTCACCTCTATAAGGTAATCCCTCAGACTCCAATGCTCCAGGCAAGGAGTCCCAGTCTTTCCAGCCTCTCTTCAGAGCTCAGGCCCTCCCGTCCTGGCAATATTTTTGCAAATCTTTTCCATACCCTTTCAAGTTTTACAACATCCTTCCTGTAGAAGGGTGACTTGAATTGTACGCTATATTCTAAAGGCAGCCTCTCCAATATCATGTACAGCCGCAACATGGTGTCCCAGCTACTATGATCTGGCTGATGAAGGTAAGCATGCCAAATGCCTTCTCCACCAACCTTTCTAGCTGTGACACCACTTTAAAGGAATAATGTAACTGCCCTCCTGCACCTCTTTGTTCAACAACCAGAAAAGTCACTGAAACCCAATACATAATCATAATCATGAGTTTATGATTCTAATCAGGACTTATAAGTATGATTTGTTCATTTTTAAGCATGATAGTGTGTAGTGATTTAATCTTGGATTTGCAGAGTAGAACAAATTGAAAAGCCTGAAGCCTTCAATGGTGAATTTCCACAGCTGATCACTGCATTAGGAGAGCTGTAGACAGTGTGTTACACCTCCTGGACATTCATTTTTTCTCTGTTTGTTTCTTTACAGCAAAGAATGACTCTCATCCACTCTCCCCAAAGATAAAGGGGAGCATTGACTCAACATGGAAGAAAGGGGTTATTTTATCTGTGACAGAACCAATCAGCAGTTTTCCAGTGATAAAACTCAATGGTCCCCCATGGGTCTAACGCAGCTAAACAAAACAATTGAATTCATCCAGCATGGGCTATGGAAGACCACTGAATGCAACTGGGGAAAGATCAATATTCATAAAGCTTGATGCAAATGTTGGTTTTGGAAACTTTTTTGCATGACATGTAGGTGTTACTAGCAAAGCCAGCATTTTCCCAGAGGACAGCTAAGAGTCAATCTCATTGCTGTGGGTCTGGAATCACAGACAAACAAGACTAGGTGAGGATAATAGATTTCCTTCCCAAGAGGCCTGGACGCCAAACAGAATATCTCGTTCTGGGTCAACATATTTTGATACCTAATCGTTGCAGAATATCATGTGCCAGGATTCTCAGAATGATAAATCTCCTGTCATAACTGAATAAATTATCCAGCGCACTGAGATGTCCTCTTTACTCACCGCACCATGTCAGAACAGGCTTGTGTGGCATATGCATTGGCCATTGTTTGACATTTTCTTCTCAGACCTGGGCACATCCTAATAGGATATTTCCACACAATTCTGATTTCACTCAGTCACAGCGTTGGTACGTCTCGTTTAGAACTTTTCACAGGGACTGAGACAAAACATTGTTAGTTGGCAGAGATAACACTGTGTGGAGAGTCGACTATTTTCCTGGAACATGCTCTGTCTTTGCAACAAACGACATATTATAGTCAGTCATGCCAATTTCTCCAATTCTTTAGAATTTAAGGGTGTCGCTGAAGGGTTGTAGTGGGTCTCATTCTTGAAATGTAAACTAAGAACATAGCAAACCAAGCGAAGGCTTGGGGACCACTTTGTGGAACATCTACACTCAGCTCATAACAAACAACTGCACCTCCCAAACACGAACCATTTCAACTCCCCCTCCCACTTCTTGGACAACATGTCCATCCTGGGCCTCCTGCAGTGCCACAACGATGCTACCTCAAAGTTGCAGGAACAGCACCTGATATTTCATTTGGGAACCCTGCAGCCCGGTGGTATCAATGTGGACTTACAAGCTTCAAAATCTCCCCTCCGCAACCACGCCCTAAAGCCAGCCCAGTTTGTCCCCGCCTCCCCAACCTGTCCTTCCTCCCACCTATCCCCTCCTCCCACCCCAACCCCTCCCCTATCTCCTACCCACCAGCCTCATCCCACCTCCTTGACCTGTCCGTCCTCCCTGGACTGACCTATCTCCTCCCTAAATCCCCAGCTAGACTCAACTTTACTGGCTCCAACCCCGCCTCTTTGGCCTGACTGTCTCCTCCCCACCTACCTTCTCCTTTATCCATCTTCTATCCACCTCCCCGTCTCTCCCTATTTATTTGAGAACACCCTACCCCACTCCCATTTCTGAAGAAGGATCTAGACCCGAAATGTCAGCTTTCCCTGCTCCTCTGATGCTGCTTGGCCTGCTGTGTTCATCCAACCCTACACCTTGTTAACTAAGAACATAAACTGTTAACTTTTCACAAGCCCTTGTGGCAACGAATGCTTCTTTCTCAGTCACTGTGTACTGTTTGTTCTCTATCAGTGAATGGGATGTGTAGTGAACTGGTCCAACTTTTCCCCGCACTGTATCTGAAATTTATATCCAGCCCTGAGGAAGATGTATCTGCAGTAATGATCATGGGAAGCTCTGTGTAATAGTTAATCAAACTAGCTAGTAACATCAACTTTTCTTTGATTTTGGAATTATATTGGAATTCTTCCAGTGCTCCAACACCGATCCCTGTGGATTCTCATAGGACACATGCTTCTAGTCACAAAAACGCCTTGTGGCCATCATCTTCCACTTCCAGTCACTCAGCTAATTTGCTCAATTTCCTTGGGTCCCATGGGCTCTAAGCTTCACTATCAGTCTCCAATGTATCAAATTATCAAAATCCTTGCTGAAGTCCAAGTCAACTACATCAAAAGCATATTCTTCACCCACACACCCAGTCACCTCTTTGAAAAATCAGATTAAAGACAAAGGCAGTTTACTACCAATTTCTCCAGGGCAACTGGGGATGAGTATTAAATGCTGGCTCAGCCAGGGACACCCACATCGTGACATCCCATGACTGAATAAATACAATTCTCAGAACACCTCTCGAGTTCCTTTCAGCATCAGGTATTGTCCTGGTGTTGTGGCTCATTAACAAGGCAGTTTGGGTAAGAATTATCCAACTTGCCTTAACACACCCATCAATCCCTGAAGCTCAGTCACAATCCAAGGAGCTGGAACCTCTGATATAACAAGGTATAGAGCTGGATGAACACAGCAGGCCAAGAAGCATCAGAGGAGCAGGAAGGCTGATGTTTCAGGTCTAGACCCTTCTTCAGAAATGGGCGAGGGGAAGGGGGTTCTGAAATAAATAGGGAGAGAGGGGGAGGCAGAAAGAAGATGGATAGTGGGGAAGATAGGTGGAGAGGAGACAGCTGGGTCAAAGAGGCAGGGTTGGAGCCAGTAAAGGTGAGTGTAGATGGGGAGTTAGGGAGGAGATAGGTCAGTCCAGGGAGGACGGACAGGTCAAGGGGGAGGGATGAGGTTAATAGGTATGAGTTGGGGATAAGACACAAGTTGGGAGGATTGGGTAGGTGGGAGGAAGGACAGGTTAGGGAGGCAGGGATGAGCTGGGCTTGGTTTTGGGATGCTGTGGGGGGTAGGGGAGATTTTGAAGCTTATGAAGTCCACATTGATACCGTTGGGTTGCAGGGTTCCCAAGCGGAATATGAGGTGCTATTCCTGCAATCTTCAGGAACCTCTGTCGCTACTCTTGCCTTCTGTACGCCAACTCTGACACTGGAGCTATCAGTAATATGCCAAGGGACTTGATGTTAGGTGTGATAATTCCTAATGGTGCTCAAGAGTAAGGCATCCTGGCACAGCTTGGACTGCAGTATCATGGTCTGTTTGATGGGTCCATGCTTCAGGAGTTCATTCTTGTGACATTTGGCAGTAATCAGTCCTTCTCTAACAGTAAATTTTCCAGTGATTTCTGAAGATTGCTGGTGCTGATCTGATGGGTACCCTGAGGAAACGAACCCTTCCAAGTAACACAATGAGTACATAGAACATTACAGCACAGTACAGGCCCTTCGGCCCTCGATGTTGTGCCGACCTGTCATACTGATCTCAAGCCCATCTAACCTACACTATTCCATGTACGTCCATATGCTTATCCAATGACAACTTCAATGTACCTAAAGTTGGCGAATCTACTACTGTTGCAGGCAAAGTGTTCCATTTCCTTACTACTCTCTGAGTAAAGAAACTACCTCTGACATCTGTCCTATATCTTTCATCCCTCAATTTCAAGCTATGCTCCCTCGTGCTCGCCGTCACCATCCTAGGAAAAAGGCTCTCCCTATCCACCCTATCTAACCCTCTGATTATTTTATATGTTTCAATTAAGTCACCTCTCAACCTTCTTCTCTCTAATGAAAACAGCCTCAAGTCCCTCAGCCTTTCCTCGTAAGACCTTCCCTCCATACCAGGCAACATCCTAGTAAATCTCCTCTGCACCCTTTCCAAAGCTTCCACATCCTTCTTATAATGCGGTGACCAGAACTGTACACAATACTCCAAATGCGGCCGCACCAGAGTTTTGTACAGCTTCACCATAACCTCTTGGTTCCGGAACTCGATCCCTCTATTGATAAAAGCTAAAACACTGTATGCCTTCTTAACAGCCCTGTCAATCTGGGTGGCAACTTTCAAGGATCTGTGTACATGGACACCGAGATCTCTCTGCTCATCTACATGACTAAGAATCTTACCATTAGCCCTGTACTTTGCCTTCTGGTTACTCCTACCAAAGTGCATCACCTCACACTTGTCTGCATTAAACTCCATTTGCCACCTCTCAGCCCAGCTCTGCAGCTTATCTATGTCTCTCTGCAACCTACAGCATCCTTTGTCACTGTCCACAACTCCACCGACCTTAGTGTCGTCTGCAAATTTACTAACCCATCCTTCTATGCCCTCATCCAGGTCATTTATAAAAATGACAAACAGCAGTGGACCCAATACCGACCCTTGCGGTACACCACTAGTAACTGGTCTCCAGGATATGAAGGTTGTGAGAAGCTCAGGCTTTTCATTGAGGAATAGTTGCCTAGCGATGTTATCACCAGACTATTGATCCAGAGACCCAGTTAATGTTCTGGGCAGGTCTGTTCAAATCCTACCATAGAGGGTGGTGGAATTTGGATTCAGGGAGAAAAAGTCCTGGAAGTAGAATCTAATGATGACCATGAAACTGTTGTCAATTGTAGATGGAATGACCGACCTAATTTCCTTTTCGGAAGGAATTCTATTATCCTTACCCAGTCTTGTCTACATGTGACTCCAGACCAACAGCAATGTGATTGACTCTTAACTGCCCCTTTGTGCAATTAGGGATGGGCAATCAGTGCTGGCTGAGCCAGTAACAGCTGTGTTCCATGAAAAAGTTTCCAATCCATTATTTGCATCAATCTTTGTGAACATTGAAATAGTAGTCATCCCTCCTTCACAGCCCATACTGGTTGAATTTCACATTCAATTGCTTTGTTCAGTTGTGTTAGATCCATGGGGTACCACTGAGTTTTGTCACTGGGAAACTCCCTGAGTGCCAGTTGATTGGTTTTGTTACGGATAAAATAACCCCTTGCTTCAAAGTTGAGTTAATGTTCCCCTATACTTGTGGCCAGAGCAGATGAGGGACATTCCTGGTTTTAAAGAGAGAAACGGGGATTGTTTGTGGTTGACTCTTAACTGCCCTTTGGGCAATTAGGGATGGGCAATAAGTGCTGGCCTGACTGATGCCCTTATCCCATGAATGAATAACAAAAAAACAGGGCCCTGTTGACAGGATAAAGAGCTAAGGTAGAAGATTTCTGTTTATTGTACAAGAATAATGTGTGAACACTATATGTATGCTAGCCATCACCATCCTTGGAAAAAGGCTCTCAGTGTCCACCCTATCTAATCCTCTGATCATCTTGTATGTCTCTATTAAGTCGCCTCTTAACCTTCTTCTCTCTAACAGAAACAGCCTCAAGTCCCTCAGCCTTTCCTCGTAAGACCTTCCCTCCAAACCAGGCAACATCCTGGTAAATCTCCTCTGCACTCTTTCCAATGTTTCCACATCGTTCCCATAATGCAGTGACCAGAACTGTACACAATACTCTAAGTGTGGCTGCACCAGAGTTTTGTACAGCTGAAGCATGACCTCATGGCTCCGGAACTCAATCCCTCTACCAATAAAACTTAACAGACCGTATACCTTCTTAACAATCCTATAAACCTGGTTGGCAACTTTCAGGGATCTATGGACATGGACACCGAGATCTCTGTGCTCATCTACACTACTAAGGATCTTACCATTAGCCCGGTACTCTGTATTCCTGTTACTCCTTCCAAAGTGAATCACCTCACACTTGTCCGCATTAAACTCCATTTGCCAGCTCTGCAGCTTATCTATGTCCCTCTGTAACCTGCAACATCCTTCCACACTGTCCACAACTCCACCAACTTTAGTGTCAAAATTACTGCAAATTTACTAACGCGTCCTTCTACACCCTCAACCAGGTCATTTATAAAAATGACAAACAGCAGTGGACCCAACACCGACCCTTGCGGTACACCACTAGTAACTGAACTCCAGGATGAACATTTCCCATCAACCACCACCCTCTGTTGTCTTCCAATTAGCCAATTTCTGATCCAATGTACATGTATGTGTGCATGTGTATATCTATGGGTGTACCTGTGTTTGAATGTCTGCCTGTCTGTCTGTCTGTATTTGTGCCCATGAGTATGTCTGTGTGTGTGTGTGTGAGTACACCTGTCTGTGTGTGTCTGGCAATGTGCCAGGGTGTGTGCGTGCGTGTGCGCATGTGCGCGCACGTGTGTGTGTGTGTTTGTATGTGTGTGTGTGCGTGTGAGTGCATGTGTGTGTGTGTGCGTGTGTGTGTGCACATGTGCGCGCACGTGTGTGTGTGTGTGTGTCTGTGTGTCTGTGTGCATGCGCGCTGCATTAGCTGCATTAACTTTTTATCGTTCCCAGCAGGCCCCTGTGATGGAAACACTGCATGTGCTTTCCCCGAATCTATTACCGATGTTTGAGAAATAACTTTCACGGAAAGCAGCGAAATGTATATGTTGTAAATGGGAATGGAATTAGCTGGTGCCACATGGGAGTTCTGTTCAATCTTTAAGATGAATCTTATTTTTGGGCAGCTGCTTGAAAATGCCTACAACTGTGTGAGATTTGTGATTGGTTTATGGATATAAAAGTGAGTTTGTCACAGCCTTCATTGTGTGAAATTCCTGACTCATTTGCTGATTTGGATCTTAACCCACTCCTAAGTGAAGCCTCCATCATAATAACAGAAGAAGGAGATTCATAGAAATGTACACACCGCTGATGCATGGCCCAAGGTCAGTGTTTCTCCTCCTCTCTTTCAGAATGTGTGTGGGATGGTAAGTTCCCATAGAAACCTCAGTCAGTGCCCTCCTGCCTCTCTGAGGCAACAGGAAAAAACTTCTGGGAAAGGAAGATGGCATGCCTACAGAGGCCGTGTGATATGTGGTTGTGAGTGCGCGTGTGTGTGTGAATATGTGAGGGAGTAAGTAAATGGTTTCAAATTCCTCCCTAGCCTCTGACTCTGGAATCTCCTCCAGCCCCACTGCCCTCTGAGATTTCCGCACCCCTCCAATTTCAGCCTCAATTACACAACCATGAGAGATCTGCCTTTGAGCTAAAGGTTCGGCAAATTCCTCCATAAACCTTTCTCACTCTCTCCTCTTTAAACTTGACCTCTTTGACTGCCTGATATCTCCTTCTCTGTCCACAGAGAAACATCTTGGGATGTCCTAAATGCATAATTAGTTGTTGAGAGCACATGGGTGAAAGTGTGCACAAACATGAGAATGTGTTTGGTAGTGTAGTGTAATGCAAGTGTGTGTAGGAGCAAGATACAGTGATGTGAGTGTGTGTGAACATAAGTGGAGCCTGGTAGTGTGCAATGTGATATGAGGGAATGTGTTTTTTTTAATTCATTTGCAGGATAAGGGAATTGCTAGCTTTTCCCTCGGTCTGGAGTCACATGGGTACCAGACCAGATTTCCTTCCCTAAAGGGCATTAGCAAACCAGATGGGTGTGTACAGAACCAATAATGCATTCATGGTCATCATTAGCTTAATTCCAGATTATTATTGAATTCAGATCACACCATCTGCCATGGCAGGATTTGAACCCAGGTCCCCAAAGAATCATACCCGGATCTCTGGGTTAACAGTCCAGCAATAATACCACTAGGCCATTGCCTCTTCTGCATGTGAAACTGTGTTTGATGGTGTGTGTCAGAATGTACAAGCGAGTGTGTGTGACAGTGTGGGTCAGTGTGAGTACCTGCTTATCTCTCAACATGTTAAATGTCCCTCCTGATAAACAGACACTTTATTTTTGTTCAAATGTAAATGAATGTGATGATGTCAAATATTTGATCGTGACAACAAAGGGGCTGATTGGAAGTAGCCGAGATTGTGTTTATCGAGTTGATGTAGAGAGATGAACGTTGATTGTAAATTTAAACTGACTTCACTCAGGATGACAAGGTTAAGAGTGAGTATTAGCCTTTTCTGGGCTGCCTTTAATAGTTGCTGAGTCAGCACACCCACTTCATTCATGACTCTTCACTTACAAGAAGTGCAATGTGCCAATCCCTGTGTAAAGCATCTCCTTCCATCCCAGTCCAAACCATTTCCCTCAGCTCTCTCTCTCTGCATTGGCAGTGCTTGATGTCAGATTAGGGAGGGAGAATCAGCCAGTTTCCTTACTAGTGATAATTGACAAGAGACTCCAGTCTGAGGACTCCTATGTGTTACTGCTGGGCAAGCAGCACATGTGTTGTTCTGTGAAACCTCCTGCAAGCTCAGTGTCTTAGCCATATCCCCTGGGGCAGGATACCAGAGGAAAACTATTCTGTGGAACTGCAGCCTAAGATGTGGATGGAACATTCTGGAAAACAGTGAAAGCAAAAATAACCAAGTGGGAATTCTACTGAAACAAAAAATGCTGGAAATCTCAGCAGGCCAGGCAGCATCCACTGAGAGAGAGCAAGCTTACGTTTAGACTCTAGATGACTCTTCATTAGAGCTGGTGTTTTGTAAAAAGAATGGCACAAAACAGACAATTCTGCCAATTAAA
Source organism: Stegostoma tigrinum (assembly GCF_030684315.1). NCBI lineage: Eukaryota > Metazoa > Chordata > Chondrichthyes > Orectolobiformes > Stegostomatidae > Stegostoma > Stegostoma tigrinum. Next base: position 19,813,110 of record NC_081392.1, on the reverse strand, counting down.
CCATCAGGTTTAAGTGATTTACAGCATTCACAGTTCTTTTGGTTTTTAGTTTTAAGTTCCAGATGATCTTCCCCTCATGCCTCTTCAAATAGTCCTTGAGCTAAGAACTTGAGTAAAGATTAGCAAGGATTCGTTTGCTCAATCAAATGTGTTATAGTAACAATATGAGTTAAACTTTGACACCAGAGGCTAAGTGAAGTTGTTGACATTAGCCCATTAGTCACTGTTAATTACTATTCCAATTAATTGTTCCACAGACCTTTATGTTATCACCCATTATTTTTAATATATTTGCAGCTATTAGATCAAATTATTGTTTTTTTCTGAATTGAACTGTGTATCAATGGAACTGAAAATGAAAGCAGACAAGTTTCCCTGATTAGAGAGGGCACACGGGGGTTGGGTTTCTGTCACTGTGTGTGTAACCTGTAGATTGTAAATTCAGAAGTCCCATTTGCTCTACTGATGGCGCAGGCACCTTTGGCTCAGTGGTTAGCAGTTCTCCCTCACAGTGCTCAGGATCCAGTTCGGTTTCACTTTCTGCGCCTATTGTCTGTATGGATTTTGTACATTCTCCCCATGTCTGCATGGGTTTTCTCCCACAGCCCAAAGTTGTGCAGAGTAGCTGGGTTGGACATGCTAAATTGCGCACAGTGTTCAGGGATGTGTAGATTAGCTTTGTTATAGGGTGATGTCTGGGTGGGATGCCCAAGGGTCGGCGTAGACTTGTTGGGCCGAAGGACCCGTTTCCACACTGTAGGGATTCAATAAAGTCCCACCTGCTCTGGAGGTGTGTGTTGTAACATTTCTGAGCAGATTGATTGGAAAAATATCTAGAATGTTGTGCGCTAAATAGTGATCACTTGTCTCAATGGGATAACGGTCAAAGAAATATGTTCAAAGAATATGTTCAAAGAAATTCATTTGTCTAGGAACAGCTTATAGATGTTTCCGGAATATGTAGTGAATATATTGTACAATGATGGATGGTTTCTGGAAGTGACATTCTACAGGGCTGTTAACAACAGTGTGGGAACAGAATGGTTCCCCTCATGTTTACAGAATTCATTCCTTGCTCTCAAATCCTCCAGTGAAGATTGGCCACGAAGGGTCCACGATGTCCCATATTCTGGGACACCACCAGAGTGACTGAATCCAACTTTCACTGTGAATCGGTAACAAAGGCTCAGGTGATGGGGTCAGTGGCAGTGTCCCAGAGGCTGGAGGGTTTCCTGTACAAATCAACCCCTGATGAAATGTGAAACACCCTACTTATTTAATCAGCCTCTGTGTTGCTGGAGAGGCCTGTGTTGGATGTCAAGCACACAAATGTGCAGTGTCAGGATCTGAGCCACACAGTTACAAACAAAGAACAAGGCTGTTTGGCCCTTCAAACCTGCTCCCCCACTACATATGACTGTGGCTGATCTGACTTTAACCTCAACTCCACGTTCCTACAGATCTCCCAATAATCTTTCATCCCTCAGTCATCAAGAAGTTATCTCCCTCTGCCTAAAAATATATTTAAAGATCCTGAAAGCATAGCCTTTTGGGAAGACTATTACAAGGATTCTCAACACTTTCAAAAAATTGCTTCCTCTTCTCTGCTTTAAACGTTATTTTTCAAGTATGACCTCTTGCTCTGGATTCTCTGACGAGGGGAAACATCGTTTCAACATTCACCCGCTCAAGGCTCTTCAATTAAATCACCTCTGACTCCCCTAAACTCCAGGGGATTCAGGTCCAACCTGTCTAGCCTTTCCTCAAAGGGTAATCTGCTCATTTCAGCTCTTAGTCTAGTGAACCTTCTCTGCACCTCTTCCAGCACATGAGCTTCCTTCTGTAAGTACAGCATCCAGCAGGATACACAGTACACCAGATGGAGGTCTGTCATCTCAGCTCCAAGACATCTCTGCAGGAGCTCCTCAGGGTAGTGTCCTAGTTTAACCATCTTCACCTGCTTCATCAATGACTTTCCCTCCACCACAAGGTTAGAAGTGGGGCTGGTCACTGATTTATTACACAATGTTCAGCCCCATTCGCCACTCCTCGGATACCGAAACAGTCCATGTGACACAGTCACTGTGTGAGTGACTGACTGGATCACCATGTATTGCCCGTCCCTGGTTGTCCCTTGAGAAGATGGGGATGAGCTGCCTTCTTGAACCACTGCAGTTGATGTGCTGCGGATTGACCTACAATGCCTTTAAGGAGGGAATTCCAGTATTTTGACCCAGCAACACTGAAGGAACGGCGATAAATTTCCAAGTCAGGATGGTGAGTGGAGAGGAATGTACAGATGGTGGCGTTCCCATGTATCTGCTGCCCTTATCCATCTAGATGGAAGTGATCATGGGTTTGGAAGGTACTGTCTGAGGATATTTGGTGAGTTTCTGCAGGGTATCTTGTAGCTGGTACACACTACTGCTACTGAGCATCGGTGGAGGAGGGAGTGGGATGTTTGTGGATGTGGTACCAATCAAGCGGAGGCTGCTTTAACCTGGATGGTGTCAAGCTTCTTGAGTGTTGTTGGAGCTGCCCCCATCCAGGGCAAGTGGGGAGTATTCCATCCCACTCCTGACTTGTGCCTTGTAGATGGTCGGGCAGGCTTTGGGGAGCCATGAGATGAGTTACTCACTGCAGGATTCCCTGCCTCTGACCTGCTCCTTTGGTTCCAGGACTTAAATGGAAAGTCTGCTGCATCTCCATAGATACCCTGGCCAAACGGAGTCCAGCTGCCTAGTCTCAGAACTAAGATTGACAACGAACTGTTTTTCTTGCATCTCCATGCCAATGATGGGTTAACCATTCAGCACACTGTATAAACTGATGTTTCTTTATCCTTTCTGTTTCTTGTGTTCTGATCTTGATCAGTGCAAGATGGAAAGCTTTGATTTCTTGTCTCCAATTAGTAATGTTTAAACACAACGAAGCTCAAACAGTTTCTTTAGTATTTCATTATGTTCTGAACAGATTGCTCAATTGAAAACAGGACCCCAATGGTTTTGGAATCTCTCTAATGTGAATAAACTCAAGGACAGCTGTTGAAAATGGTGAATCGTACAGAAGCTGTAGGCCACGTATCAGTAAACCCACCTTCAAGTTCTTCCGACCACTCATCCACTTTCTGAGTCCCGGCCTTTACTTGGTTGGTTGGCTCAGATTTCCAGAATTGTCCAGAATTTGCACAAAGATCCATTGTTGGTCAACAGTTTTAACAACAGTTTACAACACAAGCGACAGAATTGGTGCAACAGGTCACAGTGTTTGCCAGCTCACACTCCTCTTGTCGGCATTAATGACTGTTCCCTGGCTGCCTCATGGCTGACAATACAGTATGGAGTTGGAGGGACACCGCAGGCCCGGCAGCATCGGAGGAGCAGGAAAGAAGGGTCCCAACCTGAAATGTCAGCTTTCCTGCTGTATTCCTTTGGCTCCACATTGTGCTATCTCTGGCCTCAGCATTGGCAGATCTTACTATCTCTACCTCATGGGTGAAACATGTTTGTGTTCAAGCAACAGTCAAATCTATTCTTCCACCTTCCCCTGAGCTGCCATTTCTCTCCTGGACAGTAGTAAGTGAATGGGGAGGCAGAAAGGTCAAGTTGGATTTATAGACACAAATCAGACCTTGGCCATAAAAAGATATAGAAAATAGGAGCAGGAGGAGGCATTCAGCCCTTTGAGCCTGCTCCACCATTCAATATGATCATGGTTGATTATTCAACTCTGTATCCTGTTCCCACTTTCTCCCTATACCCTTTAATCCTGTTAGTCCTAGGGACTAAATCTAACTCCATCTTGAAAACATTCAATGTTTTGGCTTCACAGCTTTCTGTGGCAGAGAATTCCACAGGGAAACTACGCTCTGGGTGAAGACATTGTCCTTATCTCAATCCTACCCCATACCCTTAGACTGTGACTCACTGGCTCTGCCAAACTGGTCATCAGCTTGTAGTGGCCATTGAATTGTGCCTAAGCTTGCCACAGACTTTTAACAACACTGGGAAAAGTTGAAGTTCATAGTTGAAAAAATGATAGAGATTTGTAAGCCGACGCTTTATGCCTAGATGACTCTTAATCAGAGCTCTGAAGAAGAGAGCCATCTAGACTTGAAATGTTAGCTTGGTCTCTCTCCATGGATGCTGCCCAACCTGCTGTGATTTTCAGCATTTTCTGTTGTCCATACAGATTGCAGCACCCAGAGGAATTTGTTCCAGCAATAAAGATTTGCCCTTATATAGGGCGTTTAACATGGCTATAATACTCCCAAGATGTTTCTGAGGAGTGAACACAATTGACACACATTTCTGAACAAGGATCCTAACCCAAAATGTCACCTTTTTCCTGCTCCTCTGATGCTGCCTCGCCTGCTGTGTTCATCCAGTTCCACACTGTGTTACCTCTGACTGCAGCACCGGCAGTTCTTACTATCTCTCAATTGAGACACAGTCTCATCAGGACATATAGCATGTGATGAAAGCCTGGGCAATAAAATGGTGTTTTAAGAAGCATTTTTAAGGTCAGGAGGGAGGTACGTAAGCCTATTGCAGGTTTAGTGGGGAGCTCCAGAGCTAGAACACCTGAATGAAATATTATGAATGGTTTGACAAAGGGTTTTGGAGATATACAACAGGCAAGGAATGAAGGATTACATAGATCTCTGTCAGTTGCAGGGCTGGGGAAGATTTCAGAAATGGGGAGAAGGGGAGCCATGGAGGTGCAAATTGTAAACCAATGGTGGTCAGTAATGGACAATATTACAAATATTATTGTTGATATTTCCACATACTTCGTTCTCTGTCTAAGCTCCAAATCCAGCTATCTAAATACGTTCCTGCTCCTTGCAGTATCTCTGTCAAAATCAAGATTACCTTGTCATTTCTGTGGTCAGGAATGACTGCCTTGCCCTTCCCAACTCTTCATCAAGGAGGGGTTTTTGATCTGGAGTGAAGACTGATGCTCTAAGTGGGAAACACCTTTGTGGAACACCTACACTCGGTTCGCAACAAACAACTGCACCTCCCAGTCGTAAACCACTTCAACTACCCCCCGCTATTCCTTAGACAACATGTCCACCATGGGCCTCCTGCAGTGCGACAATGATGCCACACGAAGGTTGCAGGAACAGCAACTCATATTCTGCTTGGGAACCCTGTAGCCCAATGGTATCAATGTGGAATTCACAAGCTTCAAAATACCCCTACCCCTACCGCATCCCAAAACCAACCCGACTCATCCCCACCTCCCTAACCTGTTCTTCCTCTCACCTATCCCCTCCTCCCACCTCATGCCCCACTCCCATCTCCTGCCTACTAACCTCATCCCGCCCCCTTGACCTGTCCATCCTCTCTGGACTGACCTGTCCCCTCCTTAACTCCCCACCTACACTCACCCTCACTGGCTCCACCTCTGCGTCTTTGACCTGTCCATCTCCTCTTCACCTATCTTCTCCTCTATCCATCTTCTATCCGCCTACCCCCCTCCTGATTTATTTCAGAACCCCCTTCCCCTCCTCGCTAGACCCGAAACATCAGCCTTCCTGCTCCTGCGATGTTGTTTGGCCTACTGTGTTCATCCAGCTCCACACCTTGTTATCTCAGATTCTCCAGCATCTGCAGTTCCTACTATGTCTCTAAATCCTACAGTTGCCTTTGAACTTGCCACAGGTCCCTTAGCCCTTGGCAGTGCAAACAGGGTACAATTGCAAGCCCAAGGGTGCCACTGTCCAATTTTCACATTATTATCTCCTCAAGAGCTCACCTAAACCACCCTGCTGGGTGTTGCTGATGATATCGAACATGGGGCGGGGGCACAGGGTGAAAGTGTGGGTCGATGGTTTCAGACTGTGATGAGGAGAAATTCTTTCTTGTGGAAGTTGTGATCCTTTGGAACCCTGTAAGAGACTGCAAAAAGCGAGCGAGCTTAGGGATTTGGGAGTCCTCATTCATGAATTACAAAAATGAGGCGTCCAGGTTCAGCAGGTGTTAGGGAAGGAAAATGGAATGTTGCTCATTATTTCAAAGGGAATGGAGTATGAAAATAGGGAGATTTCACTAAAACTATATAAGGCAGACCGCAATTGGAATACTGTGAACAGTTTTAGTCCCATTACTTCAGGAGAGGTAGAGTGGCATTACAGGCAGTGCAGAGAAGGTTCACTAAGCTGATACCATGTATAGGGGGACTTTTTTATGAGGAGAGGTTGAGTGGGCTGGGGCTGTACTCTTAGAATATAGAAGAACATGAGAAGACTTATTGAAACCGGTGAGATTTGTAGAGGATGTAATAGGGTAGACAGAGAAAGTTTGGCTCCTCTTGTGGGAGAGTCTAGGACCAGGGGGTACAGTTTCTGAGTGAGGGGTCCCCCACTTAAGGCTCTAAGGGGAGTGAATCTGTGGCATTCTTTACCGCAGAGGACTGGGTCATTGAGTATATTCAAGGCTGAGACAGACAGATTTTCTATCAGGAAGAGAATTGAGGTTTATGGGGAAAAGCAAGAAAGTGCATTTGAGGATGACCAGATAAGCCATGATCTTATTGAACGGTGGAGTAGACTCAATGGGCTGAATGGCCAACTTCTTATAGTCTTATCCCAAAGGATTATGGATGTTCCATTGTTGTACAGATTGAAGGCTGCATTAGAGAGAGATTTTTGATCATTCTGATTATGGAGAATGAGTAAGGAGATGGTGCTGAGCCACAAGGTGCTGTGATTACATTCAATGTTACAGCGGGTTTGACTGACCAAAAGGACCCTTCTCAACCCTGTTTCCTCTGTTCTTGTTTTCTCCACTGCTTGCTGAATATGATATGGAATCAATGCAAACTTACTGACATGCCAGCAGCGCCCCTGCCAATCAATCCCTGCCTATGCCCCATTACAATCCTACCCCAGTCAAATGATAAACTTTCCAAGGTCTCTACACCCCTCCAATTCTGTCTCTTGCTCTTCCCTATCAATCCATCATTGGTGGCTATGCCTAAGCTCTGAACTTCCCCTTTGACCTTTTCCACCTTTCTACATGTTAGGAAACTCCTTGAAACCTTTCTATTTGACAAAGGTTTGAGCTTCCAGTTTGTAATACCCCCCTTTGTAACTCAGCATCAGTTTGTAATACCCCCCTTTGTAACTCAGCATCAGTTTGTAATACCCCCCCCTTTGTAACTCAGCATCAGTTTGCAATACCCCCCACTTTGTAACTCAGCATCAGTTTGTAATACCCCCCCCTTTGTAACTCAGCATCAGTTTGCAATACCCCCCACTTTGTAACTCAGCATCAGTTTGCAATACCCCCCACTTTGTAACTCAGCATCAGTTTGTAATACCCCGCTTTGTAACTCAGCATCAGTTTGTAATACCCCCCTTTGTAACTCAGCATCAGTTTGTAATACCCCGCTTTGTAACTCAGCATCAGTTTGTAATACCCCCCACTTTGTAACTCAGCATCAGTTTGTAATACCCCCCCCCCTTTGTAACTCAGCATCAGTTTGTAATACCCCCCCCTTTGTAACTCAGCATCAGTTTGCAATACCCCCCCCCCCTTTGTAACTCAGCATCAGTTTCTTGTCTGATAATCACTGCTATGAAGTGTCTTGGGACAGTTTACTCAGTTGCAGGCACAATCTAAAGGCAGGTTGTTGTTGCTTCCCTCTATCTCATCGGCAATGAGCCTGTGTGATGAGATTTGGCGATGGCAGATAGATATTGTACTATTGTAAAGCTGTGATATGTAGAGTGTGTTTGAAGCAGTTGTGCTGCTGCAGGCAAAATGGATTGGGGTTGTTTTGATTTTTTTTATATTCTCTCTCTACTGTTTTAATAAATTGCTTTTCTCTCTGTGAAACTCCTGCCTGCTCACTGTAAAATAAGCAAGGGGCTCGGCAGGAGCTCATTTGCAGAGGTGACCTCTATCTCCACAAAGGTACCATCACAGTATGGGCCTGTGGGTGGATGCATGATTCACAGAGATCAGGAGGACTCATGTGTAACTCCTGCCTCTAGCTCCACCCCTCCCTGACTGAGGAGGGGAATGGGCTACCCAGTTCCCAATGACCAAGCAGCTGAGATCGGTGTTAGAACTCCAACTAGTCACAAGTAATATGGATGCTTTGAATGAGGAAACTAAATGCAATGTCTCCAGCTTTGCAGATGACACAAGCCTGGGGACGGCCAGGTGAGCTGTGAGCAGGATGCAGAGATGTTGCAGTGTGATTTAGATGGTCTGAGGGAGTGAGGAAAATGCAAGGCAGAGGCAATATGTTGTGGATACATGTGGATAAACTGCAGATGCTGGAGAATCTGAGATAACAAGGTGTAGGGCTGGATGAACACAGCAGGCCAAGCAGCATCATAGGAGCAGGAAAGCTGATGTTTCGGGCCTAGACACTTCAACAGAAATGGGGGAGGGGAAGGAGGTTCTGAAATAAATAGGGATAGAGGGGGAGGCGGATTGAAGATGGATAGTGGAGAAGATAGATGGAGAGGAGACAGACAAGTTAAGGGGGTGGGGTTAGAGCCAGTAAGGGCGAGTGTATATGGGAGGGTAGAGAGGAGATAGGTCAGTCCAGGGAGGTCGACAGTCAAGGGGGCGGGATGAGGTTAGTCGGTAGGAGATGGGAGTGCAGCTTGAGGTGAGACGAGGCGATAGGTGGGAGGAAGGGCAGGTTAGGGAGGCTGGGATGAGCTGGACTGGTTTTGGGATGCAGTAGCGGGAGGGAAGATTTTGAAGGTGAGGGTATGTGAGGGTATCCACTTTGGGAGTAAGAACAGGGAGGCAGATTATTATCCGAATGGTGATAGAGTGAGAAAGAGCGGGGTACAGCTACAATATATACCAGCCACTGAAGGTAAGCAGGGGCCTCAGGCAGTGACAAAGAAAAATGGTATGTTGACATTCATAGCAAGAGGATGAGAGTACAGGAGCAGGAATGCTACAATTATACAGGGCCTTGGTGGGATCACATTGGAGTACTATATGTAGTTTTAGTCTCCTTATCTGAGGAAAGATGTTCTGGTGATGGAGGGAGTGCAGCAAAGATTAACCAGGCTGATTCCTGGGATGAATTGATAAATTCTTGATCTCACAAGGAATCAAGGGCTACAGGGAGAGTGCAGGGAAGTGGATTAAATGCCAGAGTAGACTCGATGTGCCAAATGGCCTTACTTCCATTCCTATGTCTTATGGTCTTATGGCAGGACTGACATGTGAAGACAGATTGTAACATTCAGGACTATATTCAATGGCATTTAGAAGAATGGGGAGGGGTTGGGGAGTTGGGAAATTTCAGAAACCTATAAAATTCTAACAGGACAAGACAAGGTAAAAGCAGGAAGGATGTCCCTGTTGACCAGAGAGTCCAGAATGGAGGGTCACAGTCTAAGGAAATGGGGTAGGCCATTTCAGACTGAGGTGAGGAGAAGTATCTTCACCCAAGGAGTGGTGAGACTATGAAATTCTCTGCCACAGAAAGCAAATGAATCCAAAACATCAAATGTTTTCAAGAGGATTTAGATATAGTTTTTTAGGGATAAAGGGGTTAAAGATTATGGGGAGAAAGCAGAAACAGGGAACTGAGTTGGGTGATTAGCAATGATTATATTGAATGGTGGAGCAGGCTCAAAAGGCTGAATGGCCCACGCCTGCTCCTAATTGCTAAGTGCTACCTTCATCCAAGAAGCTGATAGATCATAGAGCTTATCTCACTGCCCAACTCCCACACTGAAACTCTCTGCAGCCTCTTTCTCTCTCTCACACACATGCTCACACACTCGCTCGCACAAACACAGTCACACACACTCACACACACTCTCACACAGGCAGACACACATAGACACACAAACATAGACAGACAGACACACACACACACACACACACACACATAGACACAGACACACACACACACATAGACACTAACACTCACATTCACACATGCACACATAAACACTCACACACATAGACATAGGCACACACATTCATAGACACAGACACACAGACACTCACATACACACACACACACACACATAGACACACACACACGCACATAGATGCAGACACACACACACACACACACACACACACACACACAAATAGACACTCACATTCACACACATACATAGAGACACTCACACTCACATTCACACTCACAGACTTAACCAATTGCCTGGTGCTGTGTGATTGTGGAAATGTACCATCATAATTTGGGTTGTGTGCTCAGAAACACAATAGAGAAACAAGTGCTTGCTGTTGGCCAGGAGTGCCTTTCACTTCTAATCATACACAGTCGCTTGTTGATCTATCTTTGTGGATTTGCTTGAATAAGCAGTACAGCAGTCACAGGCACGATGGCCTGGTTTCTGCTTTCCAGACACATTGTTCAGATTTCCAATTCTGTTTGAGTTCCTCTGCATGTCATTTTGTCTCTGCTTGGTCCTGCACAGTCTTGGACCTTCAACTGACCTAACATTTCAGCAATGAACTGTTCACTGATGGGACTTTCTTGAACAGGCAACCACCCAACAATGTGAAAAATTGTCCAGGTATGTCTGACCCACAACAACAAAACAAATCCAACCCGGCCAATTATCACACCAGCCTACTTGTACAGGAAAGTGATGGAAAGTGTCAGTAACAGCGCTATCAAGCAGCACCTGCTCAGCAATAACCTGCTCAGTGATGAGATAACGGGAACTGCAGATGCTGGACAATTCCAAGATAATAAAATGTGAGGCTGGATGAACACAGCAGGCCAAGCAGCATCTCAGGAGCACAAAAGCTGACGTTTCGGGCCTAGACCTCTCTGATGAAGGGTCTAGGCCCGAAACGTCAGCTTTTGTGCTCCTGAGATGCTGCTTGGCCTGCTGTGTTCATCCAGCCTCACATTTTATTAACCTGCTCAGTGATGCCCAGTTTGGGTTCCGCCAGGGCCACTCAGCTCCAGATCTCATTACAGCCTTGGTTCACACATGGACATAAGAGCTGAATTCCAGAGGGGACATGAGAATGATAGTTCTTGACATCAAAGTGGCATTTGACAAGAGTGTGGCATGCAGGAGCTCTGGCAAAACTGGAATCAATGGGTATCAGGGGTCAAACGCTCCCATAGTTGGAGTCATACCTGGCAGATAGGAAAATGGTTGCGTTTGTTAGAGGTCAGCCATATCAGCTCCAGGACATCTCTGCAGGAGTTCCTCAAGATAGTGTCCTAGGCCGAACGATCTGTAGCTGCTTCTTCAGTGACCTTCCATCCATCATAAGTTGAGAAGTGGGGATGTTTGCTGATGATTGCACAATGTTCAGCTCCATTCTCAACTCCTTGGATACTGAAGCAGTCCATGTTCAATTTCAGCAGGATCTGGGCAACATGGACAGGCTTGGGCTGACAAGTGGCAAGTAACATACACACCACACAAATGTTAAGCAAAGACTATTTCCAACAACAATGAAACTAACCATCATTTTTTGACAGTTAAATGCTTTCACATCACTGAATCCCCCACTTTCAACAGCTTGGGATATCATTGGCCAAGAAGTGGTCTAGACTAGCCATGTAAATATAGCTATTACAAGTGTAGGTCAGAGGCTGGGAATCCTGCAGCAAGTAACTCCCCTCCTGACTCCCCAAAGCCTGTCCCACCATCGACAAGGTACAAATCAGGGGTGGGATGGAATACTCCCCACTTGCCCTGGATGGGGGCAGCTCCAACAACACTCAAGAAGCTCAACACCATCCAGGACAAAGCAGTTCCCACTTGATTGGCACTGCATCCACAAACATCCCACTCCCTCCACCACCAACACTCGATAGCAGCAGTGTGTACTGTCTACAAGATGCCTTGCAGAAACTCACCAAAGATCTTCAGACAGCACCTTCCAAACCCACGACCACTTCCATCCAGAAGGACGAGCGGCAGCGGATACATGGGAACACCAGCCCCTGCAATTTCTCCTCCGAGCCACTCCCAATCCCGACATGAGAATAATTTGCCATTCCTTCAGTGTCAGTGGGCCAAAATTCATCCTTAACAGTACTGTAGTTATCCCAGGTCCTGCAGGCACCTCCCCACTGCTGCCTCAAGAGCAATCAGTGATGGTCAGTAAATGTTGACCGAGGCTATGATACTCACGCCCCAAGCGCAAACAGAAAAAATAAAGATCAAGATATTATACAATTTAGCAACTCTTTCAGATTTTGAAGAGGGAATCTTGTCCTGCCTTGATTATTTTCTTGAGTTCCACAATCAAGTGCTGAAGGCTCACTCTTGCATGTGTATGATCACTCAGCTAATGAGTCAACTATGTGACCCAGACAGGAGCATTCCAATTTGTCTCTTGAACCCACAACAAGGAGATTTATGAACAGGAGCACCTCAGCTCTGTCTCTGCTTCTCTGATCCAAGCTGAGGGATGGTTTTTGAAACAGGGAAGTCATTTGGCCCTATTTCTGCATTTTAGCTGATCTGATGCCCAACTCCACACCGTGTTTAGATTGGATTAGATTCCCTACAGTGTGGAAACTGGCCCTTCGGCCCAACAAGTCCACACAGCCCCTTGGAGCATCCCCCCCCGACCCAACCCCATCCCCTTATAACCCACACACCCCTGAACACTACAGGCAATTTAGCATGGCCAATCCACCTAACCTGCACATCTTTGGACTGTGGGAGGAAACCGGAGCACCCGGAGGAAACCCACGCAGACACGGGGAGAACATGCAAACTCCACACAGACAGATACCCAAGGCTGGAATCGAACCCAGGTCCCCACCCTTACCACCAACACAAACCAACCGTTAGCATGGCATGGACTCAGCAGGCACACTGGAATAGTTTGTGTGTGTGTGTGTGTGCGTGTGCGTGTGTGTGTGTGTTTGTGTGTTTGTGTGTTTGTGTGTGTATGCGTGCGTGTGTGTGTATGTGTGTGTGTGCGTGTCTGTGTGCGTGTGCGTGCGCACGCGCAAACAGACTATTCAACCCAAGTCCACACTAACTCTCTGAAGATCATCCCACGCAGAGTCGCCCCACACCCATCCTATCCTTGTAACCCTGCTTTTCCCATGGCTAATCCACCTAACCTATACATCTCTGGACACTATGGGGCAATTTAGCATAATCAAACCACCCTAACCTCCACATCTTTGGACTGTGGGAGGAAACCAGAGCACAGAGGAAACCCACACAGACATGGGGAGAATGTGCAAACTCCACACAGACAAGGTGTACAGCTGGATGAACACAGCAGGCCAAGCAGCATCTTAGGAGCAGGAAAGCTGATGTTTCGGGCCTAGACCCTTTTTCAGAAATTGGGGATGGGAAGGGGTTTCTGAAATAAATAGGGAGAGAGGGGGAGGCGGAAAGAAGATGGATAGAGGAGAAGGTAGGTGGAGAGGAGATAGACAGATCAAAGAGGCGGGGATGGAGCCAGTAAAGGTGAGTGTGGGTGGGGAGGTAGGGAGGGGATAGGTCAGTCCAGGGAGAACAGACAGGTCAAGGGGGCAGGATGAGGTTAGTAGGTAGGAGATGGGAGTGGGGCACGAAGTGGGAGGAGAGGATAGGTGGGAGGAAGGACAGGTTAGGGAGGCAGGGACAAGCTGGGCTGGTTTTGGGATACGGTAGGGGGAGGGGAGATTTTGAAGCTTGTGAAGTCCCCATTGATACCATTGAGCAGCAGGGTTCCCAAGCAGAATATGAGGTGCTGTTCCTGCCATCATTGTGGCACTGCATGAGGCCCAGGATGGATATGTCATCCAAGGAATGGGAGGGGGAGTTATTAAAAAGACACATTAAAAAGTGTGTCCAAGAGAAACACCGGTCTTTCGAAGCCTGACATGAATAGGACAGATTGAGGAATCATCCTGTGCAATCGGCACAAATAGAAACTTGTGTGTGGAATGGATCTCCATTGTTGAGATCTCTGTTGTTGCATTTAGTGGATCCCATTTTGGTTCTGTACATAAATGTGTTCACCACACACACAGTGTTGGCTTGTGGCACCAGGCCTTTAATTGGACAATGGGAGCTCAGGACAAGTCAAGACGCATTCACCCATTGATGTGACCTCAATGCTATTCCTGGGCCATTTCCAGAATCTCTCAAAAATGGCACTTAGTGACGCATTATGCCAATCAGTATTGACATTTTGTTTATTTTTGCAGTTATTTCTGTTTCTATTTAGCATTTATTTTAAGACAACTCTATAAATGTCTGGCTGGGAGGAAGGCTGAGGGCTGGGGGAGTTAGATCCAGGGAGAGGCAGTCAGACTCAGGGTGGCATTCAGTAGGACAGGCTCAGCAGCTGAGTCACTCCTTCAGTCAGTGGCTTTGGCTCAAAGACCAGAGAATTAATTAACCCTTTAGTATTGGAGCCTAATCTTCCAATCATGCTCACTTCTGACTGGAGCTCTGTGGGATCACAGGGAATGCTGAACTTCCCTGGTATTGTGCAGGACAACAGTCTGAGAAGTATGACATAGACCATAAGTTTAGACTAGACAAGATCAGCCCATCAAGTTTATCTCCAGTGTGTGGGACCATTGTGTCAATCAACTTGTGTTATCAATTCCAATTCTCTGTCCTTTGAAGGTCTTAACCTGAGGCAAACCTGCTTCTCTTACAGAAGGGAATAAGACCCAGGAGCAGATGTATGCCATTCAGCCCACTGAGTCTGCTCCAATATGCAATGGGATCATTGGTTGATGTGATGATCCTCAACTTCTCCTGCAGGGTAAATGGTTGCTGGATTTGAAAGTTGGTATTCTTGCACCTGTGTTGATGAGTAGGAGACCAAATACTTTTGGATGTTTTGTCAGCAATACCCAAAAGCAACTTCTCAACCATTGCATACTCAGAATTCACTTGCAAAGTACAAAGCCCTTGTCTTCTCTTCACAAGTAAATCCTGCATACAGTCTTCAGACCTGCTATTAGCAAGCCAACTGAACAATACCTGATTACAAAAGAATTTGTTAGACTTAAATAAAACCAATTACATACACACACGCACACACACAGCATACAAATCTGGAGATTTATACCAGTAAAAGAATGGTAATTTATTCAGAACATCTTTTCCATCAGCAACATCAGAATGCATTAACAAATCTGCCACACTCACTCTTTTTACAATGACAGCCTCATAAAATCCAACCACTCCCAATAATGGGAGCGATAAGACTTTCAGAAAAATCTTAATGCTTTATAACTGTACAATTTGAAATTTATGACGTTCTAAGCCTTTAAATGTGTGTCACAGCGATAAACATCATGGAGGACCTACACTTGTCATCTCAGATAATAGAAACCCAGTGGATGCAGGGAACTGACAGACACAGGAGAAACTGTGGAAAATCCAGAGGGATTTCTATAGCACTGGGGAGAGAGTCCCAGAAAGTTTCACATCAAAGCGCCGACAGGATAACATTTCTCTCGTCACATGCTGCCAAAGCCACTCAACATGCCGAGCTTTTGTAGCTGCAAAGAGTATCTGAGAGGATGTTTGCAATAATCCTCAGGAACAGTGACAGGAAAGTGAGTTCTGAATTAGGGGTCACAGTGTCAATAACATAAGGGCAGGTGTTGGTGAACATTGTGTCAGTAATGTGAGCGTTGATGTCAGTGTAAGAGAGCAAGAAAAGTGAGCGCTGGTGTCTGTGTAACATTGTTAGTAATGTGAGCACTGGTGTGTGTGTAACAGTGTCAGCATTGTGAGCGCTGGAGTGTGTGTAACAGTGTCAGTAATGTGAGTGCTGGTGTCTGTGTAACAGTGTCAGTAATATGAGCGCTGGTGTTTGTGTAACAGTGTCAGTAATGTGAGTGCTGGTGTGTGTTTAACAGTGTCAGTAATGTGAGCGCTGGTGTGTGTGTAACAGTGTGAGTAATGTGAGCGCTGGTGTCTGTGTAACAGTGTCAGTAATGTGAGCGCTGGTGTCTGTGTAACAGTGTCAGTAATGTGAGCGCTGGTGTGTGTTTAACAGTGTCAGTAATGTGAGCGCTGGTGTGTGTGTAACAGTGTCAGAAATGTGAGCGCTGGAGTCTGTGTAACAGTGTCAGTAATGTGAGCGCTGGTGTCTGTGTAACAGTGTGAGTAATGTGAGCGCTGGTGTCTGTGTAACAGTGTCAGTAATGTGAGCGCTAGTGTGTGTTGAACAGTGTCAGTAATGTGAGCGCTGGAGTCTGTGTAACAGTGTCAGTAATGTGAGCGCTGGTGTCTGTGTAACAGTGTCAGTAATGCGAGCACTGGAGTCTGTGTAACAGTGTCAGTAATGCGAGCACTGGAGTCTGTGTAACAGTGTCAGTAATGTGAGCGCTGGAGTCTGTGTAACAGTGTCAGTAATGTGAGCGCTGGTGTCTGTGTAACAGTGTCAGTAATGTGAGCACTGGAGTGTGTGTAACAGTGTCAGTAATGTAAGCGCTAGTGTCTGTGTAACAGTGTCAGTAATGCGAGCACTGGAGTCTGTGTAACAGTGTCAGTAATGTGAGCGCTGGAGTGTGTGTAACAGTGTCAGTAATGTAAGCGCAAGTGTCTGTGTAACAGTGTCAGTAATGCGAGCACTGGAGTCTGTGTAACAGTGTCAGTAATGTGAGCGCTGGTGACTGTGTAACAGTGTCAGTAATGTGAGCACTGGTGTCTGTGTAACAGTGTCAGTAATATGTGCGCTGGTGTCTGTGTAACAGTGTCAGTAATGTGAGCGCTGGAGTGTGTGTAACAGTGTCAGTAATGTAAGCGCTAGTGTCTGTGTAACAGTGTCAGTAATGTGAGCGCTGGAGTGTGTGTAACAGTGTCAGTAATGTGAGCGCTGGTGTGTGTGTAACAGTGTCAGTAATGTGAGCGCTGGAGTGTGTGTAACAGTGTCAGTAATGTAAGCGCTAGTGTCTGTGTAACAGTGTCAGTAATGTGAGCACTGGAGTCTGTGTAACCGTGTCAGTAATGTGAGCGCTGGTGACTGTGTAACAGTGTCAGTAATGTGAGCGCTGGTGTGTGTGTAACAGTGTCAGTAATGTGAGCACTGAAGTCTGTGTAACAGTGTCAGTAATGTGAGCGCTGGTGTGTGTGTAACAGTGTCAGTACTGTGAGCGCAGGTGTGTGTGTAACAGTGTCAGTAATGTGAGTGCTGGTGTCTGTGTAACAGTGTCAGTAATGTGAGCGTTGATGTCAGTGTAAGAGAGGAAGAAAAGTGAGCGCTGGTGTGTGTGTAACAGTGTCAGTAATGTGAGCGCTGTTGTGTGTTTAACAGTGTGAGTAATGTGAGCGCTGGTGTCTGTGTAACAGTGTCAGTAATGTGAGCGCTGGTTTCGCTGTAACAAATTGTTCCTTGAAAGTGACGTGGTAGGTTGACAGGGTGGTAGAGGAGGCATTTGGTATGCATGCCTTCGGATGTCAATGCATTCAGTATAGGATAACTCGGTGTGAAGCTGGTTGAACACAGCAGACCCAGCAGCGTCAGAGGCACAGGAAAGTTGACATTTGGGGTCAAGGTCCTTCTTCCTGCTTAGCCAGCTGTGTTCATCCGGCTTCACACCTTGTTATCTCAGATTCTCCGGCATGGGCAGTTCCTACTATCTCATTGAGTACAGAAGTTGGGACATCATGTTAAAGCAGTGTAGGTCATTGTTGAGGCCACTTTGAGAATATTGTGTTTAATTCTCGTTGGCCTTCTCCATGAATAATGTACGCAGAATCCCTACAGTGTGGAAGCAGACCATTCAGCCCATTGAAACCACATTAAACTCACCGTATCTCTGTCACCCTGCATTTCCCATGGCTAATACTCCTAGCCTGCGCATTCCTGGACACTATGGGCCAATTTGGCACTGCCAATCCACCGTAACCTGCACACCCTTGGGCTGTGAGAGGAAATCCACACAGACAGGGGGAGAATATGCAAACTCCACACAGACAGTCGCCCGAGTCCTGGTACTGGGAGGCAGCAGTGATAACCACTGAGTCACTGTGCCAATGTTGCTAAACTTGAGAGGGTGCAGCAAAGAGAAGATTTACAAGGATGTTGCCAGGGTTGGATTGTTTGTGCTATGGCGAGATGCTGAATAGGCTGGGGCTATTTTCCCTGAGCGTCAGAGACTGAGGGGTGATCTTATAGAGGTTTCTAAAATCATGAGGGGCATGGATAGGGTGAATAGTCAAGAACTTTTTCTTAGGTTGGGGGATTCCAAAGCTAGTGGGCATAGGTTTAAGGTGATGAGAAAGAGTTAAAAAAAAAGACCTGAGCATAACTTTTTCACACAAGGGTAGTGCATGGGAATGAGCTTCTAGAGGAGGTGGTGGAGGCTGGTACAATTACAACACTTGAAAGGCATCTGGATGGGTGTATAAATCAGAAAGGATTCGAGAGATATGGGCCAAATGCTGGCAAATAGAGCTAGGCTAGTTTGGGATGTCTGGTCGGCATGGACGAGTTGGACTGAAGGATATGATTTCATCCCCTGGTTTAATACTTATGATAGAGTTGGGGCTACAATGGGCAATGAGCTTAAAGATTACACTTGGATACAATTCTACTGTTCCAGTTCTGGTGACCCACAGTGCGTCAAGGATGTGCAGTCTTGGGTTGGGTCCCAATGACTCATACTGGGATGAGGTCAATTCACCATCACAGACAACATGTTCCTCGTCATTGCAGTTTAGAAACACATCAGGTAGCACATTAATCATTCGGTTATAATGGGATTGATATTTTCCCCTCTGTGCAGATATAAAGGAACTGTCAAAAGTTCACTATCCAGAAAACCACTCTATCAATCCAATCTTTGTTGACTTGTCAAACCTTTTGCAGCTGTACATGCGACAGATTCCAACCCACAAGGATCTGACCTTTTAAAAGTTGCTCCTGTTCCTCTACAATGAAGCACTATCATCAAAAATTATTGCAATCATAAATAGGCTGTCAAGTGACAATTGCAATGCCAGAGAAATGTTGGCAAAATGCAAAAAAAGAACAGTTCTTTTTTCACTATTTAAGGAGCAACATGCGTAATTAAAAAATGGGTCCAAATCCCATCATTCATTAGTTACCATGTTTTTTTTTCTCTCTGACGGTCTCACTGCTGTATTCAAAGGAAGAAAGGGCTTCCATCTTTTCAGAGATTTTCATAATCTCTGAGTGTGCTTAACAGCCTGCACAGAGCCTTTGGATTGCTGTCACTGCTGTGATCCCACCGCCTTCGCAGCCTGTTTGTGATGGAATGGTGGCTTGGTGGTTAGCACTGCAGCCTCACAGTGCCAGGGCCCTGGGTTCGATTCCAGCCTTTGGTGACTGTGCGGAGTTTGCACGTTCTCCCCATGTCTGTGTGGGTTTCCTCCCACTGTCCAAAGTTGTGCAGGTTGGGGTGGATTGGCTGAGGGGAATACAGGGGTAGGGTGTTGGGTCTGTGTTGGATGCTCTTCAGATGGTTGGTGTGGATTTGATGGGCTGATGGGCCAAATGGCCTGTTTCCGTGCTGTAGAGATTGAATGAAAATCCACAACAGTTACTGCTGGGGTAAATGACCATACTGTCAGTTTCCTCCCTGTTGACAGAGGGGCAAGTATTGGCCAGGACACTGAGCAGAACTCCCCTGTCCTCCTTTCAATGCATACTTTGAGGTCATCTAACGTGCATGAGGCCAGAGAAGCTTTTTTAAGAAAGCAAAGACTTGATTATTTTGGTCCAATTTCTTTTTGGAATGCTGCCATGTGCTATCCCAATATGGATATGATCCCAAGAATCATGTGAAGTTTGGTCTTATCTTCCGACAACACAAAAGTCCTAACTATTTGTTGAACAGCTACCAACGACAGTGACACAGATAGTGACAGACTTCAAGGAAGAATGGAAAGTTTGACGGAATGGCTGGACAGATGACATTTAATTGTGAGCAGTGTAAAGTGATGCTGTTTGGAAGGAAGTTCAAGAAGAGGGGACCAGAGGAGCATAGAGATCAAGGAGTACATACGTTACTGGCAAGGCAGTTTGAGAAAGAGAGATAGGAACTGCTGACGCTGGAGAATCTGAGATAACACGGTGTGAGGCTGGATGAACACAGCAGGCCAAGCAGCATCAGAGGAGCAGGGAAGCTTGGCGTTTCGGGTCGGGACACTTCTTCAGAAATGGAGGTGGGGAAGGGGATTCTGAAATAAATAGGGAGAGAGGGGGAGGCAAGTGGAAGATGAATAAAGGAGAAGATAGGGCGAGAGGAGGCAGACAGGTCAAAGAGGCGGGGTTAGAGTCAGGGAAGGTGAATGTAGGTGGGAATTTAGGGAGGGGATAGGTCAGGGGACGGGATGATGTAAGTGGGTAGGGGATGGGGTGGGGCTTGAGGTGGGAGGAATGGTTAGGGAGGCGGGGACTAGCTGAGCTGGTTTTGGCATATGGTCGGAGGAGGGGAGAGAGAAAGTGTTTTTTTTTTATTTCTTCATGGGAGGAGTTCTAAGTAAACATTTATTGCCCTATCTCTAATTTCCCAGGGGCAGTTAACAGTCAATGATATTGCTGTGGCTCTGAAGTCACGTGTAGGCCAGACCAGGTAAGGATGGCAGTTTCCTTCCCTATAGGGCATTAGTGACCCAGGTGGGTTCTTCCAACAATCAACAATGGATTCATGGACATCATTAGACTCTTAATTCCAGATTTTTTTAGATTGAATTTAAATTCCACAGCCTGCTGAGGAACCCGAGCCCCAGAACATTACCTGGGTCTGTGGTTTAGCAGCCCAGCGATAATACTACTAGTCAACCACTTCCCCTGTTTAAGTGGTTAATATGGCCTCGGGTATCTTGGATCTTTTTCTTACAAAGGCATAGTGCACCAAAGCGCGGAAATTATGGTGAGCATCGGTCTTTAAAATGCTGGTTGTATTGGAATAATGTGTTCAGCTCTGGACACTGCACATTAAAAGGATGTAAAAGTGTTCAAAACCACATAAAAATATTTACAAGACTAGTTCCAGAGAAAAAGGGCTGTGGTTACCCGTGTGAATCAAAGAAAGGTTTGAGAGAAGATTTGACAAAATTGTTAAAATCATAAAGAGTCTGGAGAAAATGCTGAAATTATTCCCATTAATAAAAGGGCCAAGAAGCAGAAGACACCGACCTTTTCCTTCATTTGTTCACAGGATGTGGGTGTCGCTGCCTGGGCCAATGTTTATTGCCTGTCCCTAATTGCCCCTTGAGAAGTTAGTGGTGAGCTGCTTTCTTGAACTACTGTGGTGCTGTAGGTAGATCCATGATGCCATTAGAATTTTGACTCAGTGGCTGTGAGTGGCTTGGAGGGGGATTTGCAGGGGATGGTATTCCCATGTACCTGCTGCCCTTGTCCTTCTGGATGAAATTGGTTGTGGCTTAGGAAGATGCTGTCTGAGGATCTTTGGTCAAAATTGTGCTAGTACCTAACCAAATTCATTTATCACCATTTTCACAGACAAAAATAGCTTCTTGTCCAATAGGTGCAACCTTCCTGACCTCCCATTTCATCTGGAACTATTTATATCCCTGTCAATTCCATTGTTAATACTGCGGTCAGTTCACCCAGTACTGATTTTGCTTCTGTTTTCTAGAAAAGCTTTTCCACACAGCCTTCCTCACATTCTTACAGTGTGGGAACCCATTGGCATGCAAGGCCCTTATCTTAATCTTGCTCAGGGTTGAAAGCTGTAAATTCCCTCACGTCTGTTTTCCATTCTGTCTCATACTTTGGTACATAATTGAACATTATCCAAGGATCTGGATCAATCCCAGAATGGCACAATGTAACCTCCAGTTGACCCACAGAAACAGAGATACATTCCCCTACACCGTCCAGAACATATTATCTGTGGCAATGCAGCACTTCCTCAGCACAGCACTGAAGCATCAACCTAGATCCTTATGGTAACTGAAATTCTATACAGTATCAAGATTGACACTGGGTATCAAGCTGACATCGGCATCTGCTTAATATTTTATAGATGAGTTATTTAAGATCAAAACAGGTTGTAAATATTTTTATGTGGGTCAGCTATTACTTAATGTTCTGCAGAAAATGCTAATTTGACTTTCTAACATCCCTAAGGCTCCATTGATTTAAATGCACGACTGTCACATGACTGAAACACAGAGAGCAGAGCATTCCAGGCTGGCCCTTAGCTCAGTTTATCACCGCTTGCACTGTGAATAAACACTACAAATAATGTTATTCCCAAAATAAAGTTCATCCAGTTTCAAATTTGGCGATCAGAGTAATCAGCCTGACCAGTGAACATTTTGTTGACCAGAATGACCTAAGACTTTAAAAGGGCACTTTCTAATCAATGTGGACCTCAAAAGAATAGAAGTTCAAAGATAGCTGGGGGTCCAAATACATAAATTATTAAAATGTCCCGCACTGATTTGGGACATCCTCCAAATAGTAAGTAGGAAGCCAGTCTGTTCTTTTTGTGAGGAATGAAAATATAAGGGATTGAGGTCACATTTTAGTGGGACAGAGCCCAGGTTTGACCACACCTGGAGACCACACACTGAGCCGTTCTGATCTTGTGGAGTTTATCTGGTGCTTGGAGGAAAGGGTAATGTGGATGTGTTAAAATGATCCCAAGATTCCAAAGGTTATGAGTATTTAAACAGGGAGCAGGAGAAGGCCATTCAGCTGACAACCTGCTGCACCATTCAATAGGTCACAGCTGATCTGCTTGTAAACTCAAATTCCCACTCCCACCTACACCCGATAACTTTTTAACCTCACAAACCCCCACCTGTTTAACTAGGATCGATCTACCCGGACATTAAAATAATTCATGCCCTCGATTTCCAACTCCTTTTCAGGAAGAGAGTTCCAAAGTCACGTGATTCTTTGACAGAAATAAAGTCCTTGTTTTGAGAGGGCAACTCCTGATTTTTAAACCCTGGCCCCTACTTCTAGGTTCTCTCACAGGAGAAACCATCCTGTTCACATCCATCTGGTCAAGACCCCTCAGGATGTAATCTCTTTCAATCAAATTGTTGGCTCAGTAGTTAGCAATGCTGCTTCACAGTACCAGGTACCTGGGTTCAACTCCAGCCTCCGGCGACTGTCTGTGTGGAGTTTGCACATTCTCCCCATGTCTGCGTGGGTTTCCTCCAATGCTCCAGTTTCCTCCCACAGTCCAAAGATGTGCAGGTTAGGGTGGATTAGCTGTGGGAAGTGTGACATTACAGGGATAGGGTAGGTCTGGGTGGGATGGTCTTCAGAGGGTTGCTGTGGACTCGATGGGTCAAATGGCCTGCTTCCACACTGTAGGAATTCTATGATTCTAAATCACCTCTGACTCTTTAAACACCAGTGAATACAAGCCCGTACTTTCCTAAAAACAAAACCCATTCCATTCCCTCAATCTGGGAAACCATCTTTGACCTGTCTCCAATGTATCCACATCCTTCCATAAATAAGGCAACCAATACTGTGCATGATACTCCAGACACAGTGCCCTGTGTAACGATGGGAGGTTAAATGAAGTGGGACTGTATTCTCTGGTATTCACAAGATGAAAGGGTGCCTTGATCAAAGTTTTCCGAAGATGAAGGTGAATCGATGGTGTAGATAGAGGGAAATCCTTTCAACTGGTTGGGACACCTAAGGCAATGGGGCAGAGTGTAAAGTCTGCAGCCCTATCTTTCAGATGTGAAGTTGGGTAATACCGTGCATGCCAAGAGTGATAGAACACTGGAACACTCATCCTTGAATGATAACGCCCAATCAGTTAAGTTTTAAAATGTCAGATTGAAAGCTTTTGTTAACCTAACATGTTACAGGACAAAAACAAAGTTGCCAGAAAAGCTGAGGAAGGGACACCGGACCCGAAACGTTAACTCTGTTTTCTCCTTCACAGATGCTGCCAGACCTGCCAAGCTTTTCCAGTAACTTTGTTTTTGTTCCTGATTTACAGCATTCACAGTTCTTTTGGTTTTTATGTTACAGGACAAAGTTGGGTATATAATGTTGTTGAAGATCAACCATTGTCTCACTGAATAGCAGAATTTGAGGGGCTAAATGGCATGCTCCTGTTCTATTTATCCCATCTCCCACCTGGTCACTTAACCAAGTGATCGAGAATATCTGTGCTTAACAAAAATATATCTAACTCAGATGTTAAATTACCAGCTGATCTAGCAACCACTGTGGTTTGTGGAAGAGAGTTCCAAATCCCTCTCACCCTCTCTGTGTGTAGAAGTGCTTCTCAACATCTCTGAATGGTCTGGCCCTAATTCTCAAACAATGTCCCCCAGTTCTAGAATCTCCAATCAATGGAAATAGTTTATCTTTATCTGCCCTGTCTTTTCCTGTTAATATCTTTGCTGTTTTCTATGCTGTTTTTGTGTTAATGTTCACAAGACCACAAGAAACTACAGAGAGTTGTGAACAAGCCTGGCCCATCACACAAACGAGCCTCCCATCCATTGACTCCATCTACACTTTCCACTGTCTTGGGAAAGAAACCAACATAATCAAAGACCCCTCCAACCCTAGTTATACTCTCCTCCACCCTCTTCCATCGGGTAGAAGACTCATATGAACAGATTCAAGAACAGCTTCTACCCCACTGTTATCAGAATTTTGAATGTATGTCCCAAATGTTACTGCTGATCTCTCTCGCTGAAAGTCCTCTGCGGCTATAACACTGTATTCTGCGCGCTGTTCTGTTACCCTGGTGTACTTTGTAGGGTACGATCTGCCTGTAGAGCACACAAAACAACACTTTTCACAGTATGCGTGACAACAATCAGTCAGTCAATGTTTCATTTTCTCCACTACATCAGTTCCTCTGATGTCCTTACCTTTCACTGTTTCCCCTGCTCACTCCTGTATTTATTCCACCCGATGGTTGTTTACACTTCAGTTAATGAAGTGGTTACTCTGCTCAGGGATACCACATTCCCGTTTCTGGCTTTGAGTCCCCATCATCAGTTCCACTTCCTCCTTTTTCCTTCTATGTACCAGATTATAACTTTCCAACTCCCTTCAATTCTGAAGAAGAGTCACACTGGATTTGAAGCATTAACTCCGTTACTCTCTCCACAGATTCTAGCGGACCTGCTGTGTTACTCCAGCAATTTCTGTTTTCATTTCTGTTTCCAAAATCTGCATCATTTTGCCTTTCTTTCATAAGGAGGTGGTCAATGACTCTGAGCAAAAGGCCATGGATTTGGTCAAGTTGTTAGACACTACTCAATTAATGCTGTCTTCTTTGTTATAGTCATTGACAGAATGTGGGCATTGCTGGCTAGACCAGCATTTACTGCCTGTCCCTAATCATTGGATCACTACAGTTTGGAAGCAAGCCATTTGGCCCATCAGTTCCACAATGACCCTCTGAAGAGCATCCCACCCAGACTCACCCCTCTATCTTATCTCTGTAACCCTGCATTTCCCATGGCCTATTCACCTAACCTGCACATCTTTGGACTGTGGGAGGAAACCGGAGCACCCGGAGGAAACCCACACAGACACAGGGAGAATGTGCAAACTCCACACAGACAGTCGCCTGCAGCTGGAATCGAACCCAGGTCCCTGGTGCTGTGAGGCGGCAGTACTGACCACTGAGCCATCATACTGCCCTTAATGAGAAGGCAGTTAAGAGTCAACCACATTGCTGTGGGTCTGGAGTCACATGTATGCCAGACTGGGTAAGAATGGCAAACTGCCCTTCCTTAAAGGCCATTAGATGGGATTTTACCTCAGTGGTGGGCATGGGGATAGCTTTTAATTCCAGGTTTTTCCTAAATTGATTTCAAATTTCACCATATGCCATTGTGGGATTTGAATCCATATCGTCAGAACATTAGCCTGAGGTTTTAAAATACAAGTCCAGTGACACTGGCTCCCCTTAACTTCCAAAACATCCTGGTGAGTCCCCATCTCCTTTTAAAATCCTCTTCAGTTCCTGGCTGTGGTTATATCTGATACAGGCTATCTCTCCGCAAACTTCCCATCTCCATTTCTACTCAGTGTCTGCTGCTGTGTCCTAATGTATACCCTGGGCTTTCCTCTGAGAGGTAAAGGGCACTATAAAACAAACTGTGACTAATTGATGTTATTATGGCTCATGGAGACTATTTATTGAGGCAAATATTGAAGTGAGTCAATTGTTGCAGGAGACGATACAGTAAAGCTCCCAGTACAAGTAGAAACAAGACGCTCGTCTGAGTTCCTCAAGATCAATTCAAGGTCACGAAGGAAATATAGACGGCATTAAGTTTAAACCACAGCTGCTGTTTTGTATTGCAGTGAATGTTAGACTGTGTTCTGCAGAGTGTGTTATTATCTCGGATGAAGGTACATTGAGTCTGATTTGTCACTTTTAAAGCTATCTGATCTGTGAGTAGCACTATCCCCAATGTAGAAGGCAGCATAGATAAAAAGAAAGATAAATAAGTCAGAACAATAGCAAAGTCATGGATAGAATGAGACCATTTGGCCCATCATGCCTTACACTAGCCACTCACTTACCCACACTTGGTGCCTTGCAGGTTACAGCATTTTAGGTGCAAATCCAGGTTCTTTCGTGAATAGTTTTTCCATCTCCACCAGACAGGGAGTTCTAGAAACCCATTACCCACCGGATGTCCCTTCTATTCTTTCTATCAGTCACCTTAAATATGTGCCCCTGCCGATTGATGCCTCTGTCTTTCCCGTCCACCATAGCCAGACCACCCCTTAACTAATTCACCCTTCGCCCACTTTTCTGAGGAAGGCAACTCTGGCCTATCCAGTCTTGCCACATACCTGCAATTTTAAACCTCTGGCGATGCCCTTGTAAATCTCCTCTGTAATCTCTTCAGAACATTTATGTCCTTCCTGTAATGTGGTGGCCAGAATTGTGCACACAACTCCAGCTGTGGCCTAACCATTGGCTTGTTTGTTTCCAACATTGCATCCCTGTTCTTATTGAATACCTGTAAACATGCAGAGTAACACCATTAGCATGGGTTCAATTCCCAACCTTGCTGGGTTTACCATGAAGGACTCTCCTTCTCACCCTTCCCCTTGCCTGAGGCATGATGACCCTGAGGTTAAACCACTATCAGTTGCTTCTCTCCAATGAGAGTTTGCTCTGGTGTGCCTATGGTGATTTCAACTTTATTTCCCCTCTCCCCCACCACCTCAATACCTTCCCATTTAATGTGTATTTTCTGACTTTGTGTATCCCACCAAAGCAATAACCTGGCACTTCTTCAGGTTAAATTCCATTTGCCACTTTTCTGCCCATTTACTGTTATCATCCTGTAGCTGACAGACAGCCCCTTCACTGTCAATTACAGAACTGTCACCAAGCAGAAAGAGGCCATTCAGCCCAATGTGCGCTTCAAATTGCATTTTCACTTGGTGCCAATTTGCTGCTTCCTCCTCATTCCCTTTCTATCCAAGTAACCATCCAATTACCTTCTTGAATGCTTTAATTGAACCAACCTCTTTCACATTCCTAGGCAATGTTTTCCTAACCACTTACTGAATGTCAATGTGCGTTTTTTTTCCCCTTCACATTACCCTTGCTTCTTTGGACAACACTCTAAACATCACTCTTACACAAAGCAAGTCCTATCCCCATGACACCCCTTGCCCAGCACTGTGACCTCCTGTAGAGGGAGAGGGGAGGCAGGTCCTGATCCAGCTCAGGCATTGAACCCCAGTCTGTAGGAACCAATCTGATCCCTTCTCCTGTCCACTCATGTGGACCCTTTAAGGAATTTGAGTTACTACGGCAACCTGCATGCCTGTGGCAACATACAATTTACATGCATGTTGCCACTTGGAGCTATGGATGATGACATTCTCTGACCAAGAGACTCTCCCCCTCTCTTTGCCTGCCAGTAGGGTGTGGTGGAAAGATTGCTTTGGGTGCATTATGAACACTTGGTCATCAAGTCCTGGAATGGAACCTGAACCTGGAGCTCTTGTCTTAGAGCAAGGGACAGTGCCCACTGGTCCACAAGGAATGGAGCTACTGTGTTAACTGAAAACATTAAATAATACTGCAAGAATTCAATTCTTCATTTGGAGAATAGTTTATAAATTGTCCCTTGACTGGAAATATCTTAACACAGCAAAAAAAAAGCCAGATTTCAGATTTTGAGTCTCTGCTGTTTTAAAAACCTCAAAGTCAGAGTCCCCAGACAGGAATAAAGCATCTGAGCATCTTTAAGTACATGTGTGTACTGTCATCATTCTGCTGACTCTTTCTGGGTCAGCTCGTTGACAGGGAAATCTGTTGGATTGACAAATGCAAAGTCTCTTGTTGTGTTGGTAAGTGTGTGTGTGTGAGAGCGTGTGCACATGTGCATGTGTGTGACAGTATGAGTGTGCATGCAAGAGTGTGTGAGACAGAGCATGTGTGCGTGTGTGAGTGCATGAGTGAGAGCACGTATGTTTGTGTGAGTGTGTGCATGTGAGGGTGTGTGCATATGTGTATACATGTGAGAAAGTGTGTTGTGTGCATGTGTGAGAGTGTGTATGCATGTGAGAGTGTGAGAATGTGTGTGTACATATCCAAGAGAGAGCATCTGTGTGTATCTGTGCATGTGTGTGTGTGTAAGAGTGTGTGTGCGTGTGTGGGAGAGAGAGAGAGAGTGGGTGTGTGTGTGTAGATATGAGAGAGAGTGTGTGTCTGTGTGCATGCCTGTGTGTATGTGTGTGTGTGAGAGAGAGCATTTATGTATGCGTCTGTGTGTGTGTGGGAGAGAAAGAGTTTGTGTGTCTGTGTGTGTGTTTGCATGAGGGTGTGTGTGTGTGTGTGCATGTGCGTGTGCGTGTGCCTGTGCGTGTACATGTGCATGTGTGTGTTACTGAGGCTGCCTGTATAGTGTATACAGAAAGCAAGGGGGAGAGAGCAATTCACACGGTCAGCAAAGTTGACAGTATGAAGCCGCTGAGGGGAAAGAGAAAGATTAACTGGTGCGTGAAATCCACTGCAATAGCACAAACGTTATCGAGAGGTATTACAGAGGCCTGGGCAGCACAGGAGCTTATTAATTTACTTTATTGATCGGTAATAGTGTGTTGTGCAATCTATGTCATATGGATGTAGAATTATTTGCTACACTTCACAATATCATATTGATCTCGAATAGCAGACTATTGGTTGGAAAATCAGATGAGGTGAAAATTGTTTCTGATGAATGGACACAAATCTGGTCAGTCAACTGAAGCAAACATGCATGGATCTTCAATGAGGTGTACTGCACAGTGTGATGTGACCTCGTGAAATATTGTAGTACCATTTCCTTTTTCATTCATTCACAAGATGAGGGCATCGCTGGCTAGGCAGCATTTATTGCCCATCCCTAACTTCTCAGAGGACAGTTCAGAGTCAACCACATTGCTGTGGGTCTGGAGTCACATGTAGGCCAGACCAGGTAACGATGGTACTTTCCTTCCCTAAAGGACATAAGTGAACCAGATGGGTTTTTCCTGACAATCAGCTTCGGATTCATGGTCATCATTCCAGGTATTTATTAAATTCAAATCCCACAACGTTCCAGGCAGGATTTGAACCCAGGTCCCCAGAACGTTATTTGGGTCTCTGAATTAACAGTCCAGCGATAACTCCACTAGGCCATCACCTCCTCAACATTGTAACTGTGTCTCAAATTGTATAATTATGTCACATGAAGATATTCAGAGAATATTGAATACCCATGTGAAAACAAAATCTGAGGAATACATAGAAGATAGGAGCAGGAGTAGACCATCCAGCCTTTGGACCGGCTCCAATGTTCATTATAATCTTGTATCAGAGATAACGGGAACTGCAGATGCTGGAGAATCCAAGATAACAAAGTGTGGAGCTGAATGAACACAGCAGGACAAGCAGCATCTCAGGAGCACAAAAGCTGACGTTTCGGGCCTAGACCCTGATGAAGTGTCTAGGCCCAAAACGTCAGCTTTTGTGCTCCTGAGATGCTGCTTGTCCTGCTGTGCTCATCCAGCTCCACACTTTGTTATCTTTCATTATAATCTTGGCGGATCATCCAACTTAATAACCTGTTCCTGCTTTTTTCCCATGCCCTTTGGCCCCTATGTCTAGCTCCTTCTTGAAAATATTCAATGTTTTGGCCTCGACTGCTTTCTTCCACAGGATTCCCTCTCCCTCGGTAAAGCCAGCGTGGAGCTTGCACATTCTCCCTGTGTCTGCGTGAGTTTCCTCCGGGTTCTCTAATTTCTTAATACAGTCCAAAGATGTGCAGGTTAAGTGAATTGACCAAGGGAAATGTGGGGTTACAGTGATAGAGTGAGAGTCATGGGTCTGGATGGGCTGCTCTTTGGAGGGTCGGTATGGGCATGATGGGCCGAATGGTCTGCTTTTATACTGTAGGGATTCTATGATTCTATGAATCAGTGTTCTAAGGAAGGATCACCAGACCCAAAACATTAACTCTGATTTCTCTCCACAGATCTGCTGAGCTTTTCCAGCAATTTCTGCTTTTGTTCTCTATGATTCTACAGTGTCTCCTCATCTCAGTCCTAAATGACCTACTCAGTGTCCTTAGACTGTGATCCCTATTTCTGTTCTCACCAGTAATTGGGAACATCTTCTACATTTACCATGTCTAACCCTGTTAGGATTTTATGGATTTCTATGCCATCCCCGATTCAATCTCTCAAATCTTAGCGAGTACAATTCTAACCTGCTCAATCTCTCCTTGTGGACCAGTCCTGCCATCCCAGGAATCAGGCTGTAAACCTTCACTGCACTCTCTCCCTTGTCATAATGTCCTCCCTCAGATAAGGAGACCCAAACCCACACACAATACTCCAGGTGGTGTCTCACCAAGGCCCCTGTACAATTGCAGCAAGACATCCCTATTCCGGTACTCAAATCATCTCAACATGAAGGACAACATACATTTGTGTTCTTTATGGCCTGCTGTTCCTGCATGTTTCCCTTCAGCAACAGAGACACCCAGTTCTCATTACACATCCCTCTCTGGATTTATAGCCATTCTGATAATAATCTGCCTTCCTTAACAGAGTCCTGTCGAGGCTGGGTTGATAAGCATATTCAAGACTGACATAAAGACAATTTTTTAATATCAGTAAGGGAATTCAGGAAAAGACAGGAAAGTGTATTTGAAGATAATCATATCAGCTATGATCAAATTGAATGCTGGAACAGACTCAATGGGCTGAATGGCATCCCTCTACTCTTATGTCTTGCGGTCTAATGAAGCACGAATTGCCAGATACAGTGAGGTTCACTTACTCTAAACATGTCAATGCGACAAAAACAGACATTGCTGGAGAAACTCAGAAGCCTAGGAGCATCTATGAAGAGATAGCACAGTTAAAATCACGGGTCCAGTGACCCTGCTCAGAAACATAGAATCATACAGTCCAGAAAAGGGTCTTCGGCCCATGGAGTATGCACTTCCATGTGGGAAACACCCAACCTCAACCTATCAGAATTAATCTTTCTTTACACCTTCTCAATAGCTGGAACACCATACTCATGCTTTCTGTTCTATTACCCTAAAGTACTGACATAAGGCATGAGTTGTCTGGATAGCACACAAAACAACACTTGTCACTGTATCTCGGTACATGTGACAATAATAAATCCAATCAAGTCATTCCAATTACCAGTACTTGGCCCCTAGCCTTAAATGTTACCAATTTTGAATCCATTTTATCAGATTACAAATTATCAAATTAATGAAACAGAAAGTATCTTCAAGGATGATCTGTAGAGAAAACCTCTTGAGCTTTCAGTTTGACTCTGTATACTCTTGAAAACGCTAACCCATAGCTTTTAGCCTTAAAACCTGAATTTTCCGATTCCAACATATAACAGTCAACATTAAAGCCTTGTGTGGCTGATTGTCCAAAAAAATTCAGAAACAAGGTACAATCTTGGAGTTGTTAATAATTTGATTTAATTGTAAATGTTTAAATACAAATAAAATACTTTATTTGATTTGATTTATTATTATCATATGTGCCAAGGTACAGTGAAAAGTATTGTATTGCATGCTGACTATGAGTACATCAGGATAATAGTACAGAATACAGAATATAGTGTTACATTTACAGAGAATGTACAGAGAAAGATTAATTCTAATATGTCTGATTACAGTAGGGAAGAAGCTGTTCTTAAATCTGTTGAGAGATAGAAAGAACTGCCGATGCTGGAGTCAGAGATAACACAGTGTGGAGCTGGAGGAACACAGCAGGCCAGGCAGCATCAGGGGAGCAGTAAAGCTGATGTTTCGGGTTGGGCCCCATTTCTGAAGAAGGGTCCTTACCCAAAACATCAGCTTTCTTGCTCCTCTGATGCTGCCTGGTCTGCTGTGTTCCTCTAGCTCCACACTATATTATCTATTAAATCTGTTGATATGTGTTTTCAAATTTTTGTACCTTCTGCCTTATGGAAGAGGGTGGAAGAAAATATAACCATAGTGAGTACCGATCAATAAGTGCTTAAAATACTTCTACTTTGTTTCTATTTATTTGAATCACTAAGAAGATCAGATGAATCTGAATTGTGTTAACAGGGTTGGTTTCCACTTGACTCCATTGTGACAGTCTTCTTTGGATTTTACATGGGCCCCAATTAAGCACAGGTATTAAAGCCCTCAAAAACATTAACCATGTCAAAATGAATCTAATGGTTCTTGGCTTTAAAAAAGGGCCTCAGAAATGTGATGTTTGTACATGTATATACCGCAGTTATGGTATTGGGTAACTTGAAGGACATCCATTACACAAATTGCATTGACACCCATTGAGGCTTGGTGCCCAGTGCATGGAATTTCCACCAACACTGAAGACAGCTGTGTCTGGAGTCAATCAGAATAAGGTCCAGTGTGTTGGTTCCAGTTTGACAGACAGTGAGATGGAAGAAACAGAAACAGAAATTATTTGAAATTCTTAGCAGGTCTGGCAGCATCTGTGGACAGGAATCAGATTTAATGTTTCGGGTGCAGCAACTCTTCCCCAGAACTCAATGGGTTCATCTGGGTACTCTGAGACCAGAAGATAATGGAGCCAAATTTGGCCATTCAGCCCCTTGAGTCTGCTCCACCATTGAATTGTAACGGATATGTTTCTCAATTCCATTCTCTTACCTTCTCCTCATAGCCTTTGATCCCCCTAGTAATCAAAAAATCTGTCTCTGCCTTAAATACGCTCAGTGACTTGCCCTCCACAGCCTCTTGCAGCAATGAGTCCCACAGATTCACCACCCTCTGGCTGAAGTAATTCCTCCTCTTCTCAGTTCCAAAGGATTGTCCCTTCATTCTGAGGCTGTGCCCTTGGCACCTCGTCTCTCCTATTCGTGGAAACATCTTCATCATATCTACTCTACCCAGGCCTTACATTATTCTGTAAATTCAATCAGATTTTCCATTATCCTTCTAAACTCCATTGAGTACAGACAGTGTCCTCAATCTCTGTTCGTATGATATGCCCTTCAGCCTTGAGGCCATTCTTATAAATCTCTTCTGGACCCCCTCCAATGCCAGCACATATGGAACCCAAAAGTGCACACAATATTCTAAGCGCGGTCTGACCAGAGCCTAATGCAGCCTCAGCAGTACATCTCTGCTCCTGTGAATTGAATGCTAAAATTGCATTTGCCTTCTGAACTGCTGATTGCACCTGAATGTTAACTTTAAAAGAATCCTAATTAGGACTCCCGAGTCCCTTTGTGCTTCAGATTTCCAAAGTCATGTAGAAAATAGCCTCTGCCTTTGTTCCAACAAACAAAGTACATAACCTCACACTTTCTGACATTGCATTCCATCTGCTACAAAGGAGAACAGAAAGAATTTTTCACTTCATTATCAGACTAGAGCAGGAATGCTGACTCTTTATAGGTCAATCCATTTGAGATTTGGGATTGCGAGTATTCCACTCAAAACCATCTGTGCCTGTCCCATGAGCAAAACACTATCCTCCTAATCTTTTAGGCATGGGAATGAGAGTCTCCGTGCTCACTGGAGCAGTCCTTGTGGTTTGGGAAATGACAGGGAATGGCAGAGGGCAGCGATAGAAACATGGCAAGCAGAGCTACTGCATGGAGAGCTGGATAACCCTGACAGTGACCTGTGCTGTGGCCTGGGAAGGTAGCAGGCAATGAGGAAGCTTGGCTCCTGTAGAGAGATAGATTCAAGATCAGAAAGCGAAAGACTCATGCTAGGTTATTGATAGAATGACAGAATTCTGTCAGTTAGTTACCACTTCATTAGGAAGTTTAAAAAAAGGCAAACAAAAAATGCTTTTCTAAATTTTGTTCACAGGATATTAAAAAGTAGAAAAATTGTCTTCCCAGTTGAGGTCAGGTGTGGGAAGTTCAAAGGGTCAAAATGGCAAGGACTGATTAGGGATAGTCAACATGACTTTGTGCATGGAGAAATTGTGCCTCAACAACTTAATTGAGATTTTTGAAGAAGTAATGAAAAGGATTGATGAGGGAAGAGTGGTGGACGTGATCTATATGGACTTCAGTTAGGTATTCGACAAGGTTCCTCATGTAGACTGGTTAGCAAGGTTAGATCACATGGAATTCAGGGAAGACTAGCCCTTTGGATACAGAACTGGCTGGAAGGCAGAAGACAGAGGATGGTGGTGTAGGGTTGCTTTTCAAACTGGAGACCTGTGACCAACGGTGTGCCACAAGTATCAGTGCTGGGTCCACTATTTTTTGTCATGTATATAAATATTTGGATGTGAACATGGGAGGTAGAGTTGGTCATTTTGCAGATGGCACCAAAATTGGAGGTATAGTGGGCAGTGAAGAAAGCTACCTCAGAGTACAATGGATCAGATAATACAGTGGGCCAAGAAGTGGCAGACTGAGTGTGATTTAGAAAAATATGAGATGCTGCGTGTTGGAAAGGCAAATCAGGGAAGGACTTATGGATTTAATGGTAACGTCCTTAGGAGTGTTTCTGAACAAACAGTCCTTGGAGTGTAGGTTTATAGTTCCTTGAAAGTGGAGTCCAAGTTAAACAGGACAGAGAAGAAAGTGCTTGGTACGCTTACCTTTATTGGTCAGTGCATTCAGTATAGGAGTTGGGAGGTCATATTGCGGTTGTACAGGACATTGGTTAGACCACTTTTGGAATAGTGCATGTATTTTCTCATCTTCCTGCTATAGGAAGGATGTTTTGAAATTTGAAAGGGTTCAGAAAAGATTTACAAGGGTATTGCTGGGTTTAGGGGGCTTGAGTTCTAGGAGAGGCTGAATAGGCTGGGGCTATTTTCCCTGGGGCATTGGAGGCTGAGGGGTGACTTTATGGAGGTTTATAAAATCATGAGGGGCATGGAGAGGGTGAATAGGCAAGGTCTTTTCCTGGGGGTAGGAGAGTCTAAAACCAGAGGGGCATAGGTTTAAGTTGAGAGGGGAAAGATTTGAATGGGACCAGAGGCCAACTTTTTCACACAGAGGGTGATACGTGTATGGAACGAGCTGCCAGAGGAAGTGGTGGAGGCTGGTACAGTTACAGCATTTAAAAGGCATCTGGATGGGTACATGAATAAGAAGGGTTTGGAGGGATATGGGCCAAATGCTGGAAAATGGGAGTAGATTAATTTAGGATATCTGGTCGGCATGGACAAGTTCCTGTGCTGTAAAATTCTATTCCTCTATGACTCGATGAAATATGAGGAGCAAGCCTTTTAGTACAGAGAGTGGTAGGAGTGTGGAACACACTGCCAGGGGTGGTGGTGGAGGCAGATAGGATCGGGGCATTTAAGGGACTTTTAGATAAGCACATGAATATGCAAGGAATGGAGGGATATAGACCAAAGACGGGCAGAAGGAAATAGTTTCATTTGGCGTCATGTTTGGCACAACATTGTGGGCCAAAGGGCCTGTTCCTGTGCTCTAGTGTTCTATGTTCTATGATTCAAAGATGGTAGTGAGATACCTGTGTGCAGTAGGTAGTCACATGGAGCATTCAAACAGGGAACAACAGTAAACCACACGTCCTTTCGAGCCTGCCCCAACATTCAATAAGATCAAGGCTGATCTGATGTTAACCCTAACCCTACGCTCCTGCATATCCCCAATATTCTTTTATCCCCTTGGTCATCAAGAATCTTTCTCCCTCAGTCTTAAAAATATTTAAAGATTCTACATCCATGGCCTTTTGACGAAGGGAATTCCAAACATTCACAATCCTTCCAGAGAGAAAATATTTTGTCATCTCAGTTGAAAATGAGTGCCCTGTTATTTTTTAACTATGACCCCTAATTCTACAGTCTCCCACGAGGGGAAACATTCTCTACACCTCCATCCAGTCAAGTTCCCTCAGCATCTTATTTGTTTCAGTTGACACACCTCTACCTCTTCTAATTTCCAGATGATAAAAGTCAGGGCTGCCTAACCTTTTCTAATTTGGCAATCTGTTCATTCCTCATCTTAATCTAGTAAACCTTCTTTGAGCTGCTTCCAAAGCATTAGTATCCTCTGCATATACAGTGACCAGTACTGTACACAGTGCTCAAGATGTGGGCTTACCATGTAGAATTGAAGCATAAACCCTCTACACTTGCATTCAGTTCCCCTCAAGTAAACCATAAGACCATAAGACATAGGAGTGGAAGTAAGGCCATTCGGCCCATCAAGTCCACTCCGCATTTAAATCATGGCTGATGGGCATTTCAACACCACTTCCCTGCACTCTCCTCATAGCCCTTGATTCCTTGTGAGATCAAGAATTTGTCGATCTCTGCCTTGCAGGCATCTAACGTCTCGGCCTCCACTGCATTCTGTGGCAATGAATTCCACAAGCCCACCACTCTCTGGCTAAAGAAATGCCATCTCATTTCAGTTTTAAATTTACCCTCTCTAATTCTAACGCTGTGCTCACAGGTCCTAGTCTCCCCGCCTAACAGAAACAACTTCCTAGCGTCCACCCCTTCTAAGCCATACATTAGTTTGTAAGTTTCTATTAGATCTCTCCTCGACCTTCTAAACTCTAATGAGTA
This sequence comes from Stegostoma tigrinum, assembly GCF_030684315.1. Classification (NCBI taxonomy): domain Eukaryota; kingdom Metazoa; phylum Chordata; class Chondrichthyes; order Orectolobiformes; family Stegostomatidae; genus Stegostoma; species Stegostoma tigrinum. The sequence goes on along the minus strand of NC_081392.1, from coordinate 19,776,181 downwards.
CAATCCCAGGATCCTTAGCCGTTCATCGTACATTAAACCTACCATTCCAGGGATCATCCGTGTGAATCTCCGCTGGACACGCTCCAGGGCTAGTATGTCCTTCCTGAAGTGTGGGGCCCGAATTGGACACAGTATTCTAAATGGGGCACAACTAGAGCTTTATAAAGTCTCAGAAGCACATCACTGCTTTTATATTCCAACCCTCTTGAGATAAACGACAACATTACATTCGCTTTCTTAATTACGGACTCTACCTGCAAGTTAACTTTTAGCGAATCCTGGACCAACACTTCCAGATCCCTTTGTACTTCTGCTTTATGAATTTTCTCACCATTTAGAAAATAGTCCATGCCTGTATTCTTTTTTCCAAAGTGCTAAACCTCACATTTACTCACATTGAATTTCATCAGCCATTTCCTGGACCACTCTCCTAAACTGTCTAAATCTTTCTGCAGCTTCCCACCTCCTCAGTACTACTTGCCTGTCCACCTATCTTCATATCATTGGCAAACTTCGCCAGAATGCCCCCAGTCCCTTCATCCAGATCATTAATAATATAAGGTGAACGGCTGCGGCCCCAACACTGAACCCTGCGGGACACCACTCGTCACCGGTCGCTATTCCGAAAAAGAGCCTTTTATCCCAACCCTCCACCTTCTGTCAGACAGCCAATCCTCAATCCAAGCCAGTAGCTCACCTTGAACACCATGGCCCCTCACCTTGCTCAGCAGCCTCCCATGAGGCACCGTATCAAAGGCCTTTTGGAAGTCTAGATAGATAACATCTACAGGGTTTCCCTGGTCTAACATACTTGTTACCTCTTCAAAGAATTCTAACAGGTTTGTCAGGCACGACCTCTCCTTACTAAAACCATGCTGACTTGTTTTAATCTGACCCTGCACTTCCAGGAATTTAGAAATCTCATCCTTGACAATGGATTCTAGAATTTTACCAACTACTGAGGTTAGGCTAATCGGCCTATAATTTTCCATCTTTTGCCTTGATCCTTTCTTAAACAAGGGGGTTACAACAGCCATTTTCCAATCATCTGGGACGTTCACAGACTCCAGTGACTTTTGAAAGATCACAACCAAAGCCTCTGCTATTTCCTCAGCCACCTCCCTCAGAAGTCTAGGATGTAGCCCAAAGGGGCCAGGAGATTTATCAATTTTTAGACCCTTTAGCTTTTCTAGCACTTTCTCTTTTGTAATGCCTACCATACTCAACTCTGCCCGCTGACTCTCCCTAATTGTTGGCATACTACTCATGTCTTCCACTGTGAAGACTGACGCAAAGTACTTATTAAGTTCTTCAGCTATTTCCTTATCTCCCATCGCTAGCCTTCCAGAATCAATTTGGTGCGGCCCAATATCTACTTCTGCCTCTCGTTTGTTTCTTATGTATTGAAAGAAGCTTTTACTATCATTTCTAATATTACTAGCTAGCCTACCTTCATATTTGATCCTCTCCTTCCTTATTGCTCTCTTTGTTATCCTCTGTTTGTTTTTGTAGCCTTCCCAATCTTCTGATTTCCCAGTGCTCTTGGCCACTTTATAGGCTGTCTCTTTTTCTTTGATACATTTCCTGACTCCCTTTGTCAGCCATGGCTGTCTAATCCCACCCCAGGTAATCTTTCTTTTCTTTGGGATGAACCTCTGTACTGCGTCCTCAATTACACCCAGAAACTCCTGCCATTGTTGTTCTACTGTCTTCCCCGCTAGGCTCTGCTTCCAGTCGATTTTTGTCAATTCCTCTCTCATGCCCCTGTAATTACCTTTATGTAACACAGTGCATCCGATTTGGCCTTCTCTCTTTCAAACTGCAGACTGAACTCTACCATATTATGATCGCTGCTTCCTAAATGTTCCCTTACTTTAAGATCTTTTATAAAGTCTGGCTCATTACATAGCACTAAGTCCAGAATAGCCTGGTCCCTTGTGGGCTCCATCACAAGCTGTTCCAAAAAGCCATCCTGCAAACATTCCGTGAATTCCCTTTCTTTGGATCCACCGGCAACATTATTTACCCAGTCCACCTGCGTATTGAAATGCCCCATGATCACGGTGACCTTGCCTTTCTGACATGCCCTATCTATTTCTCGGTGCATCTTGTGCCCCTGATCACTGTTAGGAGGTCTGTACATAACTCCCATTATAGTTTTTTTGCCTTTGTGGTTCCTCAATTCCATCCACACAGATTCCACACCCTCTGATCCTATGTTATTCAGTGCCATAGATTTAATTTCACTCTTAACTAACGAGGCAACCCCCTCCCCCTCTGCCCACCTCCCTCTCTTTTTGATATGTTGTGAATCCTTGGATGTTTAACTGCCAGTCCTGAACTCCCTGCAACCGTACGTCTGTGATGCCTACCACATCATAATCATTCAAGAGGATTTGTGCTGTTAATTCATCTACTTTGTTGTGAATACTATGAGCATTTAGATAAAGTGCCTTAATGCTAACTTTCTTAACATTATCAGAGAGATTGGAAATCCTAAGATGTCTTCAGCTATCCTTCCTCTTTGCTGTATTCCTGGTCTGCCTTGAGCTTAAACCCACAACATTCTATTAGCTTATGAGATTTATACAAAAGAACACTCAGATCCCTCTGCATTTCAAAGTTTTTCAACCTCTTACCATTTAGATATTAAGCACTTTTTAAATTTTTTCTGCTAGATCGGGCAATTTCACATATTGTATGCTATTTGTTAAATCTTTGCCCATTCTCTTCACCTACCTATACTCCTTTGTAGGATCCTTATGTTCTCTTCACAACTCACCTTTCTACCTATCATTATCTCATCGGAATTCTAACACAGGTGCCCAGGATCTCTGGATTAACAAAATAAAAACCGGAAGAACTGCAGGTGCTGTACATCAGAAACAAAAACAGAAGTTGCTGGAAAAGTTCATCAGGTCTAGTAGCATCTGTGAAGAGAAATCAGAGTTAATGTTTCGGGTCGAGTGACCCTTCCTCAGAACCATTCTGCTGACCAGGCCTGCTGAGCTTTTCCAGCAATTTCTGCTCGTTGTCTCAGGATTAACAGTCCAGTGATAATACCATTAGGCCATCACGTCCCTTACCTTAGTGAGACTGCAACCCATGTCTTTAGAATATTAGCCTGAAACTCTGGATTACTAGCCTAGTGACTCCATTGTCTCCCCCGTGTTTCCTGGTATGTGGCACAGCGTGAGAGTAGTTTGAGGTGGTTTGCTGCTACTAATCCTCACTTATCATCTACTTTCTCTGCGTTTGTATCAGATTTACAACATCCACAGTACCTTGCTTTTATTTCCATGAATCCATAAGACATGGAAGCAGAAGCAAGCCATTCAGCCCATTGAGGTTGCTCTACCATACAATGAGATCATGGCTGATTTGGTAATCCTCAAATCCACTACCCTGCTTTACCCTCATAACCCATGATTCCTTTATTGATTACAAATCTATCTCAGTCTCCAATATACTTATCAGCCCCAGTCTCTACAACCCTCTGTGATAAAGAATTCCACTGGCTCACTAACCCCTGCAAGAAGAAATTCCTATTCATCTTCGTCTTAACTGTGCTGGCTCAGTGGTCAATATTGCTGCCTCACAGTACCAGGGACTTCCCATCCACCCTTAGATGATGTCTGCGTGGCGTTTCTCCCCATCTCTGTGGGAGTTTCCTCCGGGCAGTCTGGTTCCCTCCCACAGTCCAAAATTGTGCAGGTTAGAATGGGTTGGCCATGCAAAATTGCTTACAGTGTCCAGGGATGTGCAGGCTAGGTGGGTTAGCTGTGGGAACTGTGGAATTACTGGGATTAGGTAGGAGGATGGGTCTGAGGAGGGAACCGTGCTTCATCAAAACATCAGGATAGGCCTGTATTCTTGACCAAAATGGAATGAGGAAGCTTAAACAACGTCAAATTAATCCTCTTTGAGTCGTTGTTGCAATTAATAATTGCATTTTTTACCCAAAGGAGACTATTGCAAACCCTGTGTAACATCCTTATTTTCTGAAATTCTGTAATTGTGTGCTACTTCAGCACTTAGAGTGTCTTTGAGAAGTAATGGCGTACTTATAAAAGCTGTCACTTCCATTAAGTTCAACGCTGTATAGTCTACGTCTGACCTTGAATCTGCTACAATGTGTTAATCTTTCTCTATTTCTTCTCAATGTGCTGATTAAGCTTATTATGTAAAGCTATTTTGAACCTGAATCATTGCAATAAAGCTTGCAATCTGCTGTTCCTCAAACTTGTATTCTTGCATTGACGAATGTTGTCTTAAATCGAACAACTGTCAAGCTCTATAGCAGTCCTATTCATTTTCTAGCCTTTTGTTTAACTTCTCTAGTACTTTATGATTGTATTAAATGCCTCAATAAAGCATTAAATTGTATCACTAGGTCTTCTATGGTGAAATTTTTCAAGCTTTCTGACACATGTTTCTTTGTAGCATCGTATCTCAGTGCTGTTTACTGGGCTCTCCCACTATTTTCATGCTTTTCCCACCTTTCTTACAAAGATCGAACGGTTGTTACCCCATTTTTCTGGAGTTTTCACACATTCCGTTTAAAGGGTGACAGGGTGGCTCAGCGGTTAGCACCACTGCCTCAGAGTGCCAAGGATCTGAGTTCAATTCCAGCCTCAGGCAACTCTCTGTGTGCGGTTTGCATGTTCTCTCTGTGTCTGTGCATTTTCTCTGGGAGCTCTGGTTTCGTCCCACAGTCCAAAGATGCAAAGGTTAGGGTGGATTGGCCATGCTAAGTTGCGTATAGTGTCACAGGGATGTGGAGGCTGGGTGGATTAGCCATAGACAATGTCAGGGTGTGCGTCTGGGTGGGATGCTCTTCAGAAAGTTAGTGTGGCCTGCTTCCATGCTGTAGGAATTCTATGATTCAAAGGTGGAGCTTTCTCAGTTCCCCCTGCATAAAATTGACATTTTCCTGCCTCTCAGTCTAAAATACCAAGAACTTCCTTCTATACAAATGTTTACCTGACTGTCTGTGGATGCTTGCTTAATAACTCTTGATACCAAAACTGTGGCTTCATTGCTGAGACCCAGTCCTTTTAAAGCTGAAGTTATTTCCTGTTTTTTCTTGTGCTGGACTCTCTCACAAGATTTCTTTAAACTTGCTTGATGTCAGCTGCCTGGTTCTGTAGCTTCTGCTTACTTTTCCTTTATGTCCCTCTCAATGTTCCTTGCAGCGGAAATTGCAAAACTAAATGCTGATGGCAGCAATGTTTGTTGTTAGAGGCAAGAACTCCCTTCCACAGTCCCTTGATTTCCCTTTCTGTTTTCCATAAAGTTTTTCCTTTTTCCTGTTTGGATCTCCAACATTATCTCCTGGAGTCTGCTTTTCGACCTCCTTTTACTAATACCTTTATATTATCAAAAGGTACGGATGGATTTTCCAAGCCCATACACCTGCCCAGCTTCATAGAATCCCTAGAGTTTGGAAACACGTCATTCAGCCCAACAATGACCCTCTAAACAGCATCCCACCCAGACCCACCCCTTTCCCCATACCTGTAACCTGCGTTTTTCCATGGCTAACCCACCTAGCCTGCACATCCCTGGGCACTATGGGGCAATTTCCCAGGGCCAATCCACCCAAACCTGCACATCTTTGGACTGTGGGAGGAAACTGGAGCACCTGGAGGAAACCCACACAGACACGGGGATAATGTGCAAACTCCACACAGACAGTCACCTGAGGGTGGAACGGAACATGTGTCCCTGGTGCTGTGAGATAGCAGTGCTAACCCCTGAGCTACTATGTCACACCTTTTACAGATGTAGTTTTGCCTTTGCAGTATTAAGCTTGCATGTTTCTGCTTCCATAGCTACCGTTGTCTCTCTTTCTCTGTCTCTGTCTATGTTTTTCTTTCTACTGACAATCACATTATAGCTCCTGATGGTCTGTGTCTTCTGAATGTGATAATGCTCTTTAAATGACAAAATTTATTTCATGTTTTTATTTCCTTTCCTGGCCCCGGATTTCTTCATCTTGTGGTCTGACTATCTGTTCTACCCAGCTGACACAATAGTGTGTTTTTCCAGATGAACATTGCTGGCACGTTGTAGCACTTTCCACCTCTACCACTGTGTCATACTGGCTAAGGGATATTTAAGATGGCACACTCTCTCTTCTGAGGAAGGGTCACTGGACCTGAAACATTAACTCCGTCCTTTTCCTCTACAGGTGCTGCCAGACCTCCTGAGCTTTTCCAGCATCTCGGTTTTTGTTTTGACACTGTCGCCAATCCTGCTTTGATATTTCCTGTGTCTTTGACCTATCTATTAATTAATGATGGAGGATACGCCAACATAGAATATTTACAGAAGGTGCTATGTTCTTTAATACTAAGGAGATTTATTGCATAATAGCAATAAGTTCAATTCTATTCTCTCGGTCATATTGACGAGGACTGTCGGAACCTTGTACATCAGCTCTTACTGAAAGCTCAAGTAGGGCTCCCTGTCTCCATATGCAAACTGTGTGTGACATCAGTAGAATGCATGGAGCCAACGTTATGTACATTAACCCCTTCAAGACCATCACCCAGTGACAGTGGAGGAATGGGGAGATATTTCCAAATCAGTATGGTTACAGGCAGAAACAGTTTGTTTCCAAAGTGAGGCTTTGCAGACTGGGATGTCCTAGCTGATAAAGCAAGTCAGTCCCGACTGTCAAAAGAAAATGAGATAACTTTTGGAAATGAGAAAGGGGCACATGATTGGGGGACATTTTCTCAGAGGCAAAATAACCAAAACAGCCTGCTCCTGCACAGCATTGATCAATGAATTGATGATTTTTTTGTCTAACAAAAGTGGTGAGTGGAGGGATGGATGCACACTATGAATTGTTTGCATTCACTTGCGAAAGTGCAGCCACCCACCCAGGGTGTAATTGCCAAGGGGAAATTACCTGCTCATCCCTATCTTCAACAGGAATAGTGGGAATCTCTCTATAGTGCTGCAAAAATGCTCCCACAGTCCACCTCAGCAGATTGGCTTCACATAAAATAAACATAAAGACCTGCAGATGCTGGAAATCTGAAGCAAAAGCAGGGCTTTCTGGAGAAATTCACCAGGTCTGGCAGCACCTGTGGAGAGAGAAACTGAGTCACTGTTTCAATGCCACCTCTGAAGGATGGTCACTGAACTCAAAACATTACCTTTGTTTTCTCTCCTCAGTCGCTGCCAGATCAGCCTCAATGCCTTTTTTATCAATGGCCTTACTGGCTGTCAGTGAGTTTCATTTGTCTATCCCTTACCTGTCTCTATGCCAGTCGTGGAAGCAGGCCCTTCAACCCATTAAGCCCACACTGGCCCTCTAAATAGCATCCCAGCCAGACCTGCCACATCCCTGCAACCCCACATTTTCCCCACGGCTAAACCACCTAATCTTAAAATCCCTGGACACTACGCGTAATTTCCCATGGCCAATTCATTCTAACCAGCACATCTTTGGACTGAGGGAGGAAACTAGAGCATCCAGAGGAAACCCACGTAGGGAAAATGTGCAAACTCCACGGGATATAATCAGAACCCTGGCACTATGAGGCAGCAGTGCTACTCACTGTGCCACCCTAGGCACTAGAATAAATGAGATCTGCATGTGGAGCTTTGCTGAGTTTTTTTGGGGAAGGGTTAGAATTTGACGTCACCAGTTGACACAATGAGGAGCATTCACCTTGTTTCACTTTCACAGGAACCATGACAAGACTCGTCACAGGGTAACTCATGAATAAAGATAATGTATCAATATGTTGAGGAACCAACTCAAGAGGAAGCCATTCTAGACTGGGTATTATGTAATGAAAGAGGGTTCAATTAGCAACCTTGTGGTGTGAGAGTCTTTGGGGAAGAGTGACCATAATATGGTAGAATGCTTCATTAAGATGGAGAGTGACACAGTTAAATCTGAGACTAGGGTCTTGAACTTAAAGGAAGCTGACTTTGATGGTAAGAGGCATGCATTGGCCAGGATAAGCTGGTCAAGGATACTTAAGGATTGACAATGGGCAGACAATAGCAGACACATGGGTGAACATCAACAATTATACTGTCTGGCATATGAGTAAAACTGAGAAGGAGGCTCAACCATCGCTAACAAGGGAAATCAGGGATAGCGTTAAAGCCAAGAAGGAAGCATATACATTGGCCAGAAAAAGCAGCAAACCTGAGGACTAGGAAGAATTTATAATTCAGCAGAGGAGGACAAACGGTTTAATTCAGAAGGGGAAAATAGAATATAAAAGTAAGCTAGAGGAACATGTGAATATAAAAAGGCTGGTGAACACAAATGTACATACCTTGAAGTTAGAAACAGGTGAATTCATAATGAACAATAAAGAGACGGAGGACCAGTAGAACAAATCCTTTGGATCTGTCTTCACTAAGGAGGACACAAATAACCTTCAGGAAATGCTAAGGGACAGAGGGTCAAGCATTAAGGAGAAACTGAAGGAAATCCTTATTAGTCAGGAAATGGTGTTGGGGAAATTGATGACATTAAAACTCAGTAAGTCCCCAGGGCCTGGTGCTCTGCTTCCCAGAGTACTTAAGGAAGAGGCCCTAGAAATAGAGGACGCATGGGTGATCACTTTCCAGCATTCTACAGAGTCTGGAGGCATGGATTGGAGGGTAGTATTGTAACACCACTCTTTTAAAATGGAGAGAGAGAAAAAATGGGGAATTATAGACCCGACATCTGTGGTGTCAATTATTAAGGATGTAATAAATGAGCATTTGGAAAACAATTACTGAATTATTCCTAATCAGCATGGATTCATTAAAGGAAAATCATGTTTGACAAATCATCCGGAATTTTTTGAGGACGTGACCAGTATAGTGGGCAAAGGTGAATCAATGCATGTTGTATTTCTGGACTTTCAAAAGGCTTTTAACTAGGTGCCACTCAAGAGATTAGTGTGAAAAATTAAAGCTCATGGTATTGGGGGTGATGTATTGACATGGATAGAGAACTGGTTGGCAGGCAGGAAGCAGAGAGTTAGAACAAACGGGTCCTTCTCAGAGTGGCAGGCAGTGACAAGTGGGTTCGGTGCAGGGACCCCAACTGTTCACAATATACATTAATGATTTGGATGAAAGAATTGAATGCAATATCTCCAAATTTGCAGATGACCCTATGCTGGGTGGCAGTTTGTGCTGTGAGGAGGATGCTAACAGGCTGCAGGGTGACTTGGACAGGCTGGCTGAGTGGGCAAATGTAATATAACGTGGATAAATGAGGTTATCCACTGTGGTCACAAAAACAGGAAGGCAGGTAATTTTCAGAATGAAGCAGTTCAGTAGAAGGTGAGGTGCAATGAGACCTGGGTGTCATGGTGGTGTTGCAGATACAGCAGGCGGTGAGGAAAGTAAGAGAATTTGAGTATCAGAGTAAGGCTGTCTTGCTGCAGTTATACAGGACCTTGGCGAGGCCACCCCTTGAGTATTGTGTGCAGTTCTGATCTCCTAGTCTGAGGAAAGACATTCTTACTACTGAGGGAAGGTTCAGCAGACTGATTCCCGGTTGGCAGATCTGATATATGGAGAAAAATTGAATTGATTAAGCTCATATTTGCTGGAATATCGAAGAATGAGGGGCCTCCCATGGAAACATATAAAACGCTGATGGAACTGGACAGGCTGGATGTGGGAATAATGTTCCCAATGTTGGGGAGGTCCACACTAGCGGTCACAGCCTAAGAATAAGGGGTAAAACATTCAGGATTGAGATGAGGAAGAATATCTTCACTCAGAGAGTTGCGAACCTATTGAATTCTCTCCCACAGGAAGCTGTTGGGGCCCAGTTCATTAAATATATTCAAGAGGGAGCTGGATGTAGACCTTGCTGCGAAAGGGATTGAGGGGGATGGAGAAAAAGTGGGAATCCGGATACTGAAATTGCACAATCAACAATGATCATATTGAGTGATGATGCAGGTTTAAAGGGCCGAGTGGCCTACTCCTGCACTTATTTTCTATGTTTCTCAGTAAGAAACAATTAAACCTTCTCCAGCAACATGCCAGCGCTTTGCTAGTAAATACCAGGCCGATATTGGAAGATGTTTTGAGTCAGTTAGAGATCACCATGATTATTTTATTGGCCCTCCACATCCTTCATTCAGAAACTAATGTTCTGTATTGAAAGTAATGACAGACAAATGACCAGGGGCTGGGTGCGATGTGATTGAGGTGGATTCACCAGATCTCTGATGAAGAAAACTTCAGCTGCAGAATTATTTAACCAGTTACAAAGCGGCCAACAGCTAGTATTGAAGTACCAGCCAATTCCCTGCAAGCAACGAGAGCAAAGAGAAGCACTGAGGCACTTACGGGTCAACCAAGTGTCAATCATGTGTGTCTTGGAATGTGAGTATATGTAGAAAGCACGCTGACTTGGATTTCTGCTTTGTAATCAATATAATCGAATCATGGAATATTAAAGCCCCTTCAGCCCATTGAGTCTTTGCTGGTTCTTTCAAAAAGCAACCCAGTTCGTCTCACTTCCCTACTCCCTTTCCTTCTCATTGTAATTATTTTCACCTTCAAGCATTTTCTAAGTTCTCTTTAGAAGGTGAAACTCCATGAGACTCCACCAACCTTATCAGACAGTACATTCCAAAGCCCCACCACTCATTGTCCCTGGTTATTGACAGTCCCAGCTATTGCTTTCTGTTTACTCTGCCTTTCGGAAAAACCAGAGTTTAAACCTCTATCGAATCTTCTCTGCTCCAAGGAGAAGATTCCCAGTTTCCGTAGTTAATCTATGTCACTTCAATCCCTGAAACCTGGAATATTTCAAGGAAACTGCTCTTCTGTCACTTCTCCAAATCCCAGTTCACCAGCTGGATCCGAATTAGGTTTTGGTGAAACTCAGTGGTGTTTGTGCTGCTTCTATTTATAAAACACAGAATCCCATTTTTTTTTAAAATTAGCTTGTTAATCTATCCACACACCTTCAAAGATTTATGCACTGACACTCCCAGGGCACTCTCTCTCTCTCGTACACACACACACACACACACACACACACACACACACACACACATTTCCTCACTCACAGTCACATATACTCATGCACACATACACACGCTCACATATACTCACTCTCTCTCTCACTCACACACACACACAAACACAAATCACACATATACTCTCTCTCACACACACAGATGCTCACTTTTTCTTTCACATATACTCACATACTCACTCATACACAATATACCTGCACACACAATCTCTCTCTCACACACGCACACACACGCACACAGACACACACGTTGTGAATGTTTTCTAATCAACTTACGCAGAAATTATTACTAAGACGACCTGACTCAAAGGTAAGGAAATTGCCAGTGTTACACGAGAGGGTCCTTGCTTTAGAATCCTACCATTAAACTTCTGTGATCTCTCCCTATTGTCTCCTCATGCATTGAATTTCATGGCCGCCTTTCCGTTCTTCCATTGATTTGCTTATGTCCTTTCTATATCCATTCCTATCCCCTTCACTGTCTACTACACGTCCTAGTTTCATGTTGTAGTCATGTGTGCTCGACAGTCTTACAGAGTGAGCAACAGCAAGGTTTATCGAACATAGCTATAAACAGAAGATTGAAAACGAAGATATCTTATCTGGAGTCCCACAGGCCCAGACTCCAGTTCCAACTCATCTGTCATCACCATGATTTGACCCCTTTTGGAAATGCTCAAAATTACCCTTAGAGCAAAGGCATGATTAACCCCTTATTCTTCATGTTACTTGCAAACTTCAGAATTATGCCCTGACCCTCAAGTCCGTATCATTGATGCATGAGCCTGTTCTCTCGGTGCTGGACTTTACTGGGATCACAAACATTTTTGAAATCTGAATAACAGCACCCTGATCACCTCCACAGTGAACGACCCCAGGCACTTCAATTCCTTCCCAAGACATCAGGTTCTCTCAGACTACAATGGGTTTGGATGGTCTATGCTGCAGCGCTTCTCTCAAGTGGCAATCCTGGAATGCAACCAATTCTCCAGAGGAGGCTGTGCCAGTTCTCTGTCCAGCCTCACCACCATCCACTCAGTCATGGTCTGTGATATCCCAAGATTCTGCTAATATTCTGAAATGTGGCCTCCCACTGTATTATAGCGCTAAGCCATTCCATAAGACCATAAGGCCATTCAGCCCATCGAGTCTACTCCACCATTTAAATCATGGCTGATGGGCAATTCAACTCCACTTCCCAGCACTCTCCCTGTAGACCTTGATTCCTTGTGAGGAATTCCAAGAATTTATCAATCTCTGCCTTGAAGACATTTAAAGTCTCGGCCTCCACTGCGCTCCGTGGCAATGAATTCCACAGGCCCACCACTCTCTGGCTGAAGAAATGTCTCCTCATTTCAGTTTTAAATTTACCCCCTCTAATTCTAAGGCTGTGCCCACGGGTCCTAGTCTCCCTGCCTAACGGAAACAACTTCCCAGCATCCACCCCTTCTAAGCCATACATTATCTTGTAAGTTTCTATTAGATCTCCCCTCAACCTTCTAAACTCTAATGAATACAATCCCTGAATCCTTAACCATTTATCATACGTTAAACCTAACATTCCAGGGATCATCCGTGTGAATCTCCACTGGACACGCTCCAGTGCCAGTATGTCCTTCCTGAGGTGTGGGGCCGAAAATAGGACACAGTATTCTAAATGGGGCCTAACTAGAGGCTTATAAAGCCTCAGAAGCACATGGCTGCTTTTATATTCCAACCCTCTTGATATAAACGACAACATTACATTCGCTTTCTTAATCACGGGCTCTACCTGCAAGTTAACCTTTAGAGAATCCTGGACCAACACTCCCAGATCCCTTTGTACTTCTGCTTTATGAATTTTCTCACCGTTTAGAAAATAGTCCATGACTGTATTCTTTTTGCCAAAGTGCAAAACCTCACATTTAATCACATTGAATTTCATCAGCCATTTCCTGGACCACTGTCCTAAACTGTCAAAATCTTTCTGCAGCTTCCCCACCTCCTCAGTACTACCTGCCTGTCCACCTAATTTCGTATCATCAGCAAACTTCGCCAGAATGCCCCCGGTCCCTTCATCCACAAGTGAAAACAAAAATGCTGGAAATCACAGCAGGTTAGGCAGCATCTGTGGAGAGAGATTTATCTAATGTTTTGAGTCTAGATGACTCTTCATCAGAACTGCATCCAATTCTGATGAAGAGTCATCTAGACTTGAAACATTAGCTTACTCTGTCTCTCCACAGATGCTGCCTGACCTGCTGTGATTTCCAGCATTTTTTGTTTTCACCAGATTCCTGTACCTGCAGTAATTTGCTCCAGCAAGTGACCCCAGATCTCTCTTTGGCATTGTAATGTTGATTTATTTTGTGCCATCTCCTTCCTCTTTGTACACTGACGTTGAATTGACCACTAAGAACTGTGATGTGTCTAAATTACACAGCAGGATCCCACAAATAACATACAAGTGAACTGTGTTCATTCTGCTTTTGGGTCTGAGAGCAATGTTGGCCAGTGTAATGGAACCCTCTCACCATCAGTTGGCAGAACTCCAGTTAAGGCTGTACCCTGAGAGATGTTAGCATCATGAGATTATTGCTGTGCTGACCATCTACAGGCCTGGTTAGTGTTCTCATAATGTAGGTTCAAATCCAGCCATAGCTGATGATGAGATTTGAATTCAGCTTTTTTAAAAAATCTAGAATAATAGCAATATCACAATTATTGTAAAATAAACCCTATCTAGATCATTAATGTTGTATAGGGAAGGAAATCTGCTGTCTCTAACTAGTCTGGCCTGCAGGTGACTCCAGACCAACAGTAATGTGCTTGATTCTCAATTTCAATCCTGACAATTGCAAATGGATAATAACTATTGCCAGCAACGCCCACATCCCAGGATCATTTGTTGTTTTAAAAAAATCTGCCTTTAGAACTTTAGTTTATATTCTGAAATCATGAGATCTCACTTTTACTTTAGAACACAATTGACCGAGCTGAGCAGACATCAATATCCCTGCTGTCTGCTGACTAACATCGTGTATTGAACACTGCCTGCTGTTTAATGGTTTTGATAACATCATGTCCCAAGTGTGTAGTAGTCTGTGTGCAGTTTCTATCTAACGTTCTACTCCAACTCCTGCCTGGTTGCCTCTTGTCCATGCTTCATTAGAATTTATTGTCTCTTACACAAATGTAAGATTAACACACGTTACCTTTCAGAAAAGCAGAAAGAGTTATTGTAGTCAAAATTCAACCTGGGATCTGCTTGCTAGCTTTTATTCTCCATTTTTCTGTGTCAGTTTGGAGTCCAGTCTTGTTTGGGAAGTGATATAGGTGGAAACGGGTATTAACCAAACACAGAATATTCTAGATGTTGTATCAGCTCTCAGCAGTGTGATCTGGGACACAGAGCAGTGGATTGGAATTCAATATTAACACCCTTCAAGAGAGAATTGGATAAATATTGGAAGTGCAATAATTTACAGGAACAAGAACAGAGGAGTGCAACTAATTGGATGTTTATGCACAATGGCCTCCTCCTGTATAACATTCCCTGGTGAGCCCCAGGCCTGGCAATCTCTGAATATGTGGAGCAAGAGTCAGAAATTTGGCCAAATTTCTTCATGTTGCTTGTTCAAAATTAACCAATTACGACATGGTTTGTACCTTCAAGTCAATATGCCATGTTTATACTTATGGATGTGAAAGGCCATTCAGCCCATCATAAATAAACAGCTAGCTTGCATTCTCTGTAGTCTAGCATCTAATTGATCGTCAAATGGTCTCGACGTTTGACTTTGATGAATCCATCTTACATCCTTCTCTGAGACCCTCAGACAGACACTGTCTTTCTAGAATGCCAGCAGACCCTTACCCTGAAGAGCAGGTTTGTGATTTCTCTCTGCAACGTTCCCTGGAGCCCTTTTCTCTTTTCCTTGGTGGTTGGAATGGGTGCAGGAAACAATGTGAGACCAGCCAGACCTGGGCACACCGGATTGACAGCTGTCTATTTAATCTCTTGAGCCCTTTCAGCTATTTGATGAGATTCTGTTTTTTTTAATCTATTTCCCCATCTTGTCCCTATATGTGGAGCACCCTCACCCTACAGAAATCCACCAATCTTAGTATGAAATTTTACAAGTGCTTCATATATTACAAAAGCTGTTTACGCATCATTATTACTTCAGAATTTGGATTTTAATGGAGACAAAAATTGGACTTCAGTTTCTCGTTCTGTGAAGATCTGATTTATTATGTTTTTAAGAGGCTGGAAAATAGTTTTGAACATTGGGCTCAAAAATAGCATTTACAAGAAGTAACGTAATTTCAGCAAACTGATTCACAAGCCTCATGGGGAGACAAATCCTCAAACATGTGACTTTTTACTACCTCCAGAGAGAGGGAATCAGAAGTAGCCTCAGGCTGAGGGAAGAGGCCTTTAACAGCAGAGACATTGTTGTCAGCAATCTCCAAGCAGTCAGAGCTGTGGAGAATGTCCTGAGATACTTAGAAATCAATGGGAATAAAGTTCAAGAAGCAGAAGACTGCAGAGGCAACAGGGAGGAAGATATCTTACCAGGCTGCAGCACATCATGGGATTAATCAACTAATGTTAAGTAATAAGTGATCTGGGTTAGCAGTTTGTTTTAAGGGTCTTGGAAAGATATATAACCTGAAGAAAATAGCATAAAGTGAGCATGCAGAAAACAATGGAAAGGAGAACGATCACAATTGTACCAGCTGAGCAAGAAATGTTAGTGTCAAGATAGGGGTGATATTTCACTGATATGTATATAGCTGTAAGGGCATTTGTGACGAAAAATGAATGAATCTTTCTTTTAGACAGTTGTAATGAGATTTTCAAACTCTTACCGAGTGTAATATAGTTCTGTTGTTGAAAGAACACTAACAGCCTCTTGTGAATATTTTCAGTGCCTGACCACTACCCGAACCAAACAACAACAATTAAGTTTTATCAAGCACCAATCAGGGATCTGAATTACCATCTTTTATTATCTTGGAATCTCCAGCATCTGCAGTTCCCATTATCTCTGAATTACCATCAGACAAGTTCATATCACATTGTGGGGTTTTCAGGTACTAAGAGAACAAAGAGAAGGTTAGAACCTAAAACTGGGTCAAAGATCAAAGAACGTTCTAAAAGGAGGAGTTAAAGGGAAGTTGTTTAAGGAGTGAATTCTAGATCTAATGGTCTAGACTGAGATCATGGACATTCAGGTAATTGTCTCATTGTAAATGATGCCTCATTTAGTTTCATCCACAAGCATCCACTCCCTTCACTACCAGCACTCAGTAGCAGCAGTGTGTACTGTACAGAGACAAAATTCACCAACGATCCTCAGACAGCACCTTCCAAGCCCATGACCACTTCCAGCAGATATATGGGATGATCACCACCTTCAAGTTCCCCTCCAAGCCACTCACCATCCTGACTTGGAAATATATTGCCACGTCTTCACTCTCACCGGGTCAAAATCCTGGAAATCCCTCCCTAAGGGTATTGGGGGTCAACCCACAGCACATGGCCTGCAGTGACTCAAGAAGGCAGCTATCCGCCACCTTCTCAAGGAACAACTAGGGACAGGCAATAAATGCTGGGCCCAGCCAGTGACACCCACATCCCACAAATGAGTAAAAGAAATCTACAGTATCCAGGTTATATGAGTTGTCATTATCCAGGAGTTTAAGCTGAACTGGAATATCGCAATGATTTAATCTTCAATTAACACACTGAAAGTTGCTGAGGACAATAGACAGGAAATTGAATTGTTTTATTTATCAGTATTATGTTAATACAACTGCAGTTTAAGTTTCTCCGAGGGCATTTGAATAAGACAATGCCCAGGGTGTAAAATCTGTGCGATCTGAATCTTTTTAAAGGAGCTGAAAGAGGATCCAGTAAAGAAGATTCGGGAGACAATTCTAGAGTGTAGTAAATTGAGTAGAATGTTTCCTTTTGTCAGAATTTTACCAAAATCGTTATGTACTCGACTGGTTACTTTCTAAGGTGTAGATTACTGCTGAGGAACAGGATATTTAAACAATCTCAGAAACTATAGTCAGCCTCAAACACTGCCAGGACAAGGACAGCGCAGGGTTAGACGCAGAGTAAAGCTGCCTCTACACTGTCCCCATCAAACATTTCTAGGACAGAGACTGCACAGGGTTAGATACAGAGTAAAGTTCCCACTGCACTATCCCCATCAAACGGTCCCAGGACAGGGACCACGTGAGGGTAAATACAGAATAAAACTCTTTCTATACTGTCCCCATCAAACGCTCCCAGGAGAGGGGCAGCACAGGCTTAAATACAGAGTAATGCTCCCTCGACACTGTCCCCATCACACACTCCCAGGATAGGGGCAGCACTGGGTTAGATACAGAGTAATGCTCCCTCCACACTATCCCCATCAAATGCTCCCAGGACAAGGACAACATGAGGATAATTACAGAATAAAACTCTTTCTATACTGTCCCTATTAAACACTCCCAGGACAGGGACAGCACGGGGTTAGATACAGAGTAAAGCTTCGTCTACACTGTCTCCCATCAAACACTCCCAGGACAGGGACAGCACGGGGTTAGATACAGAGTAAAGCTTCGTCTACACTGTCTCCCATCAAACACTCCCAGGACGGGGACAGCACGGGGTTAGATACAGAGTAAAGCTTCGTCTACACTGTCTCCCATCAAACACTCCCAGGACGGGGACAGCACGGGATTAGATACAGAGTAAAGCTTCGTCTACACTGTCTCCCATCAAACACTCCCAGGACGGGGACAGAAGCAGGATTTGATACAAAGCAAAAATCTTTCTGCTTTTTCCTATTGAATACCCCAACTGCTTTGCTTCAGTCTGCAGGGCAATAAGAATGATGTGAAAATGAGACAACGGATGACAGATCATCATTTACGAATGGACTGAATTACTCTCTCCTCATCAGTTTAGGTATGTCCTCAGTGCCTGGCATTGTCTGATGTTCACACATTATGATCAATGGAAGGAACATGTCACTGTCCTACTCTGACACACTCATCTCTTTCAGGCTGAACATCAGCCACAACAAGGCTGTAATCAAAAACCTCTGATGTAAAACATCACTTATCCAAGCATACAATGTTCAGTAATATTCAGCTTCCATCATTCACACAGCAGCTCCTGGCAGAGTCCCAAAATAGAACCCTCTAAATGGCCATGTTGTATGATCCTAGGAACCCTGGTTGACATGTCTGAATCAACACAATATTCCGTGGTAAGTGAGATGAGGGAACTTGTTCGATCTCTGAATTATAGTGGGGTCCCATATTTATGATCTGAAGGAAAGTTACCTTAATTCCTTATAAATCTGGCTAGAGTGTTGGGAACATTGCTGAACTTTACACATTAGCATGGATGTTAAGTTTTAAGAAGGATGTTACTGGAGCAGTGAAAGATGTTGGTGATGCAAAGAGCCCAGAGAAAGTGGGTCTCTTGGCTATATTGCAGAGGCTTTAAGTGGAAATTTAATCAAGGTTAAAGGGTTTTGACGTAGCAACCAAGGGTAACAGAAGGGCTGGGAACCACAGGGGAGCAAGTGTCCGGTACTTCTCAAAAGAATAATGTGTGGAGCTGGGGATGAGAAAGAAATAGCTGTTGGGACTAATCTGAAAGAGCTGTTTACTGGGATTTGACAGTAACTTGCCAAAGGAAATTGAATAGATACTTGGAGAGGAACTGTATAAAGGGCTATACTGAAAGAGTGCGGGGAACCAATCTAGTTGGGTATCTCTTTCAAAGAGCTGGTACAGCCCTGATGGGCAGAATGGTCTCCTTGTGTACAGGGTTTCCATTGAGCTAACACCTCCCTACTGAAGACCAGGCATGTAGCGTTCAAGTCAGATGACCCAGACCTATACAGGAAATCCAGCTACCATCTCCACCAGGCCATAAGAGATGCCAAGAGACAGTACTGGACCAAGTTGGAGGCCTAAACCAACCAAACAGACTCCCACTACCTGTGGCAAGGCCTAAATAACATTACGGGATACAAAATGAAACAGAGCAAGATAGGGGACAAAGACACATCCCTCCCTGATGCACTCAATGCTTTCTATGTTCGGTTCGAGCAGAATGCCAGAGGCACAGTGTCACCTGCCCCGTCAGCCCCAGATACACCTGCTCTTACTGTTACTGCTGCAGACCTTAGATCGCTTTTCCTGGGACTCAACCCAAGGAAAGCGATGTCCCTGGTTGAGCGCTCAGATCCTGTGGGGACCAGCTGGTGGAGGTATTCACCGACATCTTCAACCTCTCCCTCCTACAAGCCGAAGTCCCCAGCTACTTCAAAAAGACCACAATCGTCCTAGTACCTATGAAAGTACATCCAATGTGCCTCAATGACTACCACCCAGTGGCTCTGACCTCAAAACTCATGGAGTGCTTCGAGAGGCTGGTCTCGACTGGTAATGGCCCACATCAACTCCAGTCTCCCAACCTGCCTTGATCCCCTACAGTTTGTTTATCAATGTAACAGGTCCACAGCATACATCAAATCCCCAGCCCTGCGCTCATCCCTGGACAGCAAGGACACATACATCAGGCACCTGCTCATTGTCTACAGCTCCATCTTTAACACCATTTTCCTCGCCTGATCAACATCAAAATTCCATGACCTTGGTCTCAGCTCCATCCTCTGCAACTGGATCCTCAGCTTTCTGATCCACAGACAGCAATCAGTGAGGATAGGTAACTGCACCTCCCCCATAATAGCACTCAACGCTGGACCCCTCCCCCAAGGATGAGCCCTCAGGCCCCTACTGTACTTCCTGTGCACCCACGACTGCGTTGCCAAATTCTGAATGAATGCTATCTACAAGCTGGCTAATGACTCCACCGCAGTCCGACAGATATCTGACAATGAGGAGTCAAACTAGAGAAGGGGGATAGAGGGCTTGGTGACCTGATGCAATGAAAACAATCTGTCTCTCAATGTCAACAAAACTAAAGAACTGACCATTGATTTCAGAAAGAAATAAGGAGAACATGCCCCCATTTACATCAATGGAGCTGAGGTTGAGAAGGTGCACAGAGTGATGTTCCTCGGAATGACGATAACTGACAACCTGTCCTGGGCTTCCCACATAAATGTGACAGTCAAGAAGACACGACAATGCCTCTCCTTCCTCAGGCAGCTCAGGAAATTTGGCATGTCCGTAAGGTCCCTCACCAACTCCTACAGATGCCCCATTGAAAGCACTTGCCGGGTACACAGCAGCCTGTAACGGCAACTGCTCTGATCAGGACCGTAAGAAACCACAGGAGGTGGTGAGCACAGCCCAGACCATCATGGAAGCCAACCTTCCATCCATGGACTGCACTTACACAGCTCACTGCTGTGGAAAGGCAGCCAACATCATCAAAGTCCCAACACCCAACACCCCCACCCCGGAATGATCTCCCACAACCTCTTCCACCCGTCAGAAGATACAGAAGCCTGATTGTGGTCCTAAGATGCTGCTTGGCCTGGTGTGTTCATCCAGCCCAACACTTTGTTATCTCAGGTTCTCCAGCATCTGCAGTTCGCATTATCTCCGAACACACACACCAGCAGGTTCAGGAACCGCTCCTTCCTGGCCATTAGCAGAATGATGAATGGACTCTCTTGCCTCAAATAATCCTGATCTTGCTAGCATTGATCTCGCCTGGTGCACGCCCTGTGCAATGTCACCTGTAGCCTCTAAGTTTTTACAACCTTTGATCTGTACATACTTGCTTACTGCAATCTGCCTCAACTGCTATAAACAAAGCTTTTCACTGTACTCTGGTACAGATGACAATAACTCATTCAATCAATATTTCAATTCATTTCCAGAAGGTATTCACTATGTTTTTGGTAATTTTCTTTTAATTTGTTTTAGTCTTTGATGTTGATAGAGTGCAGTGCATGTGAGGAATGAGCTGCCAGAGGAAGTGGTGGGGGCTGGTACAGTTACAACATTTAAAAGGCACCTGGATGGGTACATGATTAGGAAGGGTTTAGAGGGATATTGGCCAAATGCTGGCAAATGGGACTGGTTTAATTTAGGATATCTGGTCGGCATGGACGAGTTGGATCGAAGGGTCTGCTCTGTGCTGCATAGCGCTGTGACCTGTAAAGAGTTGTGGCCTTTCTACTGGACTGACACAGAGTGGAGATTCTTCTCCCCACTGAAGTTCAGAGCAGCATGGCCACTCCTAAATAACCCCTCGTACCAACTCCAACCTGGACTCAGTGGAAGCATAAAAACAATCGGAATCAATCAATGGACAAAGTAAGATCAGTTTGAGGTAGGAAAGCAAAATCATTGCAAGGACACCAGAAGGAGAGGAGGCCATTCAACCCCCTCTGCTGCTTTTGAATTAGTATGTGCCTAGGATGTATGTTAACTCTCCTGGCATGCATAACCCTAACCCCTTTACCCAAAATAAAACGAACAGGCTCTTATTTTCAATTTCCCTATTGACGCCCATTCTCAGCAGCTTTGGGAAGGGGAGAGACCTGAATTTCCTGTCCTCTGCTTCCTGACCTCACTCCTGGCTCATATTTTACGGTAAGGCCCCCGTGTAAATGGTTATTTTTCTCTCTGCCAATCCATCAATTCCTTCAATCATCTGAAACACCCCGAATAGATCACTTCTTAATGTTCTACACTTGAGGGACTCCCTGCGTAGCCCATATAGACTGACCTCAGAATGTGACCCTTTTAGCTCAGGTACCATTTCAAATATAATTGACTTTTTGGGAATATAAAATGTTCTGGGGAGAGGTTGGCGCTTCTTGCTGGTAATAAGAAGACAGTGGGAGTGAATGACAAAGCTCTCAGAGTCTGCTGAATCCCCCTGGTCCTATAGTGAGGTGGGTCTCCATTCAAAGGGAATCCCCCTCTTGTTGCAGGTATATTAAGCTTAATCATTAAAGTTATTGTTGCTGGAAAAATACACATCTTGTCAAAGATTTATGCCTCGTACTCGTCAGGATTCGTTGCAAGAATACCATTTCAAATGAAAAGCCAACTGTATGAAACGAGTTAACTTAGTTAATCCAGAGACCCAGGAAATGTTCTGGCAACGCAGGTTCGAATCCCACCACAGCAGACAGTGAAATCTGAATTCATTAAAAATATGTCTATTGATGACCATGATTCCATTGTCAATTGTCTAGAAAATCCATCTGGTTCACTATTGTCCTTCTGGGAAAGAAACTGCCACCCTTATCCGGTCTGGCCTATATGTGACTCGAGACACACAATGATGTGGTTGACTCTTAACTTGCCCCTGGGTGATAAATAGCCTATAGTGTCCAGGGATGCACAGTATAGAACATAGAACATAGAACATTACAGCACAGTACAGTCCCTTCGGCCCTCGATGTTGTGCCGACCTGTCGTACCAATATGAAGCCCATCTAACCTACACTATTCCATGTACGTCCATATGCTTGTCCACTGACGACTTAAATGTACCTAAAGTTGGCGAATCTACTACCGTTGCAGGCAAAGCGTTGCATTCCCTTACTACTCTCTGAGTAAAGAAACTACCTCTGACATCTGTCCTATATCTTTCACCCCTCAATTTAAAGCTATGCCCCCTTGTGCTCGCCGTCACCATCCTAGGAAAAAGGCTCTCCGTATCCACCCTATCTAGCCCTCTGATTATTTTATATGTCTCAATTAAGTCACCTCTCAACCGTCTTCTCTCTAATGAAAACAGCCTCAAGTCCCTCAGCCTTTCCTCGTAAGACCTTCCCTCCATACCAGGCAACATCCTAGTAAATCTCCTCTGCACCCTTTCCAAAGCCTCCACATCCTTCTCATAATGCGGTGACCAGAACTGTGTGCAATACTCCAAGTGCGGCCGCACCAGAGTTTTGTATAGGTGGGTTAGCCATGGGAGATGCAGGATTACAGGGATAGGGAGGGAGGGATTGGGTCTGGGTGGGATGCTCTTTGGGGGGTCAGTGTGGACCCAATGGGCTGAATGGCCTACTTCCACACTATTGGCATTCTATGATGATTCAATGAAATGCTGGCCCAGCCAGTGATGCCCTCATTCCATGAACAAATAAAAAAATAATGTTGACTACACAGCTTATTTGTCATGCAGTGTGATGGCATTAACATGGGTTCAACTCCTGAACCAGCTAAGGTTACCATAAAGGACTCTACTTCTCAACCTCTCCCCTCACATGAGGCATGGTCACCCTGAGGCTGAACCGCCACCAGTCATCTCTCTTTGATGAAAAAGTGGTCTGTTGGGACTGTGACAATTTTACTCCTTTTTTCATCACTGAGTCACCTGCTGAGCATTCCCAGTCTGCTTTCTTATTTTCCTCTCAGTTTTACAGCATTTGCAACATTTTTCGGTTATTATTAATTGAAAGGGCTTTTACACCGTTAAATAGAATCTGAAACGCATGGATCAATGCGGAGTCTAAGTTGCAAATTTGGCTGATGAACGTCTCTGAGACTAAAAGGACAATCAAATACATTGAAGGTTTTCCCAACTGCTTCCCTTTAACATGTTTTATGAGGTTTAAAGCACAGTTAACAGCAGCTTGGGAGCAGCCATTTTGTGCAGAGCTCCCTAAGGTCACATCATGAAGGAGGATTAGTTTCTAAAGGACACTATCTGCACCAAGGGAGCTCTGTGCAAAATGTTTGTTCTCAAACTGACTACAACCAGCTGTTTCGAAACACAATAACAAGGAGAAAATACCATTAAATAGAGATTCCACGCTTAAGATTATGTGACAATTCTGCCTAACAGCACTTCACTCTTTTAATTAGAAAAGACTCCAGCCTTCAGTTTAACATAATTAAAATCTGTAATGTTAATTCAAAGTGTGACAGTTTGCTCTAAGTTGTTGGAAAGTACCTGATTGTGGAGGCATCGAGTAACCAAAATTGCAGTGCAGAGAAGATGGGGACAGTTCTGTCCTGATATCAAGCAGAGAGAAAACAATAGGATGTAGGAGAATGTTAATAATAGGATGTTAAGGTTCAAGGTCGTGTGATAGAATAGATCTGACATAAAGAGGGAGTGCCAGGTTCAAGCTTAGATACATTGACATCCAGGTTCAAAGGCAGCTGTGGAGGGCCAAGTGAGACTAGAAGCTATTGGAAACATCAAGTACTGAATGAAGTTCCTCAATGGGAAAGTACAGCGCATTGATCACTGTACACTGATTCGAAGGCCCAAAAGTCACATTCCACTGTTGTGCTGTTCTGTGATCACCCTGACAACAGTGCGTTAGTGTTAACAGAAATGACTAGATCAAATCCCTGGTCACAGTTAAACTGTCTCA
The DNA here is from genome assembly GCF_030684315.1 of Stegostoma tigrinum. Classification (NCBI taxonomy): domain Eukaryota; kingdom Metazoa; phylum Chordata; class Chondrichthyes; order Orectolobiformes; family Stegostomatidae; genus Stegostoma; species Stegostoma tigrinum. The sequence goes on along the minus strand of NC_081392.1, from coordinate 19,751,821 downwards.
AATTCTCTGGCTGGTTACTTCCTCACAGATGGGAATACTCAGTGGAAGTTTTCAAGCCTGTGAATTTCTGTTCTGGGCCAGAGATGGGTGGAGCATTCTGGGCCCACCCATGGCTGAACTGGCAAAAAGAAAGTCTCCCAATGTCAGGTTAAATTTTCGCTATTAAGTTTTCAGAACATTTCAGGTAGATTGGATCTCCTAAACTTTGTGTCTTCCATGAACTATTTTTTTCTAATTCATTCAGGACATGCGGGCATCGCTAACTGGGCCAAAATTTATTGCCCGTCCCTAGCTGGCCCTTGAGAAGGTGGAGGTGAGCGGCTTCTTGAACCCCTGCACTCCGTGTGCTGTAGTTAGACCCACAATGCCTGTAGCGAGGGAATTCAAGGACTTTGAATCAGTGGCAGAGAAGAAACAGCAATACATTTCCAAGTCAGGATGGTGAGTGGCTTAAAGGGGAACTTGCAGAGTGGTGTTCTTTGTTACCTTTGTCCTTCTAGATGTAAGTGGTCATGGGTATGGAAGGTGCTGACTAAGGATGCCTGATGAATTTCTGCAGCACATCTTGTGATGGTACACACTGCTGCTACTGAGCATCGGTGGTAGAGAGAGTGGATGCTTGTGGATGTAGTGCTAATTAAGCAGAGGCTGCTCTATCCTGGATGGTGTTGAGCTACTTGAGTGTTGTTGGAGCTGCCCCCATCCAGGGCAAGTGAAGAATATTTCATCGCACTCCTGACCTGTGCCTGGTAGATAGTGGGACAGGCTTTGGGGAGCCAGGAGGTGTGTTACTGTCTCAAGTGAGCAGCCACATTGACTGAATCAGAAAACCTGAGCAGAGGCAAGCAATTGGCCTTACCTCAGACTGGGGCTCAGTAGTTAGACGGGTGTCTTTTGCAGGGGTATCTCTGTCCTATGCAAGCCTTTGGTGAAAAGCAACCAGATGTGTTTATTCTCCTTAGATGAACTGGCCATGCTGACTTGACCCATAGTGTCCAGTGATGTGCAGGCCATGTGGGTTAGCCACAGGAAATGCAGGGTTACAATGATAGGATAGGGGGGTGTAGGTCTGGTGGGATACTGTTTGGAGGGGCTGTGTGGGTTTGATGGGCAGAATGGCCTGCTCCTCTACGGTAGGGATTCTATGAGTCTAAGTCCGGGTTGTAATGAAAGATCAGTGAGCTGCTGGGTGTTCTAGCTGTCTTTATGCTCTACGTGTGAATCCTGATGAGACGTTTGAGAGACACTGCCACTAAATGCCTGGAGTGTGACATCAGTTGCTGCAATCAGGTAACAGACATTAGTTGCCCATGTGGCATCTGGTGGAGATGCCTAGAATCCAGTGACAGTACTATACAGGGGCATCTGTATGATGTTAGCTCACACATGAAGGAATTAACAAGTTTTTTTTTGTATTCATTCATGGAATGAGGGCGTCAGCCAGGCAGCATTTATTGACCATCCCTAATTGCCCAGAGGGTAGTTAAGAGTCAACCACTTTGCTATGGATCTGGAGTCTCATGTAGGCCAGGCCAAATAAGGATGGCAGATTCATTCCCTAAAGGATATTAGTGAACCAGATAGGTTTTTCCAACAATCGACAATTGATTCACAGTATTTATTAGATGCTTAATTCCAGATATTTATTGAATTCGTATTCAGCCGTCTGCTGAGATGGGATTTGAACCCAGGTCCCTAGACTGTTGTCTTGGCCTCTGGATTAGCAGTCCAGCGATAGTACCACTTGGCCATTGCCCTGCTACCCCTGCTTTCATTCCCTTGCTGCACAGCAACCAGGTTCTGCTAAGCTGCCATCCTGGTGCTTGTCTCTGCAGCTACCTGTATCCAGGTTACTGTCATCAGTCAGGATGGCATCTTGGTGTCATCCCTCAGGGCAAGAACCTCCCTTCTCTCCAGGAGAGCTTTCAGGACGACCTCTAGGGAGATGTTGTCAAAGTGTGGCACCATTTGCTTCAGGGTCTCTGACATCTTGAACAGCAGGTAAATATTTCTCCTGGATTGCAGAGAGCGAGGTGTATTTGACTATGGTGCTCAGATGTTGGAATCTGGAATGTCCAGGTAGGATGTACAACTTTACACCCATTATTCAAGCACCTACAAGGAATCACAAATTAATCACTTCACCAGAGCTCAGTGAATAGTAGGCAATGGCCTGGCCATGAGTTGGAACTCATCATCTGAGCCCTTCATAAAATAGGTGCAGACATGTCCCTTGTGACACAATAGTAGTGTCCCTACTCCTGGACTGCAAGGCTTGGGTTCAAGTTCCATCTGCTCCAGAGGTGTGTAATAACATCACTGAACAGGTCGATTAGAGAATAAATGAAGCAGTCCCACGGATGTGTCTACGGAGTGGCCTTTTCCAAACGGGGCCTAGCCTATGTATGCCATGAGCAGTGCCTCTATTTTAGAGTTCAACAATAAAAGACATTCCTTTTCAGTCAGGTTTCCTCTATTATTACACCCATAAACGTCTACACACAGAATAAGCTGAGAAGAACATCACTGTGTGGTCCATGCTGTATGACTCTATAATTGAAAGATCTGCCACATGGGACTGGATATGTGCACAGTCGGGAATAACTGGCTATAAGGTACTGGAAATGAGGGAAGTGTTCCCCTGGGTCAATGCTGTAATAGAGAATATGGGACAAGAGGAGAGAACAATGAACAGGGGCCAGATACACTGAGTCCTCCTGATTTCAATAAAACCATTTACCGAGACTCAGATTTGCAGAGTGAAATTCCCAGTCAACAGATCAGCAATGATTCCCTCCCAACATCGCAATAGTGTGAAGCACCCCTCCCCCAATCATCCTTGACGTTTATTTCTTAGATTCTTGGCAGTGTGGAGGAACAGAGGGATCTTGGTGTGCAGATACATAGATCCCTTAAAATGGCCACCCAAGTGGACAGGGTTGTTAAGAAAGCATATGTGTTTTGGCTTTCATTAACAGGGGGATTGAGTTTAAGAGTCGTGAGATCTTGTTGCAGCTCTATAAAACTTTGGTTAGACCGCACTTGGAATACTGCGTCCAGTTCTGGTCACCCTATTATAGGAAAGATGGGGATGCTTTGGAGAGGGTTCAGAGGAGGTTTACTAGGATACTGCCTGGACTGGAGGGCTTATCTTATGAAGAGAGGTTGACTGAGCTCGGACTTTTTTCATTGGAGAAAAGGAGGAGGAGAGGGGACCTAATTGAGGTATACAAGATAATGAGAGGCATAGATAGAGTTGATAGCCAGAGACTATTTCACAGGGCAGAAAAGGCTAACATGAGGGGTCAAATTTTTAAGCTGGTTGGTGGAAAGTATAGAGGGGATGTCAGAGGCAGGTTCTTTACGCAGAGAATTGTGAGAGCATGGAATGCGTTGCCAGCAGCAGTTGTGGAAGCAAGGTCATTGGGGTCATTTAAGAGACTGCTGGACATGCATATGGTCACAGAAATTTGAGGGTGCTTACGTGAGGATCAATGGTCGGCACAACATTGTGGGCTGAAGGGCCTGTTCTGTGCTGTACTGTTCTATGTTCTATGTTCTATGTTCTATTTCTGGTTTCAGTTACAGTTTGTGTGAGACTGACGCAAGCCCTTCAGAATCTGTAATCTAACTAATGGAAACTATGCTACCATCAAACGATCACACTCTGTCTCCAAGCCTGCAGTTACTGTGTCTGGTACACACACTGTGTAACCAACAAAACCCAGGCTCCGAGAGATTTCCTCAGTCTCTGTTCCCAATCCCATCCCCGCTCCCTGTCACTCCAATATATAATCCAACACTCCGCTGCTTCCGCAGGCCCCGTGTACACCTCTCTCCATCACCCTGCTCCACTCCCCAAATGCAATCCCCTTACCCCCTCATATGACACAGTGGCAAATGGAATGCTCCCAACATACCAGGAATCCAGAAACATGGATTTAAAAACCAATATCAGCAACTAAGCAAAGTCAAAATTCAATTACTGAGCAAATGCCAAATAAAATGGGGTGGCATGGTGTCTCAGTGGTTCACGCTGCTGCCTCACGGCGCCAGGGACCAGGGCTCAATTCCACCCTCGGATGACTGTCTGTGTGGAATTTGCACGTTCCTCCCTGTGCCTGTGTAGGTTAACTGTGAGTGCTCTGGTTTCCTTCCACAGTCCAAAGATGTGCAGGTTAGGGTGGACTGGCCATGCTAAATTGCCCATAGCATCCATGGATGTGCAGGTTAGGGTGAGTTAGGCATGGGAAATGCAGGGGAACAAGGTGGGTCTGAGTGGGATACTCTTTGGATGGTCAGTGAAGACTCAATGGGCTAAATAGCCTCTTTCTGCACTGTAGGGATTGAATGACTTATTTTTGAATTGGGACACTTTTGGTTTCAGAAAATGCAGCAACTAATTTACAGACTCCCCACTAATGCCACTAGCTGCAATATAGCAATGACTCAGATCAGCTGGTTTTTGTGATGTTGGGTACAGGATCATTATTGGCCAAAAGACCCGTGAGAATGCCCTTGTTCTCTGCCATGTTTTGTCACAGGGCCCTTTACATCCACCTGAAAGGGTAGAAAGGGGTCTAGATTTAACATTGCATCTCAAAGGCAGCACCTCTGACAATGCAACACTCCCCCAATACTGCACTGCAACAGCAGTCTGTGCTTAGGTACCGGAGCCACATCTCTGTGATCCAGAGGGTGCTATCTACTCACTTACTGACTTCACTGCCTTGTGCAATCTGCAATGTGCGAGCCTTAAATTAAACTGCTGTAAAACCTACAAAGTCTAAATGATTCTTGAATCCACAGTGTCCCAGAACACAGTAAATATCTGGGTGGATCCAAAAGTTGTACATGTGCTAACCTTTTGTATTGAACATCTCGCTGTGCCGAAAGCAATATCATGTTTGTTTGAAACTTGTTTTGAAGGATTAATATGATTATTCTGCCAGGTGCAGAAATTTCAAAACATTGCTGAAAAGGTCACCTTTCCTTTTGATTATAGCTTATACTGAGGCAACACTCTGGTTTAATCAAGGGTCTGGTTTACTATGTTCAAGAAGCCCTTTAAAGAGAAAAACAACCTGCCTTATATAGCACCTTTAGTATCGTAAAAATAGCCCAAAGTGTTTAACTGAAGCAACTGTTGAACAACAGTAGAGATATCAGGGTGGGTCCTCAGTCAGGGTTGTAAGAAAACCTTAAAAGAAGAGTGTAACATTTAGGAAGGGAATTCAGAGCTAAGGACCTAGACAGCTAAAGGCAAGACCACCAATGGAATAGCAAAGGAAATTGGGAAAAGCCAAGACTACAGAATTGTGCAAGCACCAAGACATCAGATCGTTATATCACAGGGAAAATTCCACTATGTGTGACTGTTTCTTGTTTCCAATGAATTTAGTGCTGATCGAGTAAGAAATATGAGAATACTCACTTTGCTATTCTATGCACTCAATCTCAGCATCAAGCATCTTTCAATCATTACACTTTCTTGATCCTGCACCACAAGTGGCTTGAACCTCAATTTTAGAACACTCTGTTTCGACACTGAGGGGAAGGCTGTTCACTTCTCGCACCAGCCTTACTTTGTGTAAGATCACAATCGCTAAGGCCACCAGTGTTGACTACAAACACACGTATTCTCGCTATACCTGGGCTATAATACATCGTTACATCCTGCCTGCTGGAAAGACTCCATTACATTCTCCCACCTCCTCCGCCTCTGTTGTACCTGTTCTGATGATGCTGCCTTCCTCAGATGAGCCTTAGAAATATCCCCTACTCCCCTTCCATCCTCTCCCCCAACAGCAGCATAGTCCCTCTTCCCTCACCTACCACATCCACATCCAGGGTATCATTAGCTACCAGTCCTGCAACCTCCACTGGGATGCCACCACCAGACACATATTCCCCTCCTCTGCTTTGTCATCATTCCATAGGGACGATTCTCTCCAGGACATCTTAGTCCTCTCCTCCTCCATTCCCAACACATCTCCAATGCCCCAAGGCACCTTTCTACCATGCGACTGCAGAAGGTATAACACCTGCCTGTTTATCTGCTCCGTCCTCAGTGTCCAAGGCCCCAAACACACCTCCCGGGTGAAACCATACTTTACCTGTACTTCACTCAATCTAGCCGACTGTATTCACTGCTCGCAATGTGATCTCTTCTACACTGGGGAAACAAAACACAGACTGGGTAACTGCTTTGCAGAAGATTTACATTCTGTCCACAAAAGAGACCCTGAGCTTCCAGCTGCCTGCTACTTCAACACACCACCGTGTTCTCTGTCCAGCGCCTCTGTCTCAGGCTTGCTGCAGTGCTCCAGTGAAGCTCAGCACAAACTGGAAGAACAGCATCTCACTTTCCACTTGGGGTCCCTGCATCGGTTAGGACTCAATATCAAGTTCAAGAAATTCAAAGCCTGAACACCTCCCTCAGATGTTCAGCCTGGTTCGGCCACATGCGGAGTACTGTGGTCTGTTCTGGTCACCTCATTACACGAGAGATGTGGAAGTGTTGGAAAGGGTGCAGAGGAGATTTACCAGGATGTTGCCTGAAATGGGGGGAAGATCTTACAAGTTGAGAGAGTTATGGCTTTTCTCTTTAGAACAACGAAGGATGAGAGTGACTTGATAGAAGTGTACAAAATGATCAGAGGTATAGATAAAGTGGACAAACAGAGACTTTTCCCTAGGGTGGAGGTAGCTATGATGAGGGGGCATAGTTTTAAAGTGACTGGAGGTAGATATAGGGGAGTGGTCAGAGGTAGGCTCTTTACTCAGAGAGTGGGAAGGGAGTGGAATGCATTTTTGGAGAGGGTAGTGGAGTCGGCCTCATTAGGGGCATTTAAGTGGCTATTAGATAGGCATATGGATGATAGTGTAAGGTAGGGGTGGAGGTTAGATAGACCTTAGGTTTAGGGTAAAAGTTTGGCACAACATCGTGAGCCGAAGGGCCTGTACTGTGCTCTTTTGTTCTATGTTCTATGTTCGATGTCCTACACCCTCCCCCACAATGACAGGTGCTGTCATCTCATTGGCTGCTCACAGCATAGCCAACCCATTCTCACCCTCATAGCCCCTGTTAGCTGTTTTCCTTTCCATCTGATTTACTGTCAATCCCTTTATCTGCCTAACTGTCTTGCTCTCTGAAATAACTCCATAGAGCTTTCCCTCTGGGCTCTATCTCAGCTTGTCACTTACTTCTATACCCCTCCTCTTGACGCCCTCCGTTTGCAGCATTTATATCACCCTTTCTCAGCTACTATCTGTTCTGAAGAAAGGGTCACTGGACATAAAACTTTAACTCTACTTTCTCTTGCCACAAATGTTGCCAGACCAACCAAGTTTCTCCAGCAAATTCTGTTTTTGTTTCATACTTCCAGCATCTGCAGTTCTTTGAATTATTTATTCCCTCATGATGCAGTTTTTAGACTTCGAAAAGCACCAAGGGAAATTGGGAGAAAGCGAGAATATGGTGTTTGGAAAGAGGATCGGCTATAATCATATTGAATAGCAGAGCAGGCTCAAAGTTCCTGCTCCACTATTACTGCCCTATCCAGGTAGTCCAGCAAGTTTATTTTCTGCAAGTCCCCAAGCAATTCCCTTCTATTTTCTCTGCCTCTACCATCCTCTGAGGCAGCCACTTCCAAGTGATTACCAAAGTTCTTCCCTGCATCTCTTATCTTAAGCAAATCTTAAACTGTTCTCCCTCATCCTTGTACCACAGACAGAATTTGCCATCTTCTACAACAATGCAGCCCTCCTTTGCTCAAAGGTGAGTATTAGCCTTTTTCACCACGATGCTGTAGCCAAAACCCTCCATCTATAGAACCATTCTGGTAAGCCTCACTGTACCCTCTCACCGATCCTCACACCTTCTCTGAGGCAAGGTGACAAGAGCTAGTGTGATACTCTGCCTGTGGCTTTGTAAAAATTCAAGGTAATGCCTCTGCTTTTGTAGTCAGTGCATCGATTTCTGAAGCCCAAAATCCAATATGCTTCATGAAGCACTCTCTCCCCATGTTCTGTCACCTTTGTAGATTGCAACCTTGTACCTTCCCAGTTCTGCACAATCTTCAGAGCTGGGCTGTTAAGTCTATGTTGCCTTTTGCTATTTACAGACTTTCGAGCCCTTGTTCTGAGTTGTGCCACGTTCAAGATCTGATCTATTTCACCATGTTATTTTGCAGATAATAGTTTCCTTTTGAAAAAAATCTCTTCCCTTGGAAATGCTCTGAGAAGTTTCCTATTTGTTTATTGAAAAGAATATTTTGATCTCAGAAGCATTTTACACAGAAAGAATCGCTTTAAATTACGATGGTTGTTAAAGAGGGAAAATGCATTTATATAATACACTTCACAAGATTTACCTCTGCAGTTTGAATCATACAGCTCCAGCACAGCAGCAGGCCATTCAGCCCATTACACCATTGCTGTCTCTTTGAAAGTGCTATGCCTTCTGATCCTCCGTAGCTCCGCAAATGTTCTCTCTTAAGTTTGTACTAAACCTACTTCCTTGACCTTTCCAGGGAGGACATTACAGATGCCAACAATTTTCTGTTTAAACATAATTGTCATCTCTCATTGGTTTATTTGACAAACATTGTAAATCTAGAATCTTTGGTTACCCACACCACTGGTATAGAGAAGAGTTTCCTCAAGCTTTCCTCGATTTTGAACATCACATTCACTCTCCCTGTTACCTGTTCTGAGAAAGTGATGCCGACTGTCTCTATATTAATGAAGTCCCTCAGCTTCGCTAGCATACCCTGCTCCTCCTTACCTGTGCTCTTGTCAGGATCCAGAAAACCTTCCTAAAATATGGTGCTCCAAATTGGACACAAAGCTTCGATTTTCTGTAATTAGTTACCCCTGTTTCTGACTGCAAGTATCCTAGGCGCCTTCTCAACACTCATATTTTGTCACTTTCAAAGGCTAATGAATGTGTGTGCCCAGGTTCCTCAGTTATTTCAGATCATCCCCTTCCCAGTTTTTACCACTTTGATTACATTAGATCTACACATTGTCCCTTCACTTCACCTCCCGGTCTATCTGTGTCCTCTAGTGGTTTGACTTAATCCACCTGATTACATTGACTCTGACTTGTACTGCCTGCAGACTTGAAAGTTGATTTCTCTCTCCTCAAGTCCAGATCATCTTTATATAACAATGGCCCTAAAACTGAGCCCAATATGAGGTCCTTGTTGTATTTGTTCCAATGAAGAAAACATCCATTCACCACTCTCTCTACCTCCTACCCCTCATGTGGTTGAGGCCCCTAGCTTCCCCCGGGAATTCTCAGTCCCTGTATGATAGTGAGAGCCCAAGTGGTCATTAGTTGACCTCTTTTCCAAGTCAACTTGGAGTAAATCTCAAAGAAGTATCTCTTCACATCAAGGCTCTCATTGAATGAGGTAACACACCTGAAGAGTTTCAAACATAGGAGATTGATGGTTTTACAGGCATTAGGTTGTAAACTGAGGCTTATGATTCTATGATCCTGACATATCTGTGCAATACAACCATCAGAGGTGCCATTGCTTACAGTCTTCCATCTTGCTTAGCTATGAAGTGCAGAACCAAGAAGCTTTTCAATGTCTGAAAACATGCATAGCGAGAGAATTCAACAACCTGAGCTCGATAGCTAAATTTCTCACATTCTTAGCATGAGATTGATAATCTTTGATGTTTTGTTGAGGTCACTGAGTTGCATTGAGCACCATATCAAAGTTGTCAACTATCTCTGCAAGATAATGAAATGTGAGGATCCAGCCTCACATTTCATTATCTTGGATTCTCCAGCATCTGCAGTTCCCATTATCACTGATACAACTATCTCTGCAATTTCGTTATCGCTGAGATACATGGGACCTGGGGGATTGGAAATGCTGAGCTGCTTGCTCTCCTGCCAATTGTGCTCAAAGCCAAATATTTCAGCATTCTTCCTGTAGAGATTTACTATACACACTATCAACATTCACACAGGGCTCCAGATCAATTCAGTGCCATTCACACCTGAACCAGAGATGCATTCCCAGGCCTTTTGAGAGGGTCAATCAAAGCCCCAGGTCCATTTGGAAATACTTGTGAAATGTCCTGCCTCATTACCTCCAGCATCCGCAAAAACATTTATCACTTGCTAACATCAAGATAGAACCGAATATCCAATGCTTACCATGTCGTGGTTTGTGGGAGGTTGCTGTGCAAAGATTTGCTGCGCCATTTCCTTTAATTAAATGGTAATCATGCTTCAAAAAAATGTTTAATCAACTGTAAAGCACTTTAAACCACCCTGAGGTTACAACTGGCACTATAGAAATGTACATTTTTCATCTGTTAAGGGTATACAGAAACTGATCAGATGCATCTTTCTCGTATATTGTAGTGCATTGAATCATAGAGTCAAACATCGCAGAAACAGACCCTTCGGTCCAACCAGTCCATGCTGACCATAATCCCAAACTAAACTAGCCCCACCGGCCTGCTCCTGGCCCACATCCCTCCAAAGCTTTCCTGTTCATGTACTTATCCAAGTGTCTTTTAAACATTGTAGCTGCACCAGACTCAATATCACTTGCAAATCAGTTCGAAAAGCATCTTGCTTGGTCTCTTCCAGTTTGCCCTTGTTTTTTTCCCAATAGTGCAACTTGATGCAGAAGACAAAGTCTCTTTATGAACGTATTTTTATTTGTACAGAGAATGTAGGGCATCCCTGGTTGGGCCCAGCATTTATTGCCAATGGCTAGTTGCCCCTTGAGAAGCTGATGGTGGGCTGCCTTCTTGAATCACTGCAGACCATAGAACATAGAACATAGATCAGTACAGCACAGTACAGGCTCTTAGGCCCACTACGTTGTGCCAAAATTTTACCTTCAACCTAAGGTCTATCTAACCTCCACCCCTACCTTATACTATCATCCATACGCCTGTCTAATAGCTACTTAAATGCCCCTAATGAGGCCGACTCCACTACCCTCTCTGGCAATGCATTCCACGGCCCAACCACACACTGACTAAGCAACCTACCTCTGACATCTCCCCTATAGCTACCTCCACTCACTTTCAAACAATGTCCCCTCGTAATAGCTACCTCCACCCTAGGAAAAAGTCCCTGGCTGTCCACTCTACCTATACCTCTGATCAATTTGTACACCTCTATCAAGTCACCTCTCATCCTTCGTGCCGTGGGTTGATCAATAATGCTCTTGGGAAGGGAATTCCAGGATTTTCATCCAGCAACAGTGAAGGAACAGCAATATATTTCAAAGTCGGGATGGTGAGTGGTTCGGAGGGGAACTTGCAGGGGGTGGTGTTCCCATGTATCTGCTGCCCCTTGTCCTTCTGGATGGAAGTGGTCGTGGGTTTGGAAGGTACTGCCTGAGGAGCCTTGATGAGTTGCTGCAGTGCATCTTGTAGATGGTACACACCGCTGCTATCGAGCATCAGTGATGGAGGAAGTGAATGTCTGTGGATGCAGTGTCAATCAAGTGGGCTGCTTTGTCCTGGATAGTATCAAGCTTCTTGAGTGTGGTTGGAGCTGCACTCATTATGTCACACTCCTGACTCGGGCCTTGTAAATGGTGGACAGGTTTTGGGGAGACAAGTGTAGAGTTTCTTGCTGCAGGATTCCCAACTTCTAACCTGTTGCTGTAGCCACACCGTGTACTTGAGTGATCCATCACAGTGCCTGGTCAATGGTAATCTTCAGGATGTTAATAATTCAGTGATGGTAGTGCCATTCAATGTCAAGGATCAAACATTTGGTTCTCTCCTGCTGGAGGTGGTCATTACCTGGCATTTGCTGCAGTTGCACACAGACTGCTTCAGTTTCTGAGGATTCGTGAATGGAGCTGAACATTGTGCAATCATCAGCGACTATCCCCACTTCTAACCTTATGATGGAGAGAAGGTCACTGATGAAGCAGCTAAAGATGTTCGGGCCTAGGACACTACCCCGAGGAACTCCTGCAGAGATGTCCTGGAGCTGAGATGACTGAGTCCCAACAACCACGATCATCTTCCTGTGTGTCAAGTATGACTCCAACCAGTGGAGAGCTTGTCCTCCGATACCCATTGATTCCAGTTTTGCTAGGGCTCCTCGATGCCACACACAGTCAAATGTGGCCTTGATATCAAGGCCCGTCAGTCTCTGCTCCCCTCTGGAATTCAGCTGTTTTGTCCATGTTTGAACCAAGGCTGTAATGAGGTCAGGAGCTGAGTGGTCCTGGTGGAACCCAAACACAGTGTCACTGAGCAGGTTATTGCTGAGCAGGTGCTGCTTGACAGGACTGTTACTGACACCTTCCATCACTTTACTGATGGTCGAGAGGAGACTGAAGAGGCGGTAATTGGCCGGGTTGGATTTGTCCCGCTTTTATTGGACAAGAAGTACCTAGTCTTTCCCACATTGTTAGTTAGATGCCAGTGTTGTATCTGTATGGAACAGCTTGAGCAGGGGAGTGGCAAGTTGTGGAGCTCAAGTTTTCGGTACTATCATGGGAATATTGTCAGGGTCTGTAGCCTTTGTGGTATCCAGTGTCTCCAACCGTTTCTTGATATCATGTGGAGTGAATCAAATTGGCTGTAAATTGGTATCTGTAAGACTGGGGACCTCTGGAGGAGGCCAGCCCACTTAGCACTTCAGGCTAAAGATTGTTATGAGTGCTTCAGCCTTCCCTCTCATACCGATGTGCTGGGATCTTCCTTTATTGAGGCTGAGGATATTTGTGGAGCCTCCACCTGATGTTAGCTGCTTACTTGTCCAGCACCATTCATGATTGGATGAGGTAAGACTTGAGAGTTTAGATCTGGGAGATAGCAGGAACTGCCAATGCTGGAGAATCTGAGTTAACACAGTGTAAAACTGCATGAACACAGTGGGCCAAACAGTATTAGAGGAGCAGAAAAGCTTGACGTTTCAGATCGGGACCCTTCTTCAGAAATGGGGGAGGGGAAAGGGATTCTCAAATAAATAGGGAGACGGGGGGGGGGTGCGTATAGAAGATGGATAAATGAAAAGATAGGGTGAGAGGAGATAAACAGGTCAAAGAGGCGGGATTAGAGCCAGTGAAGGTGAATGTAGGTGGGGACTTGGGGGGGATAGGTCAGTCCAGGGAGGACGGACAGGTTGGTGGGGCGGCAGGCAGGATGATGTTAGTGGGTAGGGGATGGGGGTGGGGCTTGAGGTGGGAGGAATGGTTAGGGAGGCAGGGACGAGCTGGGCTGGTTTTGGCATGTGGTCGGGGGAGGGGAGATTTTGAAGCTTGTGAAATCCACATTGATACCCTTGGGCTGCAGGGTTCCCAAGTGAAATTTGAGTTGCTGTTCCTGCATCTTTCGGGATGGCGTCATTGTGGCACTGCAGGAGGCCCAGGATGGACATGTCGTCTGAGGAGTGGGGGGGGGGAGTTGAAATGGTTCGCGACTGGGAGGTGCAGTTGTTTGTTGCGAACCGAGTGTAGGTGTTCCACAAAGCGGTCCCCAAGCCTCCAATTGGTTTCCCCGATGTAGAGGAGGCCACAACGGGAACAGCGGATACAGTATATAACATTGACAGATGTGCAGGCGAACAGAGCTTAGATCTGATCTGTTGGTTGTAGGATTATTTAGCTCTGTCACAAGTTTCCTGTGCTCTAGAGAATTGCACAATGTGGCCAGGAATTAGTTATTAATGTTAGAATGTGAGATATTCAAGGGAGCTATGTCAAGAAGTCACTACTCAAAGTTCTGTTCCTATAAATCAAGATTTTAAGTGAAATAAATTTAAGTGAGATATGGATTCACATGGGAGTCAATGCTGAAGCCAGGACATTGGTTTGCTCAGAAATAACAATGTTTAGGCTGAAATACTGTGCGGTACTGTCTACAGCATCACTTCCATTCATGACAACAGGGGTACCAGTCAGTGAGATAAAGTATCTGAACAGGGGCACTGGGAGAAGCGCTTACTGTGTAAGGCCGCTATATAAATGCAAATGGTTGTTGTGAGCTCACTCCCATCCACAATAGAACGAGAAACTGCGAGATTGTATTGACAGAAGAAGGCCAAATGATGTAAGGGATTGTTGATAAATAATTTAAATAAATGGTTAGTGGAGAGGCCTTGACACCTGCTCACTGCTTTTAAAAAATCCTTTTACTGCCTGTTAAAACCATTAACGTCTCCCTTGTAGATTTACTCTCTGTTGTACTAGGAGCTTGGTGACTGCAGTGCAGTGGTAATGCCCATAGCTTTGAACCAGTAGGGTTAATGTCTCACCGGTTCCAAAGTTGTGTAATAACATCTCTGAACAGATTGATTAGAAAATAGTGCATTTTTTTTAAGCCAGTCCCACCACAGGGGTTTTTATTTGACCTAACACTGATTCTGACACAGGCTTTGATTTCAATTACCTGGCCTTTCAGACAATGACAGATTGAACATGGAATTCCTACATTTTCTGTTTCTATCTGAAGTGAATAACCGCTCAGACTCCTACGCTACCCAGCAACGGCAGATCTCCGTTTTGTTTCTGCCTCAGAATTTGATTCTGCCCAGCATCACCTGCAATCCACCAACTTTTTGTTTAAGCATTATTATTGCTTATGAAATGCAGGTCCCAGGAACAAAGCCATAGCGCCCTCATTAGCTGAGTTTAAGGTGCTATTTAATCCATAATTGGGGACACTCCACTGGAAGTAGTTGTGGTTAAATGAGAATACACATAAGTATGCTACATTTAACACCCATAATGGTTTATACCAATGCACAAGACCGTCATTTGGGGTATTGAAGGCCCATGCTGTTTTCCAGTAGGTGATGGAGAACATGTCCATGTACACAGATCCTTGAAAGTTGCCACCCAGGTTGACAGGGCTGTTAAGAAGGCGTACAGTGTTTTAGCTTTTATTAATAGAGGGATCGAGTTCCGGAACCAAGAGGTTATGCTACAGCTGTACAAAACTCTGGTGCGGCCGCACTTGGAGTATTGTGTACAGTTCTGGTCACCGCATTATAAGAAGGATGTGGAAGCTTTGGAAAGGGTGCAGAGGAGATTTACTAGGATGTTGCCTGGTATGGAGGGAAGGTCTTATGAGGAAAGGCTGAGGGACTTGAGGCTGTTTTCATTAGAAAGAAGAAGGTTGAGAGGTGACTTAAATGAAACATATAAAATAATCAGAGGGTTAGATAGGGTGGATAGGGAGAGCCTTTTTCCTAGGATGGTGACGGTGAGCACGAGGGGGCATAGCTTTAAATTGAGGGATGAAAGATATAGGACAGATGTCAGAGGTAGTTTCTTTACTCAGAGAGTAGTAAGGGAATGGAACGCTTTGCCTGCAACGGTAGTAGATTCAGCCCAGCCCACCCTGTCTGTACAGAGGAGATTTACTAGGATGTTGCCTGGTATGGAGGGAAGGTTTTATGAGGAAAGGCTGAGGGACTTGAGGCTGTTTTCATTAGAAAGAAGAAGGTTGAGAGGTGACTTAAATGAAACATATAAAATAATCAGAGGGTTAGATAGGGTGGATAGGGAGAGCCTTTTTCCTAGGATGGTGACGGTGAGCACGAGGGGGCATAGCTTTAAATTGAGGGATGAAAGATATAGGACAGATGTCAGAGGTAGTTTCTTTACTCAGAGAGTAGTAAGGGAATGGAACGCTTTGCCTGCAACGGTAGTAGATTCGCCAACTTTAGGTACATTTAAGTCGTCATTGGACAAGTATATGGACGTACATGGAATAGTATAGGTTAGCTGGGCTTGAGATCGGTATGACAGGTCGGCACAACATCGAGGGCCGAAGAGCCTGTACTGTGCTGAAATGTTCTATGTTCTATGTTCTATGTAGAACTAAGTCTTATCTGCTGCACTCAGTTAATCCCTGGAGCTCAGCATCACCCTACAGAATCATATAGAGAGGGAGACCATTCAGCCCACCCTGTCTGTACAGGAGTCAGACCGCTGCTGGGATAATGTCAAAAGTTGTGGCCCGTTGTCAAAGAAAGATATACTGGCATTGGAGGCAGTCCTGAGAAGGTTGGCTAGGGGTATAGGAGGCTGTGGCAGCTCAGTGGTTAGCACTGCAGCCTCACAGAACCAGGGACCTAGGTTTGATTCCAGCCCCCGGCAACTATCTGTGTGGAGTTTGCACAGTCTCGCCGTGTCTGTGTGGGTTGCCTCTGGGTGCTCTGGTTTACTCCCACAGTCCAAAGATGTGCAGGTTAGGCCATGCTAAATTACCCACAATGTGCAGGCTTGGTGGGCTAGCCATGGGAAGTGCAGGGTTATGGGGATAGGGTAGGAGGTTGGGTCTGGGTGGAATGCTCTTCAGAAAGGGTTGGTATGGGCTGAATGGCCTGCTTCCAAACTCTATGGGGTATTCTATGACCCTCTCTTGAGGGTAGGTTACCTTATACAGAGGGTAAGCTATATGTGGACCAAACCATTCAAGAAAATAAATCTGTTTATTTTTAAATGTAATTAAAGACAGCATTAGCAAATAAAAGCCCCACAGTGTGGAAGCAGGCAATTTAGCCCATCAAGTTCACACCAACCGTCTGAAGAGCATCCCAATCAGAGTCACCCACCCATCCCTGTAATCCCATGGCTAATGCAACTAACCTGCACACCCTGGGAAATTTAGACGGCCGATCCACCTAACCCGCTCACCTTCGGACCATGGGAGGAAACCAGAGCACTCAGTGGAAACCCACACACAATGTGCAAATTCCACACAGTAACCTTAGCATGGGATCAAACGCAGATCTCTGGCACTGTAAGGCAGAAATACTAACCACTGAGCCACTGTGCTACCCGGGGAGGGCAGTGTACCCAGAGTAGGCTTTGTTAGAAAGATTTGACAGGTATCATGTGATGATGTATGGTTCATAGGGGGATTCCCCAGTCCTGTACATTCCTGTTTTTCCAGGTTCAGGCCCGGATGTGGCAACAAAATGTACAAAATAGAAGAAATGGAGATAAACAACTGACATTCATCAAGGTCACAATCTAATACATTATCTGTTCAAATCATTCTGAGATATTGATGTCCAATATGTAATGCCAGGCTTAACATTTATTGGGGGAAGATCTATGATACAGACTTGATACTGTCATCCTCCAACACCTGTGATTTATTTTTCTCATAACTCCGAGAATATATGCTCTTGTGGTAATGCAGCGAACAGAACAGGCACTTCCAACAGCCTGCACGAAAAGGAGTGGGCATGCACTGACTCAGTAACGTACGTCAATATCCATGGGTCATGCATCGGACGGAAATGCTTTTGCAAACTGTTAGGAAATTGTGAACTGAGTTTTTTTTCCCAAGTAAAGGTTTATTTTAGGAAATGAATTCAAATTAAATTTAATATTAATGGGCATTGATGCGACTTGAAAAGTTCAACATCTATTTGGTGTAAAAACACTTCATCTAATTAATAAACACCCACAACAACATTGCAATGCATATGACAGTTTGAGAAATTAATCATTGCTAAGCAGTCGAGGTCAGTCAGCGTGAATTCGATTTCTTATTTTGGGAAGAAATTTGGCACAAGCTGCTTTGCTAAAGATTAAAACTACCAAAAATATCTGGTCCCATTTAGCAGCAAAATGTAAATGTGGACTTCAATTAATTCAAATTAATTTTCCTGTTTCCTACTTTCTGCAGCATCATTGTTGGAAATTTCAATCACTCCAGACAGTCATTGGCCCTTTAACTCTGGAAATCCGCCAATGAAATGTTTTATCAGTGATGCAAATGCTGGTAAGTTTGTCAAACATAGAAACGTAGAAAATAGGAGCAGAAGTAGGCCATTCACACCTCCTAGCCAGATCCATCATTCAATATGATCACAGCTGATTGTACAACTCAACCCCCGTTCCCTCTTTCTCCCCATATTCTTTGATCACTTTAGCCCTAAAAACTATGTCTTTTTCATTCTTGAAAGTCTTCAGTGTCTCAAAGCACAAGCTTTCTCTTTAAATCATGCAGACTGTTTTTAATTGCCTGAATCAAATTACAAATTTCCCAAAAATTGACCCAGCACTGAAAATAGGCTATTGTGATGGGGAAATCCCCAGGTTTGGTCCAAAATGTTCTCATTTCAAGGTTGATATCTTACTTTTATGTATTTTGGTATGTTATGTAAGCACTGAGAGTTTGGAAAAGTGACTCCAAATGCAGTGATGGTTGATCTGCCTGACTCACCTGTTCTCATACTTGGCAAAATAAGGCCTGTCCCAACTTAAACCAGCAAAATCACAGCAGAACGTAAAACAAAAATTAAAGATGCTGGAAGTACACAGCAGATCTGGCAGCTATTCCCAGAACAGAAGTACGGTTTAGAGACAGAATCTTGGTTTTGATCAACACGTGATGGCAGATGTAAAACAGGGGATTGTGGGTCACAGGTTAAGGGGAGACAAGAGCTACATTCCCTTGGACTTCCCTAACTTCCTCATGAACCTCAGAGATCGAAAGCTCTGAGATCAAAACTACATACAATGCTCCAGTTGTACTTTCACCAAGGCCCTGTATAACTGCTACAAGACAGCCCTACGCCTGAACTCCAATCCTCTTGCAATGAAGGCCCATTTACAATTTGCCTTCTTCATTGCTTGCTAGTCCTGCATGCCTACTTTCATTGACTTGTGTATGCAGACACCCAGATCCCTTTGAAAGTTCACAAATGTCAATATGTCACCATTCAAATAACACTCAGACTTTCTGCTTTTCACTTCTGACTGTGAGAAACCTACATTTGTCTTCATTAAAATTTCTCCCTTCATATTTTTCTAGAAGCTTTTATGGCTAATATTTATGTTCCCAGCAACTTTTCTCTCATACTCTATTTTTCCCTTCTTGATTAAACTTTACTAACAATGCTACTCCACCTCCTTTCCCTTTTTGCCTGTTCTTACTTAATAATTATTACCCCACATGTTCGGTTGCCATCCTTGGTTACCCTGCAGCCATATTCCATTATCACAATTTTTTTTGTTACACACTGTTAATAAATCAACCTTACCATGAATGCGCCATGCATTAAGACACAAAACCTATCGACTGATCTTTATTCCAGTGAGCTATCTCAGCTCTATGTTGCACTATTACCACATTTGTTTCTCACGTCTTTTTTTAAGCATTCCAGTTTTGCTTCTTACCCTTCTGTCTTTTGTTTCTATCCTGACTTCTCTTTCCTCTGTCTCCCTGTTCATGTTCCTATCCTCCTGCCATTCTAGTTCAAATACTTTTTGACAGCACTGGTAAACAACCCCCTGAAGACGTCAGTTTTCAAAAGAACAAAGAACAATACAACAGGCCCTTTGGCCCTCCAAGCCTGTGCTGACACATTTTGCCCTTCCATACTAAAACTGCCTTCACTTACAGGATCCATATTCCTCTATTCCCTTCCTATTCATGATTCTGTTCCTGATGCTGCCCAGATACTTTAAACAGGAGGCTGCTTCCAAGATAATCTACACTGTCACTACTTTAAATATTTCTAACCTAACAATTTTATTCAATAAGAAAACATCTTATTGATCCTTAAGGGCTCATCAACTGGTTATTTTGACAATTAACTAATTTAGTGTATCATTTTGGGTTGTTGAGGCAGCCCATGGCCAGAGTGGCCCAATATAGCTGCCCATGGATTTTTCTTTTGCATAAAGATGACAGAGAAGATTTTTAGTCACAGTAACAGAGAAAGATTGTTTAGTTCACCATTAGAGTGAGGTCATAAGTGAGGACAATGGAAGCTATGAGAATAAGATAAGTCCAAGGTAACAGATAGAACAAAGAATCTTACAAATTAAAATACAGGACCTTCTACACAAACTCACAGCAGCAGGTATCTCTAAGAGGATAATAAAATGTGAGGTTGGATGAACACAGCAGGCCCAGCAGCATCTCAGGAGCACAAAAGTCTGATAAGGGATGTTTGGGAACAGACAGCCTGAAGTTTGCAGTTTAGTAAGAATTGAAAGTAAAGTGTGATCCCACTATAATGGAAACTGTTTAGGTAATTGAATGCTGAGAAGTTAAGAAATGGAATCTAAACCTAACGTGAAGAGATTTGTTTGGATTTCTGTAAAACAAGGGGATATGGATAATGGAGAGGAGCCCCATGCCCTTGGCATACAACTGAATGACAAATGGGTAAGTAGGTGATCTCTAAAGGGCACCAGCTTGAATTTGAGAAAATAAACAATGGCAGCTTCCTAGTCTAAATGACCAAACCTAAATAATGATAGAGACCGCTCAAATGAATTCTTACATCTGAGGGTCAAGGGGAGGGACAAATGAGATATTGTGTAAAACCCTTGGAATTCAGACAAGATTCTTGAGCTAGGTAAGTGATTGAATTTCAGTTTTATTAATGGAATTCAAATAGATGTTTTCTTATTGAATAAAATTGTTAGGTTAGAAATATTTGAAGTAGTGACTGTGTAGATTGTCTTGGAAGCAGCCTCCTGTTTAAAACACATTTAGAGACAACATGTGAACAGAAGGAGTTATCATTTAAGCTA
Organism: Stegostoma tigrinum; assembly: GCF_030684315.1. Classification (NCBI taxonomy): domain Eukaryota; kingdom Metazoa; phylum Chordata; class Chondrichthyes; order Orectolobiformes; family Stegostomatidae; genus Stegostoma; species Stegostoma tigrinum. The sequence continues at coordinate 19,731,302 of NC_081392.1, read as the reverse complement.
CAAGATACAGGGATAGTGTTTGTTTTGACATTCCAAGGTCAGGTGAGAAAGAAGTTATTCATAATTCATTGGCTAAAGAATCCTAACATTATTTGTAACCATGTCACTTTATATAAAACTAACTTCATATTAGAACTGACATTATGAATTTTATATGAATGAATAGCTATTAGCATCTTTTTGTATCTGCTGTAGTAACTGCAAGGATTGGAATGTAAATTAATGGGATGCATGGTAAGAACCCAAAGACTATGAGGTTGAGAGGTGACTTTACAGAAGTTTATGAAAGCATGGGGAGTATAGATAGTGTTAATGAGAGTTGTCTTTTAATTAGGATGAGAGATTTCAAGACTAGGGGACACATTTTTAAGATGAGAGGAGAGGGATTTAAAAAAGACAAGAGGAACAAATCTTGTATACAGACAGTAGTTCATTTGTGGAATTAACTTCCAGAGGAATTGGTGGATTTGGGTACAATTACAACTTTTAAAAGATGTTTGGATAAGTACATGAATAGGTGGGACTTGTTTAGTTTGGGATCATGTTCAGTATGGACTGGTTGGACTGAAATGTCTCTTTCTGTGCTGTAAGACTGTATGACTCTGTGACTAGGCATAAAGCTGTATGGCAAACATCATGAGATCATGGGAGCACCTGGGGTTGGCCATAATGGGGTCAATCATTGATTTGGTGTTTACGGGGTTGAATGATTAGGGGGATGTAACAATGATATCAATATTGCATGTAATTATTGTGATGCAAATGGTAAAACATATTGCATTCAGCTGGGGAAGCCAAAGTGCCACTGACCTCTCCTTCAATCTGAGCCATTATTAAGAGGGCAACTGGGCCCCATGTGAAAGCCAGAGGCAGAGTGGTCTCTGGCCTCTCTCATGTGGTGCAGGAGCACCACATAAAGATTGATTTATGCTACAGATCACAGGAATCAAACTCCTTTTTAAAATCTGCCTCTGACAAGGGTGCAGAACATTATTTCTGTGATGGTGATAAGCTTCCCTTCCCACACTTACCCCATTATTTTTTGCTTCTGTCCAATGTCCCAAGTCTGAGACTTTTCATTGGAATAAAGACCCTTCCTATGCAACCTCTTGATGCACATAAATCAGCAATCTTGGTAGAAAGGCAAACAATGGGAAGGGTTTTGATCCACAGAAATTCCATAAAGTGGGAACAAATAGGAATTCATTGGAGCAGTATCAAATGGGGGTGAATGGGAATGATTTTAGTCAGAAATGACAAAAGTGAGAGGGGTTTGTGTTTTTTGATGTGTGTTTATGTTATGTTTTCAGTTCTTTTTCAAAGAATACCTCACATGATTCAAGTAAAATATAGTCCTCACCCATGACATTATTACATCAGGCAAACATTTCAGAGTTATTGACTTACTTTGATAAAAAATCAATCCAGTTATGCAGTCCAAAGAACACAGAAGATTGCATTAGAGTTTGGCACCACCACCAGCCATTAGGACTTAACTGAATTATGAAGCAAAAGGTTTCTATTTTTAGTCCACCCTGGAAATGCAAGTCCCTTTAAAGCAGCATTTATTCAAATTATTCCATATTTAATACAATGCTATCCTGTTCTGAGCAGTAGAACCGATTTTCTACCATATTGCCCTCCATGCTGCTATGTGAAAATTCAGTCAGTGCATCTTGACTCATTGCTTTAAGTCTTACAGAAATTATAACTATATTTTTAAAAATTTTTATCTTTTCTTGTACTAATTTTTTTCACCTTGCAATCTTCTTTAACTCTTTCACTATAACGATATGTCACATCTCCAACTTGTTTTGTTGTACAGTTTCTTCAATCCCTCAAAAGATGAGTCCTTGTATCTGAACACTTAAAACTTGTCACCAAATCCAGAAATTCCCGACACAAAGCTAACAAAAATAATGAGAAGTTATAGTTATAATACATCTTTGATTGATTAAAAGACAAGTTGTTAATGTAATAAAATGTCTCTGCTTCAATAAGGTGTACATCTGTCAAAATTAGAGTCAGAGGCCTATAAGAAGGTATTTGGATTTATGAACAGAAGGACGTACAGTTAGTGAGGAAGTGAGGGAGGTTGGAGAAGGGACTTAGAGTGAGTTGAGGCCACGTGTGATTCGAAAATAAGCATGGGAATCTTATGTATCGGAATTTCAGTGTCAAAAGCCAACAGAGGTCAGGAGTGATGGGCAGCCAGGGCTTAGTGTGTTTACCTGATGTGATAATGTCATAGGCGAGGACTATATTTTACTTGAATCAGACCACAGAGTTTTGAATGAGCTTGGGTTTATATAGAGTCGATTTATTAGGGGGAGGAAATGGTCTATTATCACTGGACTGTTAACCCAGAGAATGTTCTGGGGACATGGGTTCAAATCCCACCACAGTCGATGGTAGAATTTGAATCCAATAAAAATAATCTGAAATTAAGAGTGCAAATGATGACCAGGAATCCATTGTCGATTGTCGGAAAAACCCACCTGGTTCACTAATACCTTTTAGGGAAGAAAACTGCCATCTTTACCTGGTCTGGGCCTACATGTGACTTCAGACCCACAGCAATGTGGTTGACTCTTAACTGCCTCTGGACAATTTGGGATGGGCCATTAATGTCAGCCTAGCCTGCAATGCTCTCACCTTGCGAAGGTACTTTAAGAAAGAGTTAAAGATGGGTGGGAAGCAGTTTACAAAGAGTCAGGGTGTAATAAAGGCTCAAATATAGGTTTGGGTGAAGCATGAACCTGGCAGAGGCAGAGTTCAGTCAAGGATTGAAACTCATGGACTTGTGCTGCCAGTATCTCCTGAGAAAATCTGACACTGAAGTTGTATTCCATCTGGATCAGCTTCCAACTGTTGCCCAGAAATGGATGAAGTAAATGGAGAGTGAACTTGTGTGGGGGCTGAAGACGATGACTTTGATCTTCCCAAAATTTAATCGGAGAAAATTTCTGCTCACTGTTCAGAGACATTGATGGGGAGGAAACTGTTGCTGGGAAAGCTGGTTGAAATTGATAAATGTGTGGAATCTCATGTGTTCCCCCATCATGATGTCGAGGGGACAGCAAATTGATGAGAATTAGAAGGAAGTCAATCCTTGCGACACTGCAGAAGTAACGATGCTAGAGCTGGATAAAACAGCTGATGCCTGTATTGACTAACTACAATGAGAGAGTCTTCTGTTGTGTTCAGGTTCATCACCAATAAGGCTGCATTTATTACCCAGCCTTAATGGGGATATAAAAACTGAAAGAACTGTGGATGCTGTAAATCAGGAACAAAAACAAAGTTGCTGGAAAAGCTCTGTGAAAGGAAAAACAGAGTTAATGCTTGAGCTCTGAGGAAGAGTCAGTGGACCTGAAATGTTAATCCTAATGGGGATATGTTTCTTTTAACTGTTTGGATGATTTGCTGGATCATATCAGTGAACGATGTAAGGTAAGTTGGTCACTGGCAGAAACCAGTCGGATTTGACAACAACCAGCAGCTTTCAGTTTTGTTGTGGCACCATCTGATTCACGGGGTTCAGTCTGGCATCCTGCCATGTTGGCATTTGAGTTTAGGACACGAGCTAATTCAGTACCACAATCATGGTACTCACAATCCTGACCCTGGCATTGTTCCCTGGCCAGTCAGTGAAATGTATTCTTCTCCCACTCACACATCAAGGTTAGTGTTTGATTGCAGGTCTCATGTTTTTATGAAATTCTGATCATCAGTTTACCCATTGAGAAGTTCATAATTCCAGTCAGTGACCCTTACTGTGAGCTTACAGCATCTGACACAATAGTGGGATTATAGATTGGTTCTCCATAAGCCATGTTGGGCAGGCAATTATAAGTGCTATGCATTGTCTGACAAGTCTAAATAATATGTTCTAAGAAAATCAAAGGTTGTCACTGAATGTGTAAGCGTAGAAGATTGAAAGAGCATTGTGAGATTCCTGCTTATTACAAACTGCAGGCCGACTTCATTTATCACAGTTGTTGTGTGCAAAATAAAGTCCAAACTAAAACATTTCATCATGAAGGATTGACTCAGCGGCAACAGCAAAGCCGGATGGTTGTTGGGTATGGGTCAGACTGCAAGGTGGTTCCGAATGAAGACCCAAAGGATCAGTTTTGAGTCCATTTCAATTTGTGCAAGCAATCTAGATTTGGGTAGATGGAACAACATTACAAAGCTTGGCAACACAGGAAGGGATGAAGGTAGTTCCATATTTAGCATAACAGAAACAGGCTTGAGAAATGGGAAGGACCACATCAGGAAAGGATTTAACATAGAGTTTTCAGAAATGAGGCACTTTGAAAGGACTAAGATGGAAAGTCAGTATTCAATAAGTGGCATAACTTTAAAGTGTGCAGGTGAGCAAAAAGACATTGAGGTCCATTGTCAGAAGTCCTTAATGTAGGAAAGAGGAGCTGGTGTGGCGTTCTGCCCCTGGAGTCAGCTCCAACATTCCATACAATTATAGTTGATCTCATCACAGCCTCAACTCCACTTTCCCGCCTGTTCCCTTTAACCTCTTCCTTTTTAAAAATCTGACTTTCTCCTCTTTACATTTACTCAACATCCCAACATCCACTGCACTCTGGCAAAGGAATTCCTCAGATTCATGACCCTTTGATAGAAGTAATTCTTCCTTTTCTCTGTTTTAAATCTGCAGCCCCTTAGACTAAACCATGATCTCTTGCTCTAGGTTGCCCTACAACATCCTTTTACTTTGTATTTTCTCAAACCAATATACCAACAGATTCACTGAGTTCAATTTGGCACTGTGCCATGTTGACATTTGAGTTTAGGACACAAGACAGCACCACAATTATGATGCCCACAATCCTGACCCTGTCTTTGTTCCCTGTCCAGTCAGTGAAATGTATTTTTCTCCCATTCGTACATCATGATTAGTGTTTGATTGCAGGCCTCATGTCTTCATCAAATCCTGATCAGCAGCTCACCCATTGAGAAGTACATAATTTCAGTCAGTGACCCTTACTGTGATACTGTGACGCTGTGATGCAATTAAATCTTCTTTCACGCTTCCAAACTCTAGTGAGTAAAACTTGACAGGTCACATTAATGAAGTGATTCAAAAACACCTGGATCCCTGGATCTATGAACAGGGAAATTCTCAACAAGGCCCATGCTGGAACTCAATGAGTCTTTGATGGGGCCACAGTGTCAAGGCCACATCTGGGCATCACACTTCATTCAGGGGAGATGTAAAGACCTGTGAATGAAGACAGAAGTGTAGTGCGTGGATGTTGCTGGATGAGAGAAACTTCAAACGTTAAGGAGTGGTTGTAAACATTTGGAGAGTTTCTTTTGCAACAAAGGAGATTAAGAGGTGAAGCTTTTCAATGCGGAGAGATTTTGCAAAGTAGCTGCAGAAGAGTGAGGCAGTACCAAAGATTATAGATTTACAATAATTGATGGAACATTTGGAAGTTGAGAGATTTTATTTTTCCCCTGAAGATGGTGGGAATGTAAAATTTGTTGTTTGAAAGCATGGAAGAGGGAAGAAACCCTCAATCCAATTTTTACAAATACTTGGGGAGGCACCTGAAATGTTATAGCTTAGACAGCAATTTGTGGGCACCACGTTGCGGTGGTAGTGACCCTATCTTTGGGTCAGGAGGCCTGGGTTCAAGTCCAGCTGCTCCTGAAGTGCTTGATTTCATTCCTGAGAAGTTTAGTTGGAAAATATCTATGAGACAAGTTGCTACTGAGGTCAGTTCCTGAAATGATAACATATTGAAAGTAGGAGCTGGACAAAAGCAATCTCTGAAATGACAATGTACAAGACAAGCTGAGAAAGGTTTTCTGAAGACTTGCTTCTTTTGGAGGGACCTAGAAGTATTTAGACTGTGAAATGTATTGGGTCACGGCTCTGGTGTTGGGCAGATTGTAGCTGCTCTAAGTGATCTTCATGATCTTCACAATACACTCATGCACTGACCACTCATGACCCAATGCCTTCTAGGGTGTGGAGAGATTTTCCAATGCTTTCAAAGACTTCAGTGATAGAAATTCAAGTTAAGATAAACACCATCATTTGTTTTTCTTTTTTGTTTGATGCTTTATCCTCCTTGTCAGGATATAAATGTCTTTTGTTCCTTTAAACTGAACTAGGAAACTATTCTGAGAGTGAGTAATTTGCAATAATGGAAGTATTACAAGATGTAGACATTTAAGTAGAAAGATTATAGAAGTTGACTTTGATGAAGATGTTGGTGTATATGGGTGATAAAGACAGATACATCAGTTGCATTTTGCTTTATTTCATTGTTAGAATTTTTCACTCATTGCTTAGAAGCAGATTGAAACAGAATTCAACAAATATAAGAGAAATAATGTCAGTTCAAGTCAGACTTGGAGCAGTAAAGGAAGCAGGTCAAATAGTTACAAGTTAAATGTTCATTAATCCTGGAAGTTGATGTGAAGCTCCCCAACCCAAGAGGAAGTTTTCATTTATGGTTGATTAACCTATGTCAAATTCATGTGTCAACAATACAGATCTTCCTGTATCAAGCCCTGAATCAATACCACTGACATCATGCCGAAGTGTAGCTATCCTCCACATCTAAATCAACATGTGTAAAACTTAACATGTCAATGGTATTCCAATAGTACAATTACTATGCCATTGGCTTTTCATAGAGTCATATAGCACAGAAACAAATTCTTTCATCTAACCACTCCAAGCCGACCATAATCCCAAACTAAACTAGTCCCACCTGCCTACTCGTGGCCCATATCCTTCCAAACCTTTCCTGTTCATCTACCAACCCAAATGTCTTATATGTTGTAACTCTATTCGCATCCACCACTTCCTCACGAAGTTCATCACACACACAAACCATCCGCTGTGTAAAAAAGTAGCTCCTCATGTCTTTTTTAAATCTCTCTCCTCCCACCGTAAAAATGTGCCCCTCATCTTAAAGTCCCCCATCCTAGGGAAAAGACAACAATCATTAACTCTATCTATACCCCTCGTTATTTTATAACCTTCTTTCAGGTTACCTCTCAACCTCCTACGCTCCAGTGAAAAATGTTCCAGTCTAACCAGCCTTTCTTTGTAATTCAAAACTTCCATACCCAGCAACATCCAAGTAAATCTCTTCTGAGCCCACTCCAGTCTTCGCCATGTTCTCCCTCAGTATATCCATGAGAAACAGCTACTGGCTTGAAGGATTAGTACATATGATGTTTTTTTGGAGAAAGAAATGATTTGGGGGATGGGAGGGAGGGACCATGTTTGGCATCATGTGCCTGAGGATAGGGGTGAAGTCCCAAAGATGTGGGCATTTGGAGTGAGGGATTGCCAACTTGTTTGGGATCAGGAATACAGATGTGGAATCAGAGTGGGACTCTGTGATCAAAGGACAGGGTGCAAGTTTGGGGTCTAAGTGAAGTGTGAGGATGGAGCTGAGGGTTGGTATGAATGATTGAAGAGGGGGTTAAGGAAGGGGAGAGTGCAGAAAGGCAGCATTGACTTCAACATTTCCCATGTATCACGAGGCTGATGAGCTTTGCTGGAAATTGGTGGGCGCTGGATTTGCCACTTGAGGAGAAACCATTTGATACTGTTACCCTGAATAGCTGCCAGGGTGTTACCAGCCAACAGGCCAATGTAGAGGACATCAATGAGGCTCTAATGGAGGTTTCAACCCTTTTAGTTGCCACAATTGACTCTTTTCTGGAGCATTTCCCTGAAGAGGAGACATCTCCAAACCTTCACCTTGACCTGCTTAATCCCCGCTTCCCCACCCACTCCACCCACCATCCCACCATCCCCATGTGTAAAATAGTGCCTTGACATCTCTTACATTTACCAAAATGAAGGACAGGGTCTTAGTTTAACATTTCATCTAAAAATGGCTCTCCAGCAGTGTGGTACTCTCTCAATATTGACCCTCCAACAGTGTGGCGCTCCCTCAGCACTGACCCTCCGACAGTGCGGCACTCTCTCAGCACTGACCCTCTGGCAGTGCGGCGCTCCCTCATTACTGTCTTTTGCACTAAATTGTCCTTACTGGCACTGCTGAACAAGGAGTGGGGAGAGGGTGGGGGAGTTGGGGTGGGGTGGTGTTTATGCTGTGACCTGCCAGTTCTGTTATGTGTAACAAATTGAGTACATTGTGATCGCTGTCATCTCACGCAGTCCCAGCTATTCAACATCTTTCAGCTGAGTCAGTCTGAATGATTGGAGTAGATTCCAGGCTGGTGTGCAACCCTGGAAGATCTATCTGGCTCTCACACTACATTGGAAAGTGTTAAACAGGCTGGCTCTCATCCTCCAACATATTGATGACATCTGCTCATTTGCATAGAAATTTCTCCAAACTGACATCTCCTAAGTGTTCGTTAACTGGAAATTTTTCAATCAGTGTTTAGTAGTATTTAGTCGCTCCTTTCTGGCACTTTATCCCTTACTGTGCGTCTCTGGGCTCTCTTCTGTGTGGATAGTCGGCTCAGTTGAAAGCACACACACACTGTCTGAGTGCAGTGTTTAGAGACTGGTGCAAGCTATTCTACTCAAATACAGTAAGAGGAATCCAGTGTTGTTTTTCTCCTGGCATTATTTGTGAGGGCAGATGCCATTTAAATGGTATTGCACCCATGCAATCTCTGACAAACCACCAGACAAATAACTGAATCCTTCCCACCATCTGTAGTTAAACAACATGCTGGCATTTATGTAGCACCATTCATGAGCTCAGGAATCTTGTTTTGCAGCTAGGGAGGTACTATTAAAGCGCAATGATTGTTGAATTGTAGGAAACGGGGTTAGCACACGATTACTGAATACAAAAAATGCTAGAGCTCACAGCCGGTCAGACAGCATCCATTGAGACAAAGCAAGGTAACATTAACTTCAGCAAACTGCAAGGGTATATCAATCATAAGGTTTTTCAGGTGATTTTCTTTTTTGAAAAGGGTTGCCAGTTGAGGAATAAAAGCTGTTCAGGTCACCAGCAAGTACTATCCTGCTTTCCCTCACAAAAACACCATGGGCTTGTCAGAAACAAAGACTGAAATTGCTGGAAAAGCTCAGCAGGGTCTGGCAGCATCTGTGGAGAGAAGTCAGAGTTAATGTTTCAAGTCGAGTGACCCTTCCTCAGAGCTCAGAATGGGACTGTCAGTGTACACGTGACGGGGGTAGATAAGGGCTTAGTTTAACAGCCCATCTGAAAATCAGCACTTCAGGCAGGAGAGTCAGGAATGTATTGAACTATCAACATCAACATGTGCATAACACATCATCACAGTGCTGTGTCCGACAAAGTTCATTGGATTTGCCACAGGAATTACAAATTTTTAGGTTCAAGCCCCACTAGGAATATTAAGTCAATACTTGTGTACAGTACAATACACTGTGTAGTGTCACTTTGAGCCAGAAGGCAATCACTTCACTAGAAAATCTCAGCAGCATTATCAAGGAATACGCAGAGGTTATAACTCGCTGCTCACTGCGAAAAAATAGTGACTCAGCATTGTCAAACTTTCATAATCACTCGCTTAGAAATGATACTGACTTTCACCAACCAAGACAGAGTTTCATACATTTACTGAATCCCACACCAACGCATAATAAAGCCTCTTTAACAAGCGTGCTTTACTTCCCAAGAATTTAAATTCAAACGCAACATCAGTGATGTGATAACAAAGTGTGGAGCTGGATGAACACAGAGGATCTCTGACGAAGGGTCTAGGCCTGAAACGTCAGCTTTTGTGCTCCTGAGATGTTGCTTGGCCTGCTGTGTTCATCCAGCTCCACACTTTGTTATCTTGGATTCTACAGCATCTGCAGTTCCCATTATCATCTTTGCTGTCAAGTATTTATTGCCTGTTCCCTAGTTGCCCCTTGAGAGGGTGGGGGTGAGTTGTCTTCTTCAACCGCTGCAGTCCTCCTGCTGCGGGTTGACCCACAATGTTCTCAGGGAGGGAATTCCTGGATTCTGACCCAGCAACACTGAAGGAACAGCGATATGTTTCCAAGCTGGGATGGTGAGTGGCTCGGAAGGGAACGTGCAGGGGCTGGTAGAGGAATATTCCTCCTGCATGATGTATGAGGTGAGGGACGCCATTAGTGTCCCATCCAAATACGTCTGCAGGAAGTGCACCCAACTCTTGCTTCTCTAAGACTGCGTTAGGGAACTGGAGCGGGAGCTGGATGAACTTCAGATCATTCAGGAGGCAGAGTCAGTGATAGACAAGAGTTGCAGGGAAGTAGTTACTCCTAAGCGTGAAGAAAGCTGGGTAACTGTTAGAAGGGGGGAAAAGCAGTCAGTGCAGGGATCCCCTGTGGTCATTCCCCTGAAAAACAAGTATACCGTTTTGGATACTGTTGGGGCGGGGGTGGGGTGTGCGACTTACCAGGAGCATGCAGTAGGGTGCAGGTCTCTGGCACAGAGTCTGTCCCTCTTGCACAGAAGGGGAGGGGGGATAGGAAGAGAGTGATAGTCATTGGGGACTCAGTAGTTAGAGGGGCCGATAGAAGGTTTGCCGGGAACGAAAGAGACTCACAGTTGGTGTGTTGCCTCCCAGGTGCCGGGGTCCGTGATGTCTCGGATCGTGTCTGTGGGGTCCTGAGGAGAGAGGGTGACCAGCCCCAAGTTGTGGTCCACATAGGTACCAACGACATAGGTAGAAAGAGGGATAGGGACGTCAGGCAGGATTTCAGGGAGCTAGGGTGGAAGCTGAGAGCAAACAGAGTGGTTATCTCTGGTTTGTTACCCGTGCCACGTGATAGCAAGGCAAAGAACAGGGAGAGATTTCAGCTGAACACGTGGCTGCAGGGATGGTGCAGGTGGGAGGGCTTCAGGTACATGGACAATTGGGGCTCATTCTGGGGAAGGTGGGACCTGTACAAACAGGACGGTATCCACTTGAACCAGAGGGGCACTAATATGGGTAGTTTGCTAGTGCTGTTCAGGTGGATTTAAACAAGCTCAGCAGGGGTTGGGAAACCGAGGTGTAGTTCTAGTACACAGGAGGATGAGCGTAGGGAGGACATGGACGGGATCTCACTGTCACAGGAGTGTGCTGGCAGACAGCAAGCTGGATTGAAGTGTGTCTACTTTAACTCCAGGAGTATCCGGAATAAGGTAGGTGAGCTTGCAGCTTGGATAGGTACCTGGGACTTCGATGTTGTGGCCATTTCGGAGACATGGATAGAGCAGGGTCAGGAATGAATGTTGCTGGTTCCAGGGTTTAGATCTTTCATTAAGGTCAGGGAAGGTGGTAAAAGAGAGGGAGGTGTGGCTTTGTTAGTCAAAGACAGTTTAACGGTGGCTAAAAGAACTTTTGAGGAGGACTCGTCTACTGAGGTGGTATGGGCTGATGTCAGAAACAAGAGAGGAGAGGCAACACTGCTGGGAGTTTTTTATAGGCCTCCGCAAAGTTCCAGCGATGTGAAGGAGAGGATTGGCAAAACTATTCTGGGCAGGAGTGAAAGGAACAGGGTGGTCATTATGGGAGACTTTAACTTCCAAAACATTGACTGGAAATGCTCTAACTCTAGTACGTTGGATGGATCAGTTTTTGTTCAATGTGTGCAGGAGGGTTTCCTGACACAGTATGTCGAAGGGCTGACAAGAGGGGAGGCCACACTGGATCTGGTACTTGGTAATGAACAAGGCCAGGTGTTTGATTTAGTGGTAGGTGAGCACTTTGGAGAGAGTGACCATAATTAGATTATGTTTACCTTAGCAACGGAAAGGCACAGGAACATACCACAGGGCAAGAGTTATAGATGGGGGAAGGGCAATTGTAATGCGATTAGGGAAGACTTAGGAGGGACAGAATGGGGTGGCAAAATGCAGGGGATGGGGACAATCAAATGTGGAGCTGGTTTAAGGAACAGATATTGCTTGCCCTTGATAGGTATGTCTCTGTCAGGCAGGGAGGAAGCGATAAGGTAAGGGAACTGTGGTTTACTAAAGAAATTGTATCTCTTGTTAAGCGGAAGAGGGAGGCATATGTGAGGATGAGACGAGATGGTTCAGATGAGGCGATGGAGAGTTACAGATTAACTAGGAAGGATTTAAAAAGAGAGTTAAGAAGAGCAAGGAGAGAACATGAGCAGACATTAGAAGGTAGAATAAAGGAGAACCGTAAAGCTTTCTATAGGTATGTGAGGAATAAGAGGATGACTAGGGTAGGAATAGGGCCAGTCAGAGACAGAAGTGGGAAGTTGTGTGTGGACCCTGTGGAGATTGGAGACGTGCTAAATGATTATTTCTCATCTGTTTTCACTGAGAAACAGAAGAATATTGTAAAGGAGATGACTGAGTTACAGGCTACTAGAATTGAAAGGATTAAGGTTAGTAAGGAGGAGGTGTTATCAATTCTAGAAGGTGTGAAGATAAATAAATCCCATGGGCCTGATGGGATTTTTCAGAGGATTGTCTGGGAAGCTAGGGAGGAGGTGACGGAGCCTTTGGCCTTGATCTTTGAGTCCTCATTGTCTACAGGTTTAGTACCAGAGAATTGGAGGGTTGCAAATGTTGTGCCCTTGTTCAAGAAGGGCAGTTAGACCTGTGAGCCTTATGTCTGTTGTAGGAAAAATTTTGGAAAGGATTATAAGAGATAGGATTTATAATCATCTAGCAAGCAACAATTTGATTGGAAATAGTCAACATGGATTCATCAAGGGCAGTTCGTGTCTCACAAACCTCATTGAGTTTTTTGAGAAGGTGACCAAGCATGTGGATGAGGGAAGGGCAGCTAACGTGGTGTACATGGACTTCAGTAAAGCCTTTGAGAAGGTTCCACGTGGTAGGCAATTGAAGAAAATACAGAGGCGCGGGATTGAGGGAGATTTAGCAGTTTGGATTAGAAACTGGCTTTCAGTAAGAAGGCAACGAGTGGTGGTCGATGGAAAATATTCAGCCTGGAGTCCGGTTACTAGTGGTGTGCTTCAAGGATCTGTTTTGGGACCACTGCTGTTTGTCATTTTTATAAATGACTTGGAAGCAGGCATAGGGGGATGGGTTAGTAAGTTTGCAGATGAGACTAAAGTCGGTGAAGTGGTGGGCAGTGTGGAAGAATGTTGCAGGTTGCAGGGAGACTTGGATAAACTGCAGAATTGGGCTGAAAGGTGGCAAATGGAGTTCAATGTGGATAAATGTGAGGTGATTCACTTTGGGAGAAATAATAGGAAGGCAGAATACCGGGTCAATGGAAAGATTCTTGGTAGTGTGGATGTGCAGAGGGATCTTGGTGTCCACGTACATAGATCCCTGAAAGTTGTCACCCAGGTTGATAGAGCTGTTAAGAAGGGTTATGGTGTGTTAGGTTTTATTGGTAGAGGGATTGAGTTCCAGAGCCGTGATGTCATGCTGCAACTGTACAAAACACTAGTGTGGCCTCACTTGGAATATTGCGTGCAGTTCTGGTCGCCCCATTACAGGAAGGATTGGGAAGAATTGGAAAGGGTGCAGAGGAGATTTACCAGGGTGTTGCCTGATCTGGAGCGCAGGACCTATAAAGAAAGGCTGAGGGACTTGGGTCTGTTTCATTGGAGAGAAGCAGGCTAAGAGGGGATTTAATAGAGACATACAAGATGATCAGAGGATTAGATAGAGTGGACAGTGAGAGTCTTTTTCCGAGGATAATGATGTCAGCTTGTTCAAGGGGGCATAGCTACAAATTGAGGGATGATAGATTTAAGACAGATGTCAGAGGCAGGTTCTTTACTCAGAGAGTGGTAAGGGCGTGGAACGTCCTGCCTGCCAATGTAGTTAACTCAGCCACATTAGGGGCATTTAAACAGTCCTTGGATAAGCATATGGATGATGATGGGATAGTGTAGGGGGAGGGGCTTAGATTAGTTCACAGGATGGCGCAACATCGAGGGCCGAAGGGCCTGTTCTGCGCTGTATTGTTCTATGTTCTATGTTCTATGTTCTATGGTGTTCCCATTTTTCTGCTGCTCGTGTCCTTCCAGATGGAAGGTTGTTATAGCTGCAGTGGATTGAACCATACAGGTACAAATTGCCAGTCCGGGCTATGTCGATGGATTTCAATAGGCTCGCCAATTCGGGTGTGACGTTTGGGGTCAGGCCACTGGAGTATAGAGGGAAGAACAAGTCTAGCATTCTGAATCATTCCCGGTGGGAGGGTGGTGAGGCCTCAATAAGGTGGAACTGTGACCTTCAATTAGCCAACCACCCATCCACATCACCGCTAAGCCACCTATTTCCAACCATATACATTTACCTGTATGTGTCCCTCCCTTAGTTCAACTGCCAGTAATAATCACATTCTTGCCTTTGTTACCTCCATACTTAATGATTCTAATGCACCTCTGCCTCACCTCCCACGTCCTGCGCTCAGTAAACCTGAGGCTATGCAAAAGGTTGTTACCTCCGTTCTCATTCACACTAAGTCCTGTTCACTCTTATCCCTGTGTTTACTGACCTCCAGATTAATCACTGCCTTAATGTTAACAAAGAGATAATGGGAACTGCAGATCCTGGAGAATCCAAGATAACAAAGTGTGAAGCTGGATGAACACAGCAGGCCAAGCAGCATCTCAGGAGCACAAAAGCTGACGTTTCGGGCCTAGACCCTTCATCAGAGAGGGGGATGGGGAGAGGGAACTGGAATAAAAAGGGAGAGAGTGGGAGGCAGACCGAAGATGGAGAGAAAAGAAGATAGGTGGAGAGGAGAGTATAGGTGGGGAGGTAGGGAGGGGATAGGTCAGTCCAGGGAAGATGGACAGATCAAGGAGGCGGGATGAGGTTAGTAGGTAGGAAATGGAGGTGCGGCTTGGGGTGGGAGGAAGGGATGGGTGAGAGGAAGAGCAGGTTAGGGAGGCAGAGACAGGCTGGGCTGGTTTTGGGATGTAGAGGGGGGAGGGGACGAACTGGGCTGGTTTTGGGATGCAGTGGGGGAAGGGGAGATTTTGAAGCTGGTGAAGTTCACATTGATACCATTGGGCTGCAGGGTTCCCAAGCGGAGTATGAGTTGCTGTTCCTGCAACCTTCGGGTGGCATCGTTGTGGCACTGCAGGAGGCCCATGATGGACATGTCGTCTGAGGAATGGGAGGGAGAGTTAAAATGGTTCGCGACTGGGAGGTGCAGTTGTTTATTGCGAAACGAGCGAAGGTGTTCTGCAAAGCGGTCCCCAAGCCTCCGCTTGGTTTCCCCAATGTAGAGGAAGCCACACCGGGTACAATGGATACAGGATACCACATTGGCAGATGTGCAGGTGAACCTCTGCTTAATGTGGAAAGTCATCTTGGGGCCTGGGATGGGGGTGAGGGAGGAGGTGTGGGGGCAAGTGTAGCACTTCCTGCGGTTGCAGGGGAAGGTGCCGGGTGTGGTGGGGTTGGAGGGCAGTGTGGAGTGAACAAGGGAGTCACGGAGAGAGTGGTCTCTCCGGAAGGTAGACAAGGGTGGAGATGGAAAAATATCTTGGGTGGTGGGGTCGGATTGTAGATGGCGCAAGTGTCGGAGGATGATGCGTTGTATCCGGAGGTTGGTGTGGTGGTGTATGAGAATGAGGGGGATCCTCTTTGGGCAGTTGTGGCAGGGGCGGGATATGAGGGATGTGTTGCAGGAAATGCGGGAGACGCGGTCAAGGGCGTTCTCGACCACTGCGGGGGAAAGTTGTGGTCCTTGAAGAACTTGGACATCTGGGATGTGCGGGAGTGGAATGCCTCATCCTGGGAGCAGATGCGGCGGAGGCGGAGGAATTGGGAATAGGGGATGGAATTTTTGCAGGAGGGTGGGTGGGAGGAGGTGTATTCTAGGTAGCTGTGGGAGTCGGTGGGATTGAAATGGACATCACTTACTAGCTAGTTGCCTGAGATGGAGACTGAGAGATCCAGGAAGGTGAGGGATCTGTTGGAGATGGCCCAGGTGAACTTGAGGTTGGGGTGGAAGGTGTTGGTGAAGTGGATGACCTGTTCGAGCTCCTCTGGGGAGCAAGAGGCGGCGCCGATACAGTCATCAATGTAACGGACAAAGAGGTGGGGTTTGGGGCCTGTGTAGGTGCGGAAGAAGGACTGTTCCACGTAACCTACAAAGAGGCAGGCATAGCTGGAGCCCATGCGGGTGCCCATGGCCACCCCCTTGGTCTGTAGGAAGTGGGAGGAATCGAAAGAGAAGTTGTTGAGGGTGTGGACAAGTTCGGCTAGGCGGATGAGGGTGTCGGTGGAGGGGGACTAGTCGGGCCTGTGGGACAGGAAGAAGCGGAGGGCCTTGAGACCATCTGCATGAGGAATACAGGTGTATAGGGACTGGACGTCCATGGTGTAAATGAGGTGTTGGGGGCCAGGGAATTGGAAGTCCTGGAGGAGGTGGAGGGCATGGGTGGTATCACGGACGTAGGTAGGGAGTTCCTGGATCAAAGGGGAGAAAATGGAGTCCAGATAGGTGAAGATGAGTTCGGTGGGGCAGGAACAGGCTGAGACAATGGGTCGACCAGGGCAGGCAGGTTTGTGGATTTTGGGAAGGAGATAGAAACGGGCCGTGCGGGGTTGGGGAACAATGAGGTTGGAGGCTGTGGGTGGGAGGTCCCCTGAGGTGATGAGGTCATGGATGGTGTTGGAGATGATGGTTTGGTGCTCGGGGGTGGGGTCATGATCAAGGGGGCGGTAGGAGGAGGTGTCGGAGAGTTGGCGTTTGGCCTCGGCAATGTAGAGGTCGGTGCGCCATACTACCACTGCGCCTCCCTTGTCTGCGGATTTGATGGTGAGGTCGGGGTTGGAGCGGAGGGAGCGGAGGGCTGCCCATTCTGCAGGGGAGAGGTTGGAGTGGGTGAGAGGGGTGGAGAGGTTGAGGCGGCTAATGTCTCGACGGCATTTGGAGATGAAGAGGTCGAGGGAGGGTAGGAGGCCTGGGGGTGGTGTCCAGGAGGAGGACTTGTGTTGGAAGTGGGTGAAGGGGTCAGTGGAGGGAGGGTTAGGCTCCCGGTTGAAGAAGTAAGCGCGGAGGCAAAGGCGGCACCTTCCCCTGCAACCGCAGGAAGTGCTACACTTGCCCCCACACCTCCTCCCTCACCCCCATCCCAGGCCCCAAGATGACTTTCCACATTAAGCAGAGGTTCACCTGCACATCTGCCAATGTGGTATACTGCATCCACTGTACCCGGTGTGGTTTCCTCTACATTGGGGAAACCAAGCGGAGGCTTGGGGACCGCTTTGCAGAACACCTCCGCTCAGTTTGCAACAAACAACTGCACCTCCCAGTCGCAAACCATTTCCACTCTCCCTCCCATTCCTCAGACGACATGTCCATCATGGGCCTCCTGCAGTGCCACAATGATGCCACCCGAAGGTTGCAGGAACAGCAACTCATATTCCACTTGGGAACCCTGCAGCCCAATGGTATCAATGTGGGCTTCACCAGCTTCAAAATCTCCCCTTCCCCCACTGCATCCCCAAACCAGCCGAGTTTCTCCCCTCCCCCCACTGCATCCCACAACCAGCCCAGCTCATCCCCTCCCCCCACAGCATCCCAAAGCCAGCCCAGCCTGTCTCTGCCTCCCTAACCTGCTCTTCCTCCCACCTCAAGCCGCAGCTCCATTTCCTACCTACTAACGTCATCCCGCCTCCTTGACCTGTCCATCTCACCTGGACTGACCTATCCCCTCCCTACCTCCCCACCTATACTCTCCTCTCCACCTATCTTCTTTTCTCTCCATCTTCGGTCTGCCTCTCCCTCTCTCCCTTTTTATTCCAGAACCCTCTCCCCATCCCCCTCTCTGATGAAGGGCCTAAGCCCGAAACGTCAGCTTTTGTGCTCCTGAGATGCTGCTTGGCCTGCTGTGTTCATCCAGCTCCACACTTTGTTATCTTAATGTTAACAATCCCAGTCTTGTTTTCAAATCCCTCCATGACTTCACTCCTCTCTATCTCTGCAATCCCTCCAAGGCCTTTCCCCTCCCTATCTCCATAACCGCTCTATGGCCTCACTCCTCCCTATCTCTGTCAACCCCTCTGTGGCCTTGCACCTCCCTATCTCTGTGAACCTTTCCATGGCCTCACCCCTCTCTAACTCCTTAATCGCCATCAGCCATAACTCTCTCTGATATTAGCACATCTCTAATTCTGACATTCCTAATTCTGTGTGTACCCTATTGGCAACTGTGCCCTTCTGCTGCATGGGCCAACACTTTAGCTACAAATCTCTGTCTAAATCTTTACAAAGAAACAAAGTAACAAAGAAACCTACAGCACAGGAACAGGCCCGTCGGCCCTCCACGCCTGCATCGATAAAGATCCTCTGTCTAACCTGTCATCTATTTTCTAAGGGTCTGTATCCATTTGCTCCCTGCCCATCCATGTACCTGTCCAAATATATCTTAAAAGACGTGAACGTGTCTACGTCTACCACCTCTGCTGGCAACGCATTCCAGGCACCCACCACCCTCTGTGTAAAGAACTTTCCACGCATATCTCCCTTAAACTTTCCTCCTCTCACTTTCAACTCATGACCCCTAGTAATTGAGGCCCCCACTCTGGGAAAAAGCTTTTTGCTATCCACCCTGTCTATACCCCTCATGATTTTGTAGACCTCAATCAGGTCCCCCCTCAATCTCCGTCTTTCTAATGAAAATAATCCTAATCTACTCAACCTCTCTTCATAGGTAGTGCCCTCCATACCAGGCAACATCCTGGTGAACCTCCTCTGCACCCTCTCCAAAGCATCCACATCCTTTTGGTAATGTGGCGACCAGAACTGTACACAGTACTCCAAATGTAGCCGAACCAAAGTTCTATACAACTGCAACATGACCTGCCAACTCTTGTACTCAATACCCCACCCAATGAAGGAAAGCATGCCTTATACCTTCTTGACCACCCTATTGACCTGCGTTGTCACCTTCAGGGAACAATGGACCTGAACACCCAGATCTCTCTGTTCATCAATTTTGCCTCGGACTTTTCCATTTACTGTGTAGTTCGCCCTTGAATTTGATCTTCCAAAATGCATCACCTCGCATTTGCCCGGATTGAACTCCATCTGCCATTTATCTGCCCAACTCTCCAGTCTATCTATATTGTGCTGTAATTTCTGACAGTCCCCTTCACTATCAGCTACTCCACCAATCTTAGTGTCATCAGCAAACTTGCTGATCAGACCACCTGCACCTTCCTCCAGATGCTATTTACAATACTATTTAAGGCCTGCTCTTTCACAAAACTTTTGGTGATTCTTTTTTAAATAAGCCTCCTGTGAAGCGCCTTGCTATTACCTTAAAGGAGCTATATAAATGCAATATGTTATTGTCTATGAAGATGAGCTTACAAAATGAGAGACAGCCACTTGCAGAAGGTTCTATGGAGCTGCCAGGGGCTGAAGGTCAAGAGGGAAGGCCATAGGGGAAGGAGGTAATTTTAGCTGTTTATTTAGAGGTTTCTTTTACATACGATCAATTCACATGTTCAAGACAACAAGTTAAGGCCAGTTCTCACACATCTTGAAATGAATCCAGTTCATACCATCTAATGGGCTACAATCAATACAAATGGAGAGTCAACATTGAATTTCACATAAGTTTGATATTGAGAAATGATCTAAATGACATTACAAAATTGATCACATGCTTTCATTGTATTTGTTCATCACCCTGATCTCTTCTGAGCATTAGACATTGTTAAGGGAACAAGCTCATGAATGTAGCAGCCTAGAATGATTGGTTATGATGTAATTTGCTTTGCTGAGTGAAACAGGCTATCGAAATAGTTCACCAATTACCGTCTCAGGCAATGCTGACAATTCACTCGTTTGACAATTGTCTGCAGGCCTCTCTGTGAAGTTGGATGGAATTATTGGGATTTGTTGAGATTTTATGATGATATTGATGTTTACTGGGACTTGTGAGTGATAAACGGTATATGGATTAACAAAACAACCCAAGATGACAGCCAGAACTAAGGGGGTAACATATTCTGCAAGAAAAAAATCATTGATACTCCATTGATCCAGTATTGGGATAATTTGAGGAAAACTGTTTATTGTTATCGGGGAAGGTGGTCTCAATCTTAATCTTGCTTTGTGCACCTCTTGTGCTGTTGTAACCCTGTATGCCTCAGTCTGTCTAAGCACCCTATGAGCTGTATGTCTTTGTTTGCTAATGATCTGCCTGTATTGCTCACAAAACAAAACTTTTCACTGTACTCAGGTACGTGTGACTACAATGAATCAAATCAAATCCAATCAAATGAATGTCACTGCATTTGTAATCCAAAACTTCAGGTTAATTCTCTGGAGACATGGATTCAAATCCCAACAGAGCAGTTGTTGGAATTTCAATTCAATAAAAATCTGGAATTAAAAGCTAGCCCAATGGCACCATGTAACCGCTGCCAATCGTCATAAAAACTCATCTGGTACACTGATGTCTTTTCGGGAAAGAAATCTATTTTTTTTCCCTTTATTCATACATGGAATGAAGGCATCACTGACCAGGCAGAATTTATTGCCCATCCCTAATTGCCCAGAGGACAGTTAAGAGTATGTTTCAGATAAGGCATTAAACTGGGACCAGCTCTGCCTTCTCACCTGGCAGTAAATGGTCACATTTTGAAGGAGTGTATCCCTGATGTCCTGAACAATATTTATTCCTCAACCATCATTGCAAGAAGAGATTTATCCAGCCACTATCGCATGTCTTTTTGTGAGAGCTTGTGCACTTTTTTTTATTCATTCAGGGGATGAGGGTGTCACTGACTTGGCCAGCATTTACTGCCCATCCCTAATTGCCTGGAGCACATGTAAAAGTCAACAATGTTGCTGTGGATCTAGAGTCACATGCAATCCAGACCAGTTTCCTTCCGTAAAGGACATTAGTAAACCAAATGGGTTTTATTAACACTGGCTTCATGGCTCATCATTAGATTCTTAATTCCAGTTATTTTAATAGAATTCAAATTCCACCATCTACCATGACTGGAGTTGAACCTAGGTCCCCAGGGCATTATCTGGGTCTCAGGATTAACAGTCCGGCAATCATACCACTAGGCCATTGCTTTCTGCTGAAGGGTCTAGGCCCGAAACGTCAGCTTTTGTGCTCCTGAGATGCTGCTTGGCCTGCTGTGTTCATCCAGCCTCACATTTTATTATCTTGGAATTCTCCAGCATCTGCAGTTCCCATTATCTCTCTCTCTCCCATTGCTTTCTCTGTTATCTTTACCTGATCTAGCTCATAAGTGATTCCAGACCTACAGCAGTGTAACTGTCTTTGGGTGATTCAGGATGTTGGGGCACAATAATTATCCCAGTTACAAAGTCCAATGCTTAATACCATTAGAGTCACTGCAGCACAGGATAAAGCCTGTCTGACCATTATAATTGCACCGTCCAAAAATAACAAACTAACAATTTTAAGCAGGTTGGAGTGTTTTCAGCAGAGCTCATGCAACAACAACTCTTCATTGTCAAGAAAATTAGACAATGGGTCATGGTCCAGGCTCTGGGTCATGGTAAGGTTCACAAGAATAAGAGGGGACCAGAGTCAACAGTAAAAAAGTGATCCTCTGTCAATGGTAGCTTTGTGTTTTTTTAAGACAGAAAAAAGAATGGGTTTGATAATATGAATTTATTCTACAGTAGTTTTAATTCCTTTTCTCAAATCGTCTTGGGTCAGCAAAATGTCAGAGTCTCAGAACAATATCCTTATTGACGCAGATTTTCTCCATCTCCTACATTAGCCTTTCTGTGATGAGCAATTTAAGGCCAATGTTTCAAACCACATGAACATCACTGATGGGTTTTACAAGGTGATTATTGATCAGTAATACTACCCATTAATTATGGCAAAACAAAATGTCAGGCTAAGTCAGAAAGGCTCATTAAATGAGTATAGAATACAATAGTGAGAGAAGACATGTTCGGGGTAAACTGACCAGCATTAAAGTTCCAATTAATCCAAATCACGACCCAAAAGTAAAAGGAAGAAACAAGTGTCCCATTTGTTTGGGTTCTGGTGGAGAAGTGTTGTCTGGTCAATGGGCATTTTTGCCACAGCACCTTAGGGATGAGGTGCCTTTCTGCATCCATAACATGGGAAGTAGCAGTTAGGGTCTCCCTATGACATCTATTCATATAGGAAGTTGTGGTCGGGGAAAGAGGAACATCCATACACAAAGCAATAGAGGTGGTACAGCAATATGCAGCAAAATTCCAGCGCATTATAACACTGTTACAGATCATGACCTTCAATATAACATGGATTACTTAAGATGGCTTCTCTCACTGACACCAAAAGCATAGCAACCAATTTTTGTTACTCCTGGCTAATACATGAGAGGCTCCTGAAAACCAAGGTTGGAGGGAGGGACACTTTTGACAGAATAAAGACAATATCTCAAAGCCAGCGAGATGACACTGAGTCAAACGGTAGGAATAAACTTTCACTCATAGATATCCAGCCTTATCACTGCCTCAGCTCAACCCACAGTGCTTCATTGCCAACTAATTATTTCTGCAATTCAGTCACCTGTATAATCACATGAAAGAGGATTCGCCTAGTGTGGAGTTCAGAGAATTAGACAATCAAAGGAACTGATCCAAACCCATCACAATGGTCTATCTTAAAAACTATGGGGAAATATTTTAATTCTTTGAGCAGACTTACATGGGAAGCACTAGGTTGATTCAATAATGGTGTCTCAGGTTACATCTCAGCCATGTGCCTGGTCCCTTCAATCCAATTCATCCAATGAAGGACTGGTTAGAGTAAAAAGGGGAAGCCTAGGAAATTTTCCCAACTTGAGGTTTTAAACTTCTGAGTTCAAGGTTGTAAAGTGATTGTTTTCACTGTTAGTATTTGCCAAGCAGATCACAGTTAAAACAATGATTTTCTATGTTCCTATTGAATGATTACAATCCGACATTGCTACTATGGCCAAATTAAATAGTTTTGGCGGCTCCAGTCACATTTTTTTTCCATGCAAACAAGGTAGGACGATAACTGCAAAGAAATCAAATGCAATCAATCCAATGACAAATCATTAACATTGCTTAAAGTCGTTGGTGAAATTCCTTTATAAACATTTAAAAGCAGACAAAAATCAGGTAACCAGAGATAATGAGATGCTGGAGAATCCAAGATAACAAAGTGTGAAGCTGGATAAACACAACAGGCCAAGCAGCATCTCAGGAGCACAAAAGCTACAATACTTTACGTATTGGGAGGCTGTGATGCAAACTAATTATTGTGCATCTCTCCCAAATACTTTATTTAAATCTGAAACTTCTTTACAGAAATAAATCCGCGAGAGCCTGTGCTGAGGACAAATGATATTTTCCCATCTTGTCAACGAACCATCTCCTTGCATTCTCAACCACTCCCCTCCTCATCCTGTAGTATGTTCTCTTAGCAGTGCAATGTATGTTAAGTTACGCTGCACATTTTGTTTTCAAAACATAGAACCAAAGGTGTTCACTCCAAACAAATAAAGATGTCCCAAAATTCCAGAAGTTTTAACACAGTAGAAGATAAGAAAGCTAATTCTATCCCCATGGACACTCGAAGAGAGAACTGCTGGGCTACCTCTTACATTCCCAGTAAACTTGATGGGATAAAATGATGCAGGAAGCTTCACTGCAATACTGCTCTTAAACAACAGGCACATTCCTGCATTTAATAATTGAAGCCCCCAACACATTAGTTCAGGTTGCAACAACAAACGCAATGTCATCTCAACAGAAATCCTCTCCTTTAATTTTCTTGAATGCAGACATTCTATGCAGCTTTAAAAAACAATTAAAAATTCCCAAAGCATCAATGCAAAGATTCTTACAGTAAACCAGTAGCGCCTCGTTGGAATTCATAAGCTATAAATAGTGTTAAAAAACGAAGATCTATTAAAATTGAAGAGGAATAAATACATTGCAAGATCCAAAGAATTTTTGTTCATGTAGTGCAATAATCATCCTGCCATATTGAGAAGTTACATACAAATGGGTAAGATCTAAACGCTTTCTAGATCAACACGACACTGATATATTTAGAGTTATACATTAATGCGCGGGGTCACAACGGCTCAAGCCCCAGCAAGAATCGCCAGTTTGCAATTAGTCAGGATATATTGAATATATACATATATACCCTGAGCAACATTCACAATCTCCATGCTAATCTATTATTTAAACACCTCGACCAAACCCCGTTGCATTTAAAGGGGAAAAGAAAGGGAAGAATGCTTGAAAGATTTTACCGTCGCAAAGAATCATGAACCAGATTCCGTCAGTGAGATGAAGCGATTGCTCTGCGCCAATTCCTCAGCTTCGTTCAGTCTTTGCTCCTTTCTCTCTCTTTCCTTCCCCTCTCCCGGGTCTCTGGCTGTGTGTGTGTGTCTCTCTCTCTCTCACTCTGCTTCCGGCCGGTTTTGCAGCGAACTTAATGCACAGACTGTCCGCCGTCTTCAGGCATTTAGAGGTTAAAGCAGCCAGCCCAGGGAATAGTTATGCCTCGGCGAATAAAAATTAAATGTAGACAATTTTGCGTTTTCTAAAAAAAGACACGCACGCACTGTTTAAACAAAAAACTGCAACTCCCATCCAAAGCCAGAAATCCTTAGCACTCGCCGGGTAACATTGAACGGGTTCAGCACCACGGACAGCGACACGGGGCCGCTCGCAGCCACTCGCTCCAGTGGGTGGCACTGGCTCCTGCAAGAGAGACCCCAGACACAAAAGCGAGCTCCTGTTCCTGAGCAGCGCACAACTCTAGAAGGGGCAGGGTCCATTCACCGCCAGGAGAAGTCTCTCTCTCTCGGGAAGGTTGCGGTGAGTTGCAACCGCATCCTTCTCCCGCTTCCTGCCCCAGCACTGAATATCCTCAGCACCGCCCAACACCAAGGACTGTTTGGAACACACAGGGCTTCAAACAGTCTCTCCCTGATGTCTAGCCGGGTTGGACCCTTTGGCTGAGTTTGCTGGCTATCCAGATGTGTGCGTTTTACTGACCAGGTCACAATCCCTCTGGAAACACAGCTGCAGCAACATCTGATAAAGCGGGTCTCCCCTCAGTAATAGTCTTTCGTTAAAACCAGTCCTGGGTCTACACCAGCTCTGAGCTGGAAAGTGATTTTCTCCATAGCATGTGCCTAAGTGGGACCGGCTCTCTGTCTCTTCCTGGCACTTACGAACTGTTATCTAGAAAACCATCTGAATACTGATTTGCGTGCAAACAGATCCAGGCAGGTCGATCAGCTAAGACTGGGGAGAAGAAAGAGGCTTTAATATGAAGAAGCAAATCAGACAGCGCACGGTGGGCGTGACAGTGCGTCTCATGCATATGAATTAGCAAGTACACGTGTACCAACCCAGCAGAAGACCAAAACTAGAGAAAGACTGAGTGACAGAGAGGGAACTGAACAGTGATGGGCTCCAGGATATAAAGTAAGCCCTTCGTTTTTCACCTCAGTGAGATTCTGGCCGACAGTGTAAGGCCCTTGTCTCAAAGCCAAGTTACTGTTTTATTTCCCAAAGGCTGGTCAGATTTTGTGTCTTTTTTCTGCCAGGCCAGCCTCCAACACTGCGGGGAAAATAACCCCAACCAGTTTTACAACATCTCTTCAATAGCTGGGAGACCAGAAGTGAATGCAATATTCCAAAAGTGGCTTAACCAACGTCCTGCACAGTTGCAACTCAACTTCCCTTCAAAATCTCCCCACCCCCGACCCCATCCAAAGGCTGGCGCTACTCGTCCCCACCTCCTTGACCTGTCCGTCTTTTCTACTGCTTATCCGCTCCTCCCACCTCACTGACCCACCCCCCCACCCCGAATTCCTCCCGACCAGCCTCATCCCCTCCTTGACCTGTCTGCCGTTCTCCACCTATCCAATCCTCCCTCCTCACTGACCAACCCCCATCCCAGCTTCCTACCTACACTCACCTGTACAGGCTTCATCCACCTTGTATCACCACTTCCCCCTCTCTCTATTTATTTCAGAGCCCCCTTCCCCTCCCCCATTACTGAAGAAGGTTCCAGACACAAAACGTCAGCTTTCCTGCTCCTCTGATGCTGCCTGGCCTGCTGTGTTCATCCAGCTCTATACCTTGTTATCTCTATTCCATGAGAGTTGTTGGTCATGAGGTCACCTTAAATAAAAGCATTTACTGTAGCAGATCATCCAAACATTAATTAACAGGTGAAGGATTAAATATTTAAGGAATAAAATTTAAATCTATTTAAGTGGGTGTTAATGGTTCCACTATTTTTACATCCAGCCCAAAATAAAGTAAATTAATCCACGTTAGTTTATTGTTGCTCGGTTTAGTGGGTTTGAGCTGCAGCGAGAGGCTGAATAGGCTGGGGATATTTTCCATGGAGTGTCGGGGGCTGAGGGGTGACCTTATAGAGGCTTATAATATAATGAGGGGCATGGAGAGGGTGAAAAGCCAAGGCCTTTTCCTCACGGCAGTGAAGATGAAAACCAGAAATTGTAACTTTAAGGTGAGAGGAGAAAAATTTAAGGGACCTGAGGGACAACTTTCACATGCAGAAGGTGGTGCATATCGGAAATGAGCTGCCAGAGGAAGTGGTGCAGGCTGGTACAATTACAACACTTAACAGGTATCTGGGTGGGTACATGAATAGGAAGGGTTTAGAAGGATATGGGCCAAATGCTAGCAAAGAGGATTAGATTAATTTAGGATATCTGGTTGGTCTGGACGAGTTGGACTGAAGGCGAGCTGTACAGCTCTATGACCATGACTTTGTTTGGCTAAAACAGCAACAGAGACAGTTTGCAAAGACATGTAGTCAGATTACTAGCTGTAGACCGGATTCCGAAATCCTTCCCCTAACCCTTCCACCAAATTTCCAGTTCACCAACTCCCTTCCAGATAAAATAAACTACAGAGGTATATTGTAGCCAAAATCGCTCCATTAAGTTAACCAATACTCGTAAATAGCATCCTCATTCAAGAATTCTGGTACAATTCAATTATTTTGTGGGCAGAGATTTTCAGATAATAAATACAAGGGTGAAACTTTTTATGATCACTTAGTAACATTTTATTGTAATAGTCAATATAGAATACATGATAATCGATATCAATATAGAATACCTTAAAGTGATGGTTACAATGTTGGATTGTATAAGATAATGAAATTCATTAATTGATCTAAATATTCTGGGATGTAGGCTGCGTGGTAAGTTAATGAAATCTATTTCTAGTTTGGATTTTTGATTTAGTGACATATGGCTTTCTCTATCTGTCTGAACAGTTCGACAATTACCTTATGGATATTTCTTTAGCAATGGTAATTTCTTTTAAAACAGCTTGGGGGAGTTCAGTTTCAGAACTGGTGTTTTTTTGTTTACATTACAGTAAGGTAATTTTGTGCATCAAAGTTCCTGATAGAAAATTCTGAATTTTTTTTCAATTTATGGGGAACATACATAGCTTGGAAAAATAAGATTGTTGAAAATTTGTGGTCTTGGAAGCAGCTCTGCAGAAATCCCAGTTTTCAGATGGATATTTAAAACCATGTTCCTGAGAAGAGGAGTAGATTGCAAAAATAGATTATCTGAAGGTAAGGAGCTTAGTGATGGTCCTTCACCAGAAATGCTGTTTGAAGATGTTATTTGAAGCTGACAGCACTTAACCCCATGTATGAAAGCTCTGGGTAAAGGCTATCCAATTTTCCAGACAGGGAGTTGAAGTCAGAGTTAACTTAAACCTATGAAGATGTTTGATGAAGGTCTCGGCCCGAAACGTCAGCTTTTCTGCTCCTAAGATGCTGCTTGGCCTGCTGTGTTCATCCAGCTCCACACTTTGTTATCTAGGATTCTCCAGCATCTGCAGTTGCCATTTTCTCTGATACAATTTTAACCTCACTGCGAAGCCTCTTCCAGGGATGCCTAACCGAAGAAGTTACCCTCCGCCCTCCGGACAAACGTCAGGGGATCTCTCTCCCACTGCAACTCTCTTGTAATCTCTTCAGCCTTGAAACTGCTCGACCATGTCCTAAAGCAAATCAGGTACTACAGCCGCGTCACCTTCCTCAGCACCTGCCTATGGAGCCAGCTTTTCTGATGAAGGGTCTAGGCCCGAAACATCAGCTTTTGTGCTCCTGAGATGCTGCTTGGCCTGCTGTGTTCATCCAGCTTCACACTTTGTTATCTCGGATTCTCCAGCATCTGCAGTGCCCATTATCTCTGTTTGAAAAATAGGATGTGTTTTCTGGTGTAAGTACTGTACCAAGGGTAGTTTTTGGGTTTTGTAAAGGAGCATTTTGGGATTAATGGGCTGATATTTTGTTCATGTCTTTCAATATCTTCAAAGGCAGATTATATATAAATAAGTTGATTATTTTATTTCATTTCAATTTCCTGTGTGAAATAAACTTCTGTTGTGAAAAGCGAATTACTAATATTGCATGCTTATGTTTTGGTGAAAGATTACTTCTTTATAGTCAGAGTAAAATATGATCTATCAAGGCTGATCCTATTCTGGGATCTGGCCTACCACATTAGCTGGAGTCATAACAACAGTGACTATGTAAATTCAAATAATGATAAGAAATTCAAACTTACTCAAAATGACAAATAGTAACACATGGATGTTCAAAAAATATTCTATAAAGAATGCAAGATAACAAGGTGTGGAGCTGGATGAACACAGCAGGCCAGGCAGCATCTTAGGAGCACAAAAGCTGACATTTCGGGCCTAGACCCAAGGCTCCTAAGATGCTGCTTGGCCTGCTGTGTTCATCCAGTTCCACACCTTGTTATCTCAGATTCTCCAGCATCTGCAGTTCCTATTATCTCCAGAAAGAATGCAGATACAATCCACTATAAATTTATAGTTCTTTTGTCTGGAGTCTCAGCATTCCTTGAAGGTGGAGTCACAGGTAGACAGGGTAATGAAGAAAGCTTTCGGTACATTTGAGTTCATTGGTCAGTGATTTGAGTATGGGCGTTGGGAGGTCATATTGCAGCTGTACAGGACATTGGTAGGGCCACTTTCGATTACTGTGTGCAATTCCGGTATCCTTACTGTAGCAACGATGTTGTTAAGCTTGAAAGGGTTTGGAAAAGAGTTACAAGGATTTTTCCAGGTTTGGAGGGTTTGAGCTATTGGGCGAGGCTGAATAGGCTGGGGCTATTTTCCCTGGAGCGTCGGAGACTGAGGGGTAATCTGAGAGACGTTTATAAAATCATAAGGGGCATGGATAGGATGAAGAGCCAAGGTCTTTTCCACAGGGTAGAGGAGTCCAAAGCTAGTGGGCATACGTTTAAGGTGGGAGGGAAAGATTTAAAAGGAACCTGAGGGACAACGTTTTCTCGCAGAGGGTGGTGTGTGTATGGAATGAGCTGCCAGAGGAAGTGGTGGAGGCTGGTACAATTACAGCATTTAAAAGGCATCTGAACAGATATATGAATAGGAAGGGTTTAAAGGGATATGGGGCAAATGCTGGCAAATGGGCCGAGGTCTGTTTCTGTGCTGTTTGACTCTATGACTCTGTAAGACGGGAATTGCAGTTTAAGAGAACTCCCTCTGTGTTTGTGTCAAAGCTGGCTGAGCTGCTTCTGAGTGACCACAATCTATACTCACAACCCTACTTTAAGGAAATTGTACAGCTGTTTGTAGCTCGGTGAAACCGGCTTTCATTGTTTATTGTGAAGAGTTTTTCTCAATGTGAAAACAAATCTATTTTTCACTTCTTTGGCTATCTGCCCACATCTTGAAGGTTTGCTACATGTTCCTACACTGTCATGATTCTGAGTCTTAGTCTTGTTGAAAAATTCAATTTAGTTTGTAACTTTCTTTAACTGCAGCATTCATTTTGGTGATTTTGCCTCATAAACTATGTAACGCAAGATGCCCCTCACTCGCAGTACTTCCAGAATAAATGTGGTACCATCTGCAGCCTCACAACCCTTCCAACATGATCGTCGTTCACATTTCCCAGCTAATCATTTCAGTTCTTCAGTTATATTCACCAGCAATACATTTCGTTTGAGGTGCAGACATGAAAACCAGCACTAAGGCACCGTTTAAGAGACCTCTCACTCTCTCTGTTTCTCAGGGCATAAAAATTCTGATGACAAAAATCTCCTGACACCCCCTCCTCCAAACCCTTTCTAAGGCTGGTGGGCTCTGACACCACTTCAACAGGGGAACTGTTTATTCTCCACTCTACAATTAATTGCTTTTCCCATGTTCAGTATTTTGAATTTTCCAACATTTTATATATTCATTCATGAAATGTGCACATCACACGTTAGGCCCACATTTATTGTCCATCCCTAGTTGTCCATTGAGAAGGTGGTGGCGAGCTGCTTCTGAACCACAGTGGGTCCATATGCTGTGGGTTGAGCCTTTAGGGAGGGAATTCTAAGACTGTGACCCAATGACACTGGAGGACTGTTGATATCTTTCCAAATCAGGGTGACCTGTAACTTAGAGAGGATCTTCCAGAGGGTGGTTTTCCCATGTATCTGCTTGTCCTTCTAGATGGAAGTAGGATTGGAAAATGACTTCTAATGAGCATTTGGTGAATTTCTGCAATGCATCTTGTTGACGGCATGCACTGCTGTGACTGAGCATTGATGGTGGAAGGATTGAATTTTGGGGGATGTGATGCCAATCAAGCAAACTACTATGCCCTGGATGGTGTCAAGTTTCTTGAGTATTCTTGGAGCCACATCCATCCTCTCATCCTGACTTGTGAACAAACCCTGGGGAGTCAGACAATGAGCCACTTGCTGCAGGATTCCCAGCCTCTGATTTGCTCTTTTATTTACAGTATTTATACGGTCAGTCTGTTCAGTTTCTGGTTAATGGCAAACACCATGAATGTTGATAATGGGGGATTCAGCAGTGATAATGCCACTAAATATCAAGGTGTGATGCATCAATTCTCTCTCCTTTGAGATGATCATTTCCTGGTATTTCTGTGACATAAATCATACTTTTCACCCCAAGACTGAATATTATCCAGGCCCTGTTGCTTGTAAACATGGACTCCTCCAATATCTCAGGATTTGTGAATGGTGCCAAACATTGTACAATCATCAACAAATATCCCGCACAGACAAAGTCATTGATGAGACGGCAGAAGATGGTTGAGCCTAGGACATTGCCCTGAGGTCATGCCGAGTTGCTCTGGAGCTGAGGTGACTGACCTTCAACAACCACAACCGTCTTCTTATGTGTCAGGTGTAACTCCAACCGGCAGAGTTTTCCCCTGATTCCCACAGATCCATTTTGTTCGGGCTCAGTCGAATGCAGCCTTGATGTCAAGGTCTGTCACCCTCACCCTCACCTCTAGAATTCAATTCTTTTATCCATGTTTGAACCAAAGCTGTAATGAGGTCAGGAGCTGAGTGGCCCTGGTGGAACCCAAACACAGCGTCACTGATGAATTTGCTGCTGAGGAAGTACTACTTGATAATGCTATTGATGACACCTTCTATTACATCGCTGATAGGCAAGAGTGTGCTGACAAAGTAGCAACTAGCTGGGTTAGTTCTTTTTTATTCATTCATGGGATGAGGATATTGCTGCCTGGGCAGCATTTAACCTTTCCAGAGGGCAGCTACGTTCACATTGCTGTGGGTCTGGAATCACATGTAGACCAGACCAAGTATGGATGGCAGTTTCCTTCCCTAAAGGGCATTAGTGAACCAGATTGGCTTTTCAACATTTGACAATGGATTCATGGTCATCATTAGGTTCTTAAATCCAGATTTTTATTGAATTCAAATTCCACCATCTGCCGTGGCAAGATTCAAACCTGGATCCCAGAACATTAGAGATAATGGGGACTGCAGATGCTGGAGAATCCAAGATAACAAAGTGTGGATCTGGATGAACACAGCAGGCCAAGCAGTATCTCAGGAGCACAAAAGCTGACGTTTCCGGGTCTAGGCCCTTCATCAGAGAGGGGGATGGGGAGAGAGTTCTGAAATAAATAGAGAGAGAGGGGGAGGCGGACTGAAGATGGAGAGAAAAGAAGATAGGTGGAGAGGAGAGTATAGTTGGGGAGGTAGGGAGGGGATAGGTCAGTCCAGGGAGGACGGACATGTCAAGGAGGCGGGATGAGGTTAGTAGGTAGGAGATGGAGGTGCGGCTTGAGGTGGGAGGAGGGGATAAGTGAGAGGAAGAACAGGTTAGGGAGGTGGGGACAAGCTGGGCTGGTTTTGGGATGCAGTGGTGGGAGGGGATGAGCTGGGCTGGTTTTGGGATGCAGTGGGGGAAGAGGAGATTTTGAAGCTGGTGAAGTCCACATCAATGTAATGGAACAGTGGGGTATGTACCAGGCCAGAGGGAGGGGTGCAGATTGTATTGAACTACAGTTCTGTTGCTGATGTCCCAGAGCACATCAAGAAGTGCTCAATCTTAAATTGCTAGGCCAATTCCATTGGCCAGGAACTATCCCATTGTCTAGGACTATATTCCCATTGCTTACAAATCACCCTGACAGACAATAATCCCATCACTATTGACCAAAACCAATGCTTCTAATTGAAAAATTGGAAACTGAATTGAAATTAAAAAAAATTTCTCATTATTAAGCTGATGTGAGGCATTAGGCGGAAGTATATTTAAATAGAAAAAACAAATGCCATTCACAACAGGATTTGTTAACCACTGAAGACTTGTATGTTTGTAATGGAAGTTGCTGTAGAGGCTCCCATTTAGAGAGTTTACCAACAGGTCATCATTTGGTTTGGTCTTCTTCCAATGGCCAGTTCATTTTTGTGGAGAAACAGAGATACCAATGGGATACGGTTCCTAAACTGTTGGAGAGGCAATTTCAAGGGGAACCAATGGCGGTCCAGTTGAGCAGTATCCCTTCAGCCTCCATGAATGCTGTAGTTCACCAGTACTGACCTTCCAACAGTGTAGCACCATCTTAATAATGTCCCTTTGACAGTGCAGTACTCTGTCAGGCTGCCATGTCCACATCTCAGAGTCCCTCCTCTGATGAGTATGATCTGAGCACAAATAACATAGTTAGTGCATAATGCAGATTATTACAGTCATTTCTCACCATTCCTTACTAATTGTTCATAGAATCCCTACAGTGTGGAAGCAGGCCATTCAGCCCATTGAGTCCACATCAACCTTCCAAAGAGCATCCCACCCAAACCTACCTCCCGACCTGATCCCTGTAACCGTGCACATCCCTGGATTCTATGGGCAATTTCCCATAGCCACACCACCTAATCTGCACATATTTGAACTGTGAGAAGAAGCCAGAGCACCCAGGAAACCCACACAGACACAGACAGTCACCTGAGGGTGGAATGGAACCCAGGTCCCTGGTGCTGGGAGGCCGCGGTGCTAACCACTGAGCCACCGTGCTGCCCTGTAATAAACAAAACATTTGTACTCATACAAAAATTATAATCTGATTAATTTTCATGGATAGGAATCATTCTCTTGTCTGCATTTGTCACTAACTAAAAATGATCTGCTTAATAGGTATTTTTAAAAGTTCTTTAAAGCTTCTGTTCAGAAGGTTCCAGGTGGATCATTAACTTGAAAGAGATTGACTGGTAACACCTTTCAAATGATGACGGTTTCTTGTGGATTTAAAATTCTGTCTGTGTGCTACAAATGGACTTGCTAATTAAACACACACAATGTTTGCATTTGGAATAAGTGGTTTGGCCTTTCCCCTGGAAGCTGACTGATTGTTGTATATTCTTCTCTCCTAATGCAATGTGACAAAATTGAACGGATAAAACAAAATTCCTTTAATTTTGTTGCAGGCATTTCTAACAATGCAACACTCCCATCTCTATTCTCAGCTGCCAACCAAGCTGGTGTGCCCAAACAAGGTTTAACGCTGCAACCTTCCATTTCAGAGATGAGAATACCAGAGGCTAAACAGATTAATCCACCCAGTGAGGAACCTACTGTAAAATATACTTGAACCAGATCCTAACGCCTTCACATTGCAGTGTGCTTTACTCACATTGTATCTTCTGAAGGGAAAATATTACAGATAAGCCCCACAGAGGTTACAAAAACAATACAAAAAAAAATTGTAACAAACATTTTCCACATCTCACTGGCTACAGGCCAGGGGCGAGAAGACTGGAGGAAAAATATAACTAGGCTGTTATTTAACAAGGGAGAGAGGGATAGACCGATTATTCACAGGCCAGTTGGCCAATCTTGGTACTTGAATATGAAATATGGAGCCAGAATGAATATTTTGAAAAACACAGGCTATCAAAGACAGCCAGCATTTCCTTAAAACAGGGTCATTTCTGATTAAATTGATTGAATTTTTGAGGAGTTAACAAGGATCTATTTGGTGAAGTCCATATGGATTTTAGTCAACTTTTTGACAAAGTAGAATGGTCACAAAAGTAGAAATGCCCCTCAAGCCAAAGTGGCAAATTGGATACAAAAATAGTTCTGAGGTGGGATATAAAGGGGAAATGGTCCAAGTGTGTTTTAGTGATTGGAAGGCAATTTGTGGTGAAGTTCTGTAGGACTCAGGACCAGTTCCCTGCCTTTTGTGTATATCTCAATTAAAATTGAATCTAGGGAGTGCAATTGTAAAGATTGCAAATGGAACAAAAATGGCTGTCATGTTGATACTGGAGAAAGTTATTGATCGCAGGAAGTTATCAGCACATGAGTCAGGTGAGTGGCAAATGGAGATCAGAATGGAAGCATGTGAGATAAAACATTTGGAAGAGGCTAGCAAGGCAAGGTACGTGCTACACAATCAAAGGAAGTACACTGCAAAATTAGAGGAGCAGACTAAATTGGAGAGAGTGTCCTCTGATCCCTGAATGTGGCTGCACATGTAGATGAGGTGTTTGAGAATGCATAACAGATTATTAGCTGAGAAAAAAGATACAGGAGCAGTGAGGTAATGATGGAACTGTACAAAACACTAGTTAGATCATAGCTGGAGAGCAGCATATACAATGCTGGTCTTTGTGAAGAAAGATGTGATTGCCCTAGAGAGATTGATTAGTGAGGATGTTACCTGGACTGAAAATATTTAATTATTGGACAGGCTGGGATTGTCCTTTTTTTTCTGAACAGAAGAGGCTGAGGAGAGATCTAACTGCAGTGTAGTCAATTGAGGGACTGAGATTGGGGGCACAGATTTGGGGAAAGCAGTAGTAATTAATTGATAGGGTTGTGAGGTTCAAGGATTCACTGCCTAAAAGGATGGTCAAGGCAGAAACCTTCAAATCATTTAAAAAACACGATGCTGTGTCTTTGAAATACTGTAATCCACAGACGTACTGACCAAGAGCTGGAAAATGGAATCAGGCTAGATGGCTACTAATCAGACGGTGTAGACATGAGGAGCTGATTGACCTTCTCCTCTTTCACTGAAAACCATGATGTGGAGGTGCCGGTGTCGGACCGGCGTGGACAAGGTCAGAATTCACATGACACCAGGTTATAGTCCAACAGGTTTATTTGAAATCACAAGCTCCTTGAGCACTGCTCCTTCATGACAATTTCTATGAACCCAACTTCGATTGTTGTCCGTCATGGTTTCACTCACCTCCAATGGGAAAGCTAAGTCTGAAACCAGCAGGGATAGGACACTAATAGTTCTAATAGAACAGTTCTGAGGAAGGGTCACCGGACCCGAAACATTAGCTATGTTTTTCCCTTCACAGATGCTGCCAGACATGCTGAGAATTTCCAACAAGTTTGTTCCTGGAACAGGAATGGTTCACCCACAGTCTGTCTATTTGCCTCTGGACAGTTTTTGTGACTCTCTGCATCCATTTCTATCGATGTAGCTGTCTCGGTTTAACTCTCAGGCCCATTCTAAAATGCAAAAGCAGAAGTCTGTAGTTAGTGACTGCTCTTAAAACTGAGCAGCTGATGATGGAGTGGTCCTGTTGCTGGACTCATACATCAGAGATGCAGGTTGATGTTCTGGGACAGGGATTCAAATTCCAATTTGGGAGCTGGAGAACCTACATTCAGTTTGTAATTCTGAAATGCAAAGCCAGTATCAGTGATGATGACCGACACCACTGACAGATTCTCATAAATATCCATCTAGTTCCCAAATGCCATTTAGGGAAGGAAACTGCCATCCTCACCTGGTCTGGCCTATGTGACTCCAGACACACAATAATGTTTTTGACACTTAACTGCCCTCTGAAATCGCTCAACAAGCCAATCAGTTAAGGGCAATTGGGGATGGGGTCATAGAATCCCTACAGTGTGGAAGTAGACCATTTGGCCCATCGAGTCTAAACAGAACTCCCCCCTCCCAACAAGCATCCCAACTGACGCAACCTCTACCCCATCTCTATAACCCTGCATTTCCCATGTCTAATCCACCTAACCTACACATCCCCGGACACTATGGTTCACCTCTGTTAGACTTTGTGATGTCCTCCCAGGAAAGAGTTTTGTTAAAACTGTAACTTGATGAGTGCTGGTGCTAGATTATAGTTGAAAAGCGATGCGATAGGTTCAAGGTAGAAGATATAATTGGCCAATACAGAAAAATAACTTGGTTAATCGATAACTAATTTAACCACTGCTCAAGAAAGCTTCAAGCCAAAGAATGGTTGTGTTCTTTACCATACTTTATTCATTAAAATGTGGCACAAGTTATAAATTTCCCAGTACACCAAGGAGCCAGGTTTAAAAACCCAAGGTCGCAGCGTTTCATATCCATCTGCTCTTGGGACAATTGAACACAAAGCTACAGAGGATCTGACGATAAAATTAACCAGCCTTAAGCAAGATGTGAGATCAGAAGAATTTTTCACAACCACTGCACAGATTCATGCATATGCGTAAGAGAGTCCTAACTGAGACCATAATGCTGAATTAACATTCTGACTGTGAACAGTACTGAACATCATATAGTACAGATCATCAAATGTTCCAAATCTGATCACTTGCAATGGTGGGAGTATGGGAGTTGGGGGGGTGGGCAGCTGGTCAATGATGAATAATAGAAGGTGTAGTTTAAATAAATGTTCAGGGTTTGTGCTTGAAAAACACTTGGGAATAAAACCTAGCTGAACATACTACAGAAGGTGAAGTTATTTCAGTGAAGTCCAGAATAGAACATCTTTGAATCATAGAATTCTACAGCATAGGAGGAGGCCATTTGATCCTGCATAAAATCATAGAATCCCTACAGTGTGGAAGCAGGCCATTCACCCCAACAAATCTACATTAACCCTCTGAACAGCATTCCACCCAGACCCACACTCTCACTCTATCCGTGTAACCCTGCATTTCCCATGGCTAATCCACCTAGCCTGCATATCCCTGGACACTACGGGGCAATTTAGCATGGCCAGTCCACCTAACCTCCATATCTTTGGACTGTGGGTGGAAACCGGAGCACCGGAAGGAAACCCACACTAACATGGGTGAAATGTGCAAACCCTACACAGACAGTAGCCTGAAGGTGGAATCAAACCGTGACTCATCTCTTTGAAAGAGATATTCAACATAATATTTTTGTTTTAATTCAGAGGATGTGGGTGTCACTGGCTGAGCCAACACTTATTGGCCATTCTTAACTGCTATTGTGAAGATAGTGCTGAGCTGCCTCACTGAACCACTACAGTCCATGTGCTGTAGGAAAATCCATAATGCTTTTAGGGAGGGAGTTCCAGGATTCTTTTCAGGGACAAATGGGAAGATAGTCTGGAATGAGGCAACAGACAAATGTTCCCATGTATCTGATACCCTTGTCTTTCTAGATAGAAATAGTCCTGGGTTTGGATGGTGCTGTAAGAGGAGTCTTAGTAAATTTCCTGCATTTTGTAGATAGTGCACATTGCTGCTACTAGGCATGGATGTTGTAGGGAGTGGATGTCAAAGGTCGTGGATGGTCTGTCAATCTGGTGGACTACTTTGTTGTGGACGGTGTTGGGCTTCTTGTGCGTCACTTCCATGCTTAACCTCCCTGTTTGATACAGACAGCCTAAAACAGTTCTCTCCTTCATGTTTATTCAATTTCCTTTGAAAAATTGCAATAGAATCACTTCCATTACTATTCCAGTCATTGAGTCAAACAACCATGGAGATGTACAGCATGGAAACAGATCCTTTGGTCCAACCCATCCATGCCAATCAGATATCCTAAATTAATCTAGCCCCGTTTGCCATGAGGTTGTTGACTTGCTCACTGAACTGGCTTTGCTTTCGTTCAGACAGTTTGTTACTATGCTGGGTGACATCATCAGTGAGGCCTCTGATGAAGCAATGTTATTCTACTCCACTTGGAATGCTGTCCGCCCCATTATGGTGAATACAGTCATTTCTGGTTTTGGTCTGTATGGGTTTGTACATGGGGTCCAATTCTATATGTTTGTTGATTGAATTATGAGTGGAAAACCGTTCCTCTAGGAATTCCCATGCGTGTCAATGTTTGGCTGGGGCTACTATGGTTACTTTGTCCCAGTTAAACTGATGGTCTTCATTTTCTGAATATACTGATGTTAAGGAGACAAAAACAAAGTTGCTGGAAAAGCTCAGCAGGTCTGGCAGCATCTGTGAAGGAGAAAACAGAGTTAATGTTTTGGTTCCGGTAAGCCTTCCTCAGAACTGGATAGTAAGGAGAGTTTGCCATGCCGTTTTGCTGTTCGCTGATATTCATATATTCTGCTGGCTAGTTTCCTTCATGTCTGTCCAATATAATGTTTGTGGCAGTCGTTGCATGGTACCTTGTAAACTATGTCGGTTCTGCCTGTTGTGGGAATGGGGTCTTTAATGTTAACAACAGGAGACCTAAGACCAGTAGGAATCATGGGGCCCACAAGCCCACAGCCACTCTATGACAAACACTCACAGGGATTAAAGGACAACATTCCTAACCCTAACCCTTCCGGTTCATATACTCACCCAGATGCCTTTTAAATGTTGTAATTGTACCAGCCTCCACCACTTCCTCTGGCAGCTGATTCCATACACGCACCACCCTCTGTGTGAAAAAGTTGCCCTTAGGTCCCTTTCCCCCTCTCCCCCTAAACCTTAAACCCCTCTAGTTTGGGACTCTGCTACCCCTGGGGAAAAGGCCTTGGCTGTTCACCCTATCCATGCCCCTCATGATTTTATAAACTTCTATAAGGTCTCCGACATTCCAAAGACAATAACCCCAGCTTATTCAGCCTCTCCCTGTAGCTCATACCGGCCAACCCTGACAACATCCTTCTAAATCTTTTCTGCACCCTTTCAAATTTCACAACGTCCTTCCTGTAGCAGGGAGACCAGAATTGCACACAATATTCCAAAAGTGGCCTAACCAATGTCCTGTACAGCCACAACATTACGTCTCAACTCCTATTCTCAATGCACTGAAAGTGAAGGCAAGCATACCAAGTGCCTTCTTCATTGTTCTGTCTACCTGCATCTCTATTTGCAGGAAACTATGACGTCTACTCCAAGGTCTCTCTGTTCAGCAACACTCCAGGACCTGTCACCCATTCCACATCATAAAGCCTGGCTGTAGAAGGAACAATTCCCATCTCTCTCCCTTTATTGTATTAACTCACAGCCATTCAGCAGTGAAAACAGTTCCTTTCTTTTCAGTTCACAAAAGCTCTCACAATTTTAAACACATCTGCTCAATCGTCGACATTGCTCTGAAGTATGATGTTCTAAATTAAGCACAATGTACACGATCCCTCCATATATAAAGCTAAGAATCTTATCTGCCATTGTATATTGTTCAAGGACAATCTGGAATGAGAGCATTCAATGAGCTTATTGACATTTTCTCAATCCCTTCAATGTTACGCTTAATTAAAGCATCGTGTTTCGAATTTTATGAGAGAAACAGACAATTCAGTCCGCCAGGTCCATATCTGTGATTATGTTGCACACAGCCCTGTGCTCACATCATTCACTCTATCAGTACATTCCTTTCCATATTCCCCTCTCTCTGATGTGTTTGTCCATCTCCTCTTGGATGTAACAACATGACTCACCTCATCCATGGAATAGTGACATCCACATTCATACAAACATATGTACAAGTAGACCATTTGGCCACTCGTGTGTTGTGCCATTCAATAAGAACACAACTGATGCAATTTCCACATAACCTAAGGGTTCTTATGGCACAGTGGTAGTGTCGTTCCCCCTGGACTTACAGACCTGGGTTTGAGCCTCACCTGCTCCAGTGGTGTGTAATAATTTCTCTCTATCAGGTTGTTTCAGCCGAATAGATTATATTTTTAAAATGTTCCCAATAACCTTGGATTCCTTGTCGAACACGAATCTATCCACCTCTATCTCAAAGATATCTGAAGAGGCACTTCCATTGAATTCTGAGGCAGAGAGTTCTAAAGTTGTATAACCCTCAGAGAGAAAAGAAATTCCCCTCATCTCCACCCTGAAAGTCAAGCCCTAATTTTGAGTCAGTTCTGGACTGACCCACAAAAGAGAATATCTTCCCCACATCCACCTGGTCAAGACCATCAGGATCTTACACATGAGCTCAACTTCTCAGCACTCCCTGAGGATAGCATTTTCTTCTGAATTCCCTCCGGTATGAAATAGTCACTAAATCCATGGCCGCTGGCTGGGAACTCACCCACAAGGTGATGCCTCTTCCCTGCATTATAGACAATAGACAATAGGTGCTGGAGTAGGCCATTCGGCCCTTCAAGCCAGCACCACCATTCATTACGATCATGGCTGATCATCCACAATCAGTATCCTGTTCCTGCCTTATCCCCATAACCCTTGATTCCACTATCTTTAAGAGCTCTATCTATCTCTTTCTTGAAAGTATCCAGAGACTTGGCCTCCACTGCCTTCTAGGGCTGAGCATTCCATATATCCACCACTCTCTGGGTGAAGACGTTTTTCCTCAACTCTGTTCTAAATGGCCTACCCCTTATTTTTAAACTGTGTCCACTGGCTCTGGACTCACCCATCAGCGGAAACATGCTTCCTGCCTCCACAGTGTCCAATCCCTTGATAATCTTATACGCCTCAATCAAATCCCCTCTCACCCTCCTAAACTCAAGTGTATACAAGCCCAGTCGCTCCAATCTTTCAACATATGATAGTCCCGCCATTCTGGGAATTGACCCCGTGAGCCTACGCTGCATTCCCTCAATAGCAAGAATGTCTTTCCTCAAATTTGGAGACCAAAACTGCACACAATACTCCAGGTGCGGTCTCACCAGGGCCCTGTACAGCTGCAGAAGGACCTCTTTGCTCCTATACTCAATTCCTCTTGTTATGAACGCCAGCATGCCATTAGCTTTCTTCACTGCCTGCTGTACCTGCATGCTTGCTTTCATTGACTGATGTACAAGAACACCTAGACCTCGTTGTGCTTCCCCTTTACCTAACGACTCTATTGAGATAGTAATCTGCCTTCCTGTTCTTGCCACCAAAGTGCATAACCGCACATTTATCCACATTAAACTGCATCTGCCATGCATCCGTACACTAATTACACATCCCCCTCCACATTACACGTCCACATTAATTTCATCCAACCCATCTATTGTAATCCTAAAGACACCTTCCTCCTACACTGTTGTCAAGGAAAGATCCCTAATATTCACGATCTTTTTTATGTCTGAAAAGGCACTAATATTACATCCTACACAGCAGGTAAGTATGCTCCAGGCTCCCTTTCTGAAATTGGAAGGTTGTGAATTGAAGTCCTCCCTGGCTGGTAGCGCCGAATCCTACATTCCCTAGTTGTAGTACAAATGGAATGATGCAGTGACAGAGTTGCTATCCCTCTGATGAGCTGTCACATATCGTCTGCCTGTTAAAGATCCCGCAACACTATTCACAAAAACAGCTTGAATTTCTGGTATAGTAGGTACTGCAAATGCTGGAGAATCTGAGATAACAAGGTGTGGAGCTGGATGAACACAGCAGGCCAAGCAGCATCAGATGAGCAGGAAAGCTGATGTTTCGGGTCTGGACACTTCTTCAGAAATGGTGGAGAGGAAGCGGGTTCTGAAATAAATATGAAGAGGGGGAGGCGGATGAAAGATGGATAAAGACGCAGATAGGTGGAGAGGAGACAGACAGGTTGAGGAGGGGGGTTGGAGCCAGTAAAGGTGAGTGTAGATGGGAAGTTAGGATGGGGATAAGACAGTTAAGGGGAGGTGGACAGGTCAAGGAGGCGGGGATGAAGCTAGTACGTAGGAGGTGGGGGTGGAAGTTAAGGTAGGAAGATTGGATAGGTGGGAGAAAGGACGGACAGGTTAGGGAGGCGGGGATGAGCTGGGCTGGTTTTGGGATACAGTCGGGGGAGGGGACATTTTGAAGCTTGTTAAGTCCACATTGATACCATTGGGCTGCAGGGTTCCCAAGCAAAATATGAGATGTTGTTTCTGCAACCTTCAGGTGGCATCATTGTGGCACTGGAAGAGGCCCAGGATCGACATGTTGTCCAAGAGGTGGGAGTGGTTGAAGTGGTTCGTGACTGGGAGATGCAGTTGTTTGTTGCAAAATGAGTGTAGGTATTCCACAAAGTGGTCTCCAAGCTTCCATTTGGTGTCCCCAGTGCAGTGGAGGCCACATCAGGAACAGCGGATGCAGCATACTACATTAGCAGATGTGCAGGTGAACATCTGTTTAATGTGGAAGGTTTTCTAGGGGCCTGGGATGGGGGTGACGGGGGAGGTGTAGGTGCAGGTGTAGCACTTCCTGCGGTTGCAGGGAAAAGTGCCGGGTGTGGTGGGGCTGGAGAGGAGTGTGGACTGGACAAGGAAGTCATGGAGAGAGTGCTCCCTCTGGAAAGCAGATAAGGGTAGGGGGGGGAAAAATGTCTTTGGTGGTGGGGTCTGATTGCAGATGACAGAAGTGCTGGAGGATGATGCGTTGGATCCGGAGGTTGATGGGGTGGTACGTGAGGATGAGGGGAATTCTGTTTTTGTTGTTATTGCAGGGAGGGGGTATGAGGGATGAGTTGCTGGAAACGCGAGAGATGCGGTCAAGGGCATGTTTGACCACTGTGGAGGGGAAGTTGTGGTCCTTGAAAAACAAGGATGTCTGAGATGTACGGGTGTGGAACGCTTCATCTCAGTAGCAGATGCAGTGGAGGTGAAGGAATTGGGAAGAGGGGATGGCATTTTTGCTGGAAGGTGCATGAGAGGAGGTATATTCAAGGTAGCTGTGGCAGTCAGTGGGCTTGAAATGGATATCAGTTTCCAGGTGGTTGCCAGAGATGGAGACAGAGAGGTCCAGGAAGGAGAGAGAGGTATCAGAGTTGGTCCGGGTGAACTTAAAGTTGGGGTGGAAGGTGTTGGTGA
Organism: Stegostoma tigrinum; assembly: GCF_030684315.1. Lineage (NCBI taxonomy): Eukaryota > Metazoa > Chordata > Chondrichthyes > Orectolobiformes > Stegostomatidae > Stegostoma > Stegostoma tigrinum. Next base: position 19,688,094 of record NC_081392.1, on the reverse strand, counting down.
AGTGGATGAACTGTTCGAGCTCCTTGTGGGAGCAGGAAGCAGTGCCGATACAGTTATTGATGTAATGGAGGGAGGTGGGAGATTGGGCCAGTATAGCTTTGGAGCAGGGATTGTCCACGTAGCCTACAAAGAGGCAGGCATAGCTTGGGCCCATGCGGGTATCCATGGACACCCCTTTTGTCTGTAGGAAGTGGGAGGAATTGAAGGAGGCTTGGAGACCGCTTTGTGGAATGCCTATGCTCAGTTTGTGACAAACAACTACACCTCCCAATCGCAAACCACTTCAACTCCCCCTCCCACTCATTGGACTATATATCAATCCTGGGCCTCCTGCAGTGCCACAATGATGCCACCCAAAGGTTGCACGAACAGCACCTCATATTTCTCTTGGGAACCCTGCAGCCCAATGGTATCAATGTGGACCTCACCAGCTTCAAAATCTCCCCTTCCCCCACTGCATCCCAAAATCAGCCCAGTTCATCCCTGCCTCCCTGATTTGACTGTCCTTTCTCCAATCTATTCCCTCCTCCCACCTCAACCCCCATCCTCACCTCCTACCTACCGGCCTCATCCCCACCTCCTTGACCTGTCCATTTTCCCTTGACTGACCAAACCCCATCCTAACTCCCCATCTACACTCACCTTTACTGGCTCTACCTCACCTCTTTGACCTGGCGTCTACTCTCCACCTATCTTCTCCTTTATCCATCTTCCATCCACCTCTCCCCTCTCTCTATTTATTTCAGAATCCCCTTCCTCTGCCCCATTTCTGGAGAAGTGTCCAGACCCGAAACATCAGGCTTCCTGCTCGTCTGATGCTCCTTGGCCTGCTGTGTTCATCCAGCTCTACACCTTGTTATCTCAGAATTTTTGGTGCCTTGGCCAATGATACTCAAACATCATCAGGGAAACAGACCATATTGTCACAACTCTTCGCTTTACTTTGGAAACTAGTGCACAATCTCACTGCCACATTTTCCTACCATACAACAGTGCCAGCAATTCAAAAAAAAATTTCCTTGGCTGGGAAGTGTCTCAAGACACCTCTGAATGAGTGAAAAGTTCTATAGACATGCACATGCGTCTTTTCCTCTTGCGAGTTATTTGTTGGTTCGACCCTGACCCACGGTTCGCCAATTTTTGGATCTTCAGCTGAAGGTCTTGGACTTGGATTTGTCAGTGAGGCAATGGCCTAGTGGTATCATCTGTTAATCCCGAAGACCTAGGTAATGTCCCAGGGACCTAAATTTGAATCCTGCCACTGCAGATTGAATTTGAATTCAAATTGAATATAAATCTGGAATTGAGAGTCTAACAATAACCATGAAACTCCTGCCAATGATCATGTAAAAGTCCATTGGTCTTGTTAATGTCCTTTAGGGAAGGAAACTGCCATCCTTACCTGCTCTCCATATTCACAGCAATGTGGTAAACTTTTAACTGCCCTCTGAACAATTAGGGATGGGCAATAAATGCTGTCTTAGCAAGTGACACCCTCATCCTTTGAATAACTGAGAAAAGCAAGCTTGTCCTTTGTGGACCAACTTCAGTGGAAGTCCACCATCTACTTGGTCATTACCACTAGACTTGACTATTCCAATACCTTCCTGACTGGTATGTAAATTAAAACTTAAAGTCATCCAAAATTCTGGAGCTTGTGACTCACTTTAAACTCTATTTCCCTCTACCCTTCTGCTCATTGATTCTTGATCGTAAAATTTTCACCTTTGTTTTCAAACCTCTCCACATTTTAGTAACCTTCCCTAGCCTCTCCATCGCACCTATATTCCTCTCATCCTGGCCACCTATCTAGTCATCACATCATTGGTGGGTTGGCCTTCAGCTGGCTGGGCCCCAAGCTCTGGAATTTCTTCCCTCTCCCTCTCCTTCCTCCTTAAAATGTGCCTCATTGATCTCGCTTTTAATCAGCTGAAATGTCTATGAAGTTGCATGTGGCTTTTTGCTATACTTTATTTATAATACATCCATAAAGTGTCTTGGGATATTTTATTTAATTTCATCAGAGTCATTACAGCACAGAAAAAGGCCCTTCAGCCCATTCAGTCTGTGCTAGCCAGAAACAACCACCTAATTCGTCTAATCCCATTTCCCAGCCCATAGTCTTGCACATTTTGCCATCGCAAATGCACATCTAAGTGCTACTTCCATGTAATAATGGCTTCTGCCTCTACCACCCTTAGATGCCCACCGGTCACTGCGTCAAAAATCTTTTCCTGACATCTCCGTTGAACCTCCTGCCCTTTGTCCAAAATCTATGCCCCACGAGTCGGCAATCTGGCCCATTGACCCTGCTCTGCCATTCAATAAGATCATGGCTGATCTTTTTGAGGACTCGAGTCCACTTCTCTGCTCACTCACCATAACCCTTAATTCCTTTGTTGCCTTAAAAATGTTCAACAAGTCAGCCTCAACTGCTTCACTGGGCAGGGAATTCCACAGATTCACAACAGTTTGGGAGAAGAAGTTCCTCCTCAGCTCATTCCCACATCTGCTCCCCCTTATTTTGAGGCATTGCCCCCCAATTTAGTTTCACCCATCAGTGGAAACAGATTTTCTGAAGAACGGTCTAGGCCCGAAACTTCAGCTTTCCAGCTCCTCTGATGTGCTTGGCCTGCTGTCTTCATCCAACTCTACACCTTGTTATCTCAGTGGAAACAACCTCCCTGCTTCTATTTTATCTATTCCTTTCTTAATTTTTTTTTGTTTCTTCAAAATTCCATGCTCATGCTTCTAAACTCCAATGAGTACAGTCCCAGTCTACTCAATCCCTCCTCATAAGCTAACCATCTCAATTCCCTGTGCCCCTCATAATTTTATACACCTTAGTCATGTCCCCTCTCAATCGCTTTTGTTCTAAGGAAAACAATCCGAGTCTGTCCAATCTCTCCTCATCACTGAAGCTCTCCAGCTAGGCGACATTCTAACAAATCTCTGCTCCCTCTCCGATTCTAATCACATCCCTCCTATAATGTGAATTCCAGAACTGCACACAATACTCTCGTTGCGGCCAAGCCAGCATTTAACAGGGTTCCAGTATAACCATCAAAGAATTCTAAAATGTAAGAGATAGTAAGAACTGCCGCTGCTGGAGTCAGAGATACACAGTGAGGAGCTGGAGGAACACAGTGAGGACCTGGAGGAACACAGCAGACCAGGCAGCATCTGAGGAGCAGGAAAGCTGATGTTTTGGGTTGGGACCCTTCTTCAGAAAATGTAAGCTCTAAAATGTAAGCTGATGTTGGTATAATTGTGGCCACAGTGGGGGTCGATATCAAAACTGGGGGTGAAAGCAGAAGATAAGAGAAATGAAGATGTGGTTTGATTGAGTTAGTGGCCAATTGGGATGCAACACGGAAACACAATGAAGATGAAGAGAAACATGTATAAAATGTCAGGCTCACAGGCTTTCACTTTGTCAGAGAAGTTATTTCCCTGAAGAAGTGGTTGGTGGGGATGTGGACACAAAGAGATTCTGATCACTGCAAAAAAGCAGTGCGAGGCTTTAGGGCCTGAAAGTTTCACTCCCCTTTCTGAAACTGCAGAGGAATGAGAATCGCAAACTACGGTACAGCTGCTGTCTACATTTTATTACATAACAAAGATCCAGGTCCTCTTCATTTGTTCTTCAGTAACAAGAGAATTAGCAAGAAACTACTCTCCTGGCTTGCATCCGTGATCCAGGTCAGAATCAGTGTTGTGCCTGTTTTTAACTCATCCAAACCTGCCTGTTGCACAGATGTGAATTCAGGCAGAAGATATGTGCAGCTCCCGCAGTGGGTAGGGGGCACTGGGTTTCAACATTGGGTAGGGGCCTGTTGTTATAAGGACATCCTGTGTGTCAGTCATGGATTTACAGGCAACCGTCTTGAACATCTCAGAAGAAAGAGATGAAGGCAATTTACTACATAATTACAATCTAGTCTACGATTTATTAACATGCAGTTAATATAATGACACAGTGAGATGGTGGACTAGCCTCCCAACTGTTATCTATAAAGTGTTTACAGAGTGTATTCCTGTTCATTGCAAAACTGATATTCTGCAATTTTGCCAAACACTTCTCTTGAGTATCCACGTATAAGTACCAAATCTGAAGCATGTCAGTACACAAAAGCCAATTTGTGAAATAGCCTTTTCTGTTTTCATTGATGTTCCTGGGCACTTAAAACACTGCGGTCATTATGACTTACTGTTGATCAGAGATCTTAAACTGCCTCCTCAAAGCAAGGTGGTAGGCTTGAGAGCCCCCCTTAACCCAGGGAGTGCTGCACTGTCCACTGGCTGCCTTTTGAAAGTGATGGCAAATTGAGAATTGTCAGCCCTCACAGATGTACGTAAAAGATGGATTTCGAAGAAGAGGTAGGATGTTCCTCAGTGTTCCCTGGCCAACATTTAACATCAAACCAGCTTGTCATCTCATTATCACAGTGATCCATTTGGATCTTGCTATGCACATGTTGCTCTCTGTGTTTTCTACATATTCTTTTAGTGAGATTAACACAGCTGTCACTTTGGGTAGGATGGCCATCCCTCTCCTTCGTGTCAGAGGTCATGCTCCAGCATTGACATGATTCTGTGGCAGAGTCCCAGGACACTCTGAGTTGAGGGAAATGGCATGAAAGTCGATTGACTCTGGGCCTTCAGCTGTGACCTCTTCATGCAGCGACCATTCGACAGCCCCTGGAGGTTACTGCTATCCCTGAGATGGTTGATGTTTCTGCTCCTGCTCCATCCCTCTGCACCTTCATTAAACAACAATAACCATGACAATAACTCCAAGTGTGGCTGGATTCATCAGTCAGAGTGAGCCTGTGCAGGGACCAGAGCAAGATCAGAAAACAGACGACACCAGTTCTAGTCCAACAGGTTTATTTGAAAACACAAGCTTTTGGAGCCTCACTCCTCCTTCGGGTGTTAGTGAGGGAGGTGGTATCAGACACAGAATTTGTAAGTCAAAGATCAAAGAATTACACCACTGATGACAATGTACTCAACAAACCTAAGATGCTGTCAAATCTTTAATCAGCTAGATAGTTTTAATTGATTAAAATATATACATATAAATCCCCAAACTCCTTTCAAGTCAATGTCCTGACAGAACTGAATGTTTTATTAGTGTGAAGATGACGCAACATTTTAGATCAGGCAATGAATGTTAGATGTGAGGCCTTGTTTAGAATCTGTTTGTGTTTTGGTTTGGACTCAGACTGGTTTTATTTCTAAAGTAGGAATTCATAAAATGCCACATTGACTGACTATAAATTGTGCTTTTTGAACAAAACAGAATGTATCTGCAAATATAAGTTCTCCCCATAGATTCAGTTCTCTCAGGACTGTGACTTGAAAGGAATTCAGGGATTTACATATACATATTAACCAATTAAAGCCATCTAACTGATTAAAGATTTAACAGCATTTTAGGTTTGTTCAGTACATCCTCATCAGTGGTGTAACTCTTTGATCTTTTACTTACAAATTCTGCGTCTGATATCAACTCCCTCACTAAAACCCGAAGAAGGAGTAAGGCTCTGAAAGAGTATCAGAGATAATGGGAACTGCAGATGCTGGAGAATTCCAAGATAATAAAATGTGAGGCTGGATGAACACAGCAGGCCAAGCAGCATCTCAGGAGCACAAAAGCTGACGTTTCGGGCCTAGACCCTTCATCAGAGAGGGAGATGGGGGGAGGGAACTGGAATAAATAGGGAGAGAGGGGGAGGCAGACCGAAGATGGAGAGTAAAGAAGGTAGGTGGAGAGAGTGTAGGTGGGGAGGTTGGGAGGGGATAGGTCAGTCCAGGGAAGACGGACAGGTCAAGGAGGTGGGATGAGGTTAGTAGGTAGCTGGGGGTGCGGCTTGGGGTGGGAGGAAGGGATGGGTGAGAGGAAGAACCGGTTAGGGAGGCAGAGACAGGTTGGACTGGTTTTGGGATGCAGTGGGTGGGGAGAAGAGCTGGGCTGGTTGTGTGGTGCAGTGGGGGGAGGGGACGAACTGGGCTGGTTTAGGGATGCAGTAGGAGAAGGGGAGATTTTGAAACTGGTGAAGTCCACATTGATACCATATGGCTGCAGGGTTCCCAGGCAGAATATGAGTTGCTGTTCCTGCAACCTTCGGGTGGCATCATTGTGGCACTGCAGGAGGCCCATGATGGACATGTCATCAAGAGAATGGGAGGGGGAGTGGAAATGGTTTGCGACTGGGAGGTGCAGTTGTTTGTTGCGGACTGAGCGGAGGTGTTCTGCAAAGCGGTCCCCAAGCCTCCGCTTGGTTTCCCCAATGTAGAGGAAGCCGCACCGGGTACAGTGGATGCAGTATACCACATTGGCAGATGTGCAGGTGAACCTCTGCTTAATGTGGAATGTCATCTTGGGGCCTGGGATGGGGGTGAGGGAGGAGGTGTGGGGACAAGTGTAGCATTTCCTGCGGTTGCAGGGGAAGGTGCCGGGTGTGGTGGGGTTGGAGGGCAGTGTGGAGTGAACAAGGGAGTCACGGAGAGAGTGGTCTCTCCGGAAAGCTGACAGGGGAGGGGATGGAAAAATGTCTTGGGTGGTGGGGTCGGATTGTAAATGGCGGAAGTGTCGGAGGATAATGCGTTGTATCCGGAGGTTGGTAGGGTGGTGTGTGAGAACGAGGGGGATCCTCTTGGGGCGGTTGTGGCGGGGGCGGGGTGTGAAGGATGAGTTGCGGGAAATACGGGAGACGTGGTCAAGGGCGTTCTCGATCACTGTGGGGGGAAAGTTGCGGTCCTTGAAGAACTTGGACATCTGGGATGTGCGGGAGTGGAATGTCTTATCGTGGGAGCAGATGCGGCGGAGGCGGAGGAATTGGGAATAGGGGATGGAATTTTTGCAGGAGGGTGGGTGGGAGGAGGTGTATTCTAGGTAGCTGTGGGAGTCGGTGGGCTTGAAATGGACATCAGTTACAAGTTGGTTGCCTGAGATGGAGACTGAGAGGCCCAGGAAGGTGAGGGATGTGCTGTAGATGGCCCAGGTGAACTGAAGGTTGGGGTGGAAGGTGTTGGTGAAGTGGATGAACTGTTCGAGCTCCTCTGGGGAGCAAGAGGCGGCGCCGATACAGTCATCAATGTACCGGAGGAAGAGGTGGGGTTTGGGGCCTGTGTAGGTGCGGAAGAGGGACTGTTCCACGTAACCTACAAAGAGGCAGGCATAGCTGGGTCCCATGCGGGTGCCCATGGCCACCCCCTTAGTCTGTAGGAAGTGGGAGGAGTCAAAAGAGAAGTTGTTGAGTGTGAGGACGAGTTCAGCTAGGCGGATGAGAGTGTCGGTGGAGGGGGACTGGTCGGGCCTGCGGGACAGGAAGAAGCGGAGGGCCTTGAGGCCATCTCCATGCGGAATGCATGTGTACAGGGACTGGACGTCCATGGTGAATATGAGGTGTTGGGGGCCAGGGAATTGGAAGTCCTGGAGGAGGTGGAGGGCGTGGGTGGTGTCACGGACGTAGGTGGGGAGTTCCTGGACCAAAGGGGAGAAAATGGAGTCCAGATAGGTGGAGATGAGTTCGGTGGGGCAGGAGCAGGCTGAGACGATGGGTCGACCAGGGCAGGCAGGTTTGTGGATTTTGGGAAGAAGATAGAAACGGGCCGTGCGGGGTTGGGGCACAATGAGGTTGGAGGCTGTGGGTGGGAGGTCCCCTGTGGGGACGCCAACTCTCCGACACCACCTCCTACCACCTCCTCGATCATGACCCCACACCCGAGCACCAAACCATCATCTCCAACACCATTCACGACCTCATCACCACAGGGGACCTCCCACCCACAGCCTCCAACCTCATTGTTCCCCAACCCCGCACGGCCCGTTTCTATCTTCTTCCCAAAATCCACAAACCTGCCTGCCCTGGTCGACCCATCGTCTCAGCCTGCTCCTGCCCCACCGAACTCATCTCCACCTATCTGGACTCCGTTTTCTCCCCTTTGGTCCAGGAACTCCCCACCTACGTCCGTGTCGCCACCCACGCCCTCCACCTCCTCCAGGACTTCCAATTCCCTGGCCCCCAACACCTCATATTCACCATGGACGTCCAGTCCCTGTACACGAGCATTCCGCATGGAGATGGCCTCAAGGCCCTCCGCTTCTTCCTGTCCCGCAGGCCCGACCAGTCCCCCTCCACCGACACTCTCATCCGCCTAGCTGAACTCGTCCTCACACTCAACAACTTCTCTTTTGACTCCTCCCACTTCCTATAGACTAAGGGGGTGGCCATGGGCACCCGCATGGGCCCCAGCTATGCCTGCCTCTTTGTAGGTTACGTGGAACAGTCCCTCTTCCGCACCTACACAGGCCCCAAACCGCACCTCTTCCTCCGGTACATTGATGACTGTATCGACGCCGCCTCTTGCTCCCCAGAGGAGCTCGAACAGTTCATCCACTTCACCAACACCTTCCACCCCAACCTTCAGTTCACCTGGGCCATCTCCAGCACATCCCTCACCTTCCTGGACCTGTCAGTCTCCATCTCAGGCAACCAACTTGTAACTGATGTCCATTTCAAGCCCACCGACTCCCACAGCTACCTGGAATACACCTCCTCCCACCCACCCTCCTGCAAAAATTCCATCCCCTATTCCCAATTCCTCCGCCTCCGCCGCATCTGCTCCCACGATAAGACATTCCACTCCCGCACATCCCAGATGTCCAAGTTCTTCAAGGACCGCAACTTTCCCCCCACAGTGATCGAGAACTCCCTTGACTGCGTCTCCCGTATTTGCCGCAACACATCCCTCTCACCCCGCCCCCGCCACAACCGCCCCAAGAGGATCCCCCTCGTTCTCACACACCACCCTACCAACCTCCGGATACAACGCATTATCCTCCGACACTTCCGCCATTTACAATCCGACCCCACCACCCAAGACATTTTTCCATCCCCTCCCCTGTCAGCTTTCCGGAGAGACCACTCTCTCCGTGACTCCCTTGTTCGCTCCACACTGCCCTCCAACCCCACCACACCCGGCACCTTCCCCTGCAACCGCAGGAAATGCTACACTTGTCCCCACACCTCCTCCCTCACCCCCATCCCAGGCCCCAAGATGACATTCCACATTAAGCAGAGGTTCACCTGCACATCTGCCAATGTGGTATACTGCATCCACTGTACCCGGTGCGGCTTCCTCTACATTGGGGAAACCAAGCGGAGGCTTGGGGACCACTTTGCAGAACACCTCCGCTCAGTCCGCAACAAACAACTGCACCTCCCAGTCGCAAACCATTTCCACTCCCCCTCCCATTCTCTAGATGACATGTCCATCATGGGCCTCCTGCAGTGCCACAATGATGCCACCCGAAGGTTGCAGGAACAGCAACTCATATTTCGCCTGGGAACCCTGCAGCCATATGGTATCACTGTGGACTTCACCAGTTTCAAAATCTCCCCTTCTCCTACTGCATCCCTAAACCAGCCCAGTTCGTCCCATCCCCCCACTGCACCACACAACCAGCCCAGCTCTTCCCCCCCACCCACTGCATCCCAAAACCAGTCCAACCTGTCTCTGCCTCCCTAACCGGTTCTTCCTCTCACCCATCCCTTCCTCCCACCCCAAGCCGCACCCCCAGCTACCTACTAACCTCATCCCACCTCCTTGACCTGTCCGTCTTCCCTGGACTGACCTATCCCCTCCCTACCTCCCCACCTATACTCTCTCCACCTATCTTCTTTGCTCTCCATCTTCGGTCCGCCTCCCCCTCTCTCCCTATTTATTCCAGTTCCCTCCCCCCATCCCCCTCTCTGATGAAGGGTCTAGGCCCGAAACGTCAGCTTTTGTGCTCCTGAGATGCTGCTTGGCCTGCTGTGTTCATCCAGCCTCACATTTTATTATCAAGGCTCTGAAAGCTTGTGTTTCCAAATAAACCAGTTGGACTATAACCTGGTCAGAGACAATAGGAACTGCAGATGCTGGAGAATCCGAGATAACAAAGTGTGGGGCTGGATGAACACAGCAGGACAAGCAGCATCTTAGGAGCACAAAAGCTGATGCTTCAGGCCTAGACCTTTCCCGAAACGTCAGCTTTTGTGCTCCTAAGATGCTGCTTGGCCTGTTGTGTTCATCCAGCCCCACACTTTGTTATCTTGGACATGTGACGTCTGACTTTGCCACCCCAGTCCAACAATGGCATCTTCACATCATGACCAGAGCAACAGAACATCTCCTTATCAAAGTGAGCAGGCGGCCCACACACACGCGCGTACACACACGTGCGCACATACAGGCGCGCAGACAGGCACAGGCGCACACACACACAGACACGCTCACAGGCGCGTGCACACACACAGACACACTGGTACACACACACAAACAAACACACACTCACTCACAGACACACACATATACACACGATCATAGACACAAAGGCACACAGACACACTGGTACACACACACAAACAAACACACACACACACACACACACACACACACACACACACATACGTGTGATGGTTTAACACACGCCTGCCCACAGTGGGTCATGGAGTACTCCATGTAATACCCCTATAGCGACCTGTGATATTGGACCTTATTCTGCTAATTCCATTATCAGGTGTGATTCAGAGAGACAATAGGAGATTGGCACTGTGCCCCTCCCAGCGCACATCACCCAGGCGAATAGCCACAGTTCAGGGTGAAAGGAAACAGCTCGGTGCTCAGGATCTTTATGCTTTGTGCCATGGGACACTGTGTCTATGCCACATGTACACAATGCTGTCGTAACAGATATCTCACTGTGTCCTGTGAAAGTGACTGAGTGACACAGTCACTTCTTGAAGGACCTCACAGTCAAACACAAACTGAGTCCGTGTGGTCGGATACAAAAATACCTCTGACATTGCCCACTCTGGGGGCTGTCGCAGCCATTTTCCTATTGCAGTTTGCCTTTAGGAGTCGAGTCAATGTAATAGGAAATGCAGATCATGCTTGGCAATGCATGTCGCTGAGTCAGCCTGGTCATCGGTGGGCATTCTGAACCTTCATGTCCCCTTCTACCCAGCATTCCTTGGGCAGCCCCCACACATTCCCACTCAGCACCTGGAGTTACACCTGCAACTCTCACATTTACCACCCTCCCCGAGGTCCCCACCCCTACAGCTTAGTCTTGATTACCATTGTCACCATGCACACTCCCCACCCCTCCAATGCCTCCCCCACCCCTGTCAAGGATACCATTGAAATCCCCCATCCCCATCCTGTAGTATCCCATGTGATCCTATTATATTCCCTTTCCCCACTTTTATACATCAAGTCCTTCCCCATCCTTATCTCAAGTTGTTGCCTCCAATTCCCAGTGTTGAGAACCCCCCCACCTCTCTACCACAGCAGTGACCCTCCCCTATAAACCCAGCCACCACACTGACTCTCTCCCACCCCCGCAACTCCACCGTCCCCACTACTGCCAGCGACGACTGAATGACCAGACCCCTGCCTCATCTGCCTGCTACTCCCTCAGTGACTTACGATGAGCCCCCTGGCTGTTTACCCTGGCCCCTGTAAGATTGACTGTGGCCCCCTCCCCAGGCAGGAGTGAGCCAGAGCCCCTGACCCTGAGCAGAGGACTGACTGAAGCTAAAGCCTTGGGCTGAGATCTGATGTTTCCCATGACTGCCTGTGCCTCTCACCGATGGCAGTCTGCCCCATCGTTTGACTTACACTGAGGACCCCTTCCCTCAGACTCTGAGTCTCGGCTGTTTGCTTGCAGCACGTGCTGCGTGCTCACCTGGTTTGCTGCTGTCACAGTGCGCGTGAGATTCATGTAGCACAGTGCCGTTACAACAACAACTTGCCTACCTCCATGTCTGATAGCATCATGGAAAGCTGCCTGGTTTTCGGTCTGCTCTAAACAGCAGGCCAGACCAAAATAAAGCACCTAGCACCTTCAAACGCCAGCTGAGGTAACCGATGCATCAAAAAGCAAAGCAAGGATTACTGTGAGCTTCCACAGAGGCCCAAATGCCAGGGCAGAACACAGCCCGGTCCATCACACAAACCAACTTCCATCCGTTGACTCCATCTACACTTCTCACTCCCTCGGGAAGGCAACCAACATAATCAAAGACCCCTCCCACCCCATTATAACCTCTTCCACTCTCTTCCATCAGGCAGAAGATACAGAAGTTTAAAAACACATACCAACAGATTCAAGAACAGCTTCTTCCGCATTGTAATTAGACTTCTGAATTGATCTCTCAAATTTCAAAATTAATGTGGATCTTGTTTCTTCTGCAGCTATAACATTGTATTCCTCACTCTGTTCTATCACCTCAATGCACTTTTATGGTATGATCGGTCTGTACTGCTCACAAAGCAAACTTTTTCACTGTACTTAGCTACATGTGACTGTAATAAATCAAATCAAATCAAACCAAATCAAATCAAGTGAGCAGGCCCTAGATACAACATGAAATCCATGGGGTGGGTACCTAACCCTGTTCAAACAGCAGTATTGCAATACAAGGTGCTGGTCTGCTACAGAAGTGCACTCTCAGTGGCTCAGAGATGTGCCATGATGATGTGGTGAGGCTGGTACATGTCAGATGCCAATGTCTGTGGAGGGGGTTTGCGCGCAGTTATTGCCTCTGGGATGCGTCCTGAGATGTTGTTGGAAATGATGACAATCAACTGCTGCTGCTGCAGAAAGGTGGCCAGCATCGTCAATGGCTCATCGCACGTGGTACTGATTTCCCACAACCTCTTCCATCAGGGAGAAGACACTGAAGCCTGAAAGCACGCACAAGCAGGTTCAGGAACAGCCACTTTCTGGCCACTTCCGGAATCTTGAGTGGATTCTAGCCTCAAATAATGTAACCTGGACAGCTCTAAGTCTTTTTGATCTGTACATCCTTTTCTTGCTGTGATCTGCCTGTACCGTTCATAAGTAAAGCTTTTCACTGTACTTCGGTGCACATGACAATAAAATCATAATCAGTCAATCTAATGCATGCAAATTGGTCTCCCACTGTCAACATACAGTTGGAAAATGAGACTTCTTTGCTCTCAATGCAGCTGGTAATGTCCCCTGATTCTCCCAAATTTCTTGCCATGCCCCACATTGTCCAAGGCCTGGGAAACCTCTGCCCATTGGATTGCAATGAGACAGAATTTTGAAAGCTGTATATTACTGCCCCATGATCAATAATGCAATTTAAAGCTTTATGGAAGAATTTAACACAGCAATGCAATTTTTAACAGATGTGTAAAACTATGATTGGTGGAGATAGAGTAGACAGGAAAGAACTTTTCCCCTTGGTGGAGGGATCAATGACCAGAGGGCACTGATTTAAGGTGAGGGGCAGAGGTTTAGAGGAGATATGAGGAAATTTCTGTCACCCAAAAGCTGATGGCAATCTGCGACTCACTGCTGGCAAGTGTGGGCGAGGTAGAAACCTTCCTAACCTTGAAGAAGTATTTAGATGTGCAGTTACAATGCCAAAGCAGACAAGGCTATGAGCCAAATGCTGGGAAATGGGATTCGGACACTTAGATGGTTGTTGCAACTGATGTGGATGTAATGAGCTGAAGACCTTATCTTGTGCTGTCGCTCTCTGTGTCTCTATTACTCCTCTTGTGCTAATATAGTTTCCATAACTGAGAATTAATTTCCCCATCCAAAGTAATGACACCAATCAGGTGATTGTGGCCAACAGAAGCATTTGGTATGTTGATATTTGCAAGCATTTTCATTATCTGTTTGCACAGGATCTGGAATCACATTGAGTGCGTTTCAGAAACCTAACCATGGGAGACAAGGTGCCTCACTGTCAACAACGTGAGCAAGTTATACAGGAACATTAACACGATTAATGCTGCTCAGCTCCTGGATGAATAGGTAACTCACCCAGCATGTAGCCCATGGATTGGGCACCTTGCTACCTCCACACTCAGATGCTACAAACTCTTGTTCATTCCCATGCAGGAGGGATTAAAAACTGATGCTACACTTCATCCTGCTCTGAGGAAACGTTGAAATTACTCTGACAGTGTCACATGCCAGCCCGATTTAGTTCTTGCATGAGGAGAGAGGGGACATCAGAACTACAGATTCAAAATGGTGCCAAAAGTGGGCGACTCTTTGCAAGCTCTCTGCAGCAGATCTTATTCTTGCATTTCTTACAAACATTTAGCACTTTGCCAATTCTAGATCTGTTAACGTTACTGATAATGTTCTCTTAAATCTTCCTGCAGAAAATTCTACGCTTCCCTGCTGTTATTATCCTTCTGAATGGACCCTGTCAAATTTCAAATCTAATACCGATCTTGCTTTTTGCATACCTTCTCTGAAGCAGTAACTTTGTATCCCTCACTGTTTTCTATCCTCCCATGATCTTTGTATGGTATGAGATGCCTGTACTACTCACAAAACAAAACTTTTCACTGTACCTAGATAACAAAATGTGAGGCTGGATGAACACAGCAGGCCAAGCAGCATCTCAGGAGCACAAAAGCTGACGTTTCGGGCCTAGACCCTTCATTTGTGCTCCTGAGATGCTGCTTGGCCTGCTGTGTTCATCCAGCCTCACATTTTATTATCTTGGAATTCTCCAGCATCTGCAGTTCCCATTATCTCTTTTCACTGTACCTAGGTACGTGGGACAATAATAAATCAAATCAAAACTGGATTCTTGTGCTGTTTTAGTTAGCAGAGATTTCCCACTGCATCAGTGAGAAGTATCAGTCCAATGAACATGAATATCCCACACAACAAAGTGAGAAGTGGCTGATGCAGAGGACCCTACATTCACTGCCTTCGACCAGCTTGCTGTTATCTGTCCTCATCACAGCTGCTGCTTTGAGGTGTTAACTTGATCCTCAGCTCATTAGCAATGTCAGGTCTCAAAGCAGCCACTCCACACGAACACCGACCCAGCAGCAAGGCCCAGCAAGAATATCCTAGGAGATTTTTGCTAACACCATCTTTCAGACTGGCAATTCACCTCCCCATTCCCCCACCCCACCCCCCATCTTAGTAAAGGACATCAGGTTGGTCCATTAAAGGAAAGGGGCTGAAGATACAAAGCAAAATCTTAAATCATACTTTAATGCTGAACTGAAAGAATTTCCACAGTCACATCTTTATTTTAACAGACAGAAATGTTGGCATTTGTTATTTGCTAGTCTCAGCTAAGTGGAACAAGTGAAGTGATTGACTCTGATAGATGTGTTATTCATTTTTAAAACCATTCAGACAGCTCACGCTTTTAAAGAAATGCAGTTACTGCAGAGAGTGCGAAATAGCTGTGATCTGGAGCACAAGCCATGCCTTAAAATTACCTCATCTTGATGTGAACGGTAATTCTTTGAAGGCAGATCGAAGTCTGCAAGATTGCTGTTAAACTGCTGGGATGTGAACTTTCAGGTTGATGTGATTCACATTTAAGGTTTGCTTTTCTTTGTTGAAGGGAAGATTGGGAGTATTATTTACTCGCTCAGTCCCCTTCCCATCCCCACAAGAAGCAGCAGGATTATCCTCTCACTTGAATACCAACTGGTTATTCACCTTATTCACACTCACTCACACACACACTTACTAACACACTCACACACTCGTGCATACACATACACTCACTCACACACACACGCGCGCGCATGCACGCACTTACTAACACACTCACGCACACGCACACACTCATTCACACACTCACTTACACATACACTTGCGCGCGCGCGCACGCACACACACACACACTCACGCACACACAGACTCACTAAGACATATAAACACACTCACATGAACTCACTAATGCACTCACACTCACTAACACACACGCTCACACACAAACACACATACACAATCACTTACACACACACTCTCACTCACACGCATTAACACACACACTCACTAACACACACACACTCACTAACACACTCACACACCAGCACATACACACACTCACACACACACACACACTCACAAACTCACTAACACATGCACGCAAGTACACATGCCCTCACACTCACACACACACACCCACTCACATATTAACACAGATTCACTGACATAGACACACACACCAACACACTCACTCACTCACTGACATACACACGCTTACTCAGAGACACACACATACTCTAAAACACTCACGGACACATACACAAACTACTCAACCAGATTCATTCTCATGCATTCATTCTCACTTTCTTTCACTCAAATACAGTCAAATACGTTCAAGCCAACAATGCAGAGAAGGCAATACCGTGTAAGAATCTCAGGTAAGATTCCACTGCACTGAGGGAGGGCCACACTGTCAGAGGTGCTGTGTCGTGGCTGAAGTTGTGAAATGTGCTCTTCAAATCATTGACAGTATTAGGTGCACACTCTATTTGTGGATCTGTCTCAGTGGATGCTAGATTAACGAATAGATCAATGCCTTTGATTAACTTCTTCTGAATTGAAAAGTCAGTGCATGGTTTGACCTGTGTCGTTCCCCATCATCAGGCTGGAGCTAACCTTCGAGAGCTCTTTGCACTTTAGTTTCAGTCTGGTTTGATTTAAGAACATTGGTACAAGGAGCAGATTCACATCACCATCTCAGAGAAACCAGTCCGGGCGTGGGGGAAGTGGCGGGGCCAGGGGAGGTGCTTTTATTGACTGTTCCATGGGACAGCGACCAATGTCTGTTGCCCGTCCTTAGTTGCCCCTTGAGAAGGTGGGGGTGAGCTGCCTTCTTGAGCCATTGAAGTCCATGTGCTGTGGGTTGACCCACAATGCCCTTAGGGTGGGAATTCCAGGATTTTGACCCAGTGACAATCCAGGAACAGCGATATATTTCCAAGTGAGGATGGTGAGTAGCTCAGAGAGGAACTTACAGGGGCTGGTGTTCCCTTGTATCTGCTGCCCTTGTCCTTCTGGATGAAAGTGGTTGTGGGTTTGGAAGGTGCTGCCTGAGGATCTTTGGTGAATTTCTGCAGTGCATCTTGCATCTGGTACACACTGCTGCGACTGAGCGTCGGTGGGGGAGGGAGTGGGATGTTTGTGGATGTGGTGCCAATCGAGTGGTGGCTGCTTTGTCCTGGATGGTGTCCAGCTTCATGAGTGTTGTTGAAGCTGCCCTCATCCAGGGCAAGTGGGGAGTATTCCATCCCACTCCTGACTTGTGATTTGTAGATGGGTGACGGGCTTTGTGTTGATAGAGGAATTACAACTTCATGCACATTCCAGAAATAAATAATAAACAGGATGGCAGCTGTCAAGAGGCATGACCAAGACCCAAATATGAAGAAAGAGTCCATTGTTCAGCAAGCCCTGGTCACTAATCTTGCAACTCTCTGAGAGCTGGATTGTACAAGTTTGGAATCAGCTCTCACTCTGGGTAGTGTAGAAGAGGATGATCATCTGGGCAAAGGGCAAATCCCCCTAGAAATGCACCCGATGGAGAGTTGGCAGTTAGCTGGGAAAAGGATACCCTGAAGATAAAATAAAGATAAGTATGGACAGAGTTAAAAACATTTTTTTTTTTCTCTAGGATGAGGCATCTCAAGACTAAGGGTCACATTTTTAAGGTGGAAGGAGGCAGATTTAAAAAAGACACGAGGGGGTATTTTTTACACAGAGAGTGGTTTGATGTGGAATGAACTTCCTGAGGACGTGACGGATGTGGGTACAATTACAATGTTTAAAAGACATTTGGAAAAGTACATGAAAAAGAAAGGTTTAAGGAATATGGGCCAGGAGCAGTCAGATAGGACAAGTTTAGTTTGAGATTATGCTTGGAATGGAGTGGTTGCACCATAGGGTCTGTTTCTGTGCTGTATGACCGTACAACTCTATAAACAAATGCAGTGTGACGGGGAAGAGGGCAGGGAGATATTGACTAGGAAGTTCTTCCAGAGAGAGCCGGCACAAAGCTGATGGACTGAAAGGCTTTCTTGCATGCTGGGACCATTTTCTGATTTGATGAAGAAAGATGAACAGACACACAATTTCCTGGAATCATTTCACCACCACACAGTCAACATAGAAAAACCAATCAGCGATCCAATATGATGTAACTCAATTGTTGTTTGATGGAATGCTGATTACAGTCAGTGAGGCGCAAACAGAGGTCAGAAGTACAGTCATACAGAGACAGAGTCCTTTCCCTTCACTGGCCGCTGCTCCTTATCATCACTTAATGATCAGTTTCAACTGAGCGATGTTATTTATCAAAGTCAATAGATTTGCAGCAGCTCAGAGCAGGAAAGGGACCTGTTGCAAACACTGATGTTAAAATTTAACCAATATTTTAATGGACATTTTCCTGCATGGCTACCCAGCTCTCTCGCTAGACTGATGGAAATATTTTCTCATTATACCTGAGACTCCCTATTGAGGGCATCACTGTGGTTTTTTTTTAAATACCCGTGGATTGAACTGAGAGGTAACTGTCAAGAAAGACTGAACATGTAGCTCTGAACCCTCAAACAGGCAATGATGTGGAGGTGCTGGTATTGGACTGGGGCGGACAAAGTCAGAAATCACACGACACCAGGTTATAGTCCAACAGGTTTATTTCACCCGATGAAGGAGCAGTGCTCCTAAAGCTTGTGATTTTAAATAAACCCTAACCTGGTGTCATATGACTTCTGACTCAAACAATGAAGAAGCAAATTGGCAGAGCTGACTTTAGGATTATGGAAGGGTTCTGAAGGTCATTAGAGTAAAGATTCTTATTATTATTGAAGAGTCCAAATCTAAGTTCCATAGTTGTAGATAGACGATAGTAGTGTATTGGTAATGTCACTGGACTAGCAATCTGGAAACCAGGCTGATATTTTGGGATAGGATTCCAAATCCTATCAGGACCAAAGGTGACATTTGAATGAAGTCTAGAATCAGAATCTGCTAAAATATCCACCATCAACTAAAAACCCGTTTGGTTCACCAATGCCCTTTAGGGAAGGAAAGTGCCAACCTTACCTGGTCTGGCCTACTTGTGACTCCAGACCCACAGCGATGTGGTTGACTCTGAAATGCCCTCTGGAATGGCCCAGCAAGCCACTCAGTTAAAGGGAAAGGCAACAAACACTGGCCTTGCCAGTGACATTCACATCCTATGGAAGAATGAAAGGAAGTAAGCTGGGCACTGACAAACCCGGTCAGGAATTTAGGATCACGTGTAAGGTCCCCTGTCAGGAATGGGTGAGAGGTATACTATTGATAAATTTGTGGGGAAGCTGGAAAAAAAACGCCTCAGGGAGAATGGAACAGGGGAGATGCTGATAAAGTGGAATAAAGATAGGAGGGGGAAGGGTCAGTCAGAAGACCAGCACAGATCTGTTGGGTCGAATGGCCTGTTTCCGTACGCATGTTTAGTTTAACAAACAAGTCACCTCCTTTCGAAGAGTTGAGCTGGTATTGCAGCTAATTAGCTGATACCCCATCAGACAGCTACTCAACAAAAACGGTTCTTGGAGCACTGATAATGCACATGTCTTGATAATGGAGACATACTCTAGAAATTCAGCCCATGCCTGTCCGTCTAAAAAGAATAGAACTGCATTCATCTCGTATTAGGATCTCCCAAAGCACAGCAAAGGAATTACTTTTGATGTACAATCATTACTGTCTAGGCTAATGTGACACTCCCTGCCTGGGAAAGTGCACTGATCCCCAAACCACTATTCTCAGAACCATCACACAAGTTAAAAATTGATTCAAATTACTCGAAGCCCGGAGGCTTCCAGTCAGATAAACTCAGGTTAACAGAAAACACTGACCAGGTTTCGTGACTAAACAAGGAGCCACTATTTATTGTGTAGAAATCAATTCTAATCACAAGCAAACAAAACTATATATTAGGAGCATACAACTCACCTAACCAAAACTCTAACTCGGTTCTAAAACCCCTAGACACACATTCAGACGGACACTAGCAAGGAAATGTAGATGTGCATACGCATGCATTCTCTCTCTCACACACACAGACAGACATGCACTCATTCACACACACACACACACACACACATTCCCGCTCTCTTGCACACACTCACTCAACTCTCACACACACACTCACTCACTCTCTCACACACACTCACTCAATCTCTCACACACAAACACACTGACACACACATTCCCTCTCTCTCGCACATACTCACTCACTCTCTCTCACACACACACACACTGACACACACATTCCCTCTCTCTCGCACACACTCACTCACTGTCTCTCTCTCTCTCACACACACACACACACACACACTCTTTCTCTCTCTCACACACTCACACACACACACACTGACACACACATTCCCTCTCTCACACACACACACACACGCACACACACTCACTCTCTCTCTCACACACGCACACACACTCACTCTCTCTCTCACACACACACACACAGGGATACACACACACACACACGCACGCACGCACGCACACACACAGAACATTGTGCTTAAGTGTCTTTCCCATTGCTTGAACAATGCACCAGTGTAAACATAACTCACAATGACCTCCAGGATGTTATTTGTAAAAGTGCAGCTTGAGGTGGTCAGCTTTCAGAAACATACTAACATTTCTGAAGTATCTCAATCCTGAAATGCAAAGATATCTTAACTTTGCATTCCATTGGGGTGACAATCAGTAACCGTTTAAATTGTGAATCGAAGAACTAAATTGAAATCTAATCCAGATTCACTCTGCTGGGTTTCACAAGATGGTGTATTCTTAATTCTCCCAACTATGGTCTTATCCTGAGAAAGCCGGCCCAAAATGAATACTGATTGGTAATATCACCGAGCATTGTTTCAGGATAACTGGAGTGGGAAATAGACAGACATTATAATGATTAAGTATGGGCCATTGTTCCGAGATCCATGAGCACCTTTGCTGGGACAAAGCTTTAATGTACATAAAGGTATATCTGAAATAAAAGCAGAAAATGCTGGAGAAGCTCGGCAAGTCTGGCAGTGTCTGTGTAGAGAAAAACACAGTTTACATTTTGAATCCAATATGACTCTTTATCAGAGGAGCAATTCCAAACAGTTAAGGTTCTGAGGAACAGTCATGCTGGACTCAAAACGTAAAGTCATTTTCTCTCTCCGCAGAGCTATAATCGATACCTGAACTATCACATAAAACCCAAAGTTAAACTAACATCTCTCCTGGGAATGGGAAAGGCTGAGTCAGCTACCTCTTTTAAAACTCATCTTCTTTTATTCCCTGTTGGTATTTCCTTTATTTATTAATGGGATGAGAGCATCACTGACTGGGCCAACATTTATCACCCCATCCCTAATTGCACAGAGGTCAGTTCAGAATCAACCACATTGCAGTGGATCTGGAGTGACACAAGACCAGCTAAATAAGGATGTCGGTTTCCTTCCCTAAAGGACATTAGTGAACCAGATGGGTTTTCTGAACATCAGCAATGGATACATGGTCATCATTAGATTGTTAATTCCAAGTATTTTACTGAATCCAAATTCCACCATCTGCCATGGCAGGATTCGAACGCAAGTCCCCAGAAAATTACTTGGATCTCTGGATTAACAGTCCAGCAATAACACCACTCGGCCATCACATCTCCTACTTAAAATAAGATCGGGAGTAAATCCATTGTTCAACCTGAACACCCCATTCATTCTGCATGGATTAGACTAATTCTAATTCAAATTCACAGTGGCTCACACACATTGACAGTCTGCCCTGCCGTAAGTATTACTGGCACCTGTACCAGCAAAGTAACAAGGCTGGATGCTCAGCTGAAGGGAGCTCTGTCATTGCTGGAGTGAAGATTTCTGGTTACACTGTCAGGGTGATGTTGGAGTTCTGTATTTGCTTTGGGTTGGGCACGCTTGACCTGGAAGGCAATACCTCTGTCGGCAGCACAATTGGAAGATGATGATTTGTGACGTCGGGTGGAAGATTCTTAGCTCCTCAAGACGTTGTTGTCGCTCACCTTGAACAGCAGATACTTCAAGAGTGAAAAGGAATAACTTGAAAGGCATCGGTCAGCCTTCCAGCATCACATACCCAGCTGATGCAGCCCGAACACTAATTGCTGATCCACTGGCTGTCTCTCAACTCAAGTGCAAATACTGAATGATGAAACCAGTATCGACCATTGCAATCCTTCACATTAATCACCCAAAAAAATTTCACACCTGCTTGTATCTGTCAATGAAACACGGTATAATTTCTGTCTTTGATTGCCAACTTATATCTTCCCGTGTGTCTGGTGATGAAAATTGATGTAATTAGAGCCAGCAGCAATGATCTCTCATAACAAGGAGAGGATCTGCAGTGTGCCAGGCTCTCAGCAGGGGCTGAGTATTAATGGTGAGCTGACATGGGAGAGATGCCGACTGAAGTCGGCTGAGCCAATGTACATCACCAACGAGCGACCGTACGATGGAGGAGTTGTGACTGGTGTGGGTCACAAGAAGGAGCCACTGATAATCTCTGGACACAAAGCCTTACGAGACAGTGTAAGCCCGTGAGAAAGTCAAGTTGCAAGATGCTGAGCCAACTTGGCATAATGGTTCTGGTTGAATAAAATGGGCAAGGGTTTTGGTGTGATTCGTGTTGTGAATTTTTCACAGCTCTCTTTACACTGCTCGCTGTGGGCTCTCGAGCTTGAAAAGAGCCATCAGCCTGTCTGGTGTCAAACTTGGCAAGGGTAATCTCTGCATTCATGTAGTGCCTTATTTGAAAAACATTTAACACATTGAAATGGTCTAAATCCAGAAATTGCCTACATTCATCTGACTCCACGGAAATTCACAAATACCCAATCAAATTTCGGGTTTCATTTGTAGTGCTTGAAGAGCTGAAGGGCCTCCCAGCATCTAAATTTTATTACCCTGGCCACCCCTGAGACCAATCCAGCTCAGTCCCCTTTCTCAACCACTCTTTTCAATGCAGTCAGGTGATTAAAATTGGGTAGCACAGTGACTCAGTGGTTAGCACGGCTGCCTCCCAGCACCAGGGACCCAGGTTCCCTCAGGATAACTGCGGCATAAGTTAGGATTTATGTCAAGCAGACTTTTGGAGCGGCTGCAGGACAGTCAGGTTTTACTCAAGCAACATCCTGTGAAACTGGCTCATGGACTCCCTGCAGTGTGGAAACAGGCTGTTCAGTGAATCAAGTCTGCACAGATCCTCTGCAGAGCGTCACCCCAGCACCCTTACTATCCCACTCCCTGTAACACTGCCTTTCCCCGCATGTACATCCCTGGGCACTATGGGCAGTTTAGCATGGCCAATCCACCTAATTTGCACATCTGTGGACTGTGGGAGGAAACCAGAACCCCTAGAGGAAATCCACACAGACATGGGGAGAACGTGCGAACTTCACACAGACAGTCGCCCGAGGGTGGAATTGAACCCATGTCCCTGGTGCTGGGAAGTAGCAGGGCTAGCTACTGAGCCACAGTGCTGCCCAATCCCTGAGCGTCATCTCTTAATCATCTGATTGCATTGAAAGGAGCGGTAGAGAAGGGGGACTTCTCAGGGACAGCCAGGGGATGAACTTTAGAACAGAAATAGAAACTAGGAGTAGGCCATTCAGCCCTTCAAGCTCTGCCGTCCAATATGATCATGGTTGATTCGCTACCTCAATGCCGTATTTCCACTTCTCCCCACACCCTTTGATGCCTTTAAAACCTAAAGATTTATCAGTCTTACTCTTGTCCAAATTCTGTGACCCAGCTTCCACAGCCTTCTGTGGTAGACAATTCCACAGGTTCAATGCCTTTTGATTGAAGAAATCTTTCCTCATCTCAGTTCTAAATGGCCTCCCCTATTTCCCCTGTGTACCCCTGGTTCAAGACTCCCTAACCAGGAAAAACACCTCCCTGCATCTAGTCTGTCCAGTCCTGTTAGAACTTTACATATATATCAATCAGGTCCCCTCTCATCCTTCCAAACTCTGGAGAATACAAGCCCAGTCAAAGCGATCTCTCCTCGTCAGACAGTCCTGTCATCCCTGTTCTTAGCCTCATGAACCTTCACTGCACTCTCTCTTTGGTAAGGAGATCAAAACCGTGCACAATACTCCAGCTGCGGGCCTCACCGAGGCCCTGTCTAATTGAGGCAGGACATCACCGCTGGTCAACTCAAACCCTTTTGCAGAGAAGGTCAACATATCTCCTGTCTGCCTGATTGCTTGCTGCAGCCAAAGAGATGAGCCTGTTACCAACTAAACCGAGTGATGTGCGCGGTGGAGTATGATGGATGGATCGGATGAAGCTTTCTTACTCATGTTTTTGATCACCTGCCAGCTAAGTGGAAGGTGGATAACAGAAGATTCATTGCAGCAGCCAGGCTTCCTGGCTAGAGCTCACTTTCAGATTCAACTGGTGTCTAATGTACTTATACCATCGGCTTACACTAGCACCAACTCAAACTGATCGCAAATCCTCTTGTGGATACTTTCCATGGATAATTAGATCAAGCCAAATCTCAGCGAATTGGAAAAGAACAAATTCAGCTCCTTTCTTCAAAAGAGAGGCAAGAGATGAACCACGACGCTCCAAAGCCATTATCCTTCCTGCCACCAGTCTATTCGATAATTGTCCAGTGCAGGAGCCTCATCACTGAGTATATTTAAGGCTTATTGCCTTGTCAGGTAATGAAGGATAACAGGAGCTGAAGCCAAAGATTTGCCACAATCATATTAATCAGAAGAGCAGACTTGAGGGTTTATTTCTTATGCCTGTTCCCAAGTGTGTGAAAAGTGTTAGGAGGAAGAATTTGTGGGACATCTCGTGAGAGTGTGATAGATTATTTGAACCAAATGAGTAGAACAGACATTTCTGCAGTGCTTTACAGATAACAAATTAAAAATATATGGAGAAATAAGAATTTCAGAAGGAATACTTTTATTCAGAAGGCAGTAGGTAGTGGGAACACCATGACCCCCTGCAAGCTCCCCCTCCAAGCCACTCACCATTCTGGCTTGGAAATATATCCTTCAGTGTTGCTCCATGAAAATCCTGGCATCCCCTCCCTGACAGCATTGTGGATCAACCCACAGCACATGGACTGCAGCAGTTTAAGAAGGCAGCTCACCCCTACTTTCTCAAGGGGCAACTTTTTTTTATTCATTCACGGGATGAGACCATCACTGGCCAGGCAGCGTTTATTGCCCATCTCTAATTGCCCAGAGGGCAGTTCAGAGTCAACCACATTGCTGTGGGTCTGGAGTCACATGTAGGCCAGACCAGGTATGGATGACAGTTTTCTTCCCTAAAGAACATTGGTGAACCAGATGGGTTTTTCCAACAATCGACAATGGATTCACAGTCATCATTAGACTCTTAATTTCCGATATTTATTGAATTCAAATTCCACCATCTTCTGTGGTGGGTTCGAACATGGGTCCCCGGAATGTTGTTGGGGTCTCCGGATTAGCAGTCCAGTGATAGGGACAGGCAATAAATGCTGCTGCAGTCAGCGACATTCACATCTCACAAATGCAAAAGAAAACTACGAGGAGTAGGTAACTAGCACAGGATTGGAGACACAAAACGTTAATGGAGTTCAAGAAGGAACTGGACCTGATTATGAAATCATCAGTCAACATGAGCAGAGACAGTAGGAACTGCAGATGCTGGAGAATCTGAGATAACAAGGTGTAGAGCCAGATGAACACAGCAGGCCAAGCAGCATCAGAGGAGCAGGAAAGCTGACGTTTCGGGTAGAAGGGTCTAGGCCCAAAACATCAGCTTTCCTGCTCTTTTGATGGTGCCTGGAATGCTGTGTTCATCCAGCTCGACACCTTGTTTTCTCAGCCAACACTTCGGTGCAGGATTTTAGAGTCTCAATGTCATACTGAAAAGCAGATCTCTAGCTTGAACTCACCTGGATCACCTTGGGCTATTTTACCCACAGCTGACCATCTAGCAGGCCACAGGAAGAGGAATGGTTATGCTGAGGCAGGCAGGTGACCCTGAGATTCAAAAATAAAATGTGCTACATGCCACAGAGAACCTTCTCTGCACGAATTGCTTCACAACACCAGGTTATAGTCCTTCTGCTGCTCCTTCATCAGGTGACCTAACTTCACTCAATGAAGAAACAGCGCTCCGAAAACTTGTGATTTTAAATGAATTTGTTGAACTATAACCTGGTGTTATGTGACTTCTGACTTTGTCTATCCCAGTCCAACACCAGCACTTTCACAGCAGGGATTGTTGACACAGCAGGAGTTGTTCCTCCCTGCCCCGTCTTTAGCCTATGTAAATGCTGGGATTAGATGGGCTGAAAATCTTCTAGTGGAACCTGTTAATGAGTAAGGTAAGTAAAAGTAGATGACAGAAATAATGGCCGGAATTGTCAGAATCAACAGTATGAAACCCTAACAAAACAATTGAACAATTGGAAACATTTTACTCCCAGACACCATTTACCTAAGGCTATATTGTGCCTGTTACTGTACAGTGCAAACCAAGCTTGCAGTCTACAGTAAGGAATGATTTTAGTGTCGTTCCTAATTAATTCTATTGTTATTTTGCTAAACTGAGCATATAAGTTTTTTTTTAATATAAATTGGTGCAATTTATAATGAAGACTTCATACTTCACTGGTCGTCTTGTGTAGGACCGCCCCACACATCTGGATAAAGTTTCTTCACTCTGTTTTTTCCAGACAATGCACAGTAGGAATTTGATCTGTAAACTGTGAGTGCCTGATTACTGCCTATGAATGATCGATGGGGCATCTTTTGCCCAGTATCATGACAGTGACAAAATGAATGAGCTTTAATTTCTTCTACACAGAACTATATCCCGTCATTTAAGGATCACATTTTAGATTTTCCCCAATGTTTCCACCAGGTGCTGGTCTTAATCACAAGCTGGGTGGCAGTATCACAACTGCACAGAATCCCTACAGTGTGGAAGTAGGCTACTTGACTCAACAAGTCCTCACTGACCCTCCAGGGACCATCCCACCCGATCCAACCACCTCTATCGCTATACTCCTGCATTTCCCATGGCCAATCCACCTAGCCTGCACATCTTTGGACTGTGGGGGGAACCAATGCAGACATGGGGAGAATGTGCAAACTCCACACGGACCGTCATGCAAAAGTGGGATTGAACCCAGGTCCCTAGTGCTATGAGGCGACAGAGCTAACCACTGAGCCACTGCACTGCCCATAAACCTGTTCACAGAATCAACATAATCCTGATGCATTTAAGATTTAAAGAGGTTCCAGGCATGACTCAATGGAGTTTCTCAGAATCAGAAAGCTGTGGGGTTAAATCCCCTTCTGGAGAGTGAGCACTCTAGACCAGGCTGACACTCTGTAGTTCTGTGGGAGGGCTGCACTATCTCAGAAGCAAAGTCAGAAATCACACGACATCAGGTGTATAATCTAACAAGTTCATCTGAACTCATAAGCTTTTGGAGTGCAGCCCCTTCATCAGGTACAGTGAGAGAGAAGAACTCACAGACCCAGAGGCTATAGACTGAGAGATCAAGGGTAGAGAGGTCAAAAGATCAAAATATTTGATTTTTCTGCCTATAATCTCTGTGTCCGTGTGCTCTCCACTCTCACTACACCTGACGAAGGGCCTGCACTCCAAAAGCTTGCGTTTTCAAATAGGCCTGTCGGACTATAACTTGGTGTGGTGTGATTTCCGACCTTGTCCACCCCAGTCCAACACCGGCACCTCCACATCATATCTCAGGAACAGCTCACTCTCTTCACCTGGGTGTTGCAAAGTACCAGCCCCCACCTGGTGTCAGCACCCCTGGGCATTGACTCTACTGCTATCCAGATCCGGTAAATTATACAAAGAGTAGGACAGCCAGAAATCAGCACTTGACAGGTCAGGAACTCACACTCTGCAGCTACAATCTTAAAGCTTGTGATTATCTCTTGACCTTAATTAGTTTGTACAGTTTTTGATGACATCTTACTTTGGTTAGACCCTTATCATGCAACTCTTATTCTTATCATGCTTTTCCTGCCAATTGGTTTGATCCAGATTCATCTTATTTTTGATTATTTATAATTATCTCTGTCTCAATTAATTGGCTCATAGGTCATCCCTTTTACTTGTTATTCATCTGTCGACACTGTACTCACAATGTTTGTACATATCTGTTAACACTTTTAATTACCTAGTGTTACATAGGGTGGCACAGCAGCTCAGTGGTTAGTAATTCGACCTCTCAGTGCCAGGGACCCGGGTTTGATTCCATCTTCGGGCAACTGTCTGGGTGGAGCTTGTACATTCTCCCCGTGTCTGCTTGGGTTTCCTCCCCCAGTCCAAAGATGAGCAGATTAACGTGGATTGGCTGTGCAAAATCGCCTACAGTGTCCAGGGAAATGCAGGTGTGTTAGCCATGGGAAATGTAAAGTGAATGAGGTAGGGGCTGGGCCTGGGCAGAATGCTCTTTGGAGTGCTTGTATGAGCTGAAAGGCTTACTTCATACTGTAGGGTTCTGTGATCTTGCCATTATCTACCCAGTTATATATTCTGTGCCCATGCACCTTCCTCCACTTCACCTGACAAAGGAGCAGCGCTCCAAAAGCTTGTGATTTTAATTAAACCTGTTACCTATAACCGGGTGTCATGTGATTTCTGACTCAAAATTCCAAATATATTCTCATTGAGTGTGTTGACTCACTTGGAAAATTTCACTGCTTCTTGACCCTCACTACTCCCAGGGTTGTAACAAGGGTTAAAGATTTGAGGACTGAAAATCCCTACCGTCCCTGTCTGGTGGTCTCAGATTAACAGAAATCTCTGACAGGGTTTCAATACTTAACAAGAAATTACTTTGTATTACAAAGAAGACAATTCTAACCACAAGCAAACAAAAATATGAATCATGAACTTATTAATCTGTGAGCGTAAACCCTACCCCTTCCTAAACCCATGTACACACATGCAAACCAACATAGTGTTGTTGCTGGGGTAGCAGCATAGTTTAATAGCACCTGTTTGCAAGATTCACTGAGGTCTGCCTTCTGATCTCTAACCTTCATACCCAGGTTATTTACAGGTGGCATGTTATTTGTTCAGCTTCTCAGTCACTGGTTAGCAGCAACAATTTATCATCAATTCCCTATGCTATGGAAGCAGGCCATTCCACCCATTGAGTCCATACTGACCCTCTGAAGAGCAGCCCCCCACCCCCACCCCAGACTCACCCCTGTAACCTTGCATTTCCCATAGCTAACCCACCCAGCCTGCATATCCCTGGACAATGTGAGCAATTTCCCATGGCTAATCCACCCTAACCTGCACATCTTTAGACTGTGGGAGGAAACCCACGCAGACACAGGGGAGAATGTGCAAACTGCACACAGAGGGTGGAATTGAACCCAGGTCCCTGGTACTGAGAGAAAGCAGTGCTAACCACTGAGCCACTAGCTGGCTATCTTGCAGGGCCTATTTACTTCACTGCAGAGAAAGAAAAGGAAAGGTTGTGTCTTGTAGTTTGGGAGAAATCTGCCTCTGTGTTGTTCCCACACACCCTGGCCACCTGCCCATGAGCCAATAAGAGAGTTGCTCTCATACTGATGGCTCCTAGCCTATAACAGAGGTGTTAATTGAAAACCCAATCAGAGACCAGTCTCCGGGCGAATCTTGCTGTAGGTCATTCAGCCTTGATAAGGTGCTCAAGTTATGACTTGAACTCAAAGCCTTGTGGCTTTGCACTGCAGGTTGTGAAGGATTCCAATGTGTAGTAAAGAGGCCAGTGTCTCCATAGCCCATGAATGAGAGGGGCCCAGAGAAGGGCAACTATGAAAAACACGACACAGTATGACGTGCTAACCGTCCTGAACTCCCAGCCCAGCCAGAGAATATACTTGGCTCTGCTTTTGCCAATCCCTGGGCATGTCAAGCTACATCCACCTTGACCACCTGAAGATAGAAACCAGAGAGAGAGAGAGGTGAGATAACAAGGTGTGGAGCTGGATGAACACAGCAGGCCAAGCAGCATCATAGGAGCAGGAACGCTGACATTTTGGGCCTAGACCCCTCATCAGAAATTAGAAGACCCTTCATCAGAGAGAGATGTGATGTTTCTGATTCTTGCCTGATATATAAAACAAGCATCAACACGACATGGGAGGACAGAACCTAACCTTTAGATTAACTGGGCTATTTCCACCAGTTATGATTTAGAGTTGGTTCGTTTTTGAGGTCAGTGATGTAGTGTAGTTAGAAAATACCAACCTCAGAGTACAAATATTTGGTGCTTTATTAATCAATAAAAGCATCTATGATGCTTTAACATTATAGGCCATTTGTTAGCAGTTCCGTTCTTTGTAAAAATAGCAAGCTAATGGATTGCTCCCAATGAAGGATGGATGTACTGACTGATTGGGAAATGTGATACAACAGCCTGCATTTCGATTCACTTAACCAAGAGAATGGCTCCCTTCCCACTCCCAGCTGAAATTTTGTTCTTACATTGAGATTTGCCATTTAAATTCACTCAGAATTCAACAGCAATTTAGTCTGAAAGGCTTTAAATAAACAGCTCTTTGTAGCCGCGCTCAGCTAGAATGAGAATGAAGGAGGTTTGTGGTTTTCTCAGGCTCACCAAGAACAAGTCAGTCATTTTCTCATTCATCCTCTTTGAAGGGGCAAGAGAAATGATTAGTCATTTACATAGAAGCTTCAAACCCCTTTTGATTTTAAAACATGCCTTTTATACATGAGTTAATTGCCTATATTTACAGAATTGAAACTGGCCCCAAAGAGGAGCAGACATTGTCAGAGAGCTGAATAGTAACAGATTATGACTTAAAAGAATTCTGATCTAGTTATACCTCCAGTAATTACTTCTTATACAAACTTAAAACTACATTAAACCAAAAAGGATTCATGTTTAACAATTAGATCCAGTGTCAGACACATTAAGGTATTTAGTGATTTAATTGCCATTTCTTCAGAAATGCTTTGGGCAAACCTGACTCAAAATAGAATTCTCAATCAAATTATTCATTGGTGGTGAGGTAGGAGCTCTCGGTGTGTGGTTGTACAGTCACAGAGAAAGCAGATGGTTCCAGATACACTCAGGATAGACTAACATAAAATCTAGACAGTGTGGAGGCAGGCTATTTGGCCCATCGAGTCCACAGCAAAACCTGCAAAGAATATCCTACCCAGACCTCCCCCTAAAACACTGCATTTCCCATGGCTTACCCACCCAGACTGCACTTCCATGGGCACTATGGGTAATTTAGCACAGCCAATCCACCCTAACCTGCACATCTTTGAACTGTGGGAGAAAACCCATGAAGACACAGGGAGAATGTGCAAACTCCACACAGACAGTCACCCCGAGGCTGATTTTGAACCCTGGTCTCTGACACTGTGAGGTAGTGGAGCTAACCACTGAGCCACCGTGGCAACAAACAGGCCTATTGCTGCTCTCCACGCTGGAGGCATTGCGTGGAGAGCTCTTTCTCCTGTATTGGTTCGCCTTTGCTTAGATATGGATCGTGTGTTATTGGGTTCAACCTTTCTTTTAAAAAGAAGAATTCATTCAGTCAGGATCCCCCACACCGGCATGGAAGCTCTGATTATGCAAGAGGTGACAGGTCCAATAAATCCAGTATGTCTGCACTCGCTAAACCCAGGTCCACCACCTGGAATGGAATTGGCTGCCCTCTACTGAGTCGGGTTTAGTTGAGGGTGTGGGAGCGTTGGGAGGGCAGGGATTGTTGTACAGAGCGACAGACAGTGACCCCACATTCCTGCCTCTGTCTTGATGTTAATCCTGCAGAAAGGGTATTAGCTTAAAGACAAGAAGTTCGAGATAAGGGTCATCAGATCAGCCAGGATCTTGCTGAATGCCGGAGAAAACTCAGTGGGCTGAATGGCCTACTCTGCTCCTACCTCCTGTTGTCTATCCTGCTCATAGATGTTATGACACACCTCTGGAGTAGGTGGGGTTTGAACTCATGCCTCCTGGCTCAGAGGTAAGAACACTCCCATGTGACCTGTGGCAGGAAATCCAGTGAATGGCCCTCACAATGCATTGCCCACTGGACCCCGAAGAGGCTACTTGATGCCCCGAGAAGAGCCTTACCATAACACTTACCCAAGCAGGAACTCACTGCGCAGGGAATATGCCAAACTAACCCAAGAAGGGCTACCCCCTGTTCAACGACATGCAACAGCTGATCAAAGACAAGGGTGCAGGACTATAGGAGATGGGTCATGATGACTGGGTCCACCCCACCCACCCTTTCGAGAGGAGCACTTTCTCTGTGACCCCTTTCCTACAATCACTTACCTCTGCCTCAGGACCTACACAGGCCATGGATTGGGTATTGTACAAGTATCAGCCACACCCATGGTGGGACTGTCACTCAGTATCACTGCAGGCGCCATGTCTCTCAGTGGGTAATACCTCCACCCTCAGTATCCTTGATCCCAGGGGCTGACCTGTTACTGATATCAAGTGAATCACGGGACACCATGCTTCCTGAGAAAAGGCGCTGTGGGATCCTCACTGAATGCCCAGTTAGTGCCTGAGACGCTGTTTTCGGCAGGAGACTGTGATCACATTCTCCTGATACACAGCTGTAAACATCAAGGTCACTGTGCTAACCAGCTCTGTCCTCACACTCAGGCACAAAATTACTCTGACAGGCACACTCACACACACTAACTCACACTCATTCACTCTCACACATTCAAAAAAGTCACACTCATTCACCACACCCACACTGTCTCAAACTCATTCACTGACTCCACAGGCGCACGCGAGCACACACACACACACACACACACACACACACACACACACACACACGTGCGTGCAATCATATCCATATACACACTCGTACCATCTCTTTCTCACACACATACACACACACACGCACACACAGAAATACACACCCACCTACACACACACACACACACACACACACACACACACACACACACACACACACACGCGCGCACACTCCAAAGCTCTTAGACGGCATCTTACAAACCTACGACTACCATGAGTTTGAGTTTGGTTAATTGTTGTCACATGTTCCAAGATGCAGTGAAAAGTATTGTATTGCATGCTATCCAGCTCGATTGCACCATCTAGAAGGACAGATACATGGGAACAACAACCCCTGCAAATTTCCGTCCGAGCCACCCACTATCCTGACTTGAAAATACATTTCTATTCCTTCAGTGTCATTGGGTCAAAATTCGGAACTCCCTTCCCAACAGCATTGTGGTTCAACTTACAGTAGGTGGACTGCAGCAGTTCAAGAAGGCAGCTCACCACCACCTTCTCAAGGAGCAATTAGGAATGGATAATAAGTGCTGGCCCAGCCAGCAACACGCATGTCCCATGAACAAATAAAAACAGAACACCCATAAGTCAACACTGAGAGATGATCATAGGCAGATCCCAAAGCAACATGGGCATTTTTTACTCATAACTCCAAAATGTGAATTTTCAAAAGGGGCTGACACAGCCAAAAAGGGGAGATACAAATGTAAATTCAGTAAATGTCTGTACAGAGAGAGAGAGAGAGACCCCCATGGAATGTCACGCCAAAAGAAGTGAAGGGAACTTCAAACAATGGGATGGACAGGCAAGTCAAGATAGACTGGACTGCAATCTCTTGTGACTACAAATATAATAATATACTCAGCAGCAATCAATCCCCACCAGATTGTGTCACAAACTACAGACACAATTTGTGTTGTTCACTTTGAAGAATGGATAGGTATTAAAAAGCCAGCCTCAACTCTACTGGAGGATGCTAGTGGGATCGAGTTATATGTTGGTAAGACTAGGTTTCTGAGGCACCAGCCTAGTACTAATACTAATGTGTATTAGCCTGATTGTGAGCACTGTGAAGGTTACAGTTGGCAAACTATCTCCTAGTCACTCCTGTGTTGCAGGTAAAGGCAATCTCTCACTCTGAATAATAGAAGCCAGCAAGCTAGCAGCTAGACAAAAGGAGACAGGACAATAAAGGATAGGCTTTTACCCTGATCGCTGGGATTGAATCACAATTAAAAGGAATCTGAAGAACAGAATCTCAACCAAGCTTCAAAACTAAAATCTCAAAATGGATTATTCAACATCCAGTGTCACTGCTACCATTAACTTCTGCTCAACTTTAATCTTTCTGCACTTCACATTCAGTTCACAGGCTGATCTGCATACCTTTAATTTTTAGCTTTTATCTTTTTGGACTCACTCTTTATATCAAATCAGCACATGCGTGTCATGTTACTTATTCAATTTGCCTTTAGTAATTTATAAATTCACTCAGGAAAGCTTGGAAAAATTGGCTCCTTTGAAAATACAAGTTAATTTGGTCTGTGAGAGAGCTATCCACGCAGGAGGGGGTCCTTGAAAGCTTAATCTTGTTGCGACTAATGGAGGGGGCACATGAGTACAGAAGAGGAGCCAGTTCACTCTCTCTTACCTGGGATTTCGGGTCTACCATTTGGAGCTGTAATGAATTTGGGAATGTCACCCAGGATTACTCTCACAAAACTCCACTGACACCAAGACACAGCCACAAGCACGCACATCTGACAAAATACAGACACAACATGTATTTGCATTGATACATACAGCACAGCTCGTACACTGATACTCATGAATACACACACACACACACAAATTCACATACAGACACACACACATTCACCCAAATGCACACACACAGACACATATTCTCACACACATACACGCTCACACAGACACACTCACTCACACACACACATTCATTCACACAACACACACACATGCACACACACATACCCATACAGACCAAATGCACACACTCTCATTCACATACATTGTCACACACACAGATGCTCACACACTCACTCACAAGCATGCAAACATACACACAGAGACACATGTACACACTCTTACTCACATACACTGTCACGCAACACACACACCAACACACACACACTTATAGACATATTCTCACACTGACATACACTCAGACATACACACACGCTGATGTGAACTCCCCCCACACAGACTGAATAACCTATCAGTATACAGCGGCAAGGCATGAAGGTGATGAATGGTCACTTGGATGAGATTGCCATCAATGGCCTTCCAACACGTGA
The DNA here is from genome assembly GCF_030684315.1 of Stegostoma tigrinum. NCBI lineage: Eukaryota > Metazoa > Chordata > Chondrichthyes > Orectolobiformes > Stegostomatidae > Stegostoma > Stegostoma tigrinum. The sequence goes on along the minus strand of NC_081392.1, from coordinate 19,653,057 downwards.
CCCCAGCGTGAGGCAGGAAGTGAGACAGACAGAGCAAGGAATAAAATGGGAAGGATGGAGGGTGAACTGGAATTAATGACTGGTTTTAATAGGACAAAGGAAATTTCCATAGGTAGCGGATCACCTTGAAAACTTCAATTAGAAGCTGCAAAGACATTGGCCACAGGGCTATTCTGATATCAGAAGCTGGAATATGTATATATGTGTAAGGATGTCGGTGTACATGTTATTCTGCATTGAGTTATTGGTGAGCAGGGAGGAGCTGTGTTCTGAGCAGCTTTATACTGTAATACAATAAACAAGGAAATGGGAAATCTGATACTGAAGCTACAAGAATATTCCATTCTCCATCAATATTTAAATATACAAATCATACAGACTGCCTTGAAACCCCCAACTAATCTCCAAAAGCACATTACTTATAAAAATGTAATTTATATTTCACTCAGGCCTTTTCCAGAATTACAAAAGGGAGTAGGAGGATATCACAGAATTGATCTGTCCCACAAGAGGTTGCACAATTTGTACAAATGCAGCTCACAACTCAATGAATACATATTCTTAAAAATATGGAGAGAGTATGGGAGAGTTTTATGAGATTGTAAACTCATTGGGAGCTTGTTCACATACAGACAGGAGGAAGAGCAAGAGCAAGATTAATTTGACAAATTACCTTCTCCTGTGCGTGCTTCCTAAATATCCACAGGATAAATGCGAGGTGATGCATTTTGGAAGGTCGAACTTAAATGCTGAATATAGGATTAAAGGCAGTGTGGAGGAACAGCAGGATCTTGGTGCTCAAGTGCATAGCTCCCTCAAAGTTGCCACCCAAGTGGATAAGGTTGTTAAGAAAGCATATGGTGTTTTGGCTTTCATTAACAGGGGCGTCGAGTTTAAGAGCCACGAGGTTATGCTGCAGCTCTACAAAACCCTGGTGAGACCACACTTGGAATATTGTGTCCAGTTCTGGTCGCCCTATTATAGGAAAGATGTGGAGGCTTTGGAGAGGGTGCAAAGGAGGTTTACCAGGATGCTGCCTGGACTGGAGGGCTTGTCTTACGAGGAGAGGTCGACTGAGCTCAGACTTTTCTCTCTGGAGAGAAGGAGGAAGAGAGGTGACCTGATCGAGGTGTACAAGGTAATGAGAGGCATGGATAGAGTCGATAGCCAGAGACTTTCCCCCAGGGCAGGATTGACTGCCTCGAGGGGTCATAGTTTTAAGGTGTTAGGAGGAAGGTACAGAGGAGACGTCAGAGGGAGGTTCTTCACCCAGACAGTTGTGAGAGCATGGAATACTTTGCCAGTGGTAGTCGTGGAAGCAGAGTCATTAGTGACATTTAAGCGACTGCTAGACATGCACATGGACAGCAGTGAATTGAGGGGAATGTAGGTTAGGTTACTTTATTTTGGGATTAGGATTATTCCACGGCACAACATAGTGGGCCGAAGGGCCTGTACTGTGCTGTACTTTTCTATGTTCTATGTTCTATGTTCTATCACTGAAACTGATGGCCCAGAAAGCAGGCCATTCAGCTCAGCATTTCCACATCAATCTTGTTAAAGAGGCACTTAAAAGGTCTTAAAGGGAGAGGGAGAAGTTTAAGGGGATTCCAGAAATAAAAGACATGGTAGCTGTCCATGATGGAGAAACTAAAGTCAAACTTGATCCATGCTGTGTCCAGTTCCACCATGTTATAGGAAGGATATTGTGAAGCTGAGAAAGGTTCAGAAAAGATTTATCAGGATGTCGCTGGGAATGGAGGCCTTGTGTTATAGAGGCTGGATAAGCTGGGACTTTTTCACTGGAGTAGAGGAGGTCCCCAGATATGACCTTATAAAATAATGAGGGATATAGATAAGGTGAATGGCTGGTGTCCTTTCCCCAGGTTGGGGGAGTTCAAAATCAGGGAGCACATTTCTAAGGTGAGAGGAGAAAGGTTTTGAAAAGACATGTGGGGGCGAATTTTTCACACATAGAGTGGTATGTGTGGAATGAACTTCCAGAGGAAGTGATGGATACAGCTACAAAATTTAAAAGACATTGGGATAAGTACATGAAGAGGAAAGGTTCGGAAGGATATGGGACAGGAGCAGGCAGGTGGGACCTAGTTTAGTTTGGGATTATGGTCAGCAGGGACTGGTTGGACTGAAGAGTCAGTTTCTGTGCTGTGTGATCCTATGAATGTCTTTGAGTGAAGAAACATTTCCTAATTTAATGGTGGAAATGTTTTAATTTTTAGCTCCCAGAGTGATGGAGGGGCCAAGGTACAAATCCCAGTACAGTGTGACTAACCTCGTTCCTGCTGAGTGCCAGTGAGCAGCAGACTGGAGGCTAGAGCAATGCAGGGCAATTGCTGGACTTGGGCCTGGTGCCACACACTGAGCTGCTGTTATTGACAGTAATTTAAAATCTTTTCACTATGTTGTAACTATCTCTGTAAGTATCACTAATGTTTTCCTTTGATTCCCTTTGTATAAGAACAGTTTTTTTTAAACTCTAAGATTTGTATCTGGGCACTTCAGGTCATTCGACCCAAAATGTTAGCTGTGATCTCTCTCCACAAATACCTCCAGATCTCCTGAGCTTTATCAGCAATTTCTACTCACTGTTTATTCATATGTACAGCTCAGAGCTGGCCCCAAAAGTGAACTGAACCACAACACTCCTGTTTATATCTGTCAACCCACACTCCCTGATTGGACCAGTTTAACAGCGCTATCAGGGAACTCCTATTCTATCCGATCCTATTCAGGTCCACCTGACTGAACTTGTTACAATCACTGCACTCATTCCTCCATCTCTCTTGAAACTTCAATTTTTCATATAATCCTACACTGTGGAAACAGGCCATTCAGCCCAACAAGTGCACACCTACTCTCCAAAGAGCATGCCACCCAAACTCATTCAACCTTACCCCATCCCTGTAACCCTGGAAGGGGTAGCACGGTGGCTCAGTGGTTAGCGCTGCTGCCTCACGGTGCTAGGAACCCGGGTTCAATTCCAGCCTCGGGCGACTGTCTGAGTGGAGTTTGCACGTTCTCCCCGTGTCTGCGTGGGTTTCCTCCCATGTGTGCAGGTTATATTGGATCGGCCATGTTAAATTGTCCATAGTAGCCAGGGATGTGCAAGTTAGGGTGGATTAGCCATGAGAAAGCAAGGTTACAGGAATAGAGTAGGGGGATGGGGCGATATAGGTGTGGACTTGTTAGCCCAAATGGCCTGGAAACAGCAGGGATTCTATGAACCCTGCATTTCTCATGGCTAATCCATCTAATCTACACATCCCTGGGCACTACTGGACTATTTATCATGGCCAGTCCACTCGAACATGCACATCTTAGGACTGTGGGAGGGAACCAGAGGAAATTGGGTTGTTGTGATGTCAGGGTTTTCTGTAAAACCCAGAGGAAAGTGATTCTACAACCATCTGGGAGCACTGGCCAGAGATTAGCCAACAAGAACAGTCAGTCAGATTCAGATCCTGCCATTCAGTCTCCCATTGTGCGGGATCTCGGTCACACTCACGATGTCCGACCGAGGAGTGACGGTCACTGAGCTATTCAGCTGTAAGAAGAATCACCATCCTCCATCCCAGATGACCCCAGCGGAAATCCCTGGAATTCTCATTAGCCACCAGGTGTGGGGTGGGGGAGCGTTTGGACCAAGCGACTGCAGCCTTCCTACTGCAACAGAGATCAGGAAAAGTCCGAGGCATTTTCCTGATGTAGCTCAGCGACTGGCCCAGCCATGGGTCAACTGAGTGCAGTTGTTTGTTACATCGGGGAGTGGTGCTGACTCAGTCAGTTCACTCGGTGAGACATTAGGTTGCAATTTTTCAACTGAGCTGTGATCTGATGATTGTCTTGACTTCAGTTTACAGACTAATTAGGTCTTCAAGCAACTAAGAGATTGCTCGCTGTGTTCTGATACATCGAAGTCATTACCACGTGTAAATCTATTTGCCTTTTGTCTAATCAGCACAGATAACTCAGCTCAGACTTATTAACTACAACACAACCTGAGGCTACTGTGTATTCATCACCTTTCCCCAATGTCCCTGAACTGCATTCCCTGCCAGCACACTACAACAATAGTGACCCAGCTGAGAGGAACAAGAGATCAGGAGGCTTCGGGCTCTGTAGGCTGTTCAGCCACTCAACCCCACTGTGCCATTCTATAAGGTCTTTTATCTCAACCCAAGTTTCTTGGAGTAGTCCTGAATCCCCCTCATTCCCTTATTGCCCAGAGACCAATTGATCTCCGTGTTGAAGATATTCAACAGCAGAACATTGAAAGCTCTCTGGAGCAGAGAATTCTGAAGGTTCTCTGTTTTCTCTCCATGTGTATGTCCTTTAGAAGTTTACGCAGTGCAGGGTGAGGGATGGGAGCTGTCTTGTGTTCAAACAGAGAGGAGCCTTGTGGAGTGAGCAGGATGTACCTTATTGGGTCCCTGCGCCTACTTACAGGTTGTTAAGAGCTGGCTTCACTTTCACAGAATGACCATTAGGAGCACCAAGCTTTCGGCCTGTCTACCTTGAGATCCAACTTCACTATCCCATCAAGCCCTCTTTGCATCATCACAGTGGGTGGTGCTTATCACATTTGATCAAGAGTTAACTCTTTCAAGCCCATGTAAGGTAGAGGTGAAGTCACCATTGTCTGGGAGGACCACAGGGCTACTGTCTGACTAGACAGAGGTGACTGGTGGTGAGTTTAAGCTGAGGGCCACCATGCCTCAGAAGTGGTTGAGCAGGTGGTGCCTTCATTGTAACTTCAGTCGGTGAAGGACCTCAGGAGGTTAGTTAGCTCAGCTGGCTGAATGGCTGGTTTGAAATGCACCATGATACCAACAGTAGAGGGCTCAAGCCCACTTATACCCTTCACAAAGGGGCTTTTTAAACACAGGGGTAATGGTACTACCTCTGGGCTCATATGTCTGGGTTCAATCCCCACCTTCCCCCAGGAATGTGTTTAATATGTATGAACAAATTGATTAAACATAGCAACAACATTCAGAGTGCTCACATTAAGAAACACTGGGAAACATTCTCCTGACATCCACCCTGTCAGATCCTTAAGGATTTGTAATGAATTGAATTGAATTAGCTTTATTCTCACATGAACTCAAATGGGTACAAGTGAAAAGTCTACAAGTTGTCACTTACAGTATCATCCCAGGTACAAAAGTGCCCAGGCACAGATTCTTCAATACAAGTTCCTCGGAACAAAATTAGAGAAATCAAGAAATAAAAAGCCCAGCATTATGGATTGTAGGAATGAATTGGAGAAATGAGAAATTAAGAGTAGCAGTCTCTCTGATCCTGTCCACACTGGCACCCAGCCTGTAGTCAGCCTTGCTAGGCTGGGAGACCTGCTTCCCGAATCATCTTAAGGCTGCAAGGCTACACTGAGGCCATACCATTCTGAGAGGAAGCTTCGCCAAGTCCATGCTAAGGCCTAGAGTTCAGGATGTCGCCAAGAAGAAAAAAGATTAAAGAGAGAAAAAGAGAAAAAAAATTTAAAAACGGACAGAGCAGATGGGCTCCAGCTGAATTGTACTATTCTGTCCTGTCACCTTCAGAAACTATCACCAATACAATGGAATACAAGTGAGATAACTAATGGGATCCTCCTACTCTTGAACAACAGATGGGACTGACATACAGGAAGGAAACACTTTCCTTGGTGAGAGTACAATGAAGGCTCACCAATACTGATTCCTGGGAGGACGGCATTAACCATCGAAGGTAAGGCGGTGCTGTAGTGGTAAAGCCACTTGACTGGTCATCTAGAATTTGATTTAAATTTGGATTTATGTGTTTCAATGAGATGACCTCCAGTCTTCAAAACTCAAGTTTTGATTCTTGCCAGAGATTTGGAAAGGCCAACATTTATTACCCATCCCTAAGTGCCCCTAGAACTGAGTGGCTTGTTTGACCTTTCCAGAGGGCAGTTAGATAGACATTGTTATGGATCTGGAGCCACATGTGGGCCAGACCAGGTAAGGATGGCAGTTTCCTTCCTTAAAGGGCATTCGTGGCCCAGATGAGTTTTTACAAACAAACTAAAGTGGTTGCATGGTCATCATCAGACAAAGTTCAGATTTGGTTTTTATTGAATTCAAAGTATGCCATCTGCCATGGTCAAGTTTGAACTTATAACCCGAGAACATTAACCTGGAGCGTTAGACTACAACTACAATATAATATTTAAAATAATGCCCCTTAGCTCTAGACTGACCCACAACAGGAAATATCCTTCCCTCTTCCGTCTTACCAAGACATCGGAACATCCGAACGGGAGTAGGACATTCAATCCTTTGAGACTGTACTGCCAGCCACAGGGAATGTGGGGATACAGGGAGAGGTGGGTATGGCTGGGATGCTGTTTGGAGGGTCAGTGTGGACTCAATGGGATCAACGACCTGCTTCCACACTGTAGGGATTCTGTGGTTCATTATAATAATGACTGGCCATTCAGTGTCTGGTACACTTCAATCAGGTTCGCCCCTCACTCTTCTAAACTCCCAGTCTGTCCAACTTATCCTAATCAAACAACCCAATCCTTCCAGATAACAATCCAGTAAACCTCCTCTGAACCACCTCCAGTACATTTACGTCCTTCCAAGAGAACCAAAACCGAGCACAATATTTGAGATGTGGTCTCACCAAAACCTTCTTTAGCTGAAGCATAATATCCACACTTTGGCATTCAGTTCTTCTTGTGATACAGGATAAGATTACATTGAACACAGTAAGTCAGGAGGAGCTGTTTCCACTGGCAGGCAGGTCAGTGATCAGAAAGACACTAAGTTAAAATGCAAACAGAAAGTACTGCAGAAACTCAACAGGTCAGGCAGCATCTGTGGAGAGAGAACCAGTGTGAGGTGAGGGACAGAGTGTAACTTTGCAAATCTTAACTCTTTCATTAACTTTGTTGCTAACATGCATGCTTTCAAAGTCCAGGTGCGATTGCAAAGCCCTGACTGTTCACTCAGAGTCAGGTTAAGTTCCCCCTGGCTGCTATTTGCTCTTGGCTCTCAGGGCACTGGGAATCTGTGTTCCTGTCCTGTTTTCTGGAAATGTAAATACATAGCGAGGCCCAGGCCAGGCCGTACCGTTGAGAGAAGGGCAGGGAGGGACTGCCCAAAGCTGCTGCTCTCCACCCCCCACCACTGCTCACCAATTCCCCGTGATTTGAATCCCAGTGACAGGGGAAGGGGGTTCAGAATGAACCCTTCAAGTGAGCTGTAACTGTACATAATCTTATTGAGGGAAATGTGTGAAGTTGCAGGAGTCCCCACCCATCAGCCTCATCCCAGATTAAATGCACCCCTCCCCTTCCATCGAGCACCAAACATACCTCAAGGGAAGGTGTTAAATTGACCCTCTTATGCTTTAGCAAAGAAAGTGGACATGCAGCTTAAAGTTCCTGTGCTCACCGTGTCTGTGACTGTCACTGGCTCCCGCACTGTGTCTGTGACTGTCATTGGCTCCCACACTGTGTCTGTGACTGTCATTGGCTCCCACACTGTGTCTGTAACTGTCATTGGCTCCCACACTGTGTCTGTGACTGTCACTGGCTCCCGCACTGTGTCTGTAACCACCATTGGCTCCTGCACTGTGTCTGTGACTGTCATTGGCTCTCACACTGTGTCTGTGACTGTCTTTGGCTCTCACACTGTGTCGGTAACTGTCATTGGCTCTCACACTGTGTCTGTAACTGTCATTGGCTCTCACACTGTGTCTGTGACTGTCTTTGGCTCTCACACTGTGTCTGTGACTGTCTTTGGCTCTCACACTGTATCTGTGACTGTCATTGGCTCTCACACTGTGTCGGTAACTGTCTTTGGCTCTCACACTGTGTCTGTGACTGTCATTGGCTCTCACACTGTGCCTGTGACTGTCATTGGCTCTCACACTGTGCCTGTGACTGTCATTGGCTCTCACACTGTGTCTGTAACTGTCATTGGCTCCCACACTGTGTCTGTAACTGTCATTGGCTCTCACACTGTGCCTGTGACTGTCATCGGCTCTCACACTGTGTCTGTAACCGTCATTGGCTCTCACACTGTGCCTGTGACTGTCATTGGCTGACAATGCAAAAGCATAGACAAAATTTCATGTGAAGCACTTTCTGCTTACAGGCTTTAATTCATTTTCACGGTTTTTCACAGAGCACAGAGTTGGGGTCTGATTGAGGTGCACAAAGTCCTCAGGCCCATAGCAGAGAGGGTAGATAAGCAGAAACCTGTCTCCTCTATAAAGGGTCAATAACCAGGAGACACAGCTTTAAGTTCAGGAGTTTAGAGGGAAATTGAAGAAAAATTATTTCATTCAGAGGCTGGAGGGAATCTGGAATCCACTGCTTGAGAGGGTGGGAGAGATAGGAATTCTCATCACATTGAAGGGGATTTAGATGAGCAGCTGAAATGCTGGAGTTTACAAGGCTACAGGCCAGATGCTGGAAAATTTGATTAAGGTGGCTAGATGGTTGATGTCCAAAATGGACACAAGGGGCTGAAGGGCCTTTCACATCTTGTAAATGCACTATGATTTTATGTCCAATTGCTCCCATTCCTTTACCCTTTCCCCCGTTACCCTAGTAGCACTGCCTTTCAATTATTTTCCCATTTTCTCTATTTGAAACATACCACTGAATTGGATCCCATTCTCCTCTCAGGCTGTGCATTGCAATTGGGTGAAAATTCCTTTCTCCTTATTCTTTCTGTCTGTTCGATCCTGTCAAACCCATGCCCTGGCCTCCATGTCCGCTGCTCACGGTGTTAGTTCTGAACGTCCTTCGTCACATATTATTCTCAATCCTCCCAATCCCTGCAGTATACATCTTAACACACCACCTCATTAGGTGTCCAAAATATCCAAGTCAAGGTGTTCTTGCAGACAGCTCCCTCTGCCATCTTCTCATTCTCAATTGATATAAGGTCATCCCACCGACTCCTGTGATGTTTAATTCAGGCCAGCACGTGGAAAGTAATTTGATTCATTCCACCTGAATATTAGCTGTGATTCTACCTCTTGGCTTGACAGCAGATGCTGTAAGACAGCCGAGGTAATGAAAATTTGCAACACTCACTGGACAAAAGAGGACTGTTTATCCTCCATGTTGAATGGGATTGCATTGGAATGAAAATTTTCTTTTAAAAACCTGAAGCCCAAAGCCATCCACCTCCAACACATCCATTTCTTGTTTGAATAGATGATGTGGAGGTGCCGGTGTTGGACTGGGATGGACTGAAGTCAGAAGTCACACAACACAAGTTGACTTCATCTGACAACGAAGCAGCATTTCAGAAGCTTGTGATTTTAAATAAACCCGTTGGACTATAACCTGGTGTCCGTGTGATTTCTCACTTTGTTTTGACGGAACGTAAGATCTAGGACCAGGAGGAAGCCATTCAGCCCATCAAGCCTGTTCACCTGCATTGAACCTCCACTTGGCAGGTTAAAGGGAAGTGAGGGCAAATGCTTCGAAGAGGTGAATATGGCAGGTTTGCCATGCAGAGTGACACCAGCAGTGGGGGTTCAATTCCTGCACCAGCTGAGGTTACCATGAAGGGCTCTCCTTCCCAACCTCTCCCCTCGCCTGACGTGTGGTGACCCTCAGGTTAAACTGTCGCCAGTCATCCCTGTCTCTCATGAAAGACCAGCCCGATGGTAGAACAAAAGTGACTTTACCTTTCCCTCAATGGAGCAAAATTGCTTCCATTGGCAAAAAGTGTGAGAACCAGAACAGTGCTAGTATAAATTGATTGGCAAAAGAACAACATGAGCAGAGATAGTAGGAACTGCAGATGCTGGAGAACCTGAGATAATGAGGTGTACAGCTGGATGAACACAGCAGGCCAAGCAGCATCAGAGGAGCAGGAAGGCTGACGTTTCGGGCCACGGTCTTTCTTCACAAATTCTTTTCTGAAGAAGGGTCTAGGCCCAAAATGTCAGCCTTCCTGCTCCTCTGATGCTGCTTGGCCTGCTGTGTTCATTTAGCTCTACACCTTGTATAACATGAGCAGAGAGACATTTTTACTCAATGAGTAGTTTGGATCTGGAATGTGCTGCCTGGGAGGGTTCTTGAGATAGTCGTGACTTTCACAAGGGGATTGGATGATCCTCTAAAGGTCAATCTTTAATGGGTACAGTGAAAGGGCCATGGATGGGGGCATGGGACTCACTGAATGGCTGAGCAGGCAGGGGGTCATTGAGCAGAAGGGCCTCCTGTGCTGTAACAATGACAACAAGGAGTATGAAGTTTGTTTTCAGTGCTGACTTCACATATTATGGGATGGCTCCAGCTAATGCCTACTTCTGTGTCAGCGTTTGTGCCTGTAGCTGTACTTCTTACATTCCAAGAGAGAGGAATTGGTCTGGAAAACGATGATGTCACCTCCTGGAAAGTTTTTTAAATCCATCTGCAACAACCAACGTTCTCACCATCAAAACTGCTCAGTGTTTCCTCATGGTCAGAGCAAAATACTGCAGCTGCTGGAAATCTGAAACAAACACAGTGAATACTGGAGAAACTCAGCAGGTCTGGGGACATCTGTGGAGAGAGAAACAGAGTCAGTTGTTCTGGTCAAGCATGTCTGTTCTTCAGAATCATTTCCTTCTGAATTTTGAGTTTTGCTTTCATCTGCTGCCCAATATACAATAAATTTGCGACTAAAGGAGGATTTGGTCCAAACTCAGTCTCAGAGTTGGCACAAAATACTTCTCAGACAGTGCACTCTTGGTGTGGTTCACAATGTGCTCTTGGATCTGGAGTTGATTGCTTTATGGAACTGGGGAGGATATTCTTTTTGTCTCACAGGGAGGTATTGGCCCAGTGGTGTTATTACTGGGCTGTTAATCCTGAGACCCAAGTAATATTCTGGAGGACTAGGTTCGAATCTCATGATGGCAGACAGTGCGATTTGAATTTAATAAATATCTGGAAGTAATGATGACCATGAATGGATTGTTGGTTAAAACCCATTATGTTTGCTAATGTCCTAAGGGGAAGGAAACTGCCATCCTTAACTTATCTGGATTATACATGACTCCAGACGCACAGCAATGTGGTTGACACTTAACTGCCCTCTGGGCAATAAATGCTGGTCCAGCCAGAGATGCTCGCATCCCATGAATAAATAACAAAAAATAAAATTGTTCCCCGGTTAATCTATATCCAAGAAACTTGTCTAATGGCAGGTTAGGGGAGCTGCATGAGAATGTTAACAAACCATCACCCAAATCACAGAGAGAATCGTAGATGCTGGAGATCTGAAACAAAAACTGACATTGCTGGAGAAGCTCAGCATGTCTGGCAGCACCTGTGAAGAGACAAAACAGAGTCAATGTTCCAAGTCCAGTGACCCTTCTGGACTGGATTGGGAACATGAACACTGTTTCAGCTCCACACAATGCTGTCAGACTTGCTGAGACTCTCGAACACTTTCTGTTACCGATTTCCAGCGTCAGAAGCTCATTGTTTTAATTCAGGGGCTGGCAGAATTGAACTTTTTTCTTGTTGCTTTCATGTGAACAATCTATCATTGAAGAGGGTGGTGCTGATGTGAATGGGAGAGATGGGTAGGTGGGATTACAGAGTGACTGTGTCTCCGGCCCTGGGATGGGTAGGTGGGATTACAGAGTGACTGCGTCTCCGGCACTGGGATGGGTAGGTGGGATTACAGAGTGACTGCGTCTCCGGCCCTGGGATGGGTAGGTGGGATTACAGAGTGACTGTGTCTCCGGCACTGGGATGGGTAGGTGGGATTACAGAGTAACTGCGTGGCTGGCACTGGGATGGGTAGGTGGAATTACAGAGTGACTGCATGGCCTGTATTGGGATGGGTAGGTGGGATTACAGAGTGACTGTGTGGCCGGCACTGGGATTGGTAGGTGAGATTACAGAGTGACTGTGTCTCCGGCACTGGGACGGGGAGGTGGGATTACAGTGACTGTGTCTCTGGCACTGGGATGGGTAGGTGGGATTACAGAGTGACAGCATGGCTGGTACTGGGACAGGGTAGGTGGGATTACAGAGTGACTGTGTCTGCGGCACTGGGACAGGGAGGTGGGATTGCAGAGTGACTGCATCTCCAGCACTGGGACGGGGAGGTGGGATTACAGTGACTGTGTCTCAGGCACTGGGATGGGTAGGTGGGATTACACAGTGACTGTGTCTCCGGCACTGGGTTGGGTAGGTGGGATTACAGAGTGACTGCGTGGCCGGCACTGGGATGGGTGGCGGGGATTACAGAGTGACTGTGTAGCCGGCACTGGGATGGGTAGGGGGGATTACAGAGTGACTGTGTCTTTGGCACTGGAATGGGTAGGTGAGATTACAGAGTGACTGTGTCTCCGGCACTGGGATGGGGAGGGGGGATTACAGTGTGACTGTGTCTCCGGCACTGGGATGCGTAGTGGGGATTACAGAGTCACTGTGTAGCCAGCACTGGGATGGGTAGGGGGGATTACAGAGTGACTGTGTCTCCGGCACTGGGAAGGGTAGGTGGGATTACAGAGTGACTGTGTCTCCGGCATTGGGACGGGTAGGGGGGATTACAGAGTGACTGTGTCACCGGCACTGGGAAGGGTAGGGGGGATTACAGAGTGACTGTGTCTCCGGCACTGGGATGGGTAGGTGGGATTACAGAGTGACTGCGACTCCGGCACTGGGATCGCTTGGGGGGATTACTGAGTGACTGTGTGGCTGGCACTGGGATGGGTAGGTGGGATTACAGAGTGACAGCATGGCCGGCACTGGGACGGGTAGGTGGGATTACAGAGTGACTGTGTCTCCAGCACTGGGATGGGTAGGTGGGATTACAGAGTGACTGCGTCTCAGGCACTGCAATGGGTAGGTGGGATTACAGAGTGACTGCGTGGCTGGCACTGGGACAGTTAGGTGGGATTACAGAGTGACTGTGTCTCTGGCACTGGGATGGCGAGGGGGGATTACAGAGTGACTGCGTGGCTGGCACTGGGATCGTTTTGGGGGGATTACAGAGTGACTGTGTGGCTGGCACTGGAATGGGTAGGTGGGATTACAGAGTGGCTGTGTGGCCGGCACTGGGACAGGTAGGTGGGATTACAGAGTGACTGTGTCTCCGGCACTGAGATCGGTTGGGAGGATTACAGACTGACTGCGTGGCCAGCACTGGAATGGGGAGGGGGGATTACAGAGTGACTGCATGTCTGGCACTGGGATGGGAAGGGGGAATTACAGAGTGACTGTGTCTCCGACACTTGAATGGGGAGGGGGTATTACAGAGTGACTGCATAGCCAGCACTGGGATGGGTACGTGGGATTACAGAGTGACTGCGTGTCTGGCACTGGGATGGGTAGAGGGGATTACAGAGTGGCTGTGTCTCCGGCACTGGAATGGGGAGGGGGGATTACAGAGTGACTGTGTGGCCAGCACTGGGTTGGGTAGGTGGGATTACAGGGTTACTGCGTGGCCAGCACTGGGATGGGGAGGGGGGATTACAGAGTGACTGCGTGGCCCGCTCTGGGATGGGGATGATGGATTACAGAGTGACTGCGTGGCTGGCACTGGGATGGGTAGGTGGGATTAAGGAGCGACTGTGTCTCCGGCACTGGAATGGGGAGGGGGGATTTCAGAGTGACTGCGTGGCCAGCACTCGGATGGGGAGGGGGGATTACAGAGTGACTGCGTGGCTGGCACTGGGATGGGGAGGGGGGATTACAGAGTGACTGCGTGGCCAACAGTGGGATGAGGAGCGGGGATTACAGAGTGACTGCGTGGCCGGCACTGGGGTGCTGATTGCCAGCTTCTGCTCAGTGAGTAAGCAGATTTCACAATCACCTTTGAGTCAGCAGATTTCACCATCAGGTCCCGCTCTGTAGATGGATCTGATTTACCATTACAGTATTAAAAGAGTGCTGCACTTCCAGAGGTCTCAATCTTTTCGGTTAACCATTAAACAGAGGCCTTCTCAGGTACATCTGGAAGATACAGAGTACACAGTTAGAACAAAATGCTCACGAGTTCCCGTTGGTTCTCAGTTAAATATTTACTCCTCAAATCCAAAAACTGGTCTCCTTATTCTCAGAAAGATGTTGTTAAACTTAAAAGAGTGCAGAAACGATTCACTAGGATGTTGCCAGGACTGGAGTGTTTGAGGTTGAGTATGCTGGGGTTATTCCCCCTGGAGCATCAGAGGCTGAGGGGTGAATTTATAGATGTTTATAAAACTATGAGGGGCATGGATAGGGTGAAAGGCCAAAATATTTTCCCCAGGGTGAAAGAGTCCAAAGCTAGAGGCTAAAGGTTTCCTGTGAGAGAGGTAACATATAAAAGAGACTGAGGGGCAACTTTTTTCACAGAGAGTGTGGCATGTATGGAATGAGCTGCCAGAGGACCTGGGGGAGGCTGGTACAGTTACAGCATTTAAAAGCCATCTGGGTCAGTATATTAAGCGTTTGAAGGGAAATGGGACAAATGCTGGCAAATAGGACTAGTTTAATTTAGGATATCTGGTCGGCATGGATAAGTTGGACTGAAGGGTCTGTTTCTGTGCTGTACATCTCCAAGACTCTGTGCAACAGATGATCTGGTCACTACCTGGTTGTATGTAATGGGACTTTACTGTCTACAAGTGGGTTGGAGCGTTTCATGTTCAATAACAATAGATGCTTCACAAAAAGCGTTTTATTAGCTGCAAAGCATTTTCCGGACTTTTGAATAGCACTGTAGAAATGCATGTTTTGCTTTGCTGCATCTTCTCTTCGGCAAAATTCATAGTGGGAAAGTGAGAGACTTACAGTTTGAATTCTGATTAGCTGTAGTTTATTTTGGCAATCACATGAAATCAATGTGTTAAAGTATTGAGGTATGAATCTTTGTGATTTCAGATACTTCGAAGCCACACAACCTGAGAAAATAAGTGCCAATTAACATTGAAGCATGCCAGATGTCTCGTGTCTTGTTTAATTTTCTGAAATATATGACTGATTTTCTGTAACTGTTTCGGCCCCTCTGCTGTGCATGTTACAATTCACACTTTGTACAGCGTTCAAGGTAATGAATCCTTTATCACCTGGAAGGTGAAAAAAATATTTGTCTTAATGATCATGAAATGTATTAATAGAATTTACTGATAGTTTATCTCAAAGCATTCCAGTACACTCATGGAATGAGCAATGTTTCAGACTGAGGTGTGAATATTGTGAAGGCTGTCTTAGATGGTCTGAGTATAAACTATACTGACTGATTTGGATCTATTTAACAGTTTCATCAGTGCCTATCATCCCTAGATAGTCATAGATATTTTTAATGAATCTGTTTTGTTATGTATGACATGCCTCTGGACCAGGTGGGACTTGAACCCAGTCTTTGTCGCTCACAGGTAGGGTCGCTCACAGGTACGATGAAAACCCTCCTGGATTAGTCCAATGACATTGGGGTTGCTGGTTAATTTGAGTAAGCAACAATTTTTTAAAAATTTATTTGATTTATTGCAGTCACGTGTACCTGAGTACAGTGAAAAGCTTTGTTTTGTGAGCAGTAAAGGCAGATCACAGCAAACAAAGATGTACAGATCACATATAAAACAGTGCGGAGCTGGAATAACACAGCAGGCCAGGCAGGATGCTTAGACAGAGCGAGGCATACAAAGTTATGGTCGCACAGAAGGTGCACAAAGCAAGATCAACACTATTTGAAGTTAGAGCGGCTTTCTGAGAGGTAAGTGAAGCTTTCTGAATAAGGGTCACTGGACTCAAAACATTAATTCTGCTTTCTTTCTGTCTCCACAGATGCTGCCAGACCTGCTGAGTTTCTCCAGCAATTTCCATTTTTGTTACAGCTCTCCCGCATCTGCAGTCCTTTGTTTAATTTACATGATGCTTTGTTATGAATTTTAAGGCTCATTTGCATCAAAAACTGTTTGAGCAGGAATCTAAAAGAAAACTTTACTGATGACTGCAGTTAATTGATATATAACCAGCCCACAGTGATCAAAGCCCAACCTGAGACTAGTTGGAAATCAATTTGATTAACCACCTGTCCCCAGCTGTTTGCCTTGCAGTGCTGTGCACTCTGTGGGTCAATGGTTTTGGGTGACTGCATGCACTTCTTAGTTGTTTGAAAGATCGTTCACTATTGTTTTGGTTGAACGTTAGACCCACACTCCTGATCTTTGGGGAACTGGTGCAGAGGGGTGTGGGCAAGTCCTCACCTGGTGTAACATTGGGCTTAAAAATGATATCTTCAAACCAGACTATTCAGGGGTAATGGTGAAGGGTTAATTGAAGATGACAATGACTCACTGAAGTGCATAAGAATAGGCCTGTGTAAAAAAGGCAGCCTGTTTTGGCTGGGAGTGAATTGCACAACTTTGGTTGTCTGTGGGAGCATTCCTTTATAAGGTTAACACAGAGGCACCCTAGACAACTGATTGCCTGCACAGTGAAATGCCTGGGAAAGTACCGAGAGTGTTGGGAAATGGAGACTCACCACATTAACTTAGATTCACTCTAGCATTAATAAGAACGTTAAGAAATAGAAGCAGGAGTGGGCCTCCTCCACCGTTCAGTAAGATCATAGCTGATCTTTCTGTGGGCTCAGCTCCAATTACCCTTCCGCACACCATAACCCTTAACCCCTCTACTGTTCAAAAACCTGCCTGAATCTGCCTTAAAAATATTCAACGAGGTAACATCATTGGGCAGGGAATTCCACAGATTCACAACCCTTTGGGTGAAGAAGTTCCTCCCCAACTCAGTCCTAAACCTGCTCCCCCTAGTTCTGTTTTTGCCCAATAGTGGAAAACAACCTCCCTGCTTCTATCTTATCTATCTCCTTCTCAATTTTATGGGTTTCTATAAGATCACTCCCCTTTCTTCTAAATTCCCATGAGTACGTTCCCAGTCGATCAATCCCTCCTCATTAGCCAACCCTCTCAACTCCAGAATTAACCTGTGAACCTCCTCTGCGCTCCATCCAATGCAATAATATCAGAGACTTTGCTCCATTCATGGGACTTTTCATCATTGGGCTGGGGTTAGCAAGACCAGTGCCATGGGATCAGAGATTCTCCAAACCCAACTGCACAGCCATTGATACCAATGTGCCCAATAGATGGAAGGCAGTGTGTGCGACTCACTTGTTTACAGTAGTTTGAGCTAATAGATTCACTCAGCAGTTTGCATACTTCTCTACTGTAGATATTAAGTAGATGAAGCAAATTAATTTATTTGATACTAATGTATATGTGTCTTCTTGTATTAATTTTGATCGGATGTTAACAAGCCTGAAGCTTAACAGAGTTCAGAAAAGATTTACGAGGATGTTGCCAGGGTTGGAGGATTTGAGCTACAGGAAGAGGCTGAATAGGCTGGGGCTATTTTCAGTCAGGGGCTGAGGGGTGACATTATAGAGGTTTATAAAATCATGAGGGGCATGGATAGAGTGAATAACCAATGTCTTATTTCTCAGTGTACAGGAGTCCAAAACTACAGGGTATAGGTTTGATGTGGGAGACAAAAGATTTAAAAGGGACCTGAGAGGCAACATTTTCACTCAGAGGGTGGTGTGAGTATGGAATGAGCTGCCAGAGGATGTGGTGGAGGCTGGTACAATCACAACATTTTAAAGGCATCTGGATGGGTAAGTGAATAGGAAGGTTTTAGAGGGAAATGGGCCAAATGGGACTAGATTAATTTAGGATATCTGGTTGGCATTGGTGAGTTTGACCAAAGATGTCTGTTTCTGTGATGTAAATCTCTATGACTCTCTAACTCGGTAAGAACTTTCAATCTTAAAATACAGTCTGGCCAAGTTGGCCATTGGCAGGGCAGTGTGCAGGGAGGGGGTATCACCTGCTGATTATCTGCTCCTGTTGCACAGTTATGTACATGTCTAGGTGTCATTGGAGAAATAGAAGCCAGAATGTCCCATTTGGATTCTTGGAAGCACAAGTGTCCATGAAATATAGTGTCAAGTTAACTCTCCTTGGTGCAATTCTTTCAGCTAATAATCAGGAGTTTGAATTGCATTTTTAAAGTCACGGGTTCATACTGACATGTCAGTGGATCACATTTGATGCTTCCTTTGCTGTTTTCTCCCAAGAGTTGCAGCCTTGCTTTACATTGAGGTTAACTAATATTTTGCAAGCAATTATTTTGCAGGTTCGCACTCAGCAATAAACTGTTCCCAGTAGATGGTGGAAATAATGAGAATTTAATTACAACTACTTTGCAAAAAATATTCAAGTGACAGGCAGCGAATGAAGCTGACTTTTCTCCCCCAATTTGTGTGAAACCAGTCTTGTAGAATTCCAAGCCCTTGACTTTCGAGTCACCCCTGAGCACTGATCTTTTAACAAGGAGCCAGTTTGCCCCCTGGATGTGGTACCTTTGAATTCTTTGTGTTTTTCTGCACAGGCAATGTCTTAAAGGGTGGATACTTTAAACCTTGACAATATATGAATTCCCTTCCCAATACCCCCCCACCATCCCTCAGTATAAAACTTTCCCAGACTCTAGGGACTATTTCAGATGAGATATAAAGTTTATGCTCCGTCTACCTTTCCAAATCAATATGAACCATCCAGCCTCCTTATTTTTGAGATGCTCTGATGGATACAGAGACCCAAGAGAGCAGGGACATAGTTCCTTGAAAGTGGTGAACAAGGAGTCTGGCATGCTTGCCTTCATTGGTCAGAGCATTGAATACAGGAGGTGGGACGTCATGTTACTGCAGTACAAGACATTGGAGAGACCACATTTGGTGTACTGTGTACAATCCTGGTTGGCTATAGGAAGGATGTCATTAAACTGGAAAGGGCGCAGAAAAGATTTACAGGATGTTACCGCGGACTGGACAGTTTGATTTGTAAGGAGAGGCTGGGAAGGCTGCAAATTTTTTCCCTGGACTGTCAAAGGCTGAGGGGTGACTTTATAGGGGCTTATAAAATCATTGAGGTCATGGGTAAGTTAAGTAGACAAAGTCTTTTTCCACCCGTTAAGGGAGTCCAAAACTAGAGGACATTTGCTTAAGGTGAGATGTGCAAGATTTAAAATAGACCCAAGGAGCAACTTTTTCACTTAAAGGGTAATGTGCGTGTGGAATGAGCTGCCAGAGAAGTGGTAGAGGCAGTAACAGTTACAACATTTAAAGGACTTTTGGACAGATACATGGATAGGAAATATTGAGAGGGATATGGGCCAAATACAGAAATGGGACCCGTTCAGTTTAGGAAACCTGCTCAGCGTAGACACACTGGGCTGAAGGGCCTGTTTCCATGCTATATGACTCGATACCATTTTACAAAAAATCAGATTATCTGATTGATGGAGTCAATGGGACCTCCCAAAGTGCAAATTGGCTGTTATATTTCCAGCATGAAACAGTTAGTATTCTTCAAAAATATGTCATTTTCCACAAGGAAAATTGGGGGGTCTGAGATTGTGACAGATGCAAGATAAATGAAAGCCTTTATTTTCCTTCGATTCTTCTGCCGCACAAACCCAGAATGCAACTTGTTTCTAATCTAACACCAAACTCGTACAGAGTTTATTGACAGGCACTTCTGGAATTGGATCCAGATTACACTGTCCAGCCAGTCACTCGCAACTGAACACGGTCACCAATCCACTGCTTCAAAGGAGCTTTACTCTGAATCTAACCCTGCGCTGCCCCTGCCCTGGAAGTGTTTGATGGGGACAGTGTAGAGGGAGCTTTACTCAGCAGCTAACCCTGTGCTGTCCCTCTCCTGGAAGTATTTGATGGGGTCAGTGTAGAGGGAAATTGAATCTTTATCGTGTTCCAATCACTGGCACCTCAGTGTGAGAACTGAAAAGCTGATGTTTGATGCTGGATTGAATCGTGGTTTATTACCTGCAGCCAGTTTCTCTAGATGCAGTGCAGATCTGGATTTCTTTGGCTTGTAACACTTTGAAATTACTGCAGGCAGATTCACATTTAGCAAGACAAGAATTTCTTCCTGCTAATTTAAGGAGCACTTGAAGAATTCATCCTTTTTGAACTCTTCCTATTATAACTGTTATGGACCAGTCCAGAATCCCTCAAAATATTTTAAGAAGGTAACATAGACTCCAACATTTTCTTAAAGATAAACGTACAGTGCTGCATTTTAGATGCAATATGATTGGTCAAACTACTCAATGTTAAGCAAAACACAATTTATTTAAACAGTGTAGTGTTGGGAAGTTTGGTAGAGTTTTGTGGACTGGGAGGCAGGAGATTAGAATTTAGTGTTTGTAAATATTGGTGTTTGTAAATTTCTAGGAAAGGAAAGCAGTGTATGTTCCCTTTAAAAGATGATGTGCTTTTTCTATGATTCGAGATTCAAAAAGGTTGTCTGTGGGCAGCAGCTTGTGGGTTTGCAGGGGCACAGTGACAACCTGAGTTATAACATTTGTATCAAAAACCTTGATGGTTAACAGGTCAAGCAGCAGTTTTGTTTTGCTTTGTTATCAAGACAACAATTTTTGAATTTAGCCAATTAATATGATCCAGGCACCCAGATAACAAAAAAAAATTAAATTTAAATCTGATGGTTCTCAGAACATAGGGCCAATCCTCTTGTAAGGAATATTGATATGTCATCAAGGGTATCAAAGAAGCGACAGTTGGACAAAGACAGGAGAGCGAACTGCCATCTGCAAAAGTTACCAGCTCTCAGCTCTCAAGAGAGAATCACTAGCTCTCACAGTCTTCTTTCAGTTTTAATGAAAGCATCGTCAAAATCAAAGGTACCAATGGCACGACTAGTCTATATTCCTGTCAGAAGAATTCATCGGAGAAGGCGTTCCTGACAAAACCTTAGACGGAGAAGGCACAGAACATTCTGGAAGACATGTAACCTGGCTATAATTTTGAGAGAATAAATTCTATTTTTTTTATTATTTTTGTTTTATATGCATGGAACTTGTACTTATTGGAACAACATACCACTAGAATCTAGTTTTACTCAGAAATAGTTTAGAAGGGAATTATTTGGTTTGTTAATAATTTAGTTAATTTGTTCAGTGTTAGAGAAATAAGTTGTTACTTGTCGATTTTAAAGTAAGTATTAGGTGTTTACTTTGTTTAACCACTAAAAGTTGCTGAGAGGCAGGTTACATGATTTTACACATTCCTTTTTAACAGATTATAGGGTGAGACATACCTCTTTGGGTGTTTCAGTGTTAGTTCTCTGAGGGGACTCAACCTCCATTTTATAACAATGGTTAAAATACAAATAACAAAAAAGAACTCGGAATAACAACTCTATTGCAAAATGTAATCATATAATAGGTGCAATAACTGTCACTAATTAACTGTTGCAATATAGTCACATCCCATAAACACACCCTTTGACAAAACAGCTAATTCAGACAAACAGATGTTGTATTACATGCAACCCGGCAGCCAAGGAAGAGAAGCCCAGGCTTTGGCTGTAATCGTGAGAGGGTAAAATAGCTTCCAATTCTTCAGGCTCACAACAGCAACTGCTTCAAGACAAATCTAAAAGCACTAGAAACCCTGGTCGGGGAGAGCCAGCCATGACCAGCCAGGCTGCTTCTATTGTTCCAACTTTTAAAAAAAACCAAGGCCTTACAAGCTGTTTGCTCTGATAGTTTGTGGAAACTGCTCGGTTCCTCTATCTAACAATCTCTCATCAAAAAAAAACCATCAGACAAATTAACCTTTTAAAGCCACAGTATTTTCATGCAACCCAACATCTGACCAAAATGGGAAATATCCGAGAAATTCCGAATGAGGAAGAGGGGATAGCAGAAATCCTGCAAACCTAAGAGAAAGTACAGTGTATGATCACAGGAACACTGCACTGACTCCCAATGCACATCTCCAGCCCCTCTCCAAACCTCACTGCAATGTCACTCAGTTTCGGGCCAATCAATGTGGTGACATATAATTCCAATCGGTGTGCATCTTAATTTGGGAAACCTGAACTTTGGTGAAAACCTTTGCGAGGTGTTTGGGTCTGGGATGCATTGCCTTGGGGTAGGTTCAATTGGGAGGGGCATTGGATTGTTATTTGGATAGAAATTGTTTGCTGAAAGATGGGGAAAAGGCAAGAGATTGCATTGGATAATAGAGCCAGTGATTACATGAGGGGCCAAAAGGCCTCCTCATGAATCAAACCAATTTTGTGATTCTGCGATGATCCTTTAAAAGAGATCAGCTCCTCAGTGGGATAAAATTGATGAATTAATAACAATCTATCCTCTGTACCTTTTGGAATTTTGACAGCATTTAACAGAATACCATAAATATCTGAGCAGTCTATTACGTAAATTATAGCTCAGTAATTTCCACTTGGGTGGAGTTTGAAACAGGCAGCCTCGACTACATTCCAACAGTCTAATCTTCCATTTGTGAATGGAGAGAGAGAGCAGCCTCTGTCACCCAGTTTGACAAAGGTAAGCATTTTCTCCACTCTGCCTGACAGCCTGGCACTAATAAGGCAAGCTATATGATGTTTATTACTCCCTCTTTTCGTTCGGTCTCTCCTCTTTGTGAAATATTCATGAAGACAGCTCTTACTCTGTCTAATTTCCATGGTTATGAGGCAGGAGAGCAGATCACCACTAAGAGGGACTCAGGGTTAATCAGATTGTGCAGCCCATGGTTCAACTGCTGCTGTTAGAAGCTTAATTTTGCTTTTACCTCCTCAGAAATGTTCATTGAGTGACTTTGATGGGAGTTTTATTTTTCTATGCTTTGCATCTGCTTCCTTTTGGCTTATTTTAGCATCTTTCCAGCTGGCTCGAAGGTAAATCAGCTGAATATCAGCAGACTGCAATCTCTGCTCTCCCCACAAGATAACCCCTGACCCATCCCTGGTCTCTCATGGGCACACTGACTTCTGATGCCCACACCCTGGAATTGTCTCCAGGCCCACCTTTTTATCTCTGGCCCACAACTTTGTGTGGGCTGCCACTCAGAGTGTCCAAGTTGAGAGCTTGAGGGTTCATACTCCACTGGGCTGATGCTCACATGCAGGAACGGAAGGAGTGCTGCATTGTCAGGGGTGACACCTTAACAAGTTAGAACACAGGACAATACAGAGCAGAACAAGCCCTTCGGCCCTCGATGTTGCGCCGACCTGTGAACTAATCCAAGCCCATCCCCCACACTATCCCATCATTATCCATATGCTTATCCAAGGACTGTTTAAATGCCCCTATTGTGCCTGAGTTAACTACATTGGCAGGCAAGGCGTTCCACACCCTTACCACTCTCTGAGTAAAGAACCTGCCTCTGACATCTGTCTTAAATCTATCACCCCTCAATTTGTAGCTATGCCCCCTCGTACAAGCTGACATCATCATCCTCAGAAAAAGGCTCTCACTGTCCACCCTATCTAATCCTCTGATCATCTTGTATGTCTCTACTAAATCCCCTCTTAGCCTGCTTCTCTCCAATGAGAACAGACCCAAGTCCCGCAGCCTTTCTTTATAGGGCCTGCGCTCCAGACCAGGCAACATCCTGGTAAATCTCCTCTGCACCTTCTCCAATTCTTCCACATCCTTCCTGTAATGGGGCGACCAGAACTGCACGCAATATTCCAAATGAGGCCACACTAGTGTTTTGTACAGTTGCAGCATGACATCACGGCTCTGGGACTCAATCCCTCTACCAATAAAACCTAACACACCATAAGCCTTTTTAACAGCGCTATCAACCTGGGTGGCAACTTTCAGGGATCTATGTACATGGACACCAAGATCCCTCTGCACATCCACACTACCAAGAATCTTTCCATTGATCCGGTATTCTGCCTTCCTATTATTCCTTCCCAAAGTGAATCACCTCACATTTATCTGCATTGAACTCCATTTGCCACCTTTCGGCCCAATTCTGCAGTTTATCCAAGTCTCTCTGCAACCTGCAACATTCTTCCACACTGTCCACCACTCCACCGACTTTAGTGTAATCTGCAAACTTACTAACCCATCCCCCTATGCCTGCGTCCATGTCATTTATAAAAATGACAAACAGCAGTGGTCCCAAAACAGATCCTTGAGGCACACCACTAGTGACTGGACTCCAGGCTGAATATTTCCCATCAACCACCACTGGATGCCTTCTTACAGAAAGCCAGTTTCTAATCCAAACTGCTAAATCTCCCTCAATCCCGTGCCTCTGTATTTTCTCCAATAGCCTACCATGTGGAACCTTATCAAAGGCTTTACTGAAGTCCATGTACACCACGTCAGCTGCCCTACCCTCATCCACATGCTTGGTCACCTTCTCAAAAAACTCAGTGAGGTTTACGAGACACGACCTGCCCTTGACAAATCCATGTTGACTATCTGCAATCAAATTGTTGCCTATTCGCTGATTATAAATCCTATCTCTTATAATCCTTTCCAAAATTTTTCCTACAACAAACCCTAACTGAAAGAAAAGATTGCTGGAAATTACAGCGGGACAGGCAGCAGCCATGGAGAGACAGCAAGCTAACATTTTGAGTCTAGATGACTCTTCACCAGAGCTGAGGCAAAGTGTGGATGGGGCAGCATTTATACAAAAGTCAGGGGGGGGTTAGTACTGGGGGAGAAACGATGTTGCTGGTTCAGATTAAGTGATCAGAATGTGAGAATGGCAGAACTATGGTGTCTAACTACCAGACTGGAAAGAACAGACAGTCCCAGCAGATTGGGAGTGTGAGGCAGTGGGAGAGGGGTGTGGAAGGTGGAAGAGCTGTGTGAGAAAGGACACAGTGACAGAGAATGCAACAAGTCAAGCTAAAAGAAAGGGAAAAAATGGGACAAGGTTCACAACCTGCTCCTCCAGTTTGCGCTGTGATTAGACCCTAAACCGCAGCCTATCTGTCCTCTCAGGGAGATTTAAAAAGCTGCAAGGCTACTGTTTTGAGTAAGAAGGTTCCTCTGGGGCCAATATTTATCTCTCAACCAACATCCCAAAAACAGATGACCTGCCTATACTCATGTTGCATTTGTGGGAGCTTGCTATGCGCAGCTTGGCTGCCACATTCCTGACTGATTTTCATTGGCACTTTGAGACATCCTGGGGGTTATAAAGCAGCTGTTTACATGTATTATATAACAAAGTGTGGAGCTGGATGAACACAGCAGGCCAAGAAGCATCAGAGGAGCAGGAAAGCTGATGTTTCGGATCTGGACCCTTCTTCAGAAATGGGGAAGCGGAAGCGGGTTCTGAAATAAATAGGGAGAGACGGGGAGGTGGATAGAAGATGGATAGGGGAGACGATAGGTTGAGAGGAGACAGACAGGTCAAAGAAGCGGGGATGGAACCAGAAAAGGTGAGTGTAGGTGGGAAGTAAGGGAGGGGATAGGTCAGTCCAGGAAAGACAGGCAGGTCAAGGAGGCGGGATGAGTCTAGTAGATAGGAGATGGGGGTGGGGCTTGAGGTGGGAGGAGGGGATAGGTGAGAGGAAGGACAGGTTAGGCAGGCAGGGACGTGCTGGGCTGGTTTTGGGATGCAGTAGGGGAAGGGGAGATTATGAAGCTCATGAAGTCCACATTGATACCATTGGGCTGCAGGGTTACCCAGAGGAATATGAGATGCTGTTCCTGCAACTTTCTGGTCGCATCGTTGTGGCACTGCAGGAGGCCCATGATGGACATGTCATCTGAGGAATAGGAGGGGAAGTTAAAATGGTTCATGATTGGGAGGTGCAGTTGTTTGTTGCAACCAAGCGTAGGTGTTCCACAAAGTGGTCCTGAAGCCTCCATTTGGTTTCCCCGCTGTAGAGGAGGCCACAATGTAAATATATGTCTTTCTTCTCCTTCACTTTCTTTTTGATCAAGCTTTTGCCCACCTCTCATGGCCAAGAAGGTCTAGCACTTTAAAGGGAGTTACCTGGTCTTGGAAATCTGAGAGACAATAGGCCCAGCAACATTTTCAAGCCCCCTTGTGTCCTGCTTGGGTACATGGAGGAGCATCATACCCCTTTCCACCACCCTGACTATCACTAACTTGATGGACTGAATGGCTTGTGACTACCATTATTTGCAATGTGTGCACTGACAGATCTCATCACTGGCTCCTCTCCTGATGTCCACAGACCTGGTCTTTTCAATCAGAATGACTTGATAATGACTAGGTTCAGGAGGTTGATCATTGGGAACAATTCCTGAATCTGTGCAGCTCCTCAGGCTGATGCCAATCATTTGGAGCATCCCAGCTGCTTGAAGTTCAATATTGAGCTGGATAAAGGCTCCTTCAAGATGCTCTGCAAGTGACTAGGACCAGGGTGGACATTACCTGGTACATGTTAGAGCTACCATCTGCCTGCTGAATATTTCTTGTGTTTTCTAGTTTTGTTTTATTCCTGGCATGCAATAAATTGTTTTTCAATTAACTTGTCTAGTTTGCAAAATGACTTTAGTATCAAAGTCAAGACAAGGGAGTGTACCTTGATTGGCCAAAGATGAAAAATAATTTGTGACCTCATGCCAAACATCAAAGAATTGTAATTAATCCTAAATTAAGACAAAAAAAGACACGTCCATCATGGGCCTCCTGCAGTGCCACAATGATGCCACCCGAAGGTTGCAAGAACAGCAACTCATATTCCACTTGGGAACCCTGCAGCCCAATGGTATCAATGTGGACTTCACCAGCTTCAAAATCTCCCCTTCCCCCACCGCATCCCAAAACCAGCCCAGTTCGTCCCCTACCCCCACTGCATCCCAAAACCAGCCCAGCCTGTCTCTGCCTCCCTAACCTTTTCTTCCTCTCACCCATCCCTTCCTCCCACCTCAAGCTGCACCTCCATTTCCTACCTACCACCTCATCCCGCCTCCCGTCTTCGTGGACTGACCTATCCCTTCCCTACCTCCTCACCTATACTCTCCTCTCTACCTATCTTCTTTTCTCTCCATCTTTGGTCTGCCTCCCCCTCTCTCCCTATTTATCCCAGAACCCTCTCCCCATCCCCCTCTCTGATGAAGGGTCTAGGCCCGAAACGTTAGCTTTTGTGCTCCTGAGATGCTGCTTGGCCTGCTGTGTTCACCCAGCTTCACACTTTGTTATCTTGGATTCTCCAGCATCTGCAGTTCCCATTATCACAGATAAAAGTATTAACTGTTTTATTTTTAACATATTGTTTAATGCACGTGGAATGACCAAATGTAAACAAGGAAACTGTTGCAATATTCCATTAATTCCACACATTTGTTGAGCCAAATTCACAAAGGTCGTTTCACACAAGCTCGAAATGTTACACATCCCAAACAACCTTCCATATAAAGTCAAAATGTTCAAAAAGGGAGATAGATATTCAACTGGGAAGTAAGAGTATTAGGGTTATTTATAAAGTTATTGAAATTGAAATGATGCTGCTCACCATCCATTTTGAAAAGGAGACAAAAGGAGACTGAGATGTTTTCAGATAAACCACAAGGTGCTTTTCTGTACACACATTCAACTGTAATAGTGAAGCTAAATAGGCAAAGAATACAGGGGCGGCTCAGTGGTTAGCGCTGCTGCCTCACCGTGCCAGGGACCTGGGTTTGATTCCACCCTCAGGTGACTGTCTGTGTGGAGTTGGCACATTCTCCCCGTGTCTGTGAGGGTTTTCTCCTACTATACAAAACTATCCAGGTCAGGATGGTTGATCATGCTGAGTTACCTGTAGTATGCAAACTGGGTGGCTTAGCCATGGGAAATACAGGGATATAGAGGAGAGTGGGCTTGGGTTGGATGCTCTTCTGAGGGTCAGTGTGGTCTCAATGGGCCAAATGGCCTATCCCACAGAATTCCCTTTGGTATCTGTCGTCATTGTCTACTGACAGGTGAAATGTTGTAAAAGAATAATTTCCAATTTGCTGTTCACTGCTGAGATTTTAATTATCCCAAACCTGCCACACAGTTGAGGATTTTATGTCATTTTATTTATGCTATTTTATGTCATTTCTTGCTATTATTATTGGTTACAGCTAACAGGGGCTTGGGGTCAGATTCAGTATCCATCTTATTGTAAACAAAATCTTTCCAGGTGATCCAACTCAAGCAAGCAACTGTTCCTGTCATCAGGTAGCTGGCTCTCAGAGCTCACATTGAGGAGTAACAGTCGTATTTGAGAACAATGAGTTCGGAGCTGATTTTGTTTCTGATGTGTGTTGCCCTATGACGCTGCCCGGGAACCCTTTCCAGTGCAAGCACACAGCCAGCAACACTTTTGTGTAGCACCTTTAACACAGCAAACCAGCTCAGTTTGCTTCATGGGAGTGATTAGCAGACATACTTGAGCCTTTGCCATATTGGGAAAAATGACATGCAACTGAGAGTCACAGCTTTAGGAAGATCATTGGGGAGCTTCACAAAACCTGTACCTCAGGCAGCGGAAGGACAGCTCAGCCACCATGGATGGAGCTACTGAAATCAACGATGTCCTGGAGTTAGAAAAACACAGAGTTTTTGGAGGGCTACGGGAACGATTGTGTAAGCAAGGAGCAGGAGCAGGCCATTCAGCCCCTCAAACTTGCCCACCCATTCAATAAGATGATGAAACCACTGCCAATTGTTGGAAAACCCCATCTGATTCACCGATGTCCTTTAGGGAAGGAAACTGCCATCTTTACCTGGCCTGGCCTACATGTGACTCCAGACCCACAGTGATGTGGTTGACTCTTAACTGCCCTCTGGACAATTAGGGAGCAGCAATAAATGCTGCCTGATCAGCGACATCCCTCATCCGATGAAGAAATTAGAAAAAGCTAATCAGCCTTTAACCCAAGAGAGAGAGAGAGAGAATGTAGCCACATCTGTGTTTTCAATGGATGTCCCCTCACTTCAAGACAATGACCCAGCTCATCTTGGATTCTCCATTCGCAGAAAAACTCCACTCCTCAGTGACACCTTCAACGTCCCTCAGGGACTCATTGGATTCCTCAGTGACCAATGGCCACACTTTTAGCCAGTGAACAGCAGAGGGACAGCTCCTCTCTCCGCAACCTTACAGTCTCCCTTGTTTCCACAGAAAGCTGGAATTGGGCAGATTCTCATCTCTAATGCCACCACATTCTCCCTTTCCTTGGGCTGCAGTTTATTCTCTGTATGTCAGTACCATGCAAGGTTTTTCTGCACATGAGGAGAGCTAATGAAACACCAGCAGCTGGGGAGTTACGTGACCTTTTCAAAGGCTGAAACTTTTTCACATCCTGTTTTTTTTCTCACACACAACTCTATTGAAGGTAAGTGCTAATTCATTTTCGAGTGAACATTTCACTCTCCTGTTTGAGACCTCTGGATGTACACCAAGCTGCTGAGAAGGGAATAGAGTTCGAAAGAAGACAGTGCAGCACAGTCTGAGATGTCTGGCTTACCCCCATCAACAATCAGCATGTGGCACAGCAAGATCCAAACTGGGAAAACAATTTGGCAATAAGTGCTAATGACATAGAAACATAGAAATTAGGAGCAAGTTACTGCACATGCCAGATTTCTTTTTTAAAATTTATTCATTTTGTGTGTTCTGGGGCTCACTGGTTGGGCCCAGCATTTAATATCCCTGGTTCCCTGTGGGATGGTGGTAGTGAGCTGCCATCTTGAGCCGCTGCAGCCCATGCACAGTGGGGTGACCCACAATGTCCCATCAGGAGGGAATTCCAGGATTTTGACCCAATGACTGTGAAGGAACGGTGATATATTTCCAAGTCAGGATGGTGAGAAGCTTGGAAGGAAACTTGCAGGGGGTGATATTCCCACACATCTGCTGCCCTTGTCCTTCTAGATGGAGGTGGTTGTGGGTTTGGAAGGTGCTGCCTGAGGATCTTTGGTGAATTTCTGCAGGGCATCTTGTAGATGGTACACACTGCTGCGACTGATGGTGGGGGGAGTAGATGCTTGTGGATGTGGTGCCAACCAAGCGGCTGCTTTGTCCTGGATGGTATCAAGATTCTTGAGGGTTGTTGAGGCTGCACCCATCCAGGCAAGTGGGGAATATCCCATTCCTGACTTGTGCCTTATAGATGGTGGACAGGTTTTGAGGAGTCAGGAGGTGAGTTTCCTGCTACAGGATTCCCAGCCTCTGACCTGCTCTTGTAGCCACTGTGTTTATGTGGTGAGTCCAGTTGAGTCTCTGGTCAATGGTAACCCCCACGATGTTGAAAGTGGGTGATTCAGTGATGATAACACCACTGAATGTCCAGGAGTGGTGATTAGAATGTCTCTTGTTGGTGATGGTCATAGCCTGGCATTTGTGTGGCATGTATGTTATTTGTCACTTGTCAGACCAAGCCTGGATATTGTCCAGATCTTGTTGCATGAGAACACAGACTGCTTCAGTATCTGACGAGTTACAAATGGTGCAGAATGTTGTCCAATCATTGGCGAGCATCCCCACTCCTGACCTTATGATGGAGGGAAAGCCATTGATGAAGCAGCTGAAGACGGTTGGGCCTAGAACACTATCCTAAGGAACTCCTGCAGAGATGTTCTGGAGCTGAGATGATTGACATCTAACAACCATAACCATCTTCCTATGTGCCAGGTATGACTCCAGCCAGCAGAGAGTTTGTCCACAATACCCATTGATTCCAGTTTTGCTCAGGCTTTTTGATGCCACACTCACTCAAATGCAGCCTTGATGCCAAGGACTGTGACTCTCACCGAACCTCTGGAGTTCAGTTCTTTTGTCCCTCTTGTTGGTTCCCTCACCGCCTGCTGCAGACCCAGTCAAGCAGCTATGTCCTTTAGGTCCTGACCAGCTCCATCAATATTACTGCTGCTGAGCCACTCTCATTGTTGGGCATTGAAGTCCCCTACCCACAGTACATTTTATGCTCTTGCCATCTTCAGTGCTTCCTGTAAGTGTTGTTCAATATGGAGGAATACTGATTCATCAGCCGAGGGAGGACAGTGCTTGATAACCAGCAGGACGTTTCCTTGCCCACATTTAACCTGAAGCTATGAGACTTCATGGGATCCAGGGTCAATGTTGAGGACTCCCAGAGCAACACCCTCCTGACTGTATATCACTGTGCCATCCCCCTCTGCTGGGTCTGTCCTGCCAGTGAGACAGGACATATCCTGGTGACGATGGTGTCTGGGACATTGTCTGTAAGGTATGATTCTGTGAGTATGACTGTGTCAGGCTGTTGCTTGACTAGTCTGTGAGACAGCTCTCCCAATGTTGGCACTAACCCCCAGGTATTAGTGAGGAGGACTTTGCAGAGTCAACAGGGCTGTTTCTTCTGTTGTCTTTTCCACTGCCTGGGTCAATGCCAGGTGATCCTTCATCCTTTGTAGCAAATGTGCAACTGAATGGCTTGTTGGGCCATTTCAGAGGGCAATTGAGAGTCAACTACATTGCTGTAGTCTGGAGTCACATGTAGGCCAGACCAAGTGAGGATGGAAGATTTCCTTCCCTGAAGTGCTGTCAGAGAGTCAGTGCTGAGGGAGTGCTGCACTGTCGGAGGGTCAGCACTGAGGGAGCGCTGCACTGTCGGAGGGTCAATGCTGAGGGAACACCGCACTGTTGGAGGGTCAGTGCTGAGGGAGTGCTGCACTGTCAGAGGGTCAGTGCTGAGGAAGCGCTGCACTGTCGGAGGGTCAGTGCTGAGGGAGCGCTGCACTGTCGGAGGGTCAGTGCTGAGGGAGCGCCGCACTGTCAGAGGGTCAGTGCTGAGGGAGCGTCGCACTGTCGGAGGGTCAGCACTGAGGGAGTGGGCACTGTCGGAGGGTCAGTGCTGAGGGAGTGCCGCACTGTCGGAGGATCAGTGCTGAGGGAGCGCCGCACTGTCAGAGGGTCAGTGCTGAGGGAGCGTCGCACTGTCGGAGGGTCAGCACTGAGGGAGTGGGCACTGTCGGAGGGTCAGTGCTGAGGGAGTGCCTCACTGTCGGAGGATCAGCACTGAGGGAGTGCCACATTGTGGGAGGCTCAGTGCTGAGGGAGTGATGCACCAGTACATATCATTGTAACACTGCAGAAAGAACACTGTATTCCGGGACACACCCCCAGCTCAGAGACTGCACCAGACTGTATCTCCAGGTTACCCGCTCACTGCCATAGCCCCCACTCACTGAGACCGCCTCAATACTTGCAGTATCCCCAGTTGCCTTCCCTTTTAGTGCTTTTACCCCTCACCCAGAGGTACCCGGCTCACAGTGCTGCTACGTTGCTGTGCCATTTCGCAGATGCTCAGGAGAAGGAAATGTCAGCACAGTGGTTCTGCTGTTAGCACTGCTACTTCACAGCACCAGGGACCCGGGTTCGATTCCAGCCTCGGCGACCGCCTGTGTGGAGTTTGCACATTCTCCCCGTGTCTGTGTGGGTTTCCTCCGGGTGCTCCGGTTTCCTCCCACAGTCTAAAGCTGTGCAGGTTAGGATGGATTGACCCTGGGGAATTCCTCACCGTATCCATGGATGTGCAGGCCGGGTGGTTTAGCCGTGGGGAATATTGGGTGGGGGGTGGGTTTGTCTCTAATGCCCTTTGGAGGGTTGGTGCAGACTTGTTCAGTCAAATGGCCTGCTTCCACACTGCAGGGATTCTGCGATGTGTGCACGTTAGGGTGAATTGGCCGTACTAAGTCGCCTAGTAGTTGAGTTAACTGTCTGAAATGTGAGGTGATAGGGATTGGATTGGGGATGGGCTTGGGTAGGATACTCTTTGGAGGGTCAGTATGGAATTGATGGACCAAATGGCCTGTTTCCACATTGTAGTGATTCTGTGCTTGCTTGGTTGCCAGCAGCTCTTATTCATGCCAAGCGAGATAGCCTTTGCTGTGATTTCCAGCTGGTGATACCAGCCAAGGGGTTTGAACACGGTCGGCCAGCTAATCCTGGTGCTCAGAGTCAGAGCGTCCTCCATCAGGGTGTGACCCTACTGTGAGGCAGCTCACCACCCACACCCCAAGTGGCCTTCCTCCTCGTGTAAATTACAGTCTTTTTGAGGAGCCCTGCAGCTTAACCTCTGAAGCGTGGAGCAGATTGCCCTAAACTCATCCTTAGGGGGTGCTGTACTCATTCCTGTTGTTATATCCAGACCATCTCCCAGGGGAAAGAGAGTCATTTGTGATGGCGAAGCTAATTAATTTCTGGAAAAGGAGTTAAACCCAGACAAATAGAGTTGCCTCCAACCTGGCAACTTGTCAGCTGTCTAAGCGGGCTAATCCGTAATTAATCTCCTTTGGTGAAATTATTTCAGGGTTATACTATTTCGACGGCCGATGAGTTAAGAGCACGTTTTCAGGAGTCTCTGTTGAAACTGCACAAACATAAATTCAGATAAACTTCGAGCCCAGTCCTGTGGGCCCTCTTGCTCTTTCACAGTCAGTGTGGAGTAATATCAGAATGGGTCTGGGAGTGCATAGATCATAGAATCCCTACAGTGTGGCAACAGGCCCTTCAGCCCAACAAGTCCACACTGACCCTCAGAGCATCCACCCAGACCCATCCCTCAGAACCCACCTAATTTACATACCCCGAACACTATGAGGTAATTTCACACAGCCAATCCACCCGAACCTGCACATCTTTGGACCGTGGGAGGAAACCCACGCAGACACGGGGAGAGCATGCAAACTTCACACAGACAGTCACCCAAGGGTGGAATCAAACCCAGGCCCCTGGTGCTGTGAGGCAGCAGTGCTAAACACTGAGTCACCTTGCCGTATCTTGGTGTAAGAGAGAGTTCATTCCCAATCTAGCACTGGGTCTGTTGCCTGCACTTTTATTGGGAGAATAGACATCAACAATCCAGAGAAAGGCAAGGGAACACTGTCAGCTGATCGTAGCCCTTCATGAGGCAGTGCTCACCCGCTACCTAGCTCCTTCCTCTGTTCCACCAACCGAGGACCAGCACAGCCTCACTGGGCCAAATGGCCCAAATTTGTGCTGCCATTTTTCTGTAAGCCCAGAACAAAGTCTACAACCATGCCGTCCCCTGCAAATCCATTCTTCACCGAATCTGTATAGATCCACCTCATTAGCCCTGCAGCATCAGACTTGCGTTTCTCCTCAACTGATCCTCAGATTCATCGAATTAGGACAGTGCAGTCCGAGGATATTCCTAAGCTCCAATCTCCTGTTCTTTCCCCATATCCCCAACACCATTACTGTCCAAGTAAACATCCAATGGCCCTCTCTAATGTTCTCCACAGCTCTGAGGAAGGGTCACTGGACCCGAAACCTTAATTTTGTGTTTTCCTTCAAAGACGTTGCCAGACCTGCTGAGCTTTTCCAGAAGCTTTGTTTTTGCCCCTCTCTGATGCTTCCATTGAACCTGCCTCCACCACATTGGCAGGCATTCCACACCTTGACTACTTGGGTGTGTTGAGGAGATTTTCCTCCCGTCAGCCTTGCCTCATTTTCCCATCATCTTAAGTCTGCACCCCTCATCATTTTATCCCCGTTATGAGCTTCTCCCCATCCATTCCGTCCAGCCCCAACGCATGATTTTGAAAACCTCATCAGATCTCCCTTCCAGCTTTCCCGTCTCCAGGGAGAACAGTCCCAAATTCTTTAATCTGTCCTCAACACTTAATATCTTCATCCCTGGAACCATTAGCTTCTTGTTCCTTTGGGAAGGTCTTTAGGAAATCTTAGCTTAAATGGCTCCACGTGTGTCGGTATTCCATCAGTGAGTCACCAAGTCTGACACTCCTGTTTATTTTTATTCCCCAGGAGATTCTATTCTCTTGCTGTGTGTTTGTGTGTAAGTGTGAGACTTAGTAAAAACACAAGCTGTGCAAATGACTTTATTCATGGCCCACCAACAGGCGAAGCACCCTTGTGACCAAGGAACCAGTGCCAAGCAGAGCCCCCAGGGTGCAATGCCTATGTAAGCAAAAAAAGGTGAAGGGCAAGGTTAGGGATCAAATCAAAGCAGAATTAGAGGGGGAGACAAAACACTCCACATACGCCCCCCCCCTCCCCCCCAACACCACCACCATGTCCCCCCCGCCACCTGCCCCCGGTGCTCATCTCTCCCAAAAGGCCTCGAGAGTATCGGTGCACACAGCGTGCTCCTTCTCCAGGGACACTTGGGCACGGAAGTAACCATGGAAGAAGGTCAGGCAGCTGGCCATAATGACACCCGCCCCCAACCCCGACTCGCCCCGGCTTGCTGCCTAGACCTATTAAAGACCAGCTTGGCCAGGCTCAGGAGCGGGGCCCAGGAGGAGATCCTCTGACCTACCCACTCCCCTCCTCACCGGGCACCCAAAGCTCAGGAGCATTGGAGCTGAAGTGCAACCAAAAACACAAAGGGAGGTCTTTGAGGGAACTGTAAAGGAAGCGCGAGCGCCCACACCCAACATATCCACATGGTCAACGCACTCCACAGTGCCACAAAACAGGCAGCTGGGCTGGGAGTCTGTGAGCCCTCCGCAATCTGAGGGTACATGGGACTGCTGCATGCAACACCCTCCTACCACCGCGCCCCACCCGCCCGATCCCCAAGGGAATGAGGGAGGGCTCCCGAGTGGAGGGCCCTCCACTTGGGATCCCCACTGCCTGGTGATAAATGTGCATGCTAAAGCCGTGGAGGAGGGAGAAGGTGTGGATGGTGTACAGTAGCAGCCTGTACGGGGCCCACCGTTTCACATCTTTTAAAGAGATGGAGGTGTAATTCCAGAGATGGCTCAGGGTGTGGGGTAAAGGCACCCCGGGGGGAGGTACGGATCCTGGGGCCTATGTGGAATCCTTCTGACCAGGGGTGAGGAGGGGGGCATGTGCAGACGGGTTCCTACCACACGCCTGAGGGTCACCCAACTGGTGCACAATATCGGGTCCCAGTGCCACCATTTTCAGGCGTTGAATGACGGTGGCTGTGGCCCCAGACATCTGCCATGGCCCTGTGCGCCAATTCCTGCAGCAGGATCCAGCCCAGATCCCCTCCACCCCGTATCCCACCACCCCCCCACCACTCAGCATGTCCCTGTCTCTGGCCCCCCTCCCCCTCCCTGCGGCCACAACATTCCCCTCCATCAGAACACTCCTGTTTATTGTTTTTCTCTTTTTTTGAGATTCTGATCACCTTGTTATATATTTTTTCCCTTTTCTAATATAACCAGGAGATTCTACAATCGTTGTGTGTGCATGCCCAAGACACAATTAAAAAAGAAATCACCAGGTTAACTGTATTTACACACCAACACCAGGAAGGAGACCCACCTACCCAAAGCATCAGTGTCGAGCAGAGCCCCCTGTACGGGCAATGCTTGTGTGAAAGAAAATGTCAGGGGGATGGTACAGATCAAATCAAAATCGACCTTGCAGGTGAAACAAAGCACTCCACACCCCGCAGTGCCCATCTCTCCCGATAGGCATCGAGAGCGCCAGGCTCCTGGTTGTATCTGTCAGCCAGGGCTCCCTGATTGGCCCAGGTTAACAGCCGCAATTAGAGAACTGGTTACAGTCACTACAAGAATCACCTTTAGAGCTGACATTAATGCAGCTGCCTGAATAGTTCCTGCCCTCTTTAACAGCAGCATTTTAAAGGCTGACATGCCACTGGGGCTGACAGTGGAGCGTTGGTTATGTCACCGTGTTTGTTGTCTTTGAGGTTTTAGCTAACGTTCTCATAGCATGGTTTCAAATCCCACCAATGGGTGAGGTTGGAGCTTACACTGAATGCAGTGAAAATCAGAAATTAAAAACCAATCTCAGCAATAGGAACAATTACTGAATGAAACCATCTGCTCCATGAATGATCTCGTTGGAAATCTGTCCTCCTGACCCAGTCTGGTGCACATATGAATCCAAGTCTGTTGCCATGTCGAGTGAGCCAGATTTTTAATCAGGAAGGGAGTCAAGGATTATGGGAAAGAGACAGCAAAGTGGAGTTGAGGATTTATCAGGTCAGCCATGATCTCAATGGATGGTAGAGCAGACTTGATGGCCCAAATGGCTTACCTCTTCTTCTATGTCTTTTGGTTGACTCCCAACTGCTCTCAAGGTCAATTAGGAATGAACTGAAATGGATACAACAAATAACACCCGAAGGATCTCCTGAAGTTCTCTGCTTTCCTGGGCTGGACGAGCCAACTTTGAAAGTGCAGCATAGCCGCCAGAGAGTAAACAGCAGGTTTGTGGGAAAATAGGAAACGTTTCTTCATTGGTTCACAACAGTATAGACTGAGGCTCTACAGCAATTCACCTCTTCAAGGTCAAAGCCATTTTACTGGCAAACAACTGTAAAAATGAAAAATGGGAAAAATATCTACCCGTTGGTAGTGCAGTAAAGATCAGCATTTGGAATGCTTCATGGATACAGTGGGTGATGGGGGCTGTTCACCAGTTGATTGGCCATGAAGAATGGCTAATGGCTGATTAAATCCAGCAGGCCCCTCTCCCCAGCTCCTCATGCTCACTGCAAAGCACTTATTGAAATGTCAGAGTCAAAGCTTTAACCTGAACTCAATGTTGTGTTCATTGTTTGGCTGGAAGGATTGCCTTCTTAAGCAAATGAAGAGGATTGATGAGCAAGTGGAAGAAATCAAATTTGCATTTCATTCCAAACTACTTACAGTCTTACAAAGTGTATAATTTATGATATCTTACACCACACAAATTAAATCACAATTACTGCGAGCTAATTTATAACAATCCGAGGAACATTTTACAGGTTGATTAATTATTTTCTCGCTCTGTTTCTAGATTTTTGCTTTTGTTTTACTGTTTAATTTTTCTTCTAATTCTTTCCTTGATTTTATGGTTAATAGAGTAGTTAAGAAGGCATATGGTGTGCTTGCCTTTATCAGTTGATACATACATTATAAGAACGGGGAAGTTATGTTGGAGTGGCACTAGACTTTGGTGAGGCCACAGCTGGAGTATTGTGTAGTTCTGATCCCCACACTACAGGAAGGATGGGATTAGTGATGGTTTCACCATGACACCCAGATCTCTCCTTTTTCAAAACTGCCACCATTCAGATAATAGGGATATACAAGATGTGGAGCTGGATGAACACAGCAGGCCAAGTAGCATCAGAGGAGCAGGAACCTGATGTCTTGGGCCTAGACCCTTTCTATCTCTATTATCTGAATGGTGGCAGTTTTGAAAATGGAGAGATCTGGGTGTCATGGTGGAACAGTCACTGAAGGTTGGCATGCAGGTGCAGCGGGCGGTGAGGAAAGCTAATGGCATGTTGGCCTTCATAGCGAGAGGATTTGAGTTTAGGCGTCAGGCTGTCTTGCTGCACTTACACAGGGCCTTGGTGAGGCCACACCTTGAGTATTGTGTGCTGTTTTGGTCTCCTCATCTGAGGAAGGACATTCTTACTACTGCAGGAGTCTAGCAAAGGTTCACCAGACTGATTCCCAGGAGGCCAGGACTGACATGAGGAGAAAGACTGAATTGATTAGGCTTGTAGTTACTGGAATTTAGAATGGAGACGGGGGTGTTCTCTCATAGAAACATATGAAATCCTGATGGGACTGGACAGACTAGATGTAGGAAGAATGTTTCCAAAGTTGGGAAGTCCACACTAGGGGTCCCAGCTTAAGAATGAGGAATAAGCCATTCAGGACTGGAGATGAAGAAAAATTTCTTCACGCAGCGAGTTCTTTCAGCTCAGGAAGCTGATGGGGCCAGTTTGTTACGTATATTCAAGAAGTACCTAGATGTGGCCCTTGTAGCTAAAGGGATCAAGGAGTATAGAGAGAAAGTGGGAATGGGATAAAGGGATTGCATGATCACATTGAATGGAGGAGCAGGCTCGATGGAGTAAATGGCCTACTTATGCTACTATTTTCAAAATAAGGGCCTAGTGCTATGAAATGGGGCTTATGTAGATTTAGAGTAGTTTTTGCTCGGTATATACTCGATGGGCTGAAAGGCCTCTTCTGTATGACTCTGATGGGATCTGCTATTATAAGAGGTGGTCCTCATCTCACTCGTTCACTCACTCGTTCACTCAGTAACCTGCTCATTCACTCTCACACTCACAGTCACTCTCTCATCACTAACCTGCTCACTCACTCTCACAGTCACTCACTCACTCACCAACCTGCTCATTCACTCTCACAGTCACAGTCACTCACTCACTCACTAACCTTCTCACACACTCTCACATTCACGGTCACTCATGCGCTCACTCACTCACTCACTAACCTGCTCACTCACTCTCACAATCACAGTCACTCACTCCCTCACTAACCTGCTCACCCACTCTCACACTCATGGTCACTCACTTGCTCACTCACGCTCACACTCACGGTCACTCACTCACTAACCTGCTGACTCACTCTCACACTCACAGTCACTCACTCACTCACTCACTCACTCAATAACCTGCTCACTCACTCCCACACTCACTCACTAACCTGCTCACTCACTCTCACTCTCATGGTCACTCACTCACTCACTCTTGGTCATTCATGCACTCACTCACTCACTCACTCACACACTCACATTTGAGCCCAGAGTATGGGAGATGGCTGCAACTTGCCTGTTGACCCTAACACAGCACCAGGGGCTCCTCACAGAGATTGTCACCTAGGGATTGAAGCAGGAATTGCTGACTGATTGTTTCTCATCATCCACACCTCACTGCTGCTCTTCCCTCGAGCCTGTGTTCCTTACAGGGACAGTGGGGCAGTTCTCCCCAGTCTCCCAGAATCTCTATGGAATTTGTATGGAGTCAGTGGAGGGATGGGTGAGTCTGGCTTCACCCCCAGCTCGATCTTTGGTGACTGTGCCATCACAGCTTCCACCTGAGTCTCAGGGTTTCAGTTTTTTTGTGTCAATACTTCTCTTCTTCAACAAAATACATTCACTTCTCTTCTTTCAAATGAGGTTGTTGGTTGTCAGGGCAAAGGTTTGATCCTGGGAGCTGGAGACTGCCAGCACTGTGCTCACAGATTGCTGGGCTCTGAGCGTCTCCTTGGCACTTCTATCCAATGTTGCCTGCTGTCACTGTTTGGCCAGGCCCGCTCCAACAGGTAAACATGAGCAGATCTGACTCTAACAAAGAAGCTGTACAGACCCGGGTCCCAGCTCGATATGAGCTGACATGGTCAAGCTGAGCTGCTGTGAGGACAGATTGACTGGGTTGGGATTGTTTTCACTGGAATTCAGATGATTGACAGGGGATCTCATAAAGACTTATAAAACTCTAACAGGACTGGACAGGGTAGATGCAGGGAGGACGTTCACGATGGTGAGTGTGTCCAGAACCAGGGGTCACAGCCTGAGGATTCAGGGTAGACCGTTTAGGAAGGAAACGAGGAGACATTTCTTGATCCAAAGAATGGTGGAGCCTGTAAATTCATTACCACAAGAAGTAGTTACTGCCAAAACATGGAATGTATTCAAGAGGCAACTAGAAATAGCACTTGGGGTGAATGGGATCAAAGGTTATGGGGAGAAAGCAGGATTATGCTGTTGAGTTGGATGATCAGCCATGATCGTGAAGAATGGTGGAGCATGCTTGAAGGGCTGAATGGCTTCCTCCTGCTCCTATCTTCTATGTTTCTAAGCTTAAAGGGCTACTTTCAGAGCCAATCTATTGTTAACCCTTTAATGCCCAATGAAAACAGATGATTCGATCATGTTCACACCGCTGTTTGTGGAATCTTGCTGTAAACAGTGAGCCTGCCTACATTCCAGCGCTACCTGCACTTTAACTTTATATAAGCACGTCACTAATTGTGAAACAGAGATATTCTGAGGGGTTTTAAAATTGTGGGATGGAAATAAAGGTTCTCTAGTACTTGTATCTGGTGTGATGAAAGGATTGGACAGAGCAGGGTAAATTGATTGGCAGCTGATTTGGCTGGGGCATCTCCAACGCCCATTTTACCCCCAGTGTGAGGTGGGTTGGGGGCTCAGACATCTGACATCCAAACTGAGTATCTCCAAAGGTCTGACACAGTTATTGGTTCGTGTCATTTCCATAGCTCTTCTCAAAGTGACACTGTCCAACCCCTTCAGCTGCCTCACGCCTCAATCACTGCCTTTCTCATTTATTACTGGTGACACTTGCAGAGGATCCCATTGTAAGTGATGGTTAAATTTATCTGTGTTAGCTGTAGCTGAGCTGGCTGTAATTTGATTTGTGGGTTCAAGTGCCACTCCAGGAGTTAAAGATAACACCCTACATCGCCTCTGTCATACCCAAGGAGTGCTGCACTGTCTGAGACACTTTCTGACAGAGGAGGTATTAAGCTGAGGCCCTGTCCATCTAATTCACACACAGATACTGTTTCAGAGAGAAGCAAGGAAGGTGTTCCAGTGTCCTTATCAATACCTACCCCTCAATTCACTTCACAACATGTTACTCAGAACACCCTCAGATTCTGAAAGGTGCAATCTCTCTGATGAAGGGTCTAAGCCCGAAACGTCAGCTTTTGTGCTCCTGAGATGCTGCTTGGCCTGCTGTGTTCATCCAGCTTCACACTTTGTTATCTTGGATTCTCCAGCATCCGCAGTTCCCATTATCTCTAATCTCTAGTTGGAGTCTATTTTGAGACACCTCACTGTGTATCTGAAGGCTACAAGGAGGGAAAGACTGTGCTGAAGAAAACTGGACGGGAATTGTTATTGTCGGATGTTTTCACTGTTTCTGGAAGCAATAGAATTTTTCGAGAAAACATCAAAGAGCAAAGCAAATCCCCAAAATACAACAACAGAGGCTTTCAAAGAACTATATTTATAAAATTATCTGACAAATCTTGGATTTCAACTGCTATTTGCTGAAATGTCTTTTTAAGAATTTAGGTGGAAGACTTTCTCTTAAACATAGAGCTATTTATAAACCAGAAATTATTTATAACCCAGGAATTCGCCCAATGACCTCCTCTGCTTTCAACATTTGTTGGAGTTGGTCACTTTGTCCCTCGCACTCTGTCACCATATCCCTCGGTCTCACCTCAGTGTTCCTCACTGTCCCTCATAGTGTCCCTCACTATCTCTCATCACTCCTTCACAGCGTCCCTCACCATCCCTCAGTGTATCCCTCACTCTCCACCTCTCTCCCTCACTCCTTCATAGTGTCCCTCATTCTCCCTCAGTGTCGCTCACTCTCACCTCAGAGTGTCCCCGACTCTCCATCACTCTTCCTCATATCCATCACTCTTTCTCAGTGTCCCTCACTCTCCCTCAGTGTCTCTTCCCTTCCCCTCAGTGTCCCTTACACTCACTGCCAGTGTTCCTCACTTTCCCTCACAGCATGTCTTGCCCTCCCTCAGTGTTCCTCACTCTCCTCAGATAGGCCTTACTCTCTCTCTCTCTCTCTGTCCCTCAGTATCCCTCACCCTCCATCACCCTCCCTCACACTTGCTCCCAGTGTTCCTCACTCTCCCTCAGTATCCCTCACCCTCCCTGTGTCCCTCACTCTCCTCAGAGAGGCCTTAATCTCTCTCTCTGTCCCTCCGTACCCCTCACCCTCCCTCACACTTGCTCACAGTGTTCCTCACTCTCCCTCAGTGTCCCTCACCCTCCCTCAGTGCCCCTCACAATCACTCCCAGTGTCCCTCATTTTCCCTCACAATGTGTCTCACCCTCCCTCAGCGTTCCTCACTCTCCTCAGAGAGGCCTTACTCTCCCTCAGTGTTCCTCACTCTCCCTCACCCTCCCTGTGTCCCTCACTCTCCTCAGAGAGGCCTTAATCTCTCTCTCTGTCCCTCCGTACCCCTCACCCTCCCTCCCAGTGTTCCTCACTCTCCCTCAGTGCCCCTCACAGTCACTCCCAGTGTCCCTCATTTTCCCTCACAGTGTCTCTCGCCCTCCCTCAGTGTCCCTCATTCTCCCTCTCCGTGTCCGTCACTCTCACTCAGTGAGGTCCTCACTCCTACACAATGTCTCTGAGCCGAGCAGCTGCCGGTCTGTAAAGCTGAATAGCTCAGGGGAATCAAAGCAAGGTGTGATTGGTTTAACTCGGGGCAGAGCTGCAGGCATCAGCATAACAACAAAGCCTGGAAAAACATTCAGGTTAATTATAATTATTTGGAAGTGAATGTTAGAGTTGTTAGTGACATTTCTGACTCCCCCTATTAATTAGTGGGTGTCAGGTCCACAGGAGTCTCAATGAAATTTGACGAGGATTGCATCTGAAACCGACGGGGGGTTCAAATCCTGCCTTAGATCAAAGGAAAGCCGCCAGGAACCTTCAAAACCCACTTGTGTTAAGTAAAGGTCTTCAGCCACAGAGCGATAAACATTTCGAGGATGCCTCATCAATCATTTCAATGAATTCCTTTGTTTCTGAGCCATGTATTTATATCATTGAGTAAGGAGCAGTGTTCTGTAAAAGCTACTTAATACAATGCCGAGTACGCTGCCTCATAGTCGGGACTAGTAATATGCCTCCAACGTCGGAAATTAAAGCCTTTCCTATAATTAGTAGTCACAGTTGTAATTGATGCCTTCTCCTTTCAGAAAGGTGGTGATTTGTGAAGGACATTCTGCTTGTAAACTGCAATTGCCTCTGATTTTCGCCTCTATCTCAGATGGAGCCAAAAGAATGTGTGTTTCTCTCCCATTCCCCAATTCCCTGTGGTTTTCTGGATCACCATCTCTCCCTCAGCAGCTCACTGACCGGGTCCTCTCTCGCTGTGGTTGAGATCACGTTGTAGAGCTGGAGCCATAAACACATTGACCGAGGCGCGGTGAATCCCGTATCACACCCGGTAGTTCATTTGAAATATGTGTAAGCTGGTTATTATCGTTGTCACATAGCACTACAACAACAATTTATTTTTCTCCAGCTGCTTGAGCCCTCTGTGGAAACCAAGGAACCTCTCTGAAGTGTAATCAAACTTAATTCAGCAGTGGAGAGATAGCAAGAACCGCAGATGCTGGCGAATCCGAGATAACAAGGTGTAGAGCTGGATGAACACAGCAGGCCAAGCAGCTTCAGAGGAGCAGCAAGGCTGACGATTCAGGCCTAGACTCTTCGCCTGCTGTGCTCATCCAGCTGTACATCTTGTTATCTCTTAATTCAGTGGATCACATCATGTGATCAAGGCAAGAAACCAAAAACTCAGCTAAAGAGCTTCCTAAAGGAGGACAGAGAGGCAAATAGAGAAGGTTAGTGTTTTTAACCGATGTTCTGGTCCAGTTCTGGAGCGAGGGGTTGAGGGAATGCCAGAGCTCATTGTCCAGGGAGCATTACAGGAGTGTGTCCTATCACATTATCATTACCAGAGATGCTCTGTAACTTTAAGGCCCCTAGATGAGATTACAAACAGAATCTTGGAAACTGGGTCAGTTGCTTGGACAGCTAGTTTATGATACAAAGTGAAACCAACAGTGTGGGCTCAGTTCCTACATCAGCTGAGGTTAGATAAAGGACTCTCCTCTACCTCTCCCTTACCTAAAGATTGTGGTGATCCTCAGGTTAAACCATCACCAGCCATATGGTCTGGTAAGATTATGGTGACTTTACAATAGTGTGAAAGATCT
The DNA here is from genome assembly GCF_030684315.1 of Stegostoma tigrinum. NCBI lineage: Eukaryota > Metazoa > Chordata > Chondrichthyes > Orectolobiformes > Stegostomatidae > Stegostoma > Stegostoma tigrinum. Next base: position 19,608,711 of record NC_081392.1, on the reverse strand, counting down.
TCAGCACACTCAGTGGACAGTTAGTCTGTTATGTAATCATAATGTGAGTGGGTGTCACAGTCTGTACTTGGGCAGTGTCTGTATTTCGCAGCCAGCAGACCCAGGGTCAAGTCACTGCTGCTATTAGAGAGCTATTTAATGGATTTCAACGATAAACTAAGAAATCTATAACCCAAACTGTGGCTTTGTTGTTGGCCCACCCATTCCTTGGATAGGTTAATTAATTCATTGCAATTTCCCAATCTATTGTGGGCCAGTGGGAATGTCCTGACCTCTGACCCCAAATGTTGAGGATCAAGTCCCCCTCCACCCCACCCGGATGTGTGTCATACCATGAACTGGACAGTTTGGTTGTAAATAACTATAACCCAGGCTGTATATGTAAGGCTAGCATGGTTAGCTGTTGATAAACATTCGGGTATCAGTCTCAGTAAGGACCAGAGCCTCTATACGGTGTTCTACACAGGCTGATGCATAGAAAACCCTGTAACAGTTGTGATTAAAACCTGGAATGTGCAAAGGGGCCAGAATTGGAGGAACTCAGAGACCTGAAAGGGCCTGGAAGTGGTTAGGGAGACTGGGAAGGGTGAGAGTTGAATAACAGGGGTGAGGATTTTAAATGAGGGGCAATGCTGGACAGCAGACTAGTGTACATCACAGAAGGGCAATGGCAGAAGGGACCTTAAATATTGTTCCATTCTCCTGTCAGTGCATGTGATACTCCGCAATTTTGCTTGCACTTAACCTCAATTATCAATTGTTCACAGAGTCGGGCCCGCTCATAGTGTTTGACAGCTTAAATCATTATCATTTCAATGAATCTTTTATTAGACTGTGAATGTACTCTGTATATGATACCGTATTTATCCAGGTATTGGTTGTAGTCAGCTGTTAGCCAAAGAAAAAACCCATACTCCTTTTACTGGTCATTATCAGCCATGATCAAATGGCGGAACAGACTTGATGGGCTGAATGGCCTAATTCTGCTGTTATATCTTATCCACTGCCTGCTGAACTCAAGCTGACCCTGGTGATTGGAGAATAGAGCGACACAACATTGAAGGCGCAGGGCAGCTTCTTGTGAAAAGGCATGTGCTACTTTCCTGTCAATCCCATGTTTCCCAATCCAATAAGGCTTCAAAGTCCATGTTATCTGAAAGGGAATGGTGTGCATGGCTACATGTGAGGGATGGCGCTGGGTCAGAGTTGGAGCATAGACAATGGGCCAAATGGCCTCTTTCTGTATTGTAGTGATCCTGCAAATCTGAGAATGCAAAGCATTGAAACTTGGAGCAGAAGTGGGCTATTCAGCCCTTCCAGCATGCAGCACCATTCAATATGATCATGGTTGTATGATCTCAGTGCCATCGTCCTGCTTTCTCCCTATTCCCCTTGATGGTGTTAACAGAGAGAAGGCAAATATTTATGCAGCAACTAGAGATTTCAGGATATTTTGGTATCTTGTTAGAATCTGGAGAAAGCTCCCTCCACAGTTTAGGCAGATGCCTTGGAATAAATGCAAAGACTGTGGAAAGCCTAATATATTTTTTCATTTGGAAGACAAGTTCCAAAATCCATCATTGGAAATCATCAGGGTGACTCTCAGTTTGTCACAGGTCCAGCTGAATCTTCACCCAGCGACTTCTCTGTCAGCCCTACATGTTGTACCAGGTTTGTGAAGTCCAAGATTTCACAGCACATTCTGACAGAACTATAGTTTTTAATCAGTATCTGCAAGGCTCTGCCATTTGTGAACCAGTCACTCTGTGCCTCCTGTAAGAGTGACAAATGCCTGAAGAAAAGAGGTTGAAATACAGCAAAAGAATCACCTCAGTGAACCCTGTGGACAGAGATTATTGAACTGCCTTCCCAGGATCTCCCCAACCATAATGCCAGTTTTTGTTCTGTCTGTCTATGTGTGTATAAGGGGAGTTTTATAAGGTGTTTAGACCTTTAACAGAGTTATATGCCAATATGGGGAGGCCATGGCGTCATGGTAATATCATTGGACTGTTAACCCAGAGACACAAGTAACATTCCTGGAAGAGATAATGGGAACTGCAGATGTGGGTTTGAATCCCGCCATGGCAGGTGGTGGAATTTGAATTCAGTAAATATCTGGAAGTAAGAATCTAATGATGATTGTGAATCTTATGTCAATTGTTGGGGGAAAACCGAACTGGTTCACTGATGTCCTTTAGGGAAGAAAACTGCCATCCTTACCTTGGGTGGCACGGTGGCTCAGTGGTTAGCAGTGCAGCCTCACAGCGCCAGGGACACGGGTTCGATTCCTACCCTCAGGCGACTGTCTGTGTAGAGTTTGCACATTCTCCCCGTGTCTGTGTGGGTTTCCTCTGGGTGCTCCGGTTTCCTCCCACAGTCCAAAGATGTGCAGGTTAGGGTGGATTGGCCATGCTAAATTGCCCGTAGTGTTCAGGGGTGTGTGGGTCATAGGGGGATGGGTCTGGGTGGGATGCTTCAAGGGGCAGTGTGGACTTGTTTGGCCGAAGGACCTGTTTCCACACAGTAGGAAATCTAGTCTAATCTACCTGGTCTGGCCAACATGTGGCTCCAGACCCAACACAATGCAAGTTGACTCTCAGCTGCCCTCTGGGCAATTAGGGATGTACAATAAATGCTGCCTGGCCATTGACGCCTTCAGCCTTGAATGAATAAAGAGAAGAAAAAGTTCATAGTTATTTACTTGCATCTAGGGTCTATTTATTTGTAATGAACACTAATACTTGTTAAGTATGGAAAACAGGTCCGTGTTTTTTGTTCACCTGGGTCTAACAGACAGGAATTTTATGTACTTTGATAAAACCCATGACTCTGGAAATAGCAGGGCTTGACTCCAGTGCATTACCCCATGAAAGCTGTGACACTATACAATTCCCAAAGAGCATGGTCATCCACATTCACGACAAATGATGGATAGATGAAGAGATAATAGCAACTGCCGATGCTGGAGAATCTGAGATAACACGATGTAGAGCTGGATGAGCATAGCAGGCCAAACAGTAGAGGAGCAGGAAAACTGATGTTTCAGGTCTAGACCCTTCTTCAGAAAGTTTCTAGACCTGAAACATCAGCTTTCCTGCTCCTCTGATGCTGCTTGGCCTGCTGTGTCCATCCAGCTCCACACCTTGGTATCATGGATAGGTGAAAGTGGCTTTAAAGTATGAAAGTTTGGAGCTTCTAAACAAAGGGTTACAGAAAGAGAAAATGATTTGACCGTTCTCCAAAAATTCCCCTTCGTAGGTAACATGAGGAAAAAAGTGATATGATTTGACTTTTACAAGAGCATACACAAATTTCTTGCATAAAAAAACAACAAATTTCATAACATAACTGTGCTCAGATTTGGTGCTAATATTTTTCAATATTACCAGAAATCAGCTTGATAGTTTGGATAGGCATTGTAATGACAAAAAAATATATAAAAGATTTCATTACTCTGAGTTGTTAACACGCCAGTTGTAAGAACGGTAAGTAACATTGATGGGAATGCTTTGTTACATCTAGGAGATAATTCACTTCTGATTGTTAATAAACTTTGATTTTTTTACATTTGATCAAAGTTAATAGCCCTATCTTTGCTCAACAATTTGACTCTCCCTCCTTTTGTAGCTTGTTTGAGTCAGGAGATTTTACATTTTAGTTTAGTCCAGGATTTGAGGCAAGTAATTGTCAGTTGCTATACCGAATGCAGAATTAACGGAGTGTTACTTTGGCAGAGGTGCTGACCTTCCAGATAAAATATTTATCTGAGGCCTCATCTGTCATCCCAGGTGGGTTTTGAAGATACTGTGGCACTTTTTAAACAAGAGCAGGAGACCTCCTGGTGTCCTAGCCAATGTCCAATCCTCAGGCATCATCGCTCGAGCAAATGAGATAGCAAGAACTGCCGATGCTGGAGCCAGAGATAACACAGTGTGGAGCTGGAGGAACACAGCAGGCCTGGTAGCATCAGAGGACCAGGAAAGTTGACGTTTCGGGTCAGGTTTCTGAAGAAGGGTCCCAACCGGAAATGTCAATTTTCCTGCTCCACTGATGCTGCCTGGCCTGCTGTGCTCCTCCAGCTCCACATTGTGTTAGCTTGAGTAAATGAGTTGGCTTTCTGATTGAAAGGGAGGACCCACAAGCTGTTGTTCACTAAAGAAGTTCAGGAAAGCATCAGGCTTAAAGAAAAAGCATAGGAGTATGTAAAGGTGAGTGTCAGGTCAAAAGGTTAGTCAGAATACAAAGACTGATGAATAAATTAATCTGGGGGAGGTGATTAGAATATGACAGAAAGCCGGCTGGAAGTGTGAAAACTGATAGCGATAGCTTCTTTCAGGGATTTAAAAATATAAAGAAGAGGGAAAGTGAGGAAGAAGAGTCTCTGGACCTGAAATGTTAACTTGGTTTCTCTCTCCACAGATGTTGCTAAGTTTCTCCAGTAATTTGGTGGAATTCTTTGAGGACATTACTTGCATGGTGGACAATGGGGAACCTGTGGATGTGATGTATCTGGATTTCCAGAAGGCATTTGACAAGGTGCCACACCAAAGGCTGCTACATAAGATAAAGTTGCACGATACTACAGGTAATGTATTGGCATGGATAGAGGATTAGTTGCCCAGTAGAAAGCAAAACATAGGGGTAAATGGTGTTTTTCTGGTTGGCAGTCAGTGGCTAGTGGTGTGCCTCAGGGATCAGTGTTGGGACCTCAGTTGTTTACAATTTACACAGATGATTTGGAATTGGGGACTAAGTGTGGTGTGTCAAAATGTCCATTGACACTAAGGTGAGTGATAGAGCAAAGTATGCAGAAGATGCTGAAAGTCTGCAGAGGGATATAGATCATCTAAGTGAGTGAGCAAAGGTCTGGCAGATGGAGTACAATGTTGATAAGTTTGAGGTCATCCATTTTGGTGGGAATAACAGCAAAATGGACATGATTTAAATGGTAAAAAAATTGCAGCATGCTGCTGTACAGAGAGACTTGGGTGTCCTTGTGCATGAATTGCTAAAAGTAGGATTGCAGGTGCAGCAGGTAATTAAAAAGGCAAATGGAATTTTGTCTGTCATTGCTGGAGGGATGGAGTTTAAAAACAGGGAGGCTACGCTGCAGCTGTATAGGGTCCTGGTGAGGCCACACCTGGAGCACTGTGTGCAGTTTTTGGTCTCCTTACTTGAGAAGAGATATACTAGCACTGGAGGGAGTATAGAGGAGATTCACTCGGTTGATTCCAGAGTTGAGAGGGTTGGATTATGAGGAGAGGCTGAGTAGACTGGGATTACACTCATTGGAATTCAGAAGAATGAGGAGAGATCTTATAGAAACATATAAGGTTATGACGGGAATAGATAAGGTGGAGGCAAGGAGGTTGTTTCTGCGAGCAGGTGAAACTAGGACTAGAAGGCATCGCCTCAAAATAAAGGGAAGCAGATGTAGGACTGAGATCAGGAGAAGCTTCTTCACCCAAAGGGTTGTGAATCTGTGAAATTCCCTGCCCAGTGAAGTGGTTGAAGCTACCTCGCTGAATGTGTTTAAAACGAGGCTGCATAACGTTTTGAACAGTAAAGGAATTAAGGGTTATGGTGCGTGGGCGGGTAAGTGGAGCTGAGTCTCCAAAAGATCAGCCATGATCTTATTAAATGGTAGGGCAGGCTCGAGGGGCCGGGTGGCCTACTCCTGCTCCTAGTTCTTATGTTCTTACATTTTGTTATTTCTGTTTTTGTTGCAGATTTCCAGCATCCGCAGTTGTTCCTTTTTTTGTTTACAAGTAAACTGAATCTTGGTCCCTTAGAGAATAAGAATGAAGAGCTAATTTGTTGATAAGGAACTGGTAGATGAAATAAGCAAATATTTTACTCTCTCTTCACTGCAGTTGCTAATGAGGTATTAGATGTGCTGGTGTCAATTTACCAAAATTCCTTCAGTTCAGGAACTGGAGACTGGAAAATGGCAAATGTAATCGCTCAGTTCAGATGGGAAAGAGGCAAATAATAGGAAACTGCAAGCTTGTTGTCTGTCTTCAGTTATATGCCAAGGAAAGCTCATGGTAATCAAGAAAAATCAGTGATGTTTTGTGAAAGAGAAATCACGCTTATCCAATGTAACCAAGATTTCTGAAGGGCTGTGATGCGCAGTGGATAAAGGGGAGCTTGTTGATGTAGTGTACCCAGATTTCCAGAAGGCAAATAATGAAGCGCTATATCAAATGATATTTCACAATGTAACCTCATGGTTTAGGGGTAAAATATTAACAGAGGTAGAAGATTGCCTGGCTGACAGAACACAGAGTATGCATAAATGAATTTTTGTCTGATTGACAGGTTGTGATGAATGCAGTGTCATGGGGCTGGTTAATGGGCCCTGCACCTTCTCCAATTTACAGCATTGATACCATTGAGGAGAGTGAAGGTATGACAGCTAAATTCACAGACAACACCAAGACAGACAGGAAAATATGTTGCGAAGGAAGGAAGTTGCAGATGGATATAGTTGGATTGAATGTTAGAGCAAAAATGGCAGATAAGATCAGAAGAAATAGGAATGGGAGTAAACCATTCAGCCCTCGAACCTGCTCTGCTGTTCAATAAAGAAGCCATGGCCCTCAACTCCACTTTTCTGCCCTTTCCCTTGATTCCCTGATCAATCACAAATCAATCGATCTCAACCTTAAATATACACAAGGAATCTGCCTCAAACTCTCGCGGCAAGGAGTTCTAAAGACACTCAGCCCTCTGGGAGAAGAAATTCTTCCTCATCTCGGTCTTGAATTGGCACCCCTTTATTCTGAGACTATGCCCTTTGGTCCAAGGTTCTCCCATGAGGGAAAAAGTTCTCTCAGCATTTACCCTGCCAAACCTCTTAAGAATCCTTTGTGTCTCAATGAGATCACCTCACATTCTTCTAAACTCCTGGGAGTAGAGTCCCAACCTGTTTAGCTTTTGCTCATAAGACAGTCCCTCCATATCAGGGGTCATCCTAGAGAACCTTCTCTGAACTGTCTCCAAAAAATGATATATTTTCTTAAGTAAAGAGACCAAGCCTGCTCACAGTACGACAGACATGATCTCACCAGCACCTTGTACAGTTGCAGTAAGACTCCCCCTTTCTTCTGCTCCAACCCCTGTGAAATAAGGGCCAACATTCCATGACCCTTCCTGATTCCCTGCGGCCCCTGTGTGCCAGCTTTCTGTGTTTCGTGCGCATGTACCCTGAATCTCATTGTGTTGCAGATTTCAACAGTTTCTCTCTATTTAAATAATATTCTGTTCTTTTGTTCTCCCTTCCAAAATGAACAACTTCACATTTTTCCAAACTATACTCCATTTGCCAACATTTTGCCCACTAACCGAACCTATCAATCTATCTCTCTGTAAACCAATAGATCATAATGTGAGAAAATTGTGGAGTTGTTCAGGTGGGTCAGTAAGAACGAAAAAAGCTGAGTTTTACTTAAACAGAGAAAAACTGCGGAATTCCAATGAGCAGAAGGATCTTGGTACATGAGTCACAAAACATTAGTGTGCAGGTACAACATGCAACTCTATCCTTTATCACAAACGGGAATGAGCGTAACATTGAGGAGGTTATGCTCAAGTTACATAAGATGAGGCTGCATCTGGAATACCGTGTGCAGGTTGAGTCTCTTACTAAAGGAAGGATGTATCTGTATCAGAGGTGTTTCAGAGGAGGTTTACTGGATTGATACTGGGAAGAAGTGGGTTGTTTGAGGAGGGAAGGTTGGATGGACTGGATTTGTTCCCACTGGAGTTTGGAAGCATGAGGGGAAAATTTGGGGATTGAAGTGTATCAGACCCTGAATGGTCTGGACATGGTGGATGGGGAAGATATGATTCCTTGTGTGAGTCAGTCCAGAACCGGGGGGACTGATTTAAAGGAGTTTAGCCTTTCAGATTAGGGATGAGGGGAATGTTATTCTCTCAGAGGGTCGTGTGGCTTTGGAACTGTCTGCTTCAGAAGGCAATGGAGGAGGATCATTGAATATTCTTAAAACCGAGGTTGGTGAATTCATGTGAGGTCAAGTTATCAAGAGTTATCAAGGGATGGTGGAATTTGGAATTCAAAACCCAAGCATTTCAGCCTTGAGTTTATTGACTGGTGGAGCAGGCTCGAGGGGAGGAATGGCCTCCTTCTGCTCTTATTGGAGACATCTTTCTTCTGATGGCTCTTTGTGGGATCTGACTGTGTGCAAAACCTCTCTTTGTCTGAAAGGGAGACACCCAGCCACTGGAGTCTGCAAGTGTCACAAGAGTTTGGACAAAGTGGACAATCTTGTCGCCAATGGCATTGTAAGACAGTAAGAAATAAGAACAAAAGTAGTCTATTTGGCCCCTGGAGCCTGTTCCACCATTCATGGCTGATCTGACTCTGTGAACTACTCCCAGCCCTAAAGCACCAAGCATGACCAGGTTTGCTGTTATTTGAAGAGCTGCGCCATTGGGCCAGTTTTAACTCAGAAGGCAGTCCTTCCACTATCCAGACCCCGAGGGCTTGAGGAGACTTCACTTCTGACAAGGCTTCACAATCTCTGACCAGATCTTCACACTGAGGATCCTCAAACAGCACCTTCCAAACCAGATCACTTCCCATCTAGAAGGACAAGGGCAGCAGATACATGGGAACACCAGCCCCTGCAAGTTCCCCTCCAAACCACTCACCATCCCGACTTGGAAATATATCACCGACCCTTCAGTGTCATTGGGTGAAAATCCTGGAATTCCCTCCCTAAGGGGCATTGTGGGTCAACCTACAGCATGTGGACTTCAGCGATTCAAGGAGGCAGCTCACCCCCACCTTCTCAAGAGGCAACTAGGGACTGGGCAATAAATGCAAATCCAGCCAGCAATGCCCATGCCCCAGGAGCAAATATAAACAACTGAGGCAACGAGAGGTTGACTGAGAACCACCATGTAACTCCCTCCATCCCCTCAGAACATCAGCTTGTCCTCAGAACCTGGTTTATACCATTGTCTGACAGACCTGGGAAGATCAGAACAGCCCTCAGAGCTGTTTGCAGCAAATCACAGTGAAAATGCAGCAACCTCATTGATAATAGGAGAGAGAGTGACTGTGCTGAATAATCATGCCACTACCTGCTTATTTTACAATCCCAGTCCAGCTGGGTGCAAAGTGATAGATTGTCAGGGCATCAATGAGCATGCTGGGACTGGAAATACTTTCCCAGAGGCAGCTTCTGGGCTCAGTGCTGCAGTTTAATGTTTCCCAGGAATTCCTATTTATAGTAAACTCTGCAGTATGTTGTCCTTAGGAGCAAACAATTTGTCCCTTCTTTCTCATAATGTTTAATACATTCCCCACCCCCACCCCCACCATGCACTGTTTCCCTGTAAATTGTCCTTGTTCACACATACCATCAGGAGAGGTGTGATTTGAATTTAGACTTTCCAACTTGAAGGTAGGAACACTGCCCTGAACCACAAGATCCCCTCTTATCCTGTTTAATATTCCCACTGCCCCTGGAACTACCTCCCTGCCTTTTGGGCCAAAGTTGTTGTTGAAGATGGTAGCTCGTCTCAACCTGCTCAAGGACAGCTCTGAAGAGACCATTACTGTTTGCAGAGCTATTAATGCCAATATCCTGTGGCTCAGTGGTTAGTACAGCTGCCTCACAGCACCAGGGACCTGGGTTCGATTCCCCCCTCAGGTGACTGTCTGTGTGGAGTTTGCACATTCTCCCTGTTCTGTGTGGGTTTCCTCCGGGTGCTCCGGTTTCCTTCCACAGTCCAAAGATGTCCAGGTTAGGGTGGATTGGCCATGCTAAATTGTCCGTAGGTTCAGGGATGCTTAGGTCACGTGGGTTACACAAGGAAAATGCAGGGGCAGGGGAATGAGTCAGGGTGGGACTTGTTGGGCCAAATGGCCTGTTTCCACATTGTAGGGATTCTATGATTCTATGGCTGTCTGTGTGGAGTTTGCACAATCTCTCCACAGTCCAAACATGTACAGGTTAGGGTGGATTGGCCATGCTAAGTTACCCTGTAGCGTGCACGTCAGGTGGATTAGTCATGCTAAATATGAGGATATGGTGGGGAGCTGGTCTTAGTTGAATACCCTTCATAGGGTCAGTACAAACTTGATGCATTGAATGGCCTTCTCCTGTGCTGTATGGATTCTGTGAGTAACAAAAAAAAATTTACATTTCATCCATGCTTCAGCAGAGGGATTATGACTATAACTTCTCACCTTCCCTCCAATTATTGTCTTAAAGGTGCAGAGATTTCACTGTAGTCTGAACTGGAATCTACAATTCATTCACCAGTTAGAAAACTGATTATCAAATCTGACCTTAACATTTACAGCTCAACTAAAAATACCTTCAGATTCTTTGGAGGTCTCTGACATCTTCTTCCTGGTAATGTCACAGTGAATAAAAGATGCTTATTCCTCCTGGTGTCGCATATCTTTTCCATATTTTTTATTAGACTGCATATACTCACCTCTAGAGATTTATGAAGCTCTTGTACAAACCTGTCATTAACAGAGTCTAACTGGATTGAATAGGAGGAAGCAAAATGACCACTAGTCAACAATGGGGAGGATTGGAACCTGTGGGATGCATGAGTTACAAATCAATACAGCAGATATGGAGAGAAAGGGTGCAACAGAGTGCAAGAGAAAGAGGTATGAATAGATTCATGTCATGTATGGGCATGAGTCCCTGATCTAAAGTGTGAACATTGGATTAGGATGGATTTTCATTATCGGGGAATGATACTTTCAGCCTCACCCCAAGAATAATCTCTCACTTGCCAGCAATCTTAGAGAACTGCTGAAAGTCAGGATGCATCATTCATTATGGGCCTGGATTTTACTATTGCAGTGATGGTAAAACTGTCAGCATTTCTCTCCATTACTCCATCGAACGTGATGGAGATTGCTGCTGTATGGGCTCACACACAGAGTAATGAAGCTATTCAAAATTTGCTGTCAGGGAGTCAGCACACTGCAACCTCCCTCACAATCATGATCTGATAAAAAGTTTCACTCTAACGCTTACAGTTTCATTGCTAAGTTGTACTTTACCGATTGAGATGCAATTAGGTTTTTAGTGGCATACCAATTACCAAATTACTGTTAAACATCCTCTCTGCCCTTGAAAAGCTCATTTTACAGTCGTCTAATGTCAAATATCTCCACGACGATATTAAAACATGCACAATTTTACTTCAAAACAATGTTTATTTATTTTGATTCCGTTTTAATCAAATCATAACACTTTGTTTCATCCCCTGAAGAGTTAAGTTGAAAGTTAAAGAAAAACCGAAAGAACTGCAGACGCTGTAATTCAGAAACAAAAACAGAAATTGCTGGAAAAGCTCAGCAGGTCTGGCAGCGTCTTTTATGAATAGAATATAATCCTTACAGTGTGGAAACAAGTCCTTTGGCCCAACAAGCCCACACTGACCCTTGGAGGATCCATCCAGACCCATCCCCCTATAACACACCTAATCCACACATCCCTGAACACCACGGGTAATTTAGCATGGCCAGTCCACCCTAACCTGCACATCTTTGGACTGTGGGAGGAAACCGGAGCACCCGGAGGAAACCCACGCAGACACAGGGAGAATGTGCAAACTCTGCACAGACAGTCACCCGAGGGTGGGATTGAACCCGGGTCCCTGGCGCCGTGAGGCTGCAGTGCTAATCACTGAGTGACTGTGCTGTGCTGTGGAGAGAAATCAGAGTTAATGTTTCAGGTCAAGTAACCCTACCTCAGAAGTTTACAGTTTAAACTATTAAATGCTTTTAGTTTTGTGATTTGCTGTTTGTGAATACCTAACATGATTGCTTCGTGATAGATGTTGACGTTACACTTGAATCATGACAAGTCAGTGGGTGCCTTGCTGAGTCTAGGCCGAAGGTGTAAATCCCTCTCTAGGTCTTGAACACAAGAACCCAAGGTGACTTTCCAGTGTAGTACTGTGAGAGCATTGTCACACTGGAGGACCTGTTGGTTTCCGATGAGACATTAAACTGGGACCAGCTCAGCCTTCTCACCTGGCAGTAAATGGCCACATTTTGAAGGAGGGTCAGGGAGCTCTCCCCGATTCCCTGAAAAATACCTATCCGTCAACCATCATGGCAAGGAGAGATTTATCCGGCCACTATCACACGTCTTTTTGTGGGATCTTGCTGTGCACTTTTTATTCATTCACAGATGGGAGTGTCACTGACTAGGCCAGCATTTACTGCCCATCCCTAATTGCCTAGAGCACATTTAAAAGTCAATCACATTGCTGTAGTTCTGGAGTCACATACAGACCAGATAAGGATGAGTTTCCTTCCCTGAAAGGCATGAGTGTACCAGATGGGTTTTTCCTGGCAATCAACAATGGATTCATGGTCATCATTAGGCTCTTAATTCCAGATTTTGTACTGAATTCAAATTCCACCATCTCCTGCAGCAGGATTCGCATCTAAGTCCCCAGAACATTGCCTGCTACATTTCCCACAGTACAACAGTGATTACAGATCAAAAATACATCATTGGCTGTGAAGTGCTTTGGGATGTCCTGAGAAAATGATATATCCTTCTTCCTTTGACTTGACAGTGGTATTGAACCTCCCTCAGGAAAGACCTCAGAGATAATTCAATCTTTGTGGGGCAATTTCTTTCAAGACCACCTTGCCTCATCTCACTGCAAACTACAGATCAACAACTGGACAGTCAGCTCGGATCTCAATAGTTTATCGTTGTAATCAATTATTTCCTTTGGTCCTCACCTCCTGATATGCATGTGTAGGGACGGTCAGACATGAGAGAATCAGACTTTGTGCTCAGTGTACATTGCTAACATCAGCATCACTTATTGTAAAACCATCAATTATTTACTAGCTTTTCTTGTGACTGGAGGTATTTCTTTTTTCAGATACAACAATTATTTCATCACTTGTGGGACACTTTGGCCAGTAGCTAAATATCCTCCCTCTCCACACGACTTTTAACAATGAGACAGCCCTGGTGTTGGTAATAAAGACTCACTGCAACATAGTGAGATTATCAAGCATCTTAAACTTGGAACAGTGAAATCCAATTTCCCAGATGACGAAAAGAGATGAAACTGAATACACAGAGTTCTGCAGCTGCGAGAAAGTGTCTTGTGGGAATGAGATGTGAAATTTTTATGAAACCTCCTGGCCATCGATTCAGCTTCGGCTAAATCAGGGAACTGCCTCAGCAGGAACTCCTGAGATTCTTCGCATTTATTCTTCCATGAAGTGACACCTCATTGCATTTGAAGAATGTCTCTATATTTTGGAAATGCTTGTGCAGTCAGAGATTCCTATCTGAAATGAGCTGTTCACTCCACAAGCGTCCATCAGTCAAAGGTACCATTCACGTTTAGCAGTGGCAGTGTCAGATGGGACAGTTTGAATGCCTGATACCTCCAGCTGAGAACTGGACTCGCTGCATCTATTAACCTCAGACACATGCGCAGACTTTCAAAAGTCAATGATTCCTTGCTTTTCAGTCAGTGCACATGATGTAAATAGAGTGTTTCTCCAGCGTTCTTTTCTAGATAGCTGCATCTCACCCCTGGGCAGCTAGACTTTGCAAAACACTATAAAGAAACCACTGACAGGCTGACAAAAAAAAATCAGCCAAGGACAGCTCCTCTTCATAATGATACAGCACAGCTGTTGGTAACAGGAGGGAAAGTCTGCATCTTCAGTCTGAGCCTGTGTTTATGTTCGTCAGTTTTCCCCTTCCTCTTCCATAATTACAGCCGAGTTTCACACCTCCCCCAGTCTTGACACCCCCCTTCCTCTCCAACTTTTCCTCATTCCTTCTTCATTCCCATCTCATACCTCCCCCTCATGTTATACACCTGACACACACCTCCTCTTTCTCTGTGACACTCTCCCTCTGCACACACCCACTCACACATTCTCACACTCATACTCATACTCACACAATCTCTCTCTCTCTCTCTCACACACACACACACACACACAGGCACACACACATACATCGAGCAGGGGACGGGGCAGGCCTGGGAATGGCTTCGTGGTATTATCACTGGATTGTTGCCTATCCAGAGATTCAGATAACATTCTGGGGACCTGGGTTCGAATCCCAGTATGGTTGATGGTGGAATTTGAATTCAATAAATATCTAGAATTAAGAATCTAATTATGACTGTGAATCCATTGTCAGAAAATCTCATCTGGTTCACTAATGCCCTTCAGGGAAGGAAACTGCCATCCTTACCTGGTCTGACCTGCATGTGACTCCAGACCCACAGCAATAAGACTCACTCTTAACTACCCTCAGGACAATTAGGGATGGGGCAATAAATGCTGCCTGGCCAGTGACACCCTCATCCTGTGAATGAATAAAGGAAAGATCTCTTGCTAACCTTATAGTAACATTTACCAGTGGATCTTCTTGTCCCAAGGTACCTTCTTCACAAAGTTAGGAATTCAGGAGGACCAAGCTGATGTTTGGTTCATCCTGGAGGATACCTTACCTTGTGGTTGCTCTTGTTAGAGGGACCTCATTCTTTGTGGATGTTGATGCCAGCTCATGACCTTCTCTGTTGGGTCTTTAACCCCCATGTATGTCCATTAGGGAACAAAGCTGAGCTGGTGAAACAAGAGCTTCCTTCCTTGCAGTAGCCTGGATGTCTGAAACATGGAATCTGTTTCCAATTGCAAGGAACTTGAGATGACTCAGGGGTTAGCACTGCTGCCTCACAACACCAGGGACCCGGGTTCGATTCCACCCTCAGGTGACTCACCATGTGGGGTTTGAACATTCTCCCTGTGTCTGCGCGTGTTTCCTCCCACAGTCCAAAGCTGTGCAGGTTAGGGTGGAATAGCCATGCTAAATTGCCCTCAGTGTCCAGGGATGTGTAGTTTAGGTGGGTTAACCATGGGACATAGCCCATAGTATCCAGTGATATGGAGACTAGGATTAGCCATGGGAAATGTAGGGTTATGGGGATTGGGTGGAAGGGTCACTGTGGACTCAATGGGCCAAATGGCATGCTTCCACACTTGTAGGGATTCTTTCAAAAAAAAAACTGCCTGGTTTTTGGCAATATCTTGGGTAGTCAAACAAGGCTCTCCTTCTGGACTAAACACTGGACTGGCAGCTTCCGTCCTCCAGTTCTCAATCACAATGGATGCCTTCAGTCAGCTTTTGTGTTCATCTGACTGAGGAAGCCAACAATTTTTTTTTTGTAGGCTCTCGAGCACCATGCTCGAAAATGTGCCAGCTCTGTCTCGGGCCCTGGCAGGTGTCATGTATCACTGTGGTCAGCAGGTTGTTGGGCTATAGAGCATGGGAGGCAGTGACCTAAGGACGTTCTCACCACGCTATTAATCTCGAGGCCCACATAATATCCTGGACCTGGTTTGAATTAGATGGTGGAATTGAAGAAGTCCTGGAATTACGAGTCTAAGATGGCCATGAAATTATTGCTAATTATTGGGAAAAAAACCACATCGGGGTCATTGATTTCCCTTAGCGAAGGAAACTCTCATCTTTACCTGGTCTGACCTACAAGCCACTCCAGACCCACAGCAATGTGGTTGACTCTTAATTACCCTCTGGGCAATCAGCGATGGACAATAAATGCTGGCCCAATCAGCAATGCCCCCAGCTCAAGAATAGATGTAATTTTAAAAATCTGGACACTGTTTGTTCTGAGTTGATCGATGAGCTCAGGGACATTGCGATCTTCTTTCTCACATTCAGGATGTGATGGTTCAGTCAGGACTTTGCTGATGGTTCGATAAAGCCATGCTAACTTGGCCCTATTTTTCCAAACATTTCCAAGTACTCCACAAACTCATCCTAAATAATGGACTCTAAAATCTAACCAACAACTGAGCTCAGGCTAACTGGCCTGTAATTTTCTGTCATCTGCCTTCTTCGCTTCTTAATCAGGGTGTTACACTGGCCATTTTCCAGTCCTCTGGGACCCTCCCTGACTCCAGAGATTCCTGAAAGATCACCACCAATGCCTCTACAATCTCCTCAGCCATCCCCCTCAGTACTCTGGGGTGCTGTCCGTCCAGTCTTGCTGATTTATCCACCTTCAGACCTTTCAGCTTTCCCCAGCACCTTTTCCTCAGTGATGGCCACTACACTCACCTCTGCACCCCCTGTCCCCTGAATCCGTTGAAGTTCACATATATTAATTGTGTCTGATACAAAATACCTATTCAGTTCCTCTGTCATTTCATTGTTCCCCATTACTTGTTCCCCAGCCTCATATTCCAGTGGTCCAAGGTCCACTCTTGCCTCTCTTGTCTTTTCTATATCTAAAAAAAACTCATGCAATATTCTTTTATATTCCTCGTTATCTTACCCTTGTATGTTATCTAATCTGCCTTATTGGTTTTTTCATTATCCTCTGCTGGTTTTGAAGCACTTCCCAATCCTCTGGTTTCCCACTAATCTTCACCACATTATATACTTTCTTTTTTGCTTTTGTGCTGTTCTCATGTCAGCCATGACTACCTCACCCTCTCCTTAGTATATTTCTTTTTCCTTGGGATAAATTTCTTCTGTGCTTTCTGAATTACACCCAGAAACTCCTACCATTGCTGCTCCAATGCCTTCCCTACCAGTATCCCCTTCCAGTCATTTCTGTCCAGCTCCTCTTAGTGGACCAGGGTGTCCCGGAGGGAACAGTTCCTGCAGAAGGCAGACAAGGGAGGGGAGGGGAATATGTCTCTGGTGGTGGCATCTTGCTGAAAGTGGCGGAAATGGTGCCTGATGGCCTTCTGGATGTGGATGCTGGTGGGATGGCAGGTGAGGATAAGGCGAACCCTATTGCTGTTGTGGGAGGGAAGAGAAGGGGCTGAAATGTGGGAGATGGGTCGGACTAGGTTGAGAGCTCTGTCGGCAACAGAGCTGGGAAATCTTCAGGTAAGGAAGAAGGTGAACATTTCGACAAGCTCTCTTGTCATAGTTGGCCTCATCTGAACATATGCGACAGAGATGGAGGAGCTGAGAGAATGGGCTGGAGTTTTTACAGGAAGCAGGGTGTGAGGATATATAGTCCTCAGTTTCTCCAGCTTCTGTTAATGTTCCTGATTTAAAGCATCCACAGTCCTTTCAGTTTTTAATATGATTCAGGTGAAGCCCGTCCCATCAGAACAGTTCCCTCCTTCCCGAGTACTGGTGTCGATATCATGAATTCGAAACCATTTCTCTCACACCAATCCTTGAGTCACTTGTCTACATCTTTAATTTTGTTTACCTTCTGCCAAGTAGTTCGTGGCCCATGTAGTAATCTGGAGATTATTACCTTTTTGGTTCGGCTATTTAATTTGGCCCCTACCTCTTCATATTCCTTCAGGATAACCTCTTTCCTCTACATTGTTGGGACCTACATAGACCACAACAACCAGATCTTTCCTCCCCCAGTCAAAGTTCCCGTGCAGCCCAGATGAGAGACCCTGAACCCAGGCACCAGGCAGGTAACACGGCCTTTGGGACTCTCAATCCTGGCCATGGAGAACAGTGTCTATTCCCCTGATTATACTATTTCCAATTACATCTACATTTCTCCTTCCTTCACCCTCTTCAATAGTTCCCTGTATCACAGTGTTGTGGTCAGTTTCTCATCCTCTCTACAGCCCCCGTTCTCATCCACACAGGGAACAAGAATCTCAAACCTGTCAGATACGCTCAAGGGCTGACTCTCCTTCAGCATTACGTCCTGGATCCCTCTACCTGCCTCACTTGTAGTCACACCCTCCAGTCCCTGACCACTGACTAAATTCGAGGCAGTTAATCTAAAGAGTAACTGAAGTTTCCAGTCACTGGAATCATTCTTGTAAATCATTCCTCCACTCTCTCCAATGTGGTCACATTCCTCTAACAATGTAGTGCCCAAATATTCCAACCATATACTCCACTATGTTGTCATTGCCTACATCAACTCCAGTCTCCCAGCCTGCCCCAATCCCATACAATTTGCCTATCAACGTAACAGGTCCACAGAGGATGCCATATCCCGAGCCCTGCACTCATCCCTAGAACATCTGGACAACAAAGACATATACATCAGACTCCTGCTCGTTGACTACAGTTCTTCAACACCATTATCCCCTCCAGAGTGATCTCAAAACTCCATGTCATTGATCTCAGCTCCACCCTCTGCAACCAGCTTTCTGACCCATGGACTACAATCAGTGAGAAGAGGCAACTGAACATCCTCCACAATAACCCTCAACACTGGAGACCCCCAAGGATGTGTGTCCTCAGCCCCCGACTGTACTCCGCGTGACTGTGTTGCCAAATTCCAAACGAACGCCATCTACAAGCTTGCTGACAACACCAACATAGCAGATATCTAACACCGACGAGTCAAACTACAGAAAGGGGATAGAGGTGCAGTGAAAACAACCCGTCTCTCAATGTCCGCAAAACTAAAGAATTGACCATTGATTTCAGAAAGAAAGGGGGGGAACACCCCCCCGCCTCCCCATCTACGTCTACAGAGCTGAGGTTGAGAGGGTGGGTGCATCAACTTCCTCAGAGTGATGATAACTGACAACCTGTCCTGGACTTCCCACATAAATGCAACAGTCAAGAAGATACAACAACGCCTCTGTATCCTCAGGCAGCTCAGGAAATTAGGCATGTCCATAAGCCCCTCACCAGCTTCTACAGATGCCCCATTGAAGGCACACTGCATAACAGCCTGGTACGGCAACTGCTCTGCCCAGGACTGTAAGAAACTACAGAAGGTGGTGAGCACAACCCAGACCATCACAGAAACCAACCTTCCACCCATGGACTGCAATTACACAGCTTACTGCCACAGAAAGGCGCCAGCATCATCCATGCCCCATCACATCCTGGTAATGATCTCCTACAACCTCTTCCATCAGGCAGGAGGTACAGAAGCCTGAACACACGCATGAGCAAGTTCAGGAACAGCTACTTCCCAGCTGTGAACAGACTAATGAATGGACTCACTAGCCTCAAATAATGCCGACCTTGCTGACATTGATCTCCCCTAGCGCATGCCCTGTGCAATGTCACCTGTGTGCCTCTAACTGTTTTTGATCTGTGTATCCTTTGGCTACTGTGATCTGCCTGTATTGCTCAGAAACAAAGCATTTTGGTAGAATAAATCAAGCAGTTGATCAATCTGGCTGCAGTCTGTTGTTTGTGTATAATATCACATTCATTTCATGTTAAACAGCCCAAGTGAAGAAATATGCCTGTTATACCAAATATACCAAATGAGGGTACGGACTTCAGACCCTTGTCAGCCGTTTGCCTCCTGGACCACTTTAACACTAATGTTTTACCTAAATTGCATGTTGACTCCTACCGTTTGGCTGGAATATCCCCTCTGTGAGCATAACAAGGTGTAGAGCTGATGAACACAGCAGGCCAAGCAGCATCAGAGGAACAGGAAAGCTGATGTTTCGGGTCTGTACCCTTCTTCAGAAATGGGGGAGAGGGGGAAGGGGGGTCAGAAATAAATAAAGAGAGGGGGAGACGATGATAGAAGATGGAAAGTGGAGCAGATAGGTGGGAGAGAAGACGGACACGTCAAGGAGGCGGGGATGTAGCTAATAGGTAGGAAGTGGGTGTGGGAGTTGGTCAGTGAGGTGGGAGGAGTGGATAGGTGGGAGAGAAAATGAACAGGTCAATGAGGCAGGGACAAGAGTGGGGCCTGGTCTTGGGATGAGGTTGGGAGTGGAGAGATTTTGAGGCTCATAAAGTCCGCATTGAGACCATTGGGTTGGAGGCTTCCAAGGCCAAATATGAGGTGCTGTTCCTTCAGTTTCTGGGTGGTATCATTGTGACGCTGGAGGATGGCCAGGATGGACGTGTTGCCCAGGGAGTGGGAGGGGGAGTTGAAGTGGTTCGTGACTGGGAGGCATTGTAGTTTGTTGTGAAACAAATGTAGATGCTCCACAAAGCAGTCTCCGAGCTTCCGCTTGGCTTCCCCGATGTAGGGAAGGCTACATCGGGAACAGTGGATACGATATACCACGTTAGCAGATATGCAGGTGAACATCTGTTTAGTGTGGAAGGATTTTTGGGGCTTGGGATAGAGATGAGGGGGCATGCTGAGTAACAACGAGCTCGGTAAAAGCCAACGTGCTAATTTTGAAAATGAATCATTTAGTCACTAGAATTATCATTGATGTCTAAAAATGTTTAAGGCAAGCAATTATTAAGAAGAAAAGGTTTTCTTTGGAACAAGAAAGAAATCAAAATGCCAATCAAACAATATTCAATATACTGTGACAGTTTTAAAATACTATCTTCTGACAATTTAGGGCATTCACAATACAGTGTAAGTGCTTTTATTTTGATATAGATCAGAGAAAATGGCCTTCAATGCTCTGAAATATACAGTTTTGTTTTGATTTCTGATTTTCCACTTTTGATTTTCTTTGAAGCCCGTTCTACGATAACAGGTATTTGCATGTTGTAAGTGGTTCCAGTTATTCACGTTTTGGTGATAAGTTTGATTCGAAATATTTCCTTTCTAACTTTCCTTGCATGGCTGGTAACTAGTGATTCTTTCAATGATTTGCATTTAAACTAAGTTACTGAAACCAAAATCCTTATGCCTTGGTTGAAGGCAAGTGTAACATTCCCCCTGCGTAGTGTTTCCCTTAAATAGGTTCACTGATCCATTTAACTTGCTAAACAGCATTTTAAGTGTCTGGAATTAATCTGAGGCAGTAATTCCAGACTGGGACTCACAATGTAACTTGACGATTTACAATAAATCCTACCTTGAACACTCTACATTAACACTCTGTGAGAGAACTGGAACTCACTACGGAATCATGGAACTGGTTGTGAAATTTGAGTTGAGATGGAAGATCAGCCATGCTCTTATTGAACAGCAGAACAGGCTTAAGGGGTACATATGGCCTATTCCTGTTATTTATGTTCGCACGTTCACGAGATGCTCCCTAATATATCTGTTTGCTCTCTCCAGCAGATCCAGCAAAAGAAAGGTGAGGCTGGGATCTGGGCTGGTTCAAGGAAGGTTAATGAGATTGGATTAAGATAGCCTTCAGATAGATACCGTACAGGGATGCAGCTGGAGACCGATGAAGCACTGCTAGGTAACTAGGGATAGTAGGAATGGCTGATGCTGGAGTCTGAGATAACAAGGTGTAGAGCTGGATGAACACAGCAGGCTAAGCAGCATCATAGGAGCAGAAAAGCTGACGTTTCGGGTCTCAATCCTTCTTCAGAAATGGGGGACGGGAAAGAGATTCTGAAATAAATAGAGAGGAGGGGGAGGCAGTGATGGAAGGTGGATAGTGGAGCAGATAGGTGGAGAGGAGGCAGGCATGGAGCCAGTACAGGTGAGTGTGGGTAGGGAGTCAGGATGGGGGTTGGTCAGTGAGGAGGGAGGAGCAGATAGGTGAGAGACAACACAGACAGGTCAAGGAAGCAGAGGCGAGAGGGTGGGCTGGCCTTGGGCTGAGGTCAGGGATGGAGAGATTTTGAAGCTCACAAATTCAGTACATGGTCAAGCACTTAACCTTGCTTGGATGTCCCCCACCAGTGTGCTCTCTATCCTGTCCTTTGCAGTAAAAGTTGTGCCGACCATTGATCCTCATGTATGCACCCTCAAATTTCTGTGACCATATGCATGTCCAGCAGTCTCTTAAATGACCCCAATGACCTTGCTTCCACAACTGCTGCTGGCAACGCATTCCATGCTCTCACAACTCTCTGTGTAAAGAAGCCGCCTCTGACATCCCCTCTATACTTTCCACCAACCAGCTTAAAACTATGACCCCTCGTGCTAGCCATTTCTGCCCTGGGAAATAGTCTCTGGCTATCAACTCTATCTATGCCTCTCATTATCTTGTATACCTCAATTAGGTCCCCTCTCCTCCTCCTTTTCTCCAATGAAAAGAGACCGAGCTCAGTCAACCTCTCTTCATAAGATAAGCCCTCCAGTCCAGGCAGCATCCTGGTGAACCTCCTCTGAACCCTCTCCAAAGCATCCACATCTTTCCTTTAATAGGGCGACCAGAACTGGATGCAGTATTCCAAGTGCGGTCTAACCAAAGTTTTAGAGAGCTGCAACAAGATCTCACGACTCTTAAACTCAATCCCCCTGTTAATGAAAGCCAAAACACCATATGCTTTCTTAACAACCCTGTCCACTTGGGTGGTGATTTTAAGGGATCTATGTATCTGCACACCAAGATCCCTCTGTTCCTCCACACTGCCAAGAATCCTATCCTTAATCCTGTACTCAGCTTTCAAATTTGACCTTCCAAAATGCATCACCTCGCATTTATCCAGGTTGAACTCCATCTGCCACCTCTCAGCCCATCTCTGCATCCTGTCAATGTCCCGCTGCAGCCTACAACAGCCCTCTATACTGTCAACGACACCTCCAACCTTTGTGTTGTCTGCAAACTTGCTGACCCATCCTTCAATCCCCTCATCCAAGTCATTAATAAAAATTACAAACAGTACAGGCCCAAGGACAGAGCCCTGTGGAACCCCACTCACCACTGACTTCCAGGCAGATTATTTTCCTTCTACTACCACTCACTGTCTTCTGTTGGCCAGCCAATTCTGTATCCAGACAGCTAAGTTCCCCTGTATCCCATTCCTCCTGACCTTCTGAATGAGCCTACCATGGGGAACCTTATCAAATGCCTTACTGAAGTCCATATACACCACATCCACAGCTCGACCCTCATCAACTCTTCTAGTCACATCCTCAAAAAACTCGATAAGGTTTGTGAGGCATGACCTGCCCCTCACAAAGCCGTGTTGACTGCATTTGATCAAGTCATGCTCTTCCAGATGGTCATAAATCCTATCCCTCAGAATCCTTTCTAACACCTTGCAGACGACAGACGTGAGACTTACTGGTCTGTAATTGCTGGGGAATTCTCTATTTCCTTTCTTGAAGAGAGGAATTACATTTGCCTCTCTCCAGTCCTCAGGTACGACTCCAGTGGAGAGCGAGGATGCAAAGATCCTCACAAGTGGCGAAGCAAGTGCATTTCTCGCTTCCTAAAGCAGCCGAGGACAAATCTGGTCCGGGCCTGGCGACTTGTCAATCTTAATGTTTGACAAAATTTTCAGCACATCAGCTTCCTCTACCTCTATCCATTCCAGCATGCACACCTGCTCTTCAAAGGTTTCATTCACTGCAAAGTTCGTTTCTTTCGTAAAGACAGAAGCAAAAAACTCATTAAGGGCTTCCCCTACCTCCTCAGGCTCCACACACAAGTTCCCTATGCTATCCCTGATCGGCCCTACTCTTTCTTTGATCATTCTGTTATTCCTCACATAAGTGTAAAATGCCTTTGTGTTCTCCCTGATTCCTTCTGCCAAGCCTTTCTCGTGCCCCCTCCTGGCTCTCCTCAGACCATTTTTGACCATATAGAGATTTATAAATCCATGGGAGGGCATGGAGACGGTGGTTGGCGAGGACCTTTCCCCCAGGGTAGGGGAGTTCAAAACTGGAGGGGCATAGGTTTAAGGTAAAAAGGGGAAAGATTTACAAAGGACCTGAGGAATCCTTTTCACACAGAGGGTGGTGCTTGTATAGAACAAGCTGGAAGTGGTGGGGGCTGGTACAATTACAACATTTAAAAGGCATCTGGAAGGGTACATGAACAGAAAGGGTTAAGAGCAATATGGGCCAAATGCTGGCAAATGGGACCAGGTCAGATTGGGATGTCCAGTGGACATGGGCGAGCCTTTATCCAGCTGTATGACTCTACAAGATCAAGAAATAGTCTACAGATTATCCTGGAAATTGAAATCTTCTGTTAAACCTTGCCCATTCAAGAATTATATTTGTTTTCAAGTTGAAGTAATTGTCCATGGCATTTATGGCATCATTAAAAATGTTTGGTAGTTTCCTTATTTTCCAGGCTATCAGACCTACTGAACATAGCAATATATTGACCTGTTCTAGTTCTGATTTATAATTTAACTTTGAAGCAATTTCAAATCTTAAAAATTATATTTTCCATGAAGTCCAATCTTCTATCGAATTAGTGCCATCTCTAACCCTGAATCTGCTCGAGAGTGTGAAGTGTTTTACATGTCTCCTTAGTGCATTGATCAATCTTCTAACTTTAAAGGTATTTTAAATCTTCTTTTGAAACTGACAGCCTTAACTCAGTTGTTGGTAAAGTGTTGGAAAAGGTTATAAGGGATAGGATTTATAATCATCTAGAAAAGAATAAATTGATTAGGGATAGTCAACACGGTTTTGTGAAGGGAAGGTCGTGCCTCACAAACCTTATTGAGTTCTTTGAGAAGGTGACCAAACAGGTAGATGAGAGTAAACCGGTTGATGTGGTGTATATGGATTTCAGCAAGGCGTTCGATAAGGTTCCCCACAGTAGGCTATTGTACAAAATGCGGAGGAATGGAATTGTGGGAGATATAGCAGTTTGGATCAGAAATTGGCTTGCTGAAAGAAGACAAAGGGTGGTAGTTGATGGGAAATGTTCATTCTGGAGACCAGTTACTAGTGGTGTACTGCAAGGGTCGGTGTTGGGTCCACTGCTGTTTGTCATTTTTATAAATGACCTGGATGAGGGCGTAGAAGGATGGGTTAGTAAATTTGCAGACGACACTAAGGTCGGTGGAGTTGTGGATAGTGATGAAGGATGCTGTAGGTTGCAGAGAGACATAGATAAGCTGCAGAGCTGGGCTGAGAGGTGGCAAATGGAGTTTAATGCAGACAAGTGTGAGGTGATGCACTTTGGTAGGAGTAACCAGAAGGCAAAGTACTGGGCTAATGGTAAGATTCTTAGTAGTGTATATGAGCAGAGAGATCTCGGTGTCCATGTACACAGATCCTTGAAAGTTGCCACCCAGGTTGACAGGGCTGTTAAGAAGGCATACAGTGTTTTAGCTTTTATTAATAGAGGGATCGAGTTCCGGAACCAAGAGGTTATGGTGAAGCTGTTCAAAACTCTGGTGCGGCCGCACTTGGAGTATTGTGTACAGTTCTGGTCACCGTATTATAAGAAGGATGTGGAAGCTTTGGAAAGGGTGCAGAGGAGATTTACTAGGATGTTGCCTGGTATGGAGGGAAGGTCTTACGAGGAAAGGCTGAGGGACTTGAGGCTGTTTTCATTAGAGAGAAGAAGGTTGAGAGGTGACTTAATTGAAACATATAAAATAATCAGAGGGTTAGATAGGGTGGATAGGGAGAGCCTTTTTCCTAGGATGGTGACGGCGAGCACGAGCGGGCATAGCTTTAAATTGAGGGGTGAAAGATATAGGACAGGTGTCAGAGGTAGTTTCTTTACTCAGAGAGTAGTAAGGGAATGGAACGCTTTGCCTGCAACGGTAGTAGATTCGCCAACTTTAGGTACATTTAAGTCGTCATTGGATAAGCATATGGACGTACATGGAATAGTGTAGGTTAGATGGGCTTGAGATCGGTATGACAGGTCGGCACAACATCAAGGGCTGAAGGGCCTGTACTGTGCTGTAATGTTCTATGTTCTATTCTATTAACTTTTATTCATCTATTCAGAAATTTAGTTTTAATCTTAATCACTGTGAAGCTTCCTGATGTCTTTCCACTTTATCGATGGAAATGTATTTAACAGTTGCTGAGTAGGGATGCAATCAGCTTCTAAATCTTCTATCTCATGAAATCCCTATAATGTTAAAATGTTTATATCTTAAAATTTTGCACTGTGGCATTGTTCTTCCAATAAAACATTTCAAATTCTTTTAAACACTTCAGAGGTTGTAAATTCTCTTTCGCACTTCAGAGTATTTTTTCGGTACAATCTTCCCAGTTTCAGAAACCTGACCTCTTTTCCTTCTTAAGATAATAAAATGTGAGGCTGGATGAACACAGCAGGCCAAGCAGCATCCCAGGAGCACAAAAGCTGACGTTTCGGGCCTAGACCCTTCATCAGAACTTCATCTGATGAAGGGTCTAGGCCCGAAATGTCAGCTTTTGTGCTCCTGGGATGCTGCTTGGCCTGCTGTGTTCATCCAGCCTCACATTTTATTATCTTGGAATTCTCCAGCATCTGCAGTTCCCATTATCTCTTTTCCTTCTTGTTGAATCCTTGCTCACCTTTTCAAATAAAATAGAGGGGCTTAGGCCATGTTCTCTTCTTTCTGCCTTTTCCTGCCCACAAATTGGTGAACTACACTTATCACATCATTTAAATACATTACTTTTTTTTCAAAAGCCCCTTTCCCTGCAGTGAACTTAATGATATTTAAATTTCCTGACATTGATTGAAATTAAAGTTATGGTCCTGTTCCAAATTTTCTCAGCTTATGCACCTATTCATGACTGCAGGAGTTCTCATTATTCCCTGTTTATTTTTCCTACCTCCCAGCTTTGGTTTTTGCACTACACACGCATGTTTTCTGCTCTTCTCCCAGATGAATTTAATTTACTGCCACGGGTCCTAATGTTCATTCACTCTTCAACAAATCGAATTCAGGTCTATTCCCTTCCTGCCTGAGTGCCTTCTTACAGGCAACACTGGCATATTTAATTGAATTTCTATTTCCAGTACCCTTTTTTTAAACCTCAAATTACAGCCACTATAGGGTTCCCATTTTCATAAGCCTGATGCCAACTTACAGAAATGATCATAGAATCCTGACTGGAGAGATTAAAACAAGGTCAGCCAGCTGAACCTCATAGAACATGAGTTCTCTAATTGGGGCTGTTGACCCGGTCCAATCAGGGAGCCCTGGCTGATAGATATAAACAGGAGTGATGCAATGGGAGCGTGGATTATTACCAAACAAAAAAAAAGGAGAGTCCCCTCCAGTCCCCTCAGGGGACTGGCTCTGAGCTAGCTGGTCAGAGTCTGTGTGTAAAGAAGGAATAAAGGACTGAGGAGTGTCAGAAATTCTGACAACCTGGTTGTTGACTCTGACGAAGCTGTGCCACAGCCAAGGACTCTCCACGTGTAAGTAAAGAGTGACTTGGTGACAGGATACCATCCTCTGTGGAGTTATTTCACTGGCAGCATGGAAAGAGACCATTCAGCCTGCATCAACTCTCTGAAGAGCATCTCACCTAGACCCACCCCACTTTTCTACTCCCATAACCCTGCATTTCCTATGGCTAAACCACCTAGCCTACACATCCCTGGACACTAGGGACAATTTAGCATGGCCAGTCTACCCTAATCTGCACACCTTTGGACTGTGGAAGGAAACCAGAGCACCCAGAGGAAACCCACACAGTCACGGGGAGAGCATGCAAACTCCATTCAGTCACCTGAGGCTGGAATTGAACCCTGCTCCCTGTAGCAGTGCTAACCACTGACCCACCTTGCCACCCCACTCCTGTTTAGACACCGAGATTTTCTTAAAACAGCAATGCCGTTAAAATGGTATCCCAAATGTCCGAAAAATATTTTGTCTTCTTCGTCAGGGTCTTCTGGGTTCATTGAGCCTTTGGTCTATCAGGGATGTTACACAACAGTGTCTGCTGCTGCCACCATGTGGTATTATGTGACAATGCATGCTGCTGTTACCATAGACCCAGGTACCAAACACAGGGTGGGGAGCTGCCACCAAATCTCACTGATGCTCAGTAAACTGTGAGGGACAATGGACCAGGAATGAGTCTCAGCAGAAGAGGCTTTTGTCTTTTGGAATAAGATGCCAATTTGTACATCTCAGTAACTATTTAAAGGCATAGACCTCAGGAATGTTAACCATTACTAACAAGAAGCAGAGAAGACTTGGGCTTCTCCACCAGGAGAACATGACAGTGTCTAACTGAATCCCCACAAAGATCGAAGAAGTTGGGGCTGTTCTCCTTGGAGAGAAGATGATTTGAGAGGAGATCTGATTGAGGTTTTCAAAACCATGTAGAGTAGATAGGGAGAGGTTGTTCTTGTGCCTAAGAGAATAGGGAGCAAGAGGAGCATGAATTAAAATGATGTGCAAATGAAGCAAGGGGTTGTGAGGAAAACCTTGTTTCACACAACAAGCAGTTAGGGGCTAGAATGCACTGCCTGGAAAGCTGGTGGGGACAGGTTCAAACGAGGCATTTGAGAGGATGAGTATTTTGATAACAATGGGATTCAGGGAAAAGGAGGGAGATTGGCACAAGGGATAGAACCAGTGCCAACATGATGGACTGAATGGCTTCCTTCTGCACAGTCTGTGAAGCTGTGTGACATCCTCAGACCAGGTGGAGCGCAGACTGGCTCAAGCATTAACCCTTTCAGTGCTGTTACCTAATGTGGCCCTGTTTCTATGTTGTCAATGGAACAGCACTTTACTCAAGGAGAAAATAAGTGTCATTTCAATTCATTTCAGCCAACAATGAGAACCACCAAGACCAGTAGGAGACAGAGACCCCAGTGAAATACTGAAATACATTGGGGAAGCTCTCTTTGTACAAATACTTGACCTCATCTCCATCACCCAAGCAGAGATCCCTTCGCGATGATCGAACTCAGCACAGTCTGAGACATGGACAATGAACCTTCTCAAAGCTGAGTAACTTTGTGGTATTTCCAGAAGTTGCCTTTCTGAATGTTATTTAATCAATTTAAAGAAAAATCAAATTGTGGCACCCACTCGAATGTTTAAAGGATAGAAATTTAATTTTCACTTTTGAAATAATTATTACTTTTCAGGTCTGTCTCGCATTTTGCCAATGGCCTTTCAGTTGGAGGCAAGTTGCTCTTCATAAATTTAATTAGCATCGACAGATTAACAAAATAGTTTGTGGATACGTTTCAAAATTTGCACATTCTATATTTGCATGAAATTTTAATCAGAAACAATTTTCTAGGTGACCTTATATTCAGGGGCTTCTACAGTACAAAAACGCAGTGCAGAATAATTGAAAGCTGCGGACCAATCGAAGGCCAATCACCTCGCCAACTCTATGATATCACAAGAAGGGCTATCAAGCCCAATTTCACTTCCCAGCTATAATCCTGTAGGTTATGGCACTTCAAGGCATATGTAAATTGTTTTTTTTTGTTATAGCATTAATGGTTTCTGACTCGACCAGCCACTCAACACCTGAGCTCCAGATTCCACCATTCTTTGAGAGAAAACAGTTCTCCCTAACTCCCCTCTAAGCTCCCAATCTTTCTCACCTCAGTTATTGCCCTCTCTGATAATGGGAATAGGTCCCTCTTATTCACTTGTCTTAGCTCATCATAATGTTAAAGCACAATTAAATCTCCCTTCAGCCGTCTCTGTTCCGAATAAACGTTCGCAGTCATAGAGCCATACAGCATAGAAACAGACCCTTTGGTCCAACCGGTCCATGCTGAACATAACCCCAAACTAAACTAGTCCCACCTGCCTGCTCCATATCCCTCCAAAACTTTCTTATTCATGTACTTCTCCAACCTTTT
This sequence comes from Stegostoma tigrinum, assembly GCF_030684315.1. Taxonomy (NCBI): domain Eukaryota; kingdom Metazoa; phylum Chordata; class Chondrichthyes; order Orectolobiformes; family Stegostomatidae; genus Stegostoma; species Stegostoma tigrinum. The sequence continues at coordinate 19,579,337 of NC_081392.1, read as the reverse complement.
CTCATAAAATTTTCCATTTCTGGCAACATCTCAGCAAACGTCCTCTGTCCCCCTCCCCCTCTCTCGTGTAATCACATCCTTTCTGCAATGTGGTGACCAGAACTGCTCAGGATAGGCTAGCTCAGTTGGTTGGACTGCTGGCATATGTTGCAGGATGATGCTGACAGACTTGGTTTAATTCCTAAAATCGGCGAAAGACACCTCGAAGGCCCCACACTTTCGATTCTTGCCGCTTGCCTGAGGTGTGGTGACCCTCACCAGGTTAAACCATCACCAGGCATCTCTCTCAGGTGAGACAGCAGCCCACTGAGGTGAAGGCAACTTTACACAATAGCCCAGCTGTGACCTAACTTTCTATTCACTCACGGGATCGCTGGCCAGGCAGCATTTATTGCCTATCCCCAGTTGCCCAGAGGGACAGATAAGAGTCAACCACATTCCTGTGGGTCTGAAGTCACAGACTGAGTGCCTACAAAAGCTTTCTTTCCCTAAAGGACATTAGTGAAACCAGATGAAGTTTGACAAAGGTTTCATGGTCACTGCTGAGCTGGTTTTCTCCTGAATTCCAGATTTTAATTCAAATCAAATTTCACTGTCTGCCAGGCTGGGATTTGAACGCATCAAGACCTTAGCCTGAGCATTTCTGTATCACTGTTCCAGCGACATTACCTCTACACAATCTTCTTCCGAGCATGTTAGAATTTGTTTTGGGATTGAACATTTTATTAAAAGAAATGAACACTTTAGCTAAGAACCTAGATGCTGTCTGAGCTGGAATTGGTTGAATCTGTGCTTCAAAGGATGTGGCAGCTACATTGCTAACATTACTGACCATGAGAACTCACTCTAAGTGTTACATGGGGGACTGAGCTAAGCCTGGGTGAGTGTACGCACTGCAACTTACCGATTCCAAAGTACACAATCTCACCATGAGTGGAAAATCTCAGGCCATTTACCTTAATTTCCAATCATTGTCAGTGAATAACAAGATCCAAAACTGATCCAAACCAGATCCAGATGTAGTGATTACAGCAAATATTTAGCATTCCTGAATGGAGCTCCAGGATTCATTGCAGAAAAAAACGATCCCAATACATTTCACCTGACCTTTCAGTGTTTTATGGGATGTGGGCATCGCTGGCTGGCAAAATATTTATTGCCTGCCCCTGTTGTCCATTATGAAGGTGAGGGTAAGCTGCCTTCTTGAACAGCTGCAGCCCATTTGCTGTGAGTTGACCCACAATGCCCCTTAGGGAGCTATTCCAGGATTTTAACCCAGTGATACTGAAGGAACAGAGATATATTTCCAAGTCAGGATGTTGAGTGGGTTAGAGAGGAAATTGAAGGTGGAATTGTTACAATGTATTTGTTGCCCTTGTCTTTCAAGATTGTATTATTTTAAAGAAACACAATGATTGTGTACTTTATTATGTTGTATGCTCATACTGTGAACGTTGTAACTCCTTGTTCCACTGAATTCGAACAAATCAAACTTTCTGTTTCATATTGTCATTACCTTGAATTGTTTTAAATATCTAAAACTGATCCCCTCCTAATAGCGGAAATAATGGGAACTGCAGATGCTGGAGAATCCGAGATAATAAAGTGTGAAGCTGGATGAACACAGCAGGCCAAGCAGCATCTCAGGAGCACAAAAGCTAACGTTTCAGTCCTAGACCCTTCATCAGAGAGTGGGATGGGGAGAGGGTTCTGAAATAAATAGGGAGAGAGGGGGAGGCGGACCGAAGATGGAGAGAAAAGAAGATAGGTGGAGAGGAGAGTATAGGTGGGGAGGTAGGAAGGGGATAGGTCAGTCCAGGGAAGACGGACAGGTCAAGGAGTCGGGATGAGGTGGTAGGTGGGAAATGGAGGTGCAGCTTGAGGTGGGAGGAAGGGATGGGTGAGAGGAAGAACAGGTTAGGGAGGCAGAGACAGGCTGGACAGGTTTTGGGATGCAGTGGGGAGAGGGGCCGAACTGGGCTGGTTTTGGGATGCAGTGGGGGAAGGGGAGATTTTGAAGCTGGTGAAGTCCACATTGATACCATTGGGCTGCAGGGTTCCCAAGCGGAATATGAGTTGCTGTTCCTGCAACCTTCGGGTGGCATCATTGTGGCACTGCAGGAGGCCCATGATGGACATGTGATCTAAAGAATGGGAGGAGGAGTTGAAATGGTTCGCGACTGGGAGGTGCAGTTGTTTGTTGCGAACTGAGCGGAGGTGTTCTGCAAAGCGGTTCCCAAGCCTCTGCTTGATTTCCCCAATGTAGAGGAAGCCACACCGGGTACAATGGATACAGTATACCACATTGGCAGATGTGCAGGTGAACCTCTGCTTAATATAGAAAGGCATCTTGGGGCCTGAGATAGGGGTAAGGGAGGAGGTGTGGGGGCAAGTGTAGCATTTCCTGCAGTTGCAGGGGAAGGTGCTGGGTGTGGTGGAGTTGGAGGGCAGTGTGGAGTGAACAAGGGAGTCATGGAGAGAGTGGTCTCTCCGGAAAGCAGACAAGGGTGGGGATGGAAACATGTCTTGGGTGGTGGGCTCGGATTGTAGACGGCGGAAGTGTCGGAGGACGATGCGTTGTATCCGGAGGTTGGTGGAGTGGTGTGTGAGAATGAGGGGGATCCTCTTTGGGCGGTTGTGGCGGGGGCGGGATGTGAGGGATGTGTTGCGGGAAATGCTGGAGACGCGATCAAGGGCGTTCTCGACCACTGCGGGGGGAAAGTTGCGGTCCTTGAAGAACTTGGACATCTGGGATGTGCGGGAATGGAATGCCTCATCCTGGGAGCAGATCTGGCAGAGGCGGAGGAATTGGGAATTGGGGATGGAATTTTTGCAGGTGGGTGGGTGGGAGGCGGTGTATTCTAGGTAGCTGTGGGTATCAGTGGGCTTGAAATGGACATCAGTTTCTAGCTGGTTGCCTGAGATGGAGACTGAGAGGTCCAGGAAGGTGAGGGATGTGCTGGAGATGGCCCAGGTGAACTGAAGGTTGGGGTGGAAGGTGTTGGTGAAGTGGATGAACTGTTCGAGCTCCTCTGGGGAGCAAGAGTCGGCGCCAATACAGTCATCAATGTAACGGAGAAAGAGGTGGGGTTTGGGGCCTGTGTAGGTGCGGAAGAGGGACTGCTCCATGTAACCTACAAAGAGGCAGGCATAGCTGGGGCCCATGCGGGTGCCCATGGCCAACCGCTTGGTCTGTAGGAAGTGGGAGGAATCAAAAGAGAAGTTGTTGAGGGTGACGACGAGTTCGGCTGGGCGGATGAGGGTGTCGGTGGAGGGGGACTGGTCGGGCCTGCAGGACAGGAAGAAGCAGAGGGCCTTGAGGCCATCTGTATGCGGAATACAGGCAGCCCAATGGTATCAATGTGGACTTCACCAGATTCTAAATCTCCCCTTTCCCCACCGCATCCCAAAACCAGCCCAGTTCGTCCCATCCCCCCACTGCATCACAAAACCAGTCCAGCTCTTCCCCTCCCCCCACTGCATCCCAAAACCAGCCCAGCCTGTCTCTGCCTCCCTAACCTGTTCTTCCTCTCACCCATCCCTTCCTCCCACCCCAAGCCGCACCTCCATCTCCTACCTACTAACCTCATCCCACCTCCTTGACCTGTCTGTCTTCCCTGGACTGACCTATCCCCTCCCTACCTCCCCACCTATACTCTCCTCTCCACCTATCTTCTTTTCTCTCCATCTTCGGTCCGCCTCCCCCTCTCTCCCTATTTATTCCAGAACCCTCACCCCATCCCCCTCTCTGATGAAGGGTCTAGGCCCGACACGTCAGCTTTTGTGCTCCTGAGATGCTGCTTGGCCTCCTGTGTTCATCCAGCTTCACACTTTATTATCTTGGCCCCTCCTAATATCAATTTGCCAATCAAGACAAACTCATAAGTCAATAATCTCATCTTGAAATCAGCCTGGTTTGTATTCCTGAAGGGAGCTAGGTGTGATCGAAACCCTTCAATTAATCTGCCTGAATAAAAATGTCTAGAATGGCTCAGCGGTTAGCACTGCGGCCTCACAGCACCAGGGACCCATATTCAATTCCACCCTCAGGTAACTGTCTGTGTGGAGTTTGCACATTCTCCCCGTGTCTGCGTGGGTTTTCTCTGGGTGCTCCAGTTTCCTCCCACAGCCCAAAGATATGTGGGTTCGAGTCGATTAGCCATGCTAAATTATCCATAGTGCGCACTCTATGTGGGTTAGCCATGGGAAATGCAGGGTCATGGGGATGGGGTGAGGTAGGTAGGTGCAGATTTGATAGGCTGAATTTCCTGTTTCTGCACTGTCGGGATTTTGTTTTGTGATATAAATGGGGAGTGTCAAGGTCCCCCACTATCCAGTCTATCTGAATATTTGCAGCTCTGCACCTTGTTCAAACTCAATCCAAACAGACCACAAGGAACTCCATACAGCCTCTGTCTGAAGATCCCTTAATGCAGAGAATCACCTCAGAAAAAGCCTGAGGTACCATTTCCAGCCCAAGTTAGACAATCCCACCTGGGCAACGGTTTGGTCTTTGTGTCCAGGAATAGGAAGGGAGACAATGGAAACAAAAAGCAGAAATTGCTGGAAAAATTCACAATAATTCTGAAGAAGGGCCCCTGGACCCATAACATTAACTCTGCTTTCCCTCCACAGATCTGCTGAGTTTTTCCAGCAATTTCCAGTTTTGTTTCTGATTTCCAGTATCTGAAGTTCTTTCAGGTTTTTGGCTCAGGAAGAAAATGGATCTGTTCAATTTCTGGATCATATCATTGTTCATATGTGAGCACCTCATGATTTTTGAGGTGTTGTGTCTGAGACAGACCTCATAGCATGGCAACTCTAGTTAAAAACCAGCACCATCAAGCTGCAAAACAAGCAACTGGATAAACGTTGGAGACAAGTGTTTAGAACATAGAACATAAAACATGGGACATAGAACATGGAACATAGAACATACAACATAGAACATAAAACATGGGACATAGAACATGGAACATAGAACATACAACATAGAACATAAAACATGGAACATAGAACATGAAACATGGAACCTATAACATAGAACATAAAACATGGAACATAGAACATAGAACATGGAGCATACAACATAGAGCATAAAACATGGGACATAGAACATGGAACATGGAACATACAACATAGAGCATAACAGCACAGTACAGGGCCTTCAGCCCTTGATATTGTGCCAACCTGTGAAACCAATCTGAAGCGCATCTAACCCATGCCATTCCATTATCATCCATATGTTTATCCAATGACCATTTAAATGCCCTTAAACTTAGTAAGTGTACCTTCGTTGCAAGCAGGGCATTCCACGCCCTTACTACTCTCTGAGTAAAGAACCTACCTCTGACATCTGTCTTATATCTATCATCCCTCAATTTAAAGCTATGTCCCCTCGTGCTAGTCATCACCATCCGAGGAAAAGGGCCCTCACTGTCCACCCTATCTAATCCTCTGATCATCTTGTATGTCTCTATTAGGTCACCTCTTAACCTTCTTCTCTCTAACGAAAGCAGCCTCAAGTCCCTCAGCCTTTCCCCATAAGACCTTCCCTTCTTACCAAGCAACATCCTGGTAAATCTCCTCTGCATCCTTTCCAATGCTTCCACTTCCTTCCTATAATGTGGCGACCAGAACTGTACGCAATAATCCAAGTGCGGCCGCACCAGAGTTCCTCCATCCCTTTACATCTCAAAGAAACTAAATTAAAGTTTCCAAGGGCTGGTCCTTGCTGAGAAGGTGTTCACTTTCAGACTCTTTAATCCCATAGCAAGATGGTCAAAATTACAAGTTAATGAATTAGCCTGGCAATTTAGAGCAGAGCACACAATTACGCATTTCCCGGACATCTGTTTAAAGATACAGATCCTTACTTTAAATATAGAAGCTGACAGGAATGCGTCAAAAGATGAAAAGAATTAATTCACAGTCATTCTCTGTGAAGCTCAGCACCTCTTCCTCAAACTACTTGTCAATTTTGTAAATATTTAAAATGGAGCAACTTGGGATATCAGAACATGAGAAGCAGAACATGAGTAAATAGACTACATAATCACATCTTCTAATCCTTTGAAGTGTGTTTTATCTCTATCTTTGAATCAATGCTTGATTGACATTAGGGAATCAAATTCTAAGAAACTTGGCTTGTAGATTCCAGACTTCCCAACAATTCCATAAAATCCAACAAAATTAAAGCTTGAGTTTAACAGCCATGAGCTCATTGAATGCTGGAGCTGACCCGATGGGCTGAATGGCCTATTCCTCTCCTACAATGTATGATCTGTTCCCATTTCACAGGTACTGTCACTCAGATACTCCTTCTGTGTCTGAGATAAAAGATAAAAGATCAGCTGTGATCTTCAGTCCCATTTCTCCCCATCTCTTCACTCTTCTCTCACTAAGTCATTGGCATAGAATTATACAAAATGGAAACAGACCCTTCGGTCCAACCAGTCCATACTGACCATAATTCCAAAATAAACTAGTCCTACCTGCCTATGCTTGGCCCAAGTCGACTGATGTTCTGAATGTTTTTCTCTCATTCCTTTAGTCCCTTATCACGGCAGTGTCCAACAATCAAAACTACTGTATCATAGCCAATGTATCACAGCTTACTCAGTGCAATGGAAGGACAGAGTGCAGAAGAATGGGATTGAGGCTGCTGATGCAGCAAGAGGCACGAAGCTCAGTGTCGTGCCTATAATTGACAACGAGGTGTTCGGCAATGCATTACATTTACAAATTATGTTTCATCATGGTGCCATAGTGTTAAGGAGTTGGATGGTGAGGAATTTGTTAAATGTGCCCAAGGACATTTTCTTTATCAATATCTAAATGTTCCTACTAGAGAAGGAGCAAGACTTGGCTTTCTCTTGGCAAATAAGGCAGGGCAAGTAACTGAACTGTTAGTAGGGGAATGCCTTAGGTCTAGTGATCATACTTCTATTAGTTTTAAAACAGTTATGGGAAAGGATAAGCCTTCCATAAAAGTTGAAGTTCCTTATTGGAGTAAGGCAAATTTTAATGGTATGAGACAGGAATTTTGAAAAGGTGATTGGGGTCAACTGTCAAGTGGGAGACTTTCAAAGTGTGTTAATGAGGGCTCAGAGACGCTATGTTCCTGTGAGAGTGAAAGGTATGGCGAGTAAAGTTAGGGAACAATGGACCAATAAAGATATTGAGGTTGGAGTGAAGAATGAAAAAGAATCATATGTTAGATATAAACAATCGGAATCAAACGAACCTCTTAGCGAGTGTAAAGAGTGTAGGAGCATTCTTAAGAGGGAAATCAGGAGGGCAAAAAGAGGATATGAGATAGCTTTGACAGATAAAGTTAAGGTTAATCCAAAGAGATTCTACAAGTACATGAAGGGCAAAAGAGCAACTAGAGAGAGAGTAGGGCCTCTTAAAGATCAACGATGTCATCTCTGTGATGAACTTCAGGAGTTGGGAAAGATACTAAATGAATATTTCACATTAAATTTTACCCTGGAGAAAGCAAAAGCGGCTGGAGAACTCGGGGAAATAAATATTGATGTTTTGAAAACAGTTCCTATTATCAAACGGTAACGATAAAGGTAAAAGTGCTGGAGGTGTTAGAAAACATAAAGGTGATTAAATCTCTGGGAAGTGATTTAGTGTATCTCAGGACATTATGGGAAGTTAGGGAAGAAATTGCAGACCCCCTAGCAGAAAACTTGTATCATCTTTAACCACAGGTGAGCTGCTGGGGGACTGGACATTGACAAAGGTTCTGCCACTGTTGAAGAAAGCCTGTAAGGACAAGCCATGCCTGGTAGATTAAGTATCACAAATTTGATCAGTGGCCAGGGACAGCAGGGTGTGGCTGTAAGCGAGGCAGGCAGAGGGATCCTGCAGTCAGCAACAGAGTAGACTTGGCTCTTAGCCTTGTACAACAGGTACGAGGTACTTGCTCCCTGTATGGATGAGGAAAAGGGCTGTAGGGACGATGAACCAGCTGACCACAGCCCCATAGCTTAGGAGACCATCCCAGAGTGGGGAGTAAAAAGACAGGTGGTAGTTGTAGGGGAATCTATAATTAGGGGAATAAATAGCATCCTTTGTAAGCAGGATCGAAAGTCCCACATAGCACCCGGTGCCAGGGTGAGGGACATCCCTGACTGGCTTGGAAAGACAGTAGAGAGGGAGGGGGAGGATCCAGTTGTTTTAGCCCACGTGGAGGCAAACAACATCAGCAAGGCTAGGAAAAAGGACCTGTATAGGGATTGTCAAGAACTAGGAACTAAATTAAAGAACAGGTCCTCATGGGTTATAACCTCCGGATTACTGCCTGAGCTGTGTGCTAATTGGCGTAGGGACATGAGAATAAGGGAAGTAAACACATGTCTAAAGGAGTGGTGTGGGGAAGAGGGGTTCCTTTTCATGGAGCATCAGTATTGGAACAGGAGGGATCTGTATCACTGGGACGGTCTCCACCTGAATCGAGCTGGGACCAATGTTCTTGCAAAAAAGGTAAATAGGCTGGCCAACAGGACTTTAAACTGGAAAGGCTGGGTTAGGGAGGAGAGAGAAAGGTAAATGCCAGGAAGTATAATGGCCAAAGGGAAGCAAAGCAGCAAGTTAACATTTGTGAGGGTGGGTTCAACTGCATGGGCTAGTATGAAAAAGATGAAAAGAAAGTAGAACTGAGGAGAAGTTATTAAAGTCTCCACTACACAAAATAGAACAGAGTGTTTGGAGAGGGTTAGGCATCAAACTTCAGGCACACTGGAAAGCGAATAACAATAAGAAGAGGGAAGGTTAATACGGGACTGAAGGTGTTACATCTGAATGCACGCAGTGTAAGGAATATGGTAAGTGAGCCTGTGGTGCAGATCAAAATGAGCAGGAATGATGTGGTGGCTGCAAGGGGATCAGGATTGGGAGCTGAATATTCAAGGACTTACCTCTCACCGCAAAGATAGGGTGGTGGGCAGAGGGTGTGGTGTTGGTCATCAGTAAGAAATGAGATTAAATCAATAGTAAGAAGTGAAATGGTGTCAGATGATGTAGAATCTGTGAGGGTAGAGTTGAGGAACCGCAAACTTTAAAAAAAAACCATAATGGGAGTTATCTACAGGCCTCCACACAGTAGCCAGGAGCTGGGGCACAAGATACACCGGGAGATAGAAAAGGTGTGTAAGAAAGGCAAAGTTACAGCGATCACGGGGGATTTCAATCTGCAGGGGGAGCAGGAAAATCAGATTGGTATTGGTTGCAAGAAAGGGAATTTATAGAATGGCAATGAGATGGATTTTTGGAGCAGTTGGTGGTGGAGTGCACCAGGGAACAGGCAATACTGGATTTAGTGGTGTGCAATGGGACAGACTTGATAAGGGAGCTTAAGGTAAGGGAACCCTTAGGAGGCAGTGACCACAGTATGATACAATTTACTCTGCAATTTCAGATTGAGAAGCTGAAATCATATCTAATGGTATTATAGTTGAAGAAAGGAAACTGCAGAGGTCTGAGGGAGGAGCTGGCCAGAATTGACTGGAAGAAGAGCCTAGCAGGAAAGACAGTGGAACAGCAAAAGCAAGAGTTTCTGGGGGTAATTCAGGAGATTTAGCAAAAATTCATCCCCAGGAACAAGAAGCATGCACAGGGAGGATGAGGCAACCATGGCTGACAAAGGAAGTCAGGGATGGCATAAAGAAAAAGAGAAAGTATAGAATGTGGAGAAGGGCAGTGGGAAACCCACAAAGACCAACGGAGGAGAGCGAAAAAAAGAAATAAGGAGGGATAAGATTAAAACTGAGGGCAATGTAAAAGAAGATTGCAAAAGATTCTTTAGATATATAAAGGGAAAAAGTGAGGCGAAAATGGACAATGGTCCACTGGAAAATGATTAGGTTCCCTTCAGTGTGGAAACAGGCCTTTCGGTCCAACAAGCCCACACTGGCCCTTGAAGCATCCCACCCAGACCCATCCCCCTATAACCCACACACCCCTGAACACTACAGGCAATTTAGCATGGCCAATCCACCCTAGCCTGCACATCTTTGGACTGTGGGAGGAAACCGGAGCACCCGGAGGAAACCCACGCAGACACGGGGAGAATGTGCAAACTCCACACAGACAGTTGGCCGAGGTGGGAATCGAACCTGGGTCCCTGGTGCTGTGAGGCTGCAGTGCTAACCACTGAGCCACCGTGCCCTCCTTAATGATACTGGAGTCAGAGGGGTGGGATGTTGCAGAGCTGAGTATGGTGGCCATCACCAAAGAGAAGGTACTGAAAAAACTAAAAGTCTGAGAGTGGATAAATCACCTGGACCAGATGGTCTACGCCCCAATTCTCTGAAGGAGATAGCTGTAAGCATTAGTTGTGATCTTTCAGGGATCACTGGAATCAGGAAGGGTCCCAGAAGATTGGAAAATGACCGATGTAAGTCCCCCACATCCCCTTTTAAGAAGAAAGTAAGGCAAAAAACAGAAAATTACAGGCCTGGTAGCCTGACATCAGTCGTTGGCAAGGCTTCGGAGCCCATTATAAAGGATGAGATTGCTGACTATTTGGAAGTGCATAGTAAAATAGGGCAAAGCCAGCATGGTTTCATCAAGGGGAGGTCATGCCTGATAAATCTGCTAGACTTCTCCAAGGAAGTAACAAGCAGGTTAGGCCAAGGAGTGCCAATGGGTGTTATCTCCCTAGACTTCAAAGAGGCATCTGGCAAGGTGCTGCACATGACGCTGCTGAGTAAGATAAGGGCCCATGATGTTAGAGGCAAGCTGCTAGCATGGAGAGAAGACTGGCTGTCTGATAGAAAGCAGAGAATGGGGTTAAAAGGGTCTTTCTCAGAATGGTAACCGGTGACAAGTGGTGTTCTACAAGGGTCAGTGTTGGGAGCACAACTTTTCATTTTATACATTAATGATCTAGATGATGGAACGGAGGGCATTCTGGCTACTTTTGCAGATGACACAAAGAGAGATAGAGGGACAGGTAGTATTGAGCATACGGGGTGACTGCAGAAGGATTTGGACAAGTTTGGAGAGTGGACAAAGAAGTGGCAGATTGAGTACAACGTGGGAAAGTGTGAGGTCATGCACTTTGATAAGAAGAATAAAAGCATGGATTGTTTTCTAAATGGGAAGAAAATTCAGAAATCTGAAGTGCAAAGAGATTTGGGAGTTACAGTCCAGGATTCTCTCCAGGTAAACTTGCAGGTTGAGTCAGTGGTCAGGAAAGCAAATGCAATGTTGGCATTTATTTTGAGAGACCTAGAATATAAAAGCAGGGCTGTACTTCTGAGGCTTTATAAAGCTCTGGTCAGAGATATTTAAAATCTTCCTTACTGTTCTGTTTTGTCACCATCACCTTGACTACTTGTGATTATCTCTCTACCTTAATTAGTTTGTACTGTTTTTGATATCTTGGTACTTTGGTTGGACCCTTGTTGTACAGCTCTTATACATATCATGTTATTCCAGCCATCGTGGCTTGTCTCCGCACCATCATATTTTTGATATTTTGTAATTATCCCTCTGCCTTAATTAATCAGTTCATAGGTCATCCCTTCACTTGTTATTCAGCCTGTCCACACTCCACTCACACTATTCGTACTTATCTTTTTGACACTCTTAACTACCTGGAATTATCTTGTCATTATCTCTCTGCCTATATATTCTGTGCCTGTGCGTCTATCTCCACATGACCTGACGAAGGAGCAAGCCTCACAAAGCTTGTGATGTTAAATAGACCTGTTGGACTATATCCTGGTGTTATGTGACTTCAGACTGTGCCCACCCCAGCCCAGCACCAGCACCAGCACCTCCCCACCCTGGCCTCTCCAAATACATATAACTCCTATCAATCAGAAACCACTCCAAAAACATGTTCCCCCCCCACCCCATTCGAATTAAGATTGACAGGTCTATAGTTTCAGGCTTAGACATAAGACATAAGAGCAGAAACTTGGCCATTCAGCCCATCTGCTCTGCCATTCAATCGTAGCTGATATGTTTCTCAATCCCATTCTCGCGCTTTGTCCCCAAGCCCTCGATCCCCTTGACCATCAAGAACCTATCTATCTCTGTCTTAAGTGTACTCAATGACCCGGCTCCCACAGCCTTCCGTGGCAGTGAGTTCCATAGATCCACCACGCTCTGGCTGAAGAAGCTTCTCCTTATCTCCGTTCTAAAAGGTCTTCTCTTTCCTCTAAGGCTGTGCCCTTGGGGCCCAGTCTCTCCAATCAATGGAAACATCTTCCCAACATCCACTCTGTCCAGGCCATTCAGTATTCTGTAAGTTTCAATTAGATCCCACCTCATCCTTCTAAACTCCATTGTGTATAGACCCAGAGCCCTCAAACTTTCCTCATATGTTAAGCCTTTCATTCCTACAATTGAACCTCCTCTGAACCTGCTCCTGGGCCAGTACATCCTTCCTGAGGTAAGGGGCCCAAATTGCTCACAATACTCTAAACGTGACCTGACCAGAGCTTTCTAAAGCTTCAGAAGTGCATCTCTACTTTTATGTTCTAGTCTTCTCAAAACAAATGCCAACATTGCATTTGCTCTCCTAACTATTGACACAAGTTTACCTGGAGAGAATCCTGGACTAGAACGTCCAAGTCCCTTTGCGCTTCAGATTTCTGAATTTTCTCCCCATTTGGAAAATAGTCCATGCTTTAATTCTTCTTACTAAAGTGCAAGACCTCAAACTTTGCCACATTGTACTCCATCTGCTACTTCTTTGCCCACTCTCCTAACCTGTCTAAACTCTTCAGCGGTTTCCTGTCTCCTCAATACTGTCCCGCATGTATCTTTGTATAGTCTACAAACTTACCCAGAATGGCCTCAGTTCCATCATCTAGATCGTTAATGAGTAAAATGAAAAGTTGTGGTCCCAACACTGACCCTTGTGGAACATCCCTAGTCATCGGCTGCCATCGTGAGAAAGAGCCCCACTCTCTGCATTCTGCCAAACAGCCAGTCTTCTCTCCATGCTAGCACCTTGCCTCTAACACCATGGGCCCTTATCTTACTCAGCAGCCTCATGTATGGCTTTTTCTTGAAGTCCAGGGAGATAACATCCACTGGCTTTCCTTGGTCTAACCTGCTCATTACTTCCTCAAAGAATTCCAGCAGATTTGTCAGGCATGACCTCCCCTTGATGAAACCATGCTGACTTTGCCCTATTTTACTGTGCACTTCCAAATATTCAGCAATCTCATCCTTTACAATGGGCTCCAAAATCTTACCAACAACCAAGTTTATGCTAATCGGCCTGTAATTTCCTGTCCTTTTGCCTTACACTCTTAAACAGCGGGGAGGTGGGGAGTTACATTGGCCATTTCCCAGACTTCTGCAACCCTTCCTAACCCCAGTGATTCCTGAAAGATCACCACTAACGCCTGCACTATCTCTTCAGCTATCTCCTTCAGATCTCTGGCGTGTAACCCATCTGGTCCAGGTGATTTATCCACCTTCAGACCTTTCAGATTTTCCAGCACCTTCTCCATGTTGATGGCCACTGTACTCAGCACTACCCCCCAACTCTGTTGAATTTTTGATAGGTTACTCGTGCCTTCCACCGTAAAGACTGATGCAAAGTACTCATTCAGTTCCTCAGCATTTCCTTATTCCCCATTACTACTCCTCCAACATCATTTTCCAGCAGCCCAATGCCCATTTTTGCCTTTCTTTTGCCCTTTATATATCTAAAGAAACTCTTGCGATTTTGTTTGTGCATTACTGGTGAGTTTGACGTCATATTTAATCTTCTCCCTCCTTACTTCTTTTCTCATTGTCCTCCGTTAGCCTTTGTTGACTTCCCAATTCTCTGGCAGCCCACTGCCCTTCGCCGCATTGTATGCTTTCTCTTTTTGCTTTTCTGTTCTCCCTCATTTCCCCTGTCAGCCATGGTTGTCTCATCTTCCCTTTAGCACACTTCTTTCCCCTAGGGAGGAATTTTTGCTGAGTCTCCTAAATTATTCCCAGAAACTCCTGCCTTCCCTGTTCCACTGTCTTTCTTCCTCAGCTCCTCTCCCAGTCAATTCTGGTCAACTCCTTCTCATGCCACCTTAGGTGTCTTTATTCAACTGTAATACTGTTAGATCTGTTTGCAGCTTCTCCCTCTCAAAATGTAGAGGTCACTCTGTCACAAGGAGTGAGTAAAGTTACATTTATATGTCACATGTAAACTCCTCAGAGGATTCCAAAGTTCCTCAGAGCCAATTAGTCACAGTTGAGATGGAGTTCTTCTTGTTCAATAGCAGAATGTGGCAGCATATGCACACGTAGCCAGATCCCATAAATAACTTTTTAGTATTTTTAGCACCTCAAGGATAAAACGCCACTGTTTAAAGAGTGACCAGCGATCACTTCTACCCATCGCAACAGGCAGTTGGAATGTGGGTGTAACACCTGTCAGAGAAAGGTGGCATGTTCAACAGTGTGGCACCTCTTCACACCCAGATGGTTAGCCTAGATCATTCAGTCATGCCCAGGAGTGAGTTTAACCATTCATCTCCTTACTACATGTGAAGGTGCTATTTGTTAAAAAAAAACATTGAAGGAGAAGTCAGGCTCTTTTGGCATTGAGGTAGTGTCCTTACCTCTGGTCTAGGCAATTTCGGTTTTTGAGTCCCACCTGCTCCAAAAATGTGTCATAGCTTGCCTGATAACAAAGTGTGGAGCTGGATGAACACAGCAGGCCAAGCAGCATCTTAGGAGCACAAAAGCAGACGTTTCGGGCCTAGACCCTTCATCAGAAATCTTTTGTGCTTCTAAGATGATGCTTGACCTGTTGCCTTCATCGAGCCCTACACTTTGTTATCTCGGATTCTCCAGCATCTGCAGTTCTCATTATCTCTCATAGCATGCCTGCGCAGGTTTGCTAAAATGGTCAAGTTTAGTGCCAATCTAAGACCACAAAGGGGAGTTCAGATGGTACATGAGGGAGAAAGGTCAGGTTAGATGAAATAATGAGGGTGGTGAGAACCTTGTGGGTTAAGGTGCACCAGCTTGGAGTGAGAGGGCCGCGTCTGCACTGGTTTCCTTCAGGAGACCATTTGCTGACTGAAGTTAAAATGAATTCACGCTCTGTGAATGATGTGATTAAAAAATCCAAATAAGTTTTTCTTTAAACATTTGCCTTAAGGGGAAGGCAGATGGTGCAAAGTCTTGAACATTTAATAGAGGCAAAAGAAAGTGAAGATTTTTTTTCTCCTCTCCACAGCTGAAATTGTCAAATTGGACCCTTGGTTTCGCTAAACAAAGTTGTTTCTGCACAAAATCCATGTCGACGAGAATTTGATGTGTAATTCAAAATCTTTTATCACTTCTGACACGCAATAAATTATTTTGCTACAGTGCACAGACACTGATCTAAGTAATTCACAGGTACCTGCCCCTGAAGGGAAAGTAGCTCATAAAACAACAATGATATGTGATTGACTCACTTTCTGTTGCTGCCATTGCTCAGCTTTCTGGGATGTTTTCTCCCAGTCCCTGCACAGCAGGATTCCTGTGTACCAGGCAAAGGAGGTGCAATCCCTTTCTTAACCTCCAAAATAAACATGGTAAGTGGACTCAGAGAATGGCAATACACAGAAACAGCCTCAGCAAAAAATGTGTTAGGTTCTGGTGACGGGCTTTAGGCCTCGTAGGTCATAATGCAGTGGCATCAGGAAGATGCCATACAGTCTTAACAGAAATACACCTCTTTGTTCATTCCTAATTTCAGTTGACTTTTAGTTTAATTAATGGAGCTGGACACTGGTGCTGAAGTCTAGCCTAATTGCAAAAATTCACGCGCATGGGAAAATACTCCTTGGTGCTGCTCTGACTCTCCTTCATTCTCTCACCCTCCCCTTCTCTTACAGAAAAGTTTAATTCAATTTATGGCTCTAAGCATCTTTGGGCTCTGGTTTAGACTTGCCATTGGAAATTGAGCATTAAAGTCTGAAATGTGTTTTTGCAAAAGTATACTGCATTTATAAATTATCTATGAGCACATAACAAAACAGCTCAAGCCAGACATTACAGAAATTACAATGAAGATGTAACATTTCTTACTTGAATGTTTGCACTCCTAGAGGCTTCCACCTAAATTTGAAATATTTACGAAACATGAAAAGAAACTATTTGCATTTCAATTCAAGCTAACATGAGTTCTATAAGTTAACAGACTCTTGGGCTAACATGGCAGGTTGGCTCAATAGGCGTCCAGAGAAAATGGGCCAAGGATATGATGAGAAAGTGAATAAATAGGTTCGGGCTTTACAGGGGGATAGCTGAGTAGATTGGTGTGAGGGACTAGGGAGTTGTTGGAGGATATTGAGGGATGGAGGAAAGTGGAATTGATAGAATCGCTACAGTGTGAAAACAGGCCATTCAGCCCATTTCAACCCTCCAAACAGCATCCTACCCAGACCCACCTCTCCACCCAATCCCTGTAACACTGCATTTCTCCATGCTTAATCCACTTAGCCTGCAAATTCCTGGACACTATGGAAAATTTAGCACAACCAATCCACCCTAAACACATCTTTGGACTGTGAAAGGAAATCCACACACCCAGTGACCCAATGCTGGGACTGAACCCAGGTCCCTGGTGCTGTGAGGTAGCTGTGTTAACCACTGAGCCACAATGTTGGATTGAATGATATGAGTGGAGGGTGAATACAGAGGAATGTGGGATAGGTGAAGGATTGAGTGGTGAGAAAAATAAAGTGACAACATATGTTTTTAAGGTTTGAGTTCTTTCTTTGCATTTACCAATTTCCTAAAAAAGTGCAAATGGTATGGATTCAATTCTTGTGAATGATTGAGGTATCATTGCCCCTCACCTGAGGTATATGTCAGGTTATGCTTGCTACCAGTTGGCTGTCTATAAAGAGAGGATGAGGCTATGGTGAATGTAATTTACATGGAGACTTTTTTAAGGGAAATTGGCCAATGCAAACATAGAACCCAAACCTCAGCTCCCCGCTTTGCCGCTCGATTTCCCTCGGCAAACCCTCTTTAGGACCATAAACAGCTCACCATAACTTGGTCTTACAAACAAATGCATAGAATTTACTCTCAACCAATTTTGATCAAGCAGAAAATTATTTTAGAGCAATGTCTCAGTGTTCCTTTAGGGCAAAGAAAGCTGTGGATGCAATATCCTCTCTACATAATCCAAGATATATTAAAAAAACATCTTCAGTGTGTCATCACTGTCAACCTTGTTCAGTATGTCAACATTTATTTTGGTAAGCAATGTCAGCTTCTCACATTCAGCTGCACCCAGTTAAATTGTTCACAAGTTCAAATGTTCAAGAGACATGAATTCAGAAATCAGCATGAGGAGGAAGAATTGATATCACCCAAAGAGGAGACAATTACTAGGGGATACAGGTTCAAGGTGCAGGGGGTGTTGGGGTGGGGTGGGTGCGGACAGTTTAAAAGAAACGTGCGAGACAGGTTTTTCACACCAAGGGCGGTGAGTGCCTGGGCGCACTGCCAGAGGAGGTGGTGAAAGCAGACACAATAGCAACATTCAGGAAGCACCTGGATGAATCCATGAATAGGAAGGGAATAGAGGGATACGGATCCTGTACAGTGGGGTCAGTTTTAGTATGGAAGGGCAAAATGTATCTGCGCAGGCTCGGAGGGCCGAAGGGCCTGTTCCTGTGCTGTAATATTCTTTGTTCTAAAGAGAAATCAGGTCATGGAGTTATTGGCACCGAGGCAACCAATGTACATTAAGCAATCTCAATGGGCTTCCAGAGAGAGAGTGAGTGAAGGGTATGCTGAGATAGTGCTTAACTAGGTACCGGCTTTATCAGGGATAGGTGAGTAGGTTGGAGTAGGGTTTAAAGGACATGTTGAGGTGAGGTTGAGGGATATTGTGATAATGCTGTAGGTTTAAGAGGTATGTTATGTCCTTTTTTTTCAGAGACAATTTAAGGCAGAGGTACAGAGCCACTAGGGTGAACAGCTTGTGAGGCCTTGGGGTATTTTTTAAAGATGGAACAAAAGAAGCAGCCTGGCTGGGTGTGGCCAGATCTCCCCGACCAGGGTTTCTAATGTTTTTAGGTTTAGCTTGAAGCAGTTACTGTTGTGAGCCTGAAGAATTGGAAGCTATTTTACCCTTTCACGATTACAGCCAAAAGCTGGGCATCTCTTCCTTGGCTGCTCAGTTGTGCCTGAGACAAAATCTGTTTTTCTGAATTAGCTGTTTTGCCAAAGGGTATGTTTATGGCATGTTACTACATTGGAACAGTTAATTAGTGACAGTCAACTGATGGAGTTAGGTTATTCTAAATTCATCTTTCTTTGGTTGTATTTTAATGACAGTGTTTAAATAAATTGTATTTTACTCAACATCAAATAGTTGGACCAGTCACATTGCATGTTGAAGAGGGCACTTCATATTTGTCTTTAAAATAAGAAATAGTTAGGGTCTAGGCTACCTTCTTAAAATATTTAGAGGGGGTCTGGTCTGGTCCATAACATTATTGTGTGCTGGAGGGAAGTGGGTTCTAAGGGGGTAATTGAGATTGAAGGATATGAGTGGAAGGTGAGCATACATTAGTGAAGGATAGGTGAAAGATTGAGTGGTGCTGGAAATAGAGCGACAAAGTGTATGTTTGAGGTTTGGGTCCCTTACTTGCATTCACCAATTTCCCTAAAATATGGCTTCCTTTCTCAAAATTTGAAAAGTGACTTCCTCTAGGAGTTCAGAGGTCAGAGAGATAAATCATTGTCTGTCACAATGGAAAATGTTCTTCCACTGGTCGTGAAACATTTCAACTGGAAAGAACTGAGAAAAATGAGAGAACTGGTGACACTTAAGCACCGATCCTGGAAGGCGACAGGGCAGGTTAACAAAGTAAGATCTTTGGATTCATAGAGTGCAAAGGTCAGAATATAACACTGAACTTAGAGAGAGCTCAGAATCCAATTAAAACATGTAGGCATTGGAGAGGGGCATAACAGGAGGCAATGGCCTGGTGGCATTATCGTTGGACTGTTAATCCAGAGACCTGGATAATATTCTGCGGACCTGGGTTCAAATCCTGTCACGGCAGATGGAAGGGTTTGAGTTGAATTCAATAAAAATGAAGCTCGAATTAAGGGTCTAATGATGACCATGAATCTACTGCTAATTGTCAGAAAAAAAACCCATCTGGTTCACTAAAATCCTTTAGAGAAGGAAACTGCCATCCTTACCTGGTCTGATCTACATGTGACTCCAGACCCACAGCAATGTGGTTGACTCCTAACTGTCCTCTGGACAGTTAGGGATGGGCAATAAATGCTGGCCAACCCAGCAACATCCCCATCCCTGCAAGTAAATAAAGGAAAAAGAAAACCCATTTGAAGCAGGATTTGGCCACTCAGCACCTCACACCTACTCCACCATGCCAAGTATGATTAAACAAAGAGCTGTGGAGGCTGGAAATCTGAAACAAAAACAGAAATAGCTGGAGAAACTCAGTAGGTACCACACATTTGTGAGAAGAAAGCACAATTAAATGTTTCAAGTCTATGTATAGAATTGATGATGATATTTGACAGCTGCGTGACCTGTGATGGGTGATTAATATTCCTGGGTAAGGCACAATCAGCTTGGTTTTCTGTTGTTAGTTCATCTTACTGTGTATGGGAGAGAGCTTTATTCCAAATTGTCGGACTTCACCTCAGACCGAGATCATAAACGGTGCCAGGATCAGCTGTCGAGTGAGGAGCCCCCAATATGCAGGAGTGTGTGAGGCTTATTGTTTTTCCCTTGCTTCTTCATCTCTTTATTTACTTAATAAATGCTCATATTTAAGTAAATTTATGCTGTTGAGCCTTCTTTTAATTACATTTAACTGAATCTGAAGAACCATTTGGACACACTTTGTGATCCAATACATTGTTGGCAATAAGGATAGGATTCAGTAAAATATTAAGAGAAGGGAAAGGCGACCTGATGGTCCGGAGGCCTTCCATATTCCATGATGGCATATGACAGACTGTAGCTAATACTTTAGTACCTTTAGGACCCCCAAAAAGTTATAACTGGCAAAAGAGAGATAGGAGGGTTATTCATACAGACTGTTGTGGCCAAGTGTTTGTGGGAGTAGGCTTCCCCAGAAGCACTACAGTGTGCTGCAAATGGGATGGATATTGTTAGAAGTGTGCCAGGCAAAAGAACTTGAAGACAAGCTGACGGCAGAAGAACAGCATTATATTATCCAACAGAAGGAGTTAAGACAGTGCAGGAGAGACTGAGAATATGGAGGATAAATGGAGCTTATAAGTATGCCGTCTGACAATGGTACGACTCAAAAGAGAGCAAAATGGCACAATTGGAAAGTTGATCCAGTCAAAGTGTATGCGTTATTAACCTCACAGTGGGACTCTGACCATTGGGAAGGAGTCATTTGGTATTAGTCTGATTCAGAGTACGAAGAAACGGGCAGGGAAGGGAATGTTCCTCCTCCAGATCCAGCTTTAGGAAAGGGCCTACTTACACCGCCCATAATAACGAATACGGCAAAACAAATAGGAGGACAAAGCCCAAACAATGCAAGAGTACTCACACATTACTCTGTTCGAATTACAGGATTTGAGGTCGTGCTTTAAGCAGATGTTGGTCTGTCGACTGACATGGTCATGGGACAAAGGTATCACCCATATTATGCTGAATGGGACAGAGTGAGGGAATCTGGGAGCACTGAGCGTTGATCAGCATGTGAATGGTACCTTTAGAAACATAGGGCAAACTGAGACGCTGTGGAATGCACTGACACCAGTAGTTGGGAATAAATACCCTTCCCCTATAGACTGGGAAGGTGCTGTTGAAAAATAGGAGAGCGTGCCACAAGGTATAAAATAATTGAGGGATTTGGCTACACAAGCAGGTGCATATTCTCCACATTTTCGGGGTTCAGTTCAGGAAGCTTTCATAGCCGGAATGAGGAGCCGGCTAATGCGAAGTAGTCCGGCCTGAATGTGAGGTGCTCTGGTAGCCCTAGTAGGACCAGAGGCAGTGGGACAGGTATGCTTGTCGTTGGGACAGTTAGAGGACATGGAGGCTGGTAAGCAAGGAGGGAGGTCCACCGAAATGAGTGGTAAACAGGGGCAACAAGGTAGAGACTGGCTTGGGTCCAAAGGTGAAACAAAAGATAACCAGAAGAGAAATGTTTGTGACTTTACTAAAGGCAGGAATAGAGAATAGTAGGATGGAAGGAATACCTATGGGTGCCTTGTACAATATTTGGAGGCCTCACTGCTCTCCAAGGGCGTAAGACAGACTAACTCAGATATGGAGTTGGGAAAAGGAAGCCACACCGACTGTGTCTCCCACAACGTCACTATACCCCAGCCTGGAGATGGTCTGGCAGTTATGGCGAACTGGTCAGCCAATTGATTAGGAGTCGGGACGGGACTCCGGGTTCTGGTGGGTCAACCAGAGACTGAAGCCCTCATGCCCCTATCACTGTTTATTGGAGGAAAGGCAATGTACAATGAGCAGAAGTTACTATTATACACAGTAATCCACGTAGACATGTTGGCCTCAAAATGACTATTAATGGATTTGGTGGGGCCGTTACACCAGTAATCAGGCCAAGTATTAGAATAGCTTTGGGGTACGCACCCCCATGAGCAGCCCCGGTATTGATATCCAATGTACCAGAAAATATTATCAGTATGGACTTATTAACCTTGCAAATCCCACTGGGAAAATTCTCTTTTGGTAAGTGAGCTGTGACAGTTACTGCTGGCAGGGCAACATGGGAGACCCTCATTAATCATCCACCATACAGGTGGTTTCTTTCAAACACTATTGTATCCCGGGAGAACACAAAGAAATTGGGGATACTATACAGGGCCTGTTGGCTCAGGGATTGTCTAACATGCAGCATCTGCATACCACAGCCCTGAATGGCCTGTAAAGAAATCTAATGACAGCTGATGCCAACAACTCAACAAATATTCTCCTCCACTGTTGGTGGTCATGCCTGATGTGGTCACTTACATAGAAAGGCACAGATGCCATTATTGACCTGCAAATGCCTTCTTTTTGACACTGCTTGCCCTGGAATCACAAGCTAAGTTTGCTTTCACGTGGGAAGGTCACCAATATACCTTCTGCTGGCTACAACAAGGATACCTATGCAACCCAACCTGATGCCATGGGCTAGTAGCAAGGGGCTTAAATATGTGCCCACTGCCACTGGACATTCATGCAGCTCATTACACCGATGACATCTTGACCCGTGGACCAATGGAAATCGCAGTGGAGGAAGCTTTAGCCACACTGAGAGGCAGAGGCTGCGAAGTGAACCCCAAGCTGATACAGGGACCAGCACGATCAGTGCAGCTTTTAGGTATTCAGTGGCCAAAAGGAGATCGAGTCATCCCTGAAAACGTAAAGAATAAAATACAGAAATGGCTGTTCCAACCAGCAATACGGAGGCACAGAAATTGATAGGTCTGCTTGTATATTGGCACAGATTTATACCTCACCTGGCCACGTTCCCAAGAGCTGCTGTTATGTTGTTACTCAAAAGGAATGTCAGTTGGAGTGGGGCTATGAACAACAGGAAACATTTACGGCCGCTAGCCTGAGCACTAGTTCCTTCCCCAGCCCCATGGATACCTTTGAATTAGAAGTATCTGTTATAGAAGATGTAGCCACGTGGAGCTTGTGGCAGAGACAAAGGGGGAAAGATGGTGAGATACATACCTATGGAGAGGGTGATACCTTTTGGAACAAAAACAGAAGCTGCTGGAAAAGCTCAGCATGTCCGGCAGCATCTGTGATGATAAAACTGAGTTAACATTTCGGGTCCGTTGACCTCTCCTCACTGGATCTGAAACATTAACTCTGATTTTTCATCTTCACAGATGCTGCCAGACCTGCTGAGCTCTCCCAGCAAATCCTGTTTATGTTCCCGATTTACGGCACCCACAATTCTTTTGGTTTTTATTTGATACTTATTGGATATTGATAATGGGGCAGAAAGTATCAGAATGGATCAGCAGAAGGAAATTAATGAAAAGGGAGTACGAAGATTATATCCTGATAAGATGAGTTCTTCACAGAACCATGTGAATTTATTATGGATGGATGCTTCTGCAGATGAACCATCACTTGACGTGGGTAACTGATGTACGTAGCTGGAGTGTGGATATGAGGATGGATCGTTAACACAAGTTGCTGATTCTATCACAGCCTTGACCATACATTAATGATGGGATATCTTTAAGGGTTGGCCCCGAAATACCACCGCAGTCATTAATTTGATGATACACCCTATTGTTGTATTATTCATATTGGTGATGCTTTTTTTCATTGCAGTTTTAATTTTCTGGTGAAAGTTATATATTTTTACAATACGTTCATGCGCAGCTATCGCTGCTTTGCATCTTCACCTGCAATTGTGACAAACACTGTCAAATATCATCGGGGTCGATTATATACGATGGGTTAGAATTATTGATGATATTCGGCAGCTGCGTGACCTAGAATAAGTCCTGTGATGGGTAACTCACATTCCCGTACATGCAGAAGGCAGCACAAACAGCTTGTTTTTCTGCACTTGCTGTTTGCTACGCTGTATAAGAGAGACAGTTTTGTTCCAAATTGTTGGACTTCTCCTTGGACTGGGGTCACAAACGGTGGTAGGGTTGAACCCAAGCCTCCAGACCAGCCTTCGATCAAGGGGTCCCCAACGTGCAGGAGGGTGTGAGAGTTATTGCTTTTTATTTTTGTTCTTTTTTCATTTTTTATTACTTAATAAATGGTCACGTTTAAGTAAAGTTACGTTGTTGAGTTCTCTTTTAATTACATTTGACTAAGTATGATGAGCCATTTGGATACACTCTGTGATCCAGTGATTTGTCATCGGTGCTCATATGATTTCTTCACATTCTCACCCCCTTGCTTATGAAGAAACTATCATCAGTTCTGACAAAGGGTTTGGCCTGAAACGTTGACTTTCCTGCTCCTCAGATGCTGTCTGACCAGCTGTGTTTTTCCGGCTCCACATTTATTGACTCTAGTTTCCAGCATCTGCGGTCCTTACTGTCTCCAAATGTATTGAACTCTGCCCTAAAATATTCAATGAGTCTCCTTCCACCACCTTTGATGCAGAAAGGGCTGAAGATTCACAAATCTTTGTCTTGTCTCAGTCTTAATGTGCCCCCGAGTTCTAGATTCTCACACAGGAGGAAATTTTGTCTTTACATCCACCCTCAGGATCTTATATTTTTCAACTTAAATGCCTCTTATTCTTGTAAACCCCAGTGGATATGAGACTAACCAAGCCAACTTTTCCTGAGAAGACTACCCACCCATTTGATTAGATTTGAATCAATTTATTGTAGACACATTTACCTAAGTACAGCGATAAGCTTTGTTTTGTGAGCAGTATCGAGCAAGCAAGGACGTACAGATCACAGGGTGCATAGACAGAGCAAACTACACAAGGTTACACTGCACCACAAAGTAAGATCAACATTATTTGATGTTAGAGAGTCCATTCATCAGCCTAATAATAGCAGGGATGAGTCAGAGAGGAGATAGAGTGCTTGGTGCATTGATAACAACCTCTTTCTCAATGTTGGCAAAACAACAGAACTAATCATTGACTTCAGAAAGAAAGGAGGAGGGCTCGTCCCCATCTACATCAATGGGAATAGGGTAGAGAAGGTCGAGAGCATCAAGTTCCTTGAAGTGATAATAACCGACAACATAAACATTCCAGGTCTTGCTCTGGTAAACCTTCTCTGAGCTGCTTCTAATGTATTTGCATTTTTCCTTAGATAAGGACAGTAATACTGTGCACAATACACACCAACAAAGTTGCTGGAGAAGGTCAGCAGGCCTGGCAGCATCTGTGAAGATAAAAACAGAGTCAATGCTTTGGGTCCGGTGACCCTTTCTCAGGGGTTACCAGACCCGAAACGTTAAGTGTTTTCTCCTTCACAGATGCTGCCAGACCTGCTGAGCTTTTCCAACAACTTTGTTTTTGTTCCTGATTTACAGCATCCGCAGTTCTTTCAGTTTTTACTATGCACAATACCCCGGATGCCCTTTGTACCATCAATATAACACGCCTAATTTTGAATCCAATTCTCCTCACAACAAACACAAATTTATTAGTTTTCCTAATTGCTTACAGCACCTTGATACAAAGGTTTTCCGATTAGTGCACTGGGGCACTCAGATTCCTGGTCCGAGGCGGTAGCAGCGTAGATGTTCCAGCTGCTGCTTCTCAGCACCACCTGTTCTTCGTCTTTATTCACTTCATTTTTCTTTTCTTGAGTGTTTTCTTTAAAACTTTTAACTTTAAATTGATTTGAACTTACTTGGAGGGAAATGGTCGAGGTGAGCCACAAACTGGAGATCGGTGCAAGGGGAGGTGAGTCTCGGGCTGGAAACCTGCTCGGGGGGAGGAGGGACCCAGACTAGAGACAACCTGGAGGGAGGTGAGTCCCGGACTGGAGACCAGCACGGAGGGGGAGGTGAGTCCCAGTCTGGAGACCAGCGCAGGGGGAGGTGAGTCCTTGACTGGAGACCAGCACAAGGCAAAGTAAGTCCCAGACTGGAGACTGGTGCAGCGGGGGTGGGGTGGGGATGTTGGTGGGTGGTGAGTCCCAGACTGGAGACCGTGCATGGGGGAGGAGAGTACCAGACTCAAGACTGGTGCGAGGGGAGGTGAGTCCTAGACTAGAGACTGGTGCAGGGAGTTAAGGTCCTTGTGAACTGGAGGCGAGTCTTCGAGTTTTGAAGCCTGGTGTGGTCTGGAGAGCTTTGCCCAGTGCTGTCTGGGTGCTGGTACACACTCGGGGTGAGAGTACTGTACTTTATTTGCCTCTTAATTCTTATGCTAGATCTGCAATTTTGTACCAAATTTTTAAGTATCTGTACCTCGGTATCCTTTACCTAAAATGGGGCCATAAACAGCAACATTGCAAACCTTTCACTGCAGTCATCACATGCTTGTGACAGGGAAGCTAATTTATTCATTCATTCATTCCTCTGTATCTCACAGCTGTGTAATCTCTCACCATTTAGATAATATGCCTTTTTTTTATTATTCCTGTCAAAACGGACAATGTCACATTTTCCCAGAATATGCTGTATTTGCCAGACCTGTGTCGTCACTTAACTCATCTACATCTTTTTTGTAGTTTCCTTTAAGCCTTCTATGCAAGTTACTTTCCCACCTAATCTTTGTGTCAGCTGCAAATTAATCACCATAACTTTGATAATTGATATAAAATGTTGTAATAAGTTGAGGTGCTGCCTGTGATCCCAGTAGCACACCACTTGTTACTCCATTCCGATCAGATAAAGAGATTCCCAGTAATGTCCACTCTCCCTTTCCCGTTAGTTGACTGGGGTGACACGGTGGCTCAGCGGTTAGCGCTGCTGCCTCACAGCGCCAGGGACCCAGATTTGATTCCACCCTCAGCTAACTGTCTGTGTGGAGTTTGCACACTCTGCCCGTGCCTCTGGGTGCTCGAGTTTCCCCCACGGTCCAAAGAAATGCATATTAGGTGGGTTGGCCATGCTAAATTGCTCCATAGTGTCCAGAGATGTGCAGGGTAGGTGGGTTAGTCATGGGGAATGCTGGGGTACGGAGATAGGGTAGGGGTCGCTGGTTCTGGATGGGGTACTCTACAGGGAGTCAGTGTGGACTTGATGGGCCAAATGGCCTGTTTCCACACTGCAGGGACTCCATGATTAATGCTCTACACATGCTAATATGTTTACCTGTGCCCCGTGAATATTTATTTTCCTTAATAACATTTCTCATGGCTCCTTATCAAATGATTTCTGGAAATCGAAGAACGGTACAGGAACTAGTTCTACCCTTTATTATGTTAATTCTTCAAAGAACTCCAATAAATTGGTTAAACATTGAATTCTCTTTCACATGTTGACTCTGTCTAATTATCTTGAATTTTCTCAGCGCTCCGATATAATTCCCTTAATAATAGCTACTAACATCTTTCCTATGCCAGATGTTAAATTTATTTGCATGTAACGTCATGCTTTCTGTCTCCATCCTTTTTTCACTAAAGGCTTACATTCACCATCTTCCAATCTCATGGAACTTTCCCTGAATCCAGGGAATTTTAGAAAATTAAAACAAATACATCAACAGTCTCACTAATCACTTCTTTCAAAACCACAAGATGAAGCTGTTCAGGTTTTAGGAATCTGTCAGCACACAACTCTCACAATTTGCTCAGTGCCACTTCCCCAGTGATTGTAATTATCTGGAGGTTGTAGTGATTATAACAAGGTCAGCCAGGTGGAACTCTGTAGAATATGAGATCACTGATTAGGGCTGTTAGCCTGGTCAAATCAGGGAGCCCTGGCTGACAGATATAAACAGAAGTAACAGAGGTTTTGCTCACTCAGAGAGCTGGCTCTGAGGGAGCTGGATCAGTGACAAGGGCTCTCCCATGTGTTAATAAAGGATGACTTGGTGATGGGGTGCCAGTTTCTGTCGAGTTATTTCAGTGGTGATGAGTGCGAGATATGCCTGTTGGAAGATAAAGTGAGGATAATCAAAACTGCCACAGCCTTTCCTTGAGCTGGGGAACTATTTTGGAAAGTTTGTGCTTAACCTGGACTCCATCCTGGCACCTTTGCATCCACTCTTAAAGAAGGGTCAGCCTTGGAAATGATTGCGTAGGCAAGCCATAGTTGTCAGGGAAGTGAAGAAGCAGCTATCATTCTCTAAGGTGTTGGCACACTATGATCCCAAGCAAGATTTGGCATTAACAAAAGTGATGCCTCGCCGTATAGCATCAGGATAGTATGAGCTCATTGGTGGCCCGCAGGAGAGGAACACCCACTAGCAATACATCCAGGACTTTGGCTAATTCAGAGTGTAAACATTCCCAGGCAATCATATTTGGAGTCTGTAAGTCCCACCAATACTTTTATAAACATAAATTTGTCTTAATAATGGATGACAAATGGATTACTCAAAGAGGACAAGGCAGCACTGCCCATAGCTTCAGGCCAAATTTGGCGGAGAGCTCTAATACTAAGTGCGTATCATTATGAGTTGGAACATCATGTGGGAGGACAAGTAGCAAATGCGGATGCATTGAGCTGCCTCCCGCTGGCAGATACACCGCCGGTCGTACCGCTACTGGAAGGGTCTGTGATGGTTTTAAAATTCCCAGACACACTCCTTGTCACAGCCGATAACATCAGAGTTTGGACGCAGAAAGGTCTGATCCTGGCAAAACAGAAACAGCTGGTGTTGATGAGGAAACCGAAGGGCCGTCACAACCAGAACAGAAATCCTTTTGGGCCCGGAGCAATCAGATCATGGTAGAGGACGGTATATTGTTCCGGGGAGCAAGAGAGATTGCCCCGAGCAAAGGTCATCCCCAGATTCTGGCTAAACTCCACCAGGGTCAGCTCGGGGTTTCCAAAATGAAGATGTTGATGAGAAGTTCTATCTAGTGACCAGGCTTTGATGCAGACAAAGCGTGTTGGTGGGGAAATGCCCAGAGTGCCAACAAGGACAAAAATTATCGCCAGCAACTCCCCCACAACCGTGGGAATGGCCAGGTAATCCTTGGACTCAGTTACATATCAGCTATGCAGGTCCTTTCATGGGCTCAATGTTCTTAGTCACTATGGACACCCACTCAAAGTGGCTGGATGTGTTTGGAGTCCATTCGTCAAACACAGAGACAATGGTAGACAAACTGCAAGCATCTTTTACAATATACAGACTCCTGGAAGTGTTGGTCACTGACATCAGGCGATCATTTACCAGCAGGGAATTTGCGTACTGCCTAAAGTCGAATGGGATTTGATATATAAGCTGTTCCACACACCCATCATCCAATAGCCAGGCAGGAACAGCAGCCCGAAGTTTGAAGGCAGGGATAAAGACACAGCCTACAGCCCCACTCAATACCAACCTGTCCCAGTTCCTATTTGATTATAGGACCACCCCTCATGTAACTACAGGGATAGCTCCAGCAGAGTTGTTACTGGGGAGAAGACTCTGCACCAGGTTAAACATGATCTTCCCAGGCTGCAGAGGGGTGTTGGCTAAGAGGCCCGATTGAAGCAAGGTCAGATCTAGTCACACATAAAGTTTGGGTAGGTGTGATGGTCCGGAACAAGTTTATAGTCATATGAAGGTTGAAAACTCGCCAAAAATGCAGGAGCGACACATTCCCGGCTCCTTCACCACCTCTCTGACTGTTCCTAAATACATGGGTTCTCCCTCTCTGCCAACTGTCAATAGGACCAATACACAGTTTGTAAGCCCAGGAACACAGAGCTGTTATTCTCCACCGGCTTTCTTTTCTTCCTTCATCTTTTCTTTCTTTTTTATACTTCATCTTCTGACATCGTGGAGAAGCTGGAGTGGTGTCGGGTGGCTTCAGCATTGGCAGTGCCCGCAACAAAGATTCCTGACTGCAGCAAGGCCCAGGGCGTGAACTCAGGAACAGAGCAGGTTCACAGCTGTGGCAGTGACCGTGCCCAGGAGAGGTCTCCAGGCTGCGGTATCCCTGCAGCATGGACTCAGGCACTTGCCGCCTGACTCAGAGATGTTTGGTTGCAATGGTAACAGTGCCTGAAGTCTGGACTCAGCTGTGAAACCTTGCAGAGACCTTGCCAAAGGTCTGTACTCATGTTTGTAAACCCCTTGTTCAGAAGACAAGCTCTATTTATGTTAGATAATAAAATGTGAGGCTGGATGAACACAGCAGGCCCAGCAGCATCTCAGGAGCACAAAAGCTGATGTTTCGGGCCTAGACCCTTCATCATGCTCTGATAAAGGGTCTAGGCCCGAAACGTCAGCTTTTGTGCTCCTGAGATGCTGCTGGGCCTGCTGTGTTCATCCAGCTCCACACTTTATTATCTTGGATTCTCCAGCATCTGCAGATCCCATCATCTCTATTTATGTTAGTTTTTTTTAATTTATTTTGCTAGGTGCCAGCGTGGACTGGGCTGAAAGGAATGTAATTCTGAACTTTTTATCCCTTTACATTTCTGATTTATTCATATGAGTTTGCATTTTTCTAATTTATTCCTAAAAATCTGCATTTAAGAACCTGTACCCAGGCAACTTTGTGCCTAGATGACACTGTAGGTGGAGACTTGAGAACTTTTCACAGTACTCACGTGACAATAAAGCTAACTCTAATCATGTACTTGGTAAATTATCTATAGAATCTCTCACTGTCACTTGTTAGATTTCTAGCTGGCTTTTTCTCATTGTCTAGTTTTTCTCTCCATTTTAATTTTCCAGTCATCCTCTGCTGTAGTTTTATTTCTTTTTCCTTTAAGCTTGATGCTATCTTTATAAGTTTTTATGGATGGTCGGAAATTACTGAGCTGTAAAGGTTTTACTGAAATAATTGCAGTTTGAGTGATTATGATAAATGGTTGCGCTGAAAAAGTTGGCTCAGAACAGGGATGGTTAGAGAGGATTAGACAAGGTATAACATCACAGAAAGTTAAGTTAGAAAAAGATAAAGAACTAAGTGTTCCAGTAGTTGAAGGGCTGATAACAAGCAGAAGCTGATTTGATTTGCAACAGAATTTAAGTTTTTAACTCATTCCACATTCCTGCCTGCCTGGATGATAAGCAAAGATCTGTGGAACAACATAAAGACCTTTGAAATGTAGAGCGTTGGCTCAAAGTTTCACAAAATTCACTCCTGAAGTGAAATAACAAGAGCAAGAAGAACTCCTCATTCTGGAAAACAGAATGTCACCTCTTCAATCTTTTGATCAGAGCTGAAAAGGTGCAGTGCTCTCTTCTTGAGGGTAAAGTGAAGGCAGCAGAAAGAGGGGCCGAATGGGGGTAGAAAGCAGTTGCATTCGAGTCTGAGAGGGACTGGAGAGAGAGAGAGAGAGAGACCAAGAGAACATTCTGTGACAGCCCATCACCAGGGGGAGGCTCAGGGAGGAGGCAGAGCTTCAGTGGGAGGAACACCAGAAGGAGGTGGAGATTCAGGAGGAGGAGCACCAGTAGGAAGAGGGCCTGCAGGAGGAGGTGGAGCACTAAGAAGGGAAGGAGCTCCGGGCAAGCTGGTGGTGTCAGATTCGATAGCCACCTTCAAAGGGGAACTGGATAACTACTTGAAGAAGATAATTATTGCAGAGATATGGGGAAATGTTTGGAGAATGAGGCTAACTGAATTACCTTTCTGAGCAGTTGGAGCAGATTTGATGAGTCCAGTGACCTATATGCATGCTGTGGTGCTCAGCAACTGGGTTATTGTGGCCTGGAAACAGGTTGCACATCTACGGGTTAAATTTCCTAGGAGATGAAGGGAACAGCACAGACTGATGACAAGTGAATGGAATTATGGTTCTGGTTATTAAAGACTAATCTTACTGCAATAGCCCCTGCTCCTGGACTGAAATTATTTCTGTAAGGTTGGTGTTTGTTGAAGTTTCACAGTGAGTGCCCTGAACCAGGACATGGGGCAAGATTGGTCCTGACCTAAGGGTTAACTTATTTCTCTTCACTATTTTTGTTGAAAGACCAAACTGATCATTGGTTGTAACAGTGGGAAATTGTTCAATCAATATGTGTCACTACCGCTGAGGGGACCAAGATAAGAAGCTTGTTAGCGCAGATGATTATCAGTCCATGACAGTATTTCACAGTGAGAGGTATCTGCTGTGTGGGTTAAAAGCCCAGTTTCAGTGTGTGACAAAGCCAGCGAAAGCTGTTGGCATTCTCTCTGGATGATGTCAACTGTCTTGGAGAGGTGCAGTTCAGGTGTGGGGGTGAGTATTGCTTCTGTCTGGACAATGATGATACAATTGTCCACTTAATACACATCTAAAACTGAGCAGCCTGCCAAACAGGGAGGGGTGTCTGTAAGGGGTCAGAGGTCGAAGGCACTATGTTTGAAGGGGCATGATTGTGGGTATTGCAAAGCAGGAGAGCCACTTGAACACCTGCAGCTCAAATAACTGGGGATCCCACCCCCCTCCCCATTAATCAGTCCACCTCCCTCCCTCAGAGCCTCTTTGACTGGCCCCTTTTATAACAGAAGTCTCCCTCAGTTGTTGTCCCCTGTCCACAATACAGCAAAGCAGCATTACTCAGTGTAAATTCCAGAAAGGTGAGTCCCCCCTCTCACATCACAACCCTTGTATACTGTAAGGAACTGGAAAGGCAGGGTTAGCTCACTCGGGCCGAATTGAATTCGGAATCTGCATCTGAAAGGGTGTTGGCGTTTAAAAAATTATCTGTGAAATTTCAGCCTGCCATTATTTTGTCCGTTTAAGCTCTTTCTAACGACTCATACTGGGCTCAACATTAACCTGGCATTCTCTCTCTCTCTCCGCAGAAACTGCTAAACCCACTGAGTTTCTCCAGCTCTTTCTGTTTTTATTTCAGATTTTTTGTTACCTGCAGTATTTGGTGTTTATTGAAGTTGGCCCTATGCTGACCTCCCTCCCTCTTTCAAGGAGACAACGTGAGTTTCTGCTCTGCGTGTGAGTGGCCCGTTCCTTACTGGCCTCACTGGACTGAAAGCTCTTCTCTCAGAAGCAGGACGGTGAAAGCTGTTTCCTAAGTCTAGATAATTCCCCGTTAATATACTGTGTACCGTTTGGGGCCCCTTACTTGAGGAATGATGTGATTGTATTGGAGACAGTTCAGAGAAGGTTCACTGGATTAATTCCAGAGACAAGTACATGAAAGGTTTGGAGGGATATGGGCCAGGAGCAGACAGATAAGACTAGTTTAGTTTGGGATTATGTTCAGCATAGACTGGTTGGACAAAAGAGCCTACTTCTGTACTGTTTGACTCTGCGACTGTATGAAGGTTTGTCTCATGAAGAGAGGCTGAGCAGTTTAGGTCTGTACTCTGGAGTTCAGAAGGCTGAGAGGAGATTCTAAATGAGGTATGTAAGATGCTAAAGGGGATTGACAAAGTAGGCATTAAACAGGATGCTGCCTATTGCGGGCCAGTTTACAATGAGAGGTCATCCTTGTTTAGGACAAAGGGCAGCAGTTATCAAACACTGATGAGATGTTACTTCTCCCAAAGGGGCATGAATCTGGAATACACTGCCCTAGAGTGCAGTAGATGCTGGGACGTTAATGTGGAGAAAGGCAGATGTTTTATTAGTGACAAGATCAAGGGTTATGGGGAGCAGGCAGAGAAGTGGAGTTGAGGTTGAGAAGTGTAATAACTGCACAGAGGCTGCTATCCCATTGCCAAGTCACCCTTTATTTACATGTTCACAGTACCAGCTCACTCAGGGCCAGTCGCTAGTGTGAGGGAACTCTCTGAATCTCCTGTTTATGCAGTTCCACTGTGACACCAGCAATTTGCCAAATATCCCTGTGACTTCGATCAGGGACCACTCGCATAAAAAGCAAATGTACTAACCAATACACCACAGAAACAGGCCACAAGTCTCCTGTTCATATCTGTCAGCCAGGGCTCTCTGATTGGCCTAGGTTAACAGTCCCAATCAGGAACTGGTAGTTGATGAGATCCACCTGGCCATGGTTCCAATCACTATAAGATGAGATCAGCCTAGATCACATTGAATGTTGGAACAAGCTCAAGGGGCTGAATGGCCTCTATCTGCTCCTAGCTTTATGTTTAATGTGGGACCAGGACCACTCCTGGTTTGAGACCCTGCACCTACTGCTGGCTTTCTGACAGGCAGGATTTACGCTGGGTTATGAGCTTAATGACCCTGGGAATGTGCAGTTAATGGGGGTGGGGGTGGTGTGGAAAGGGGGTGGGGGTGGTGTGGAATGGGGGTGGTGCACCGGGGTGGGGGTACCCATTCTTGCCTGCCTCCTTTGTTCCCACCATACCAGGGCTGGGCAGCATCAGGAAGCTCTCTATGCTCGTGCAACCCAAACCCCACACAACTACACACCCCAATCCACCCAAGTCAGAAAGCATGACTTTAACATGCTCCCTAAAACCACAATTACCCGAATTACGGAGAAGGGTGATTATAATAAATCATGCCACTATATCTAAATCGTGAACAATCTTTAGAGATGGAGAGGTGGGCACTGCAGGAGTTAGACCACACAGTCTCTTCCCCCTTCCCCACCCCACCCCCCCAGCTCTGTCTTAATTGAGATCCCTTCCCTTTTGATGTTGGTGTGATGCCCCAGGTCAGTGGAGCTAGTAAACTGTTCTCTCGATTGGAAACATGGTTGACTTGGTGATGGTTTTGTTTTTGAAAAAATCTTAAAAATAAAAACACGGGGTTCAGGCTCTCAGTGCATTCGAAGCTAGGAAACCTGTCTCACCTTTTCCAGAGGTGCATGGTAGCATCTCAAAATGGTTGATTCCAACGTATCTAAAAACATAGGCATCAGAAGTTAAAACCAATGATTGCATAATTTAGGATAAAATTCGAGAAAAGCCTCTTTAACTAAAATCTGTCTTGAATAAGAGGTTTAAGGCAAAGATGAACTTCTCTCTCCAAGGGAAGTGAATCTGGGGAG
The DNA here is from genome assembly GCF_030684315.1 of Stegostoma tigrinum. Classification (NCBI taxonomy): domain Eukaryota; kingdom Metazoa; phylum Chordata; class Chondrichthyes; order Orectolobiformes; family Stegostomatidae; genus Stegostoma; species Stegostoma tigrinum. The sequence goes on along the minus strand of NC_081392.1, from coordinate 19,544,877 downwards.
GTCTTTACCTCAGGGGACTGTCAAGGCTGAAGTCCACAGCCACGCGATTCCAGGTTACAGCCCAGGAGGTTTAGTTGAAATTATAAGCTTTCGGAGCAATTTTGTGATTTCAAGGAAACCTGTTGCACTATAACATGGTGTTATGTGACTTCTAACCTTCTCCAACCCATTCCAACACTGGGAAAGCCACATCATTCAAGGCTGAGAGAGAGCGATTTTTAATCAGGAAAGGATTCAAGGGTTATGGGGACACTCCAGGAAAATGGAGTTGAGGACGATCAGATCAGCCATGACCTCATTGAATGATGGAACAGGCTCAATGGCTGAATGGTCTTCTGCTCCCTTGTCTGGTGTTGAAGAGAGACCACGAAATGAACTTTCCATCAGGTATGGGCTTGGATGGGAAATTAGATTCCCTCAAAGCACACCCTTCTGGCAACGTGTCCATTGGTATTCTGAATTAACCCTTAACCTGGAAAAAAGCGAATACCAACAAATAAGAGTACAATAAATAGGCTGGAGCTGTGTAGACATTACAGCCTGCTATTAATCAGAGCGCCACAAACACTGACATGATGCACATTTTTGGCTCTTGAAACATATTTAAACTTTATATGTTATCCTAATGTATTTCTACATTAGCACAAAGCCATTGATTGCAATCTGTGACTGTACTTTCAGTGACAGCATTTAGAATTATAAATAGCACAAGCTGTCCATTCAAGTTATTTCCTCAGCACAACCTCATTGTTGAGCTGAGCCATTGCTATCTTCAGATGACGCTTCAGCCACAGACTGTACCTCCTGTCCTTTCCGAGGGAGTGATTTCTTGAACAGTAACAGCAACACAAGGCCAGCCAGACTGGGCTGTTTAAACTTTCACATTTCCTTGTGGTTCCAACCTTGAGTAGATCTGTGCTGTGTGTCTCTGTGATTTTCTGGGGACTGGGAGTAATGTGTGACTGGGCACATGAAAATAAACTAGCTGGTTAGATTATGGATTTCTCAAAGTGAGCAAGGGATCCTAACAACGGGAGGCGAGCTGGAATATTGGGAGATCTGGGCAGGAGTGTGACCCTCTAAGCAATAGCAGCTGGACATCTCTAGCATCCCCTCTGGAAACCCCCTGCCCTTGCCTCATTCCCCCTAGCCTGTCCTCCCCCACTCCCACTGAGTTCATCATCCCTCCTTCCCCTCCTCCTCAATACATTCCCACCATGCCTGTCCTCCCCCATCCTACCCCCACTCTCTCATCTCCATTACACGCCTCCCCAGGTCCTTTCCACAACATCCCCTTGTCCCACAGGCCCCCTCCCAAACTTCCCTCAATGTCAAACTTTTCTCATTGAGGGGTCATGGCAGACCCTTCATGCCTCGATGGGGGAAAATGTTTGGGAAGCCCTGAGGCAAATTTTGAGTCACCCAGGTACAAGAGCAAGCGTGCATCAAGAAGCTGCTTGCAGGTATAGCCCTATTGGTTGAACTGCTGACCATTCGGGTCAATGGTTTTGACAAGTCCCAATGTTGCCATCTGTCCCTGATGTAGTCCACCTGTTACTGTCACAAGAGGTTTAAGAATTAGCAACAATCCAATCAGATGGTCCCTCTTCCTTGTACTCCATATCCAACTGCCCTTTGACCTTTATGCAGTGCATTAAAAGCACTAATCCAACGGTTAAACCCTCTCTACACATTCAAAATCACCCATTTGTACTGACTGCAAACTAGCATTTAGCTCCTGCTCACATCCCTCACCACTACCGGGGAGCTGAGGCAGGCCAGACCCCCATTGATTGTGTTATTTGTTTGTTTGACTGGCTGTAAGAGAGGAACAGAAGTAGGCCATTCAGCCCATTGAGTCTGGTCTGCCATTCAATCAGACCATGGCTGGTCTGACAGTCCTGAAAAAAGGGTGATACCTGAAATGTTGATAGCTCTTTTCCTGCAGATGTTGCCTGGCCTGCTGTGTTCTCCCAGCCTCCTTTTTGTCTACCTGACAATCTTCAACTCCACTTTCCTGCCTTTTCCCCATAACCTTCAATTCCTTCAGGATGCCAAAACGATCTTGGCCTTAGCAACGCAAAACCAACAGCATCAGTGATAAAAATTCCACAGTTTCTCTGCCATCTCAGTGGGGAGAGACCCCTTACTCTGAGATGATGTCCTAGGCTCCCCCACAAGGGGAAGTAACCTATCCCTGTCCAGCCCCTCTAATCTCCAAAGATGTTTCAATAAGATCACCTCTCATTCTTCTATATTCCCACCAGAGAAGACCAGACTTACTCAGCCTCTCCTTGTGAGACGGTCCCTCCACACCTGGGATCAGGCTGAAGTGGATTCTGTACAGGGCTGAAGATGTGCTTCTAAGGCCATAATGACTTTGTGATCTCCACAACAAGGCTGCACTTGAAGCACCATCTCAGGAGCTTCAGTAACATTCCAAACATGACCAATAATCACTCACGCCCTGAAAATTTGATTGGAATGTGAGGAATTGACATGAATTTCATCCAATGAAAGTTTGTCACTGGTTTCCTATCTCGCGTGGGACTTGAACCCCTGAGCATCAATGCTAAAGGCGAGAGTATGCCTGATAGAACCACAGCTGGCAAGCTACCTCAACACACACCTGATGCAATGCGCTCAGTGTGGCTCGGTTCAACATTGTTATTCACTAACTCCAGTAAGAGTTGGGGACATCAATGCAAGAGAAATCACATTGAGAACTAAAATTGGACAAATGTCTGTCCTGTGATGATTCAAACACTTATGCCACTATTATTCCCGCCATGTAGAGAGAGGTCTCTGACTTTCCATCTGGTTGACCTAGAATAGCAATTTTTAGTGAGAAGGCACTGGATTTATTGAGTAAAGTTGAGGATCATTCTACTTGTAAAGTGATCACATTTCATTCATTTACAGCTAGACTGAAGGCCAACAATTGAGTTTTTGTCAATTTTCTGAAAATACTTGATGACAGTGTTTCACATGTGTAAATGTTGTCCAAACTATATTTTGGGTTTTGCGAAACACACACTAAGTTCAGCTTTCCTTTCAGTGCCTCATAGGAAGTTCTCACATGCATCAACATGTCACCTTTTGGAGTTTATGACTTCAGTTTTCTCAGGCTAAGCAAATCTCCTGTGGTGAATGTTCGCTGCTGTCAGCCTTGATTTTACATGCATCTGCTTCTGGATTCACCACTATATCTATAATCTCTTCCGACATCTCTGCAATCTCCAATTCCAGCCTCTTAAGCATCCCTTTACCACATCACTCTAGAATTTTCTCTTTTTTTCCTTTCTGTATGCCCCTTCCTCAAAGTGAACATGAACAAAGAACTATCCAGCACAGGAACAGGTCCTTCAGACCTCCAAGCCTGAGCCAATTTTGCCCTTCCTTATAAAACCTGACTCCACTTTACAGGATCTGCATCCCTCTGTTCTCTTCCTCTTCGTGTATTCATCCAGGTGCTTCTTAAAAGCTGCAGGTATGCCTGCTTTGACCATCTCAAGTCTCAGCGTGTTCCAAACACTCACCACCTTGCAAATCTCTTTTAAACTGCACTCCCAGCCCCTGCACCTTGAGCCTGTGGCCCTCGGTAATTGACAACTCCAACCTGAATAAAGCCTCATATTTTCCACTCAATTTGTGCCATTCACAATCTTTTAAACTTCTATTGGGTCCTATTCAGTCTTCCTGAAACTTACCTGCCTACCTCAATATCATCTTAAAGTGGCCTGAAGTCAATTCTTTTCTTGATACTGCTCTTGCAGAAGTGTCTTGATGTTACTATACTGGTGCTATAGAAATGCAGGTTGTGGTCCAACACTAGGCAATTCATCAAGAGCCCCTTCCCCAGTAACCAAAGTTTGGAAACAAATGTCAGTTAGATGGTAGCTCACACAGAAAACTCTCACCCAGTATTTGACTGTGAAGGGCAGTGAAGTGACGCTGGACATGGGTAACTGTTACAGATTTAACAATCCCATCTGGAAAAACGATAAATGCCACAAATGTCTCCCGCTTTAAATATCCACTCCCCCGGCAACAATCTCACCATCAGCCCTACCCCCTGGAGGTAGTAACTCACCCAGATTTCATTCCAAACCCACCATCACCGCCTTTGAAAGGAACAAGCACAGGCTCATCCAGAGAGGAGGAAACATCCTTCCCTCTCAGAGGGTAGTAAATCTTTGAATTCCCTTCCTCAAAAGTCACTGGGTGCAGAATCTTTCAATATTTTAAGGCCGAAATAGAGAGATTCTTGATGCCTGCGGGATTGAAAGATTTTCTGGGATGTGTAGGAATGTAAAGTTGAGGTTAAAATCAGATTAGCCATGATCTTACTGAATGGGGGAGCAGGCTTGAAGGGCTGAGTGGCCTACTGCAGTTCATTGTTCTCTGATCATATGGCAGCAGATATGAGGGATACACACAAAAGATACATGGGAGCACCATCCCCCTGCAAGTTCTGCTCCAGCCACTCACCAGCTCAACTAGTAAATGTATCGCCGTTCCTTCAGTGTCACTGGGTCCAAATCCTGGAAGTGCCACTACTCAGGGACAGGCTGGGAATACTGATGTAAAACTGACCAGTGCAAAGAGGATTTCAAATAAACATACAGTTCATATAATTACATCCATTCTATCCATGCCTCTCTGTATTCCCTTAAGTTTCACTCAGACCCTCTCTCATTCTTTTCAACTCTATTGAGTACAGACCCAGATTCCTCCACTGCTCCTTATATGCCAAGCCCTTCATCCCCAGGATCATTCTAGTAGGCCTCCTCTAGATCCCCTCCAATGCCAGTACATCCTGCCTTAGATACATAGCTCAACCTGCTCACAGTATTCCAAACGGGGTCTGCAGAGCCTTATACAGCCTCAGCAGTACACCCTGCACGTCTTAGGACTGACACTGGACAGAGCGGACATTCCAACAGTGGTTCCAAAAGATGTTCCCATGATAGACCTGGCCCTGGCACTGAGGAGGTAATATATCGTTCTGGATTCATGACAGAAGCACATGTCTAAACCCTCACTATTGGATCCCCTTTCACTCTCGCCCTGCCACTTATTTTCCTTCCCTCCTGTGTAGCAGAGCCACAAGTGGTGTCAGGGACTTGAATAATGCTGCTGTCTCCTTACAACAACTTCCAAGGTGGTATCTGTTTGAGAGGTGGGTGGCCACAGGGGACTACTGCGCATTCTTCCCGAGCCTTATACTTAGTCTGATGGTCACCCTTTCCACCGGTGTAATCCTCAGCTGCACTGGGGCCATCTTGCCAAGCACGCTGCCCACAGCATTCTCAGTACGACGGATGCTCCATAGTGAGTCCAAGCCCAGCTCCGGCTCTGAAAAGCCAGCAACTGCAGCTTGACACACCTTATGCACATGTAATCGTCAGGGACACTGGAAGCATCCCTTATTTCCCTCATTTTGCAAGAGGAGCACACCATAGTTCCAGGGTCTCCTCTCCCGACTTTTCTCTGTGTTCTTGGGTCTACTGCTTGCAGGATGAAGTTTGTCATTGAATGAATATGTAATGATAACAGTGTTGGTATCATGCAGCCTTTTGTGCTGATGAATGCTGTGTGTTAGTGCCCTGCTGGAAACCAGCCAGTCACATCCCTGTGCTCTCACACATTGACAACTGGGGTCATCTATTGGCAGTGCTGATGACCCATTTAATGCAGGGGTGTGCTTCAGGTTGGGTGTATTGTGGGTTTCCTGCTGCAGGCTCAAAAGGCCAAATGACAAAAATTAAAACTGCAGCCACATTGAGAGTTATTGAAAAGCTTGGTCCAACAAGTTCCAGCCTGCTCACAGAAGTGTAAAATCCTCAGCTCTCTCAGCTACAAAGGCTGAAACTTCTGAGGCTCAATCCTGATCTGTTTGGAATAAACTAATGGCACAGCCAGAAGGCAGGGTGTGACAGATAGCTTCAACATCTCTGGGGTTGGGGTTGGGAAGGGAGATAGGATTGGCTAATTTCCTACTTTGTAACCACTGAAGGCGCATTTAAGGAGAATGATAAGGAGAGGCACAGGCTTCTTTCCCTGCAGAATAGGAGCTGAGAGGTGACCTTATCAGGGTTTATAAAATCATGAGGGGCAAAGATAAGGTGAATAGCAAGAGCCTTTCCCCCAGGGCAGGGGAGTCCAAAACTAGAGGGGCATAGGTTTAAGGTGAGAAGGGTAAGATTTAAAGGGGACTTGAGGGGTAACTTATTCACACAGAGGGTGGTGCGTGTATGGAATGAGCTGCCAGAGGAAGTGGTAGATGTAGGCACAGTTACGACATTTAATAGACTCTTGGACAGGTACATGAATAGGAAAAGTTTTGAGATACATGGGCCAAACTCAGGAAAATGGGACTAATTTAATTTGGGAAAGGTGGTTGGCATGGCCAGGTTGGAAGGAAGGCTTAGTTTCCATGCTGTATGACTCTTGAAGGAGAGACTAGAACGTGAGGGCACAGTCTGAGTGTGAAGGGCCGACCCTTTAGAACTGAGGTACACAGGAATTTCGGGTGGTTAATCTGTGGAACTCATTGCTGCAGAAAGCTATGGAGCCAAGTCACTAAATGGTAAGACAGAGATAGATGGGTTCTTGTTTAGCAAGGGGATCAAGGCTAATTGGGAGAAGGCAGGAGAATGGGGTTGAGGAACATACCAACCATGATCAAATGGCCGTGCAGGCTCAATGGGCCAAATGGCCTAATTCAACTCCCATATCTTCTGGTCCTATAGAGAAACTCAGCAGGTCTTGCAGCATCTGTGCAGAGAGAAAGCAGAGTTAATGTTTCAAGTCCAGTGATCTTTCCTCAGAAGAGAGGAAGGGAAGAGGGAGTGATAGCAACAAACAGCAGGAGTCATCGAGTCATTAATGGCACAGAAAGAGTCCATTGTGCCGACTCTTGTGTCAACCCATTCAATCCAATACTCTGACTCAATGCCTGTAAAATACCTTCCGAAGCTGTAGTGGTGGGAGACGGGCAATTTCTCTGAGCTACCAGTCCAGAACCACAGGTTAATATTTGAGGGTCTTGAATTCAAACCTACCATCACTGACGGAGAAGTGTGAATTTGGTGAAAATAGTTCACCCAATGGGTACTGTATCAATATCCATCTGGTTCTCTTTTGTTGTTTTGTAAAGAAACCTGGCATCCCTACCTAGTCCAGCCCACATGTAACCGTAGGCACACTACACTCCGGTTGACCCTTAATTACTCTCTGGACATTTATAGATGGGCAATAAAAATTGGCCCGACCAGCATCCAACAAATGAATTTAAGAATACTTAGTTTTCTAATCACTCGCCAGGCCTGTTTTTGACACCCTCATCAGCAGGAAGTTCCAGTATTAGCACTAGTCTCCTTGTGAGACGCCATTCCTCACAATCCCACTCCCTCTCTTACCAAACGTCTCGTACTACCTAGACCTTGTGCCACAAGCTATTGGTTACAGGCTTTCCCTGTTTACCTGTCAGAGCCCTATACACCTCGAACAGCTCTCTCCTCGGTCCTTGCTGTTCCATGGAGATAACCCCACCTTTTCCAGTCAATCCTAAACTAAAAGCCCTCTCCCTAGAACTGAAATGATTGTAACAAGGTCAGCCAGGTGGACCCCATAGAATATGAGTTCCCTGATTGGGGCTGCGAACTAGGTCAAATCAGGGAGCCCTGACTGACAGATATAAATAGGAGGGTCAGAGGAGAGCTGGCTCTGAGGGAGTCAGACCAGTGTCAAGGAATAAAAAGTGAAAGAACTGTGGATGCTGTAAATCAGAAACAAAAGCAGAAATTGCTGGAAAAGCTCAGCAGGACTGGCAGCATCTGTGGAGAGAAATCAGAGTCAACGTTTCAGAACTCAGAATTCGGAGGAAGGCCCACTTGACCTGAAACATTAACTCTGATTTTCTCTTCACAGATGCTGCCAGACCTGCTGAGCTACTCCAGCAATTTCTGTGTCAGTATAAAGGACTCTCCATATGTAAATAAAGAATGGCTTGATGATAGGATACCAACATTTGTGGAGTTATTTCAGGAACCATTCTGGTAAATCTCCCTGCACCCTCTCAAAAAGTCCTCTTATCCTTCCTGGTGGTTGTTATCTGAACTGGACCCAGCTGCATTCTAAGCAGAGTTTTAGCATAACCTTTGTGCTCAAAAACATTCATTCATGATGCACAACATTACATCTGGCTCACCATCTCTCAAGGCACCCTGTCAACTTCACAGACCAATGCCCATGTGCCTCACAGTCCCTACACACATTTTAAACAAACTGTGTTATTAAGTCTACATTGCCTGTCCCCATACCTCTTACAAAACATACCTCACCTCACACCTCACTGCATTAAATGTTATCTGTTACCACTTTGTCTGTTCTTTAAACCTATAACTAGCCTTTGGGACTCAATTATATCATTCTCATTATTCGTCACTCCTTCATATCCAGCATCACCAGCTTTACTCTGTACTCTAATATCAAAGCCATTTATCGACAAACTTAAAATTGATCCCAGCACTGACACCCCAGGATCACACTTTCCACCACACTGCAGATTCTGCAGGAAAATAGCACAGCTCACTGTTTTCTGTAGTTACATCATTTCTCTTGTGCAGTTGGATTCTTACCCTCTTAATCCAAGAGTTTCTGTTTTGGTGAAACAGCCTTTAAGCAGCACTTAATCAAATGATTTCTTTAGAGAGAGGAAGACAAGAAGGGAGGGAGAGTGAGAGAAGGATGGGCCATGAGGGAGAAGGATTGAAAGATAGAAATTGAACATGAAGGACAGAAGGGACAGAGCGGAGAAAGATGGAAGAGAGGCAACATTCGCAAAGGAAGTCAATAAGAATGAACAAAATGTGAATATAAAGCTGGAGAGACAGAGAAAATCTTCAGTCCAACCACGCTGACAGCTATTTGAGGCAATTAATCATTGCACCCATTGAGGAAAACACCAGAACTCTTTAATTGCTTTGTTACTATTTTCAATAGCTTTTTAAACTGTAAGGAATCACCGAGGAAATCACACTACTAAAGCAAACTCGATATCTAAAAACAGACAGTTCAAGGTCACTCGCTATGGTATGATTAGGCCCATTAGTGAACAGAGAGCTAACAATGACATGAACTCGAAATGTCAAAGTTGTTGTCAATGGACTCTGTATGCCATTGATGTTTGCTCCATCTCCAGTATGATCAGCACAGTTTAAGAATCAATGTACTACAGCCTCATTCACTTTCACAAAGGTACAAACTTCCATTCACAGCCAAACTTAAACAGCTGCAATGGAAAGGAGCTGCAAATCAAAGCAGATATTACTAGGAAGAGGGCAATGTCTTCCATGTTAAAGGAATCAAGTACAGTCATTGAAAATAATCTATAAATGTCCTCACTGTAGAAAGAACTGTTCTCAGTGTAATCCCACGATCAATTTCCAACACTGCCAGGAGAGGGACAGCACGGGGTTAGATAGAGAATAAAACTCCCTCTACACTGTCCCCCATCAATACTCCCAGAACAGGGGCGGCACAAGGTTAGATACAGAGTAAAACTCCCTCCACACTGTCCCCCAACAATACTCCCAGAACAGAGACAGCATGGGGTTAGATACAGAGTAAAACTCCCTCTACACTATGCCCCATCAATACTCCCAGGACAGGGGCAGCACAAGATTAGATACAGAGTAAAACTCCCTCTACACTGCCCCCATCAATACTCCCAGGACAGGGACAGCACGGGGTTAGATACAGAGTAAAACTCCCTCTACACTGCCCCCCCATCAAACACTGTCAGGCCAGGGACAGTAAAGATGTGGCCCTCTGTCAGAAAGTGAACAGCACTGTGTGCCACAATGTTGAACATCAGAGCCATAGTTTAATCTTTGTTGAGCAGTGCAGGTTTCAATGTGATCAGGAACAGGAACAGGAATGAGCTGGCTGCGTGCTATAGTTTGCCAGCTCAGGGATTGTGCTAAGTTTGGAATTTGTTGGTTGTCTGTCGGAGTGAATACCTGGGTCAATGTCTGTGTGGTGGCTCAACAATGGACACAGAAGGATATGTTTGTGCTGTTTGAGTGTTGACCTGATCCTAACACTGTTCCTTCCAGAAAGGTGTGAAGAATCTGTTCAACATCCCTCCTCCCTCACTGCTACCCCCGCCCCCCCCCCCCATGCTTCTGAAAATATAGGGTGCAGGTTCCACAAAACCATCAGACGGCCAGGATAGCCCCAGGACTGCTTCCTGACACTCCATTGAAACTAAATCCATAAGCATGCTATCCTATCAATGTTGACTGCGACTCTGCATTAGCGTTTCTGCCCTTAAATCACTGTACGACCCTGTCCAACAATCTGAATTGGGACTTGGAGTGAGGGGTAACTTGTGCACTATGCTGTCTTAGGTGGGTAGTGCTAAACTGAGGTCTCTGTACACTGGTCCCCTCATAGAATCCCTACAGTGTGGAAGCAGACCATTCAACCTATAGAGTCTACACTGACCCTCCAAAGATCATCCCACCCAGGCACAGCAACCCAGTCCCATCCCTGTACTTCCCATGGCCAATCCACCTAACCTGCACATCTTTAGGCTGTGAGAGGAAATGCACACAGACAGGGGAGGGAATGTGTAAACTCCACACAGACAGTCGCCCGAGGGTGGAATCGAACCCAGATGCCTGGAGCTGTGAGGCAGAATTGCTAACCACTGAGCCACCGTACCACCCCAGTCGAAGGCCAGGAGGAACAGGCAAATTCCTGACAGGATTGAGGTCAAAGTTTAATCAGAGAACGTGCTGTTGGGGCCACCATCGAAATGGTGTAGAAGGAGGCCAAATGGCCTACACTGCTTCCAGCTTTCATGTTGCAATGATCTCTACTTGCACATCACAGACCAAGGCCTTTCTGCCCATTGTGTTCAATCCCTGTGGCTCACTCCCAATCCACCTCATAAACTCCAAGTGATCAACCTCTGAAGAAGAGAGATAGTGATAATGGGAACTGCAGATGCTGGAGAATCTGAGATAACAAAGTGTGGAGCTGGATGAACACAGCAGGCCAAGCAGCATCTCAGGAGCACAAAAGCTGGCGTTTCGGATCTAGACCCTTGTGCTCCTAAGATGCTGCTTGGCCTGCTGTGTTCATCCAGCTCCACACTTTGTTAACCTCTGAAAAAGGCTCTCAATCAGCCTCCTCCCTTTGGCACTAAACCTACAGGTGGAATCAGTCATTTGATAACCTTTCCTTTCAGCTGAACATGAGTTTCATTATAGAGAAATCCATCTGCAGTCTCCTTACGTGCTCCCCCCCTTTCCCTTGGAGATTGTAAGCAGCCATGTGAGGAACAGTAGTGTGCGGGAATGTTCACAAGAGCATAAAAGAATTATATAAGCAAAACACAAATGTCAGGCAGCTGTGGGAGTCTGCAGCCTGCCTTTTCCTCATTGCTTCACAAGTCGTTGGTTAATGAATGAAATAAAGCCTCACAATATTTGTCTCCAATTAGCTGGAGCTAATAAATGGGAAAGTGTTTGTTCTGTGAAGGGGTCAGTTCGACTAATTACAGAATGCTACTGTCCTTGAACCATGAAATTATGGTGTGAATTTGAATGGTCCAGAAATGTTAACAAGTTTGTTCCGAAGGTTCCTCAGTACTTTCCTCTCCAAACGGAATTGACTCCAGATTTGAATACCTCACGGTGTGAGGAAATCAAATTCACTGATTCCAAGCTCATTCGCTAAGTTCATCATTTGTAATTTCCCTCCCCATGGATTTTTGAGCTACACATTAGTTTTGGTGACATTGCCATTTCAAACCATTTATGTGAGATAGACTCATAGCAAAGCACAGCGCAGACACAGACATTTCGGCCCATCTTGTCCATGCTGACCAGATATCATAAATTTATCTAATCCCATTTGCCAGCATTTGGCCCATATCCCTCTAAACCCTTCCTATTCATGTAAGCATCCAGATGCCTTTTAAATGCTGTAATTGTACCAGCCTCCACCACTTCCTCTGGCAGCTCATTCTAAACACGCACTGCCCTCTGGGTGAAAAAGTTGTCCCTTAAGTCTCTTTTAAATATTTCCCCTCTCACAGTCAGCCTATGCAGAGAGAGTAAAAGAGATGTAGAGAAAGAAAAAGAGACACAGAGGAATGAGATTGTCATTAACACTCTCTGCTTAAGAGCCTAGAATTGGAGGGTAAGGAGATCTGGGAGGGTCGTGGCATGGAGGTGATACAGAGATAAGGAGGGAGTAAAGTAATAGAAATATTAAACATAAGGAAGAGAATTTTAAGCTAGACCTGTTGCCGTGTCGAGCACCAGGGTTAGGGGGATGTGAGTGAGGCTGACACCATCCAGGACAACTCTCTTTGGAGTCAAAATTAATGAAAGGATTAGAATGTGGAAGAGAGATAATGCAATGCAGAGCTAGAGAAACACAGCAGACCAGGCAGCATCAGAGGAGCAGTAAAGTTGATGTTTCAGGCCCGGACCCTTCTTTCCTGCTCCTCTGATGTTGCCTGGCCTGCTGTGTTCCTCCAGCTCCACACTGTGTTACCACTGATTCTAGCATCTGCAGCTCTTGCTATCTCAGTAAGTGAAATAGAACGGCCGAGTGAGTGAGGTGGGGGTTCTCACTGCTCTGCTCAGACTGACTTCCAGTGTTCATCAAAGGCACAAAAAGGGAGGCATTCATTCCCTGGGGCAGTGCTGAGAACGCCGATTGTTAATGTGTTACAAGAGAAAGCTGGAGATATTCTCAAATAAGTTATGAACTAGCACAGATAATGTAGACTCAGATCCGAAAACAAAGGGGACGTGGATTCCAATAGGAATAAAAACACAGCAAGGACCGAAACAATAACACAAAGCAGATTTGATAGTTAGAATGGACCTCACACTGCCAGTCATGTGGCATCATAATCTCAATAGCCCATTCGCCCCGACCACCCACTGACTCCCAAGAGATGGTAGGACAGCCTGGCCCAGTGTAGATTCTGACATGATGCTAAAAACCATTTGAGGAGGTTGACAAATTAGTAAACCTGGTCACTTTGGCAGACCATGACATGCTCCTCTGTCGCTGCACAGTGATCCTGCCAATGGCTTGAACTTACTAAGCAGTTGGACGTAACACAGTAGGACATTTCTGATCTGATGGAACTCCTCAATTCTTTATTCACCATCTTTTGAAGGCTGATGAGTTATCTGGCTGCAAAATAAACATCACTGAAAGGATGCTATTCCTGCAAACTCTAACAAGGAAGGTCCAACTCCAACAACCAAAGATAGAGAATGTTAAAGATCAATGCAAGGGATGGTTATAAAGGGGCTGTCGCATGAGCCTTGGTGAGTTGCTGCAGGACACCTTACCTACAGTACAAACTGCTGCCTTTGTGCATTGGTGGTGGAGAGATTGAATAATTAAGGTAATGGACTGGATGCCAAGCAAACTGTATACCTTTGTTAAGGATGGTGTTATCATGTCTGAAGTCCAGGAGTGTTCTGTCTCTCTCTACTCACACTACTCCACTGGTCATGACCTAAATTTAAATGTGCTATCTGAAATAAAAGAAGAAAACATAAGCTGTGAGTAGCCAGTAGGTGTCAAATGAGAGAGCGTAAAGATTCAGCCTGGTCCAGTCTGTGAATCGGTGGCCTACTCCTGTACACAGAGTGTCGTTTCAGCAGCAATGAAATGATTGACTGATTGATTGATTGATTGATTGTCATCATGTACTGAGATACAGTGAGAAGTGTTGCTTTGCATATACTGCTGGCAGACCATACCATATAAAGTTCATTAGGTAGCAGAACAGATTGCAGAATACAGTGCTACAGCCACAGAGAAGGTGCAAGAGAGAGACCAACGTTAACATTTCAGAGGTCCATTCAAAATTGTTATAAAGCAGGGAAGAAGCTGTTATTAAATCTACTTGTAGATGTATTCAAACTTTTATATCTTCAACCTGGTGAAAGAGGGTGGAAGAGAGTAAAACCGGAGTGTGAGGGTCTTTGATGATGGTTGCTTTCCCAAGACAGTAGGATGTAAAGATGGAGTGAATGGATGGGGGGTTAGTTTGTGTGATGGATTGGGCTGTGTTCACAACTCTCTGTAGTTTCGTACAGTCCAGGGAAGTGCAGTATTCCAAACTACACTGTGACACATCCAGACAGGATGCTTTCTGTGGTGATCCTATTAAAAATTAGCAAGGGGTTTTGTGGACATGCTGAATTTCCTTAACGTCTTGAGGAAGTAGAGGGCTTTCTTGACCATCACACCAACGATAGTTGCCAGTGCACCTAAAGTGCAGCACAGCAGTTGCAGAATTGTGCTGTAAGTGGAACGGAGAGGTGCAGAGATGCTCAAGTATGTTGGATGGAATGCTTGCAGTCACTACTCAAGAGAATGGCCTGAGATGTCGGTGCCAAGTTAAGGAGCAAAGTGGCAAGCTGGAGTGGGCTGGTACCCACTCAGACTTTCATGTTGGGAATTCCCAGTGTTTCATTTCCAACGAGAACAGGAGCCCATATAACGATGAGCCAAGATTAAGTGATAACGAGAGTGAAGCTCACTTGTTTCAATCTTATGACAATGTCCAGGACTTAACTGGAAAATGCAACTTTAGATCATGATATCAAGAAAGACTTCATTCAACCTCTCATGATTCATCAAAACTTTTCACTAAAGCTCCTCCTGTTCAGGGCCAGGGAAGATTCCATCCATACACTGGAAAGCTTTTGTTTCAGTTCACAGAAGATCTGCCAGTGGTTGTCTGTTCAGAAGGTGCTATCTTATAGATGATACACACAATATATCAGTGGGATTCATCCCAACCTCTCCATGTGGTAGCAGCTTCCACATTCCCCCCAAGTCTCTGAATAAAGAGGTTACTCCTGAATTCCTGATTGGATTTATTTGTGACTGTCTCAATTTTATTGAACTTTCCACAAACAACTTCTCTAAATCTGTTAAAACCTTGTAGCATATTGAAGGCAGCTATCTAATCACCACAATTTTTTTGAATGAGGGTCAGAACTGTGCAAAGTACTGATGAAAGTTCGATTCAAGTTTCACTTTGTAGCCTTGATATTGACCTAATATCTAGAGTTGAAACTCAATATTTGGTTTGCTTTTCATAGAATGCCTACAGTGTGGAAGCAGGCCTTTCAGTCCTTCACATCCACACTAGATTCTCCAAAGAGTACCCCATCCAACTCCCGCACTGCCCATCCCCCATAGCCCCACATTAACCAGGGATAATCCACCTAACGTGCGCATCTTTGGACTGCAGGAGGAAACCCACACAGACACGGGGAGAGTGTGCAAACTCCACACAGACACGGGGAGAGTGTGCAAACTCCACACAGACAGTCGCCTGAGGGTGGAATCGAACCCAAGTCCCTGGTGCTGTGAGGCCGCAATGTTAACCACTGATCTACTATGATTATAGATCATAGAAAACCTACAGTGTAGAAACGGACCCTTCGGCCTAACAAGTCCATACAGACCCTCAAAGCATCCCACCCAGACCCATCCCCCTATAACTCACCTAATCTACAAATCCCTGAACACTATGGGGGCAATTTAGCATGGCCAATCCACCCTAACCTGCACATCTTTGGGCTGTGGGAGGAAACCGGAGCACCCGGAGGAAACCCACGCAGACACGAGGAGAATGTACAAACTCCACACAGACTGTTGCCCGAGTGTGGAATCGAACCCAAGTCCCTGGCACTGTGAGGCAGCAGAGCTAACCACTGAGCCACCGTGCCATCCCAAAATTCTTTGGAAATGTTGTGAATTGCACTCAAGCAAGGTAGGACTTGAGCCTGCAATCTTCTGATCCAAAGTCAGAACGTTATACATTACACCACTGGCCCCACATCAAAGTTCACTCAAAATGGCCTGACATCACGTGAATGGGTAGTGAAGCTGAGCAAAGTTCTCAGCCTCTGTTGGAAGAAGAGGGAATAAAGAAGGTGTTTAAAGATACATCTTGCCATTTGTCTGAAGCAATGCAGCCTTACTAAGTCTTAGCAATTCAACTGAGCACCAGTTGCTGCTTTGCATGGAATTATAATTTATTTCCAGATTTGCTCAAATATTAAAACAAAAACACATTGGTTTTTAATCGAAGGACTAAAGAATATAACTGGAGAATAATCGCTCTGCCTTTCTGCCTGCTTAACCATGTGTTAAATTAAGAAATTAGATTGAAATTAGGAATCTTATACCAGCTGGCTCCTGCTTCCTTACATTCAGTGTAAGCATGACAAACAGCTCAGAATTTATTGCAGCGTCTGCTGTTAGTACACAAACCGTAGTCAACTGGGACATCCCACAGACTAGCTAGGCTTGGTGTGGCCCAAGTTACAGATTGTGCGTCTGGCCAAAGATTGTACGAATATCAGAATTAGTAACAGTTGTTGCCCATTCGGCCCCTCAAGCCTGTTCTATGATTTGATATAATCAGATGGTGGCTTCTACTTTACTGGAAGATTTGGAAGGAAAACCTTCATACTTGTCAAGAGACAGTCATCAGAAGATTTACCAGGTCAATCTTGCAACCGTGATTTTATATAAGCTCCAATGCCCACTGCCTGTGGACTGAGTGCACATTACCTGAGTACTCCCTTCACCTTCCCTGTATTTCCTCATGCATAACTGTGCATGGCCTGCATATTGCTTGCATCTCCTTGGCTCATGCCTGCTCTTTGTATGTGTTGAATTGAATTGAATTGATTTAGAATCGAATTGAATTGATTTAGAATTGAATTGAATTGGTTTAGAAGTGAATTGAATTGACTTGGAAGTGAATTGAATTAATTTAGATTTGATTTAGAATTGATCCATTTTAGCCCAATTCTTAGTTTTCTATTAGTTAACCAATCTTCTCTCTATGCTAATATATGACTACTGTCACCATGGGCTCTGATCTGTAAATATATTCAGCCTTCACCTGTTGGTACCTTATTGCATGTAGACAGGTCCTATAGGGCCCTGAATGATATGATCATTGTGTGAGCGATCCAGCAAAGTCTATCAGGGAACACTGAAGCAAAGTGGACCATTTAGCCCCTCAAGCCTGTTCAATTGTTCATTCTGAACTGTGGCTTAACGCCATAATACCACAGTCTATATCATGTATCTCACCTTGGGAAAAACTAACTCCATTTTCCAACAGAGTGTCAAGGTGAGATTCTCTCTAGGGAGCAGCAAGATGCCACCTATATAGGATTATTGCTTGCTACTGGCCTTCTTATCTGCAGATCACACCTCAGTAATATCCTACCATCCACCTTTGACAAATCGTGTCAAGAAAGTCAGAGTTTCCCAGATGCTTGGTGATTCTCATTCATCATTCACTCCCTCGGACTTCCACATCGAGCACCCGGTTATGACATCCCAGAGCAAGGCCCGTGAGCATTGCTGCAGCCACCATGGATATCAACCCAAAGATCTGGTCACTGTCAGTCTGACACTGGCCAGAGTCAGGAACCTCTCTTCATGAGGGGCGAGGAGCTGAATGTCAGGCCGCTCATTACCCACTTCCTTCCTCACTGCGGACTAAATGTCCTGGAATGAGAGAAAGGGAGAGATTGCAAGTGATGAATGTGACTGGGACAGCTATTAGTGCTGGTGCAGGTCAGGAAAGGTGGTGAATTGCCTCAAGTGAATGAGTAGACTGTGCTGTGGCCATGCAGGTTTAGAAGGACTGGGTGGCTGAGAGCAAGCGAGGGAAGATGATGCATGCAATGCTATGAATGGTGGACCATGAGCTTTAGTGGGAGGCAGGGACAATAGCAGAGTGAGTGTGAGATGGGAGAGATGGAAGTTGGGAACTGAACAGTCCCTAACAGTGATACAGAGCTAGAAAAGAGACTGAAGTCCACACCTTCAAAAACAGACAGGAAGTGAAAATATTTTTGATTCAAAGCACAAAAGAGACATAAATAAAAATGTGCAGATCCTGGTATTTTAACCCTGTATGAGAGGAAGGCAGAGCAATGTTAGTAAAAGATATGCTAATGCTTCAGTAGATTTTCCTGGGCCAATTTTCACAAGGACTTCCATCGATTTCAAACTTCAGTACAAGGTGTCTCACTGACCACCCAAACCTCGATCTAATAGTTTACTATGATGCCAGTTTTATCTTGTGCCCCCTTTTCTCTGGTGCTCTGAAACCGAGGCTAGGTGCTCTGGTTAACACTTGTGAGCAATGTGGAAGCAGGCCATTCAGCCCATCAAGTCCACCCCAATTCTCGGAACAGCATCCCACCTAGATCCTCCCTATCCTTGCATTTCCCACGGCTAACCCACCAAGTCTGCACACCCCTGGACACTATGGATGATACTGCATGGCCATTCCACCCTAACCTGCACACCTTTGAACTGTGGGAGGATACCGGAGCACCCAGAGGAAACCCACGCAGACACGGGGAGAGTGTGCAAACTCCACACAGACAGTCACCCAAGGGTGGAATCGAACCCGGGTCCCTGGTGCTAACCTCTGACACTGAATCATGTGCGTGAAATGCTTGTGGGCACCTCAACCTGGCACCTAAAGAACATGACCCTGGAAGTATTTGAATCCCAACAGCATTGTCATTGAGAGGTCCGAGATTGGCCGTGTGTTAAATTCTCCAGCCAGTTTTTAATCCCACCTCTGTATCTCTGACGAGACCGCCCCTCGATCACTCCACCACTGTGCCTTCAGCAGCCTAAGCCCTAATCTCCGAAATTACCCCCTTCCCTGAATCTCTCCTACCAAGCCCATCTATTTGGTTAGCTTTCTACTCTCTCTCTGAGTGGCTTCGTTGAGTTTTGGGGTTTATTGTTTTTATGGGAAGACTCTCACCATGCAAATACAAGCTATGGTTGTTATCCCAGAGGAACAGAGCTTAAGAGTGGGCGAACACTGCTCCAATTTGCTATAGCCAGGCAAGGAGCACCTTAACCAAACACAATTATTGTAAAATGCCCTGAGGGTGTCTCACTCTCTCTGGGATAAAATAAACGGCCTGAAATGGAACCACAGATTACAATCAATCAAAAACAGCTCTCCACCAGCATCTCAGGCCTATATGAGTGGCAGGAATGATCCATCTGATCCTTATCTGAACAATAGGCTGGGACCTTTCTCACTGGAGTGTACGAGATTGACCTTTTAGAGATTTATAAAACCATGAGGAGTATAGATAAGATTAATGGCAAAGGCCTTTTCCCTCGTGTGGGGGATTTCAAGATGAGAGGGCATTTTTTAAGGTGAGTAGAGAAAGATTTCAAAAGGACACATGGGGCCTTTTTTTTACACAGAGTGGTTCATGTGCAGAATGACGTGGTATGCAGGCACAGTTACAATGTTTAAATGACATTTGGATAAGTACATAAATAATAAATGTTTGGAGGGATATGGGCCAAGCACAGGCAGGTGGGACGAGTTTAGTTTGGGATTATGTTCGGCACAGACTGGTTAGAAACTGTGCTGTATGACTCTGATTCTAATTAAGCCACAGGAATAGGTTTCAACACCTTTGGGCATTGGGTTGGAAATGTTGATCTCTTGAAAAGCACCAACCTCCATATGGTTGTCCCTGTATCAGATGTTAGAGCTAAATATCAGTTTTAAATCCATACCATGATGACAAGGCAGCAGGGTCACAGTTTAAGGAAATGGAATAAGCTGTTTAGGACTGAGATAGAGAAAAATGTCTTCACCCAGAGACTCGGGGGGGGCCTGTGGAGTATTCTGCCACAAAAAGAAGTTGGGAACAAAACATCGAATGTTTTCAAAGAGGAGTTAGATATGGTTTCTTAAAGCAAACAGATGAAAGCGGGACAAGGGGACTGATTAGTTCTTAACATATTGCAGAGTGAAGCAGGCTTGAAGGGCTGAATGGCCTACTCATGCTGCTCTGTTCATATATCCCTGTACATCCCCCACTGGCACAGTGATGTCCAGAAATACTTCGCTAACTAACGTTTGCCTTGTAGATCATCAAAGCGTGTGAGGATATGAGAGTGGGGTACTTTAATCTATTCCCTCACCAACAAATTCCTCTGGAGAGTTATTGACTAAATTCATTCATTAGCTTTTAAATGTGACTTTATTTGCGAAAAAAAAAGAAATTTTCAGAACAGCTTAATAGGCTTAAGAAGCAGCCTACAATCTAGCAGGGCAACAATCAAATGGATTAAACTTGCTGAAAGGATAATGATATTAGAGTTACATCAACTCAGAAATAAATAAAGCCTTGCTTTTCAAATCCACTACATCAGATGCACCCATTCACAGACAATGAAGTCCTTTTGAGCTATGCTCGCTGTTGGAATGTAGAAATAGAGCAAATGATTTACACACAGCAAGTCCCTACAAACAGAAATGTGATGGCAGGCCAAGAATCTGCCATCTTTCAAATATTGATCATCATAACTAGCTCCAACTCTTGGACATGGCGTCATGAAATCAAGGTGTGGGAATGAGACATGGATCCAAGAGAGTGTCATCAACCCAGCCCAACCAATCCTACAATAATTGAAATGGATTTGACATAAACACCTTAACAGCAGCATTTTTCAATGAGTTAAACTGATTGCCATTTCATTTCCATGTCCAAGAGCAGAGCCCAGACTCAGGGACATGAACAGACCTGAGGTTCAGAAGGCCCATGGACAACTTCCAGTGAGGATTAGCTCAAGATGGACATTAAGTTTAAAAGGGGCATGAAGGGGACGCGATGATCTCTACGCCATTAATTCAGAGACCACCTGGGGACCAAGGTTCAAATCTTGCCCCAGTAGATGGGAGAGTTAAAATTCATTAAAAAAAGAATCTGGAATTAAAAGTCTGCTGATGGCCCAAAACCATTGACAGTGGTTGGAAGAAGGAAAAGCCCACGCCTGATTTCAGGGGAAAACCAATGCCCTTACCCGGTCTGGCATACACGTGACTCCAGACCCACAGTGATATTGGTTAATTCTTAACTGCTTTCTGGATAGTAGAGGATGGACAATAAATGCTGGTCTAGCCAGCAATGACATGTCCCTTGAGCGCACCAAAACAATTCGGAAATGTCTCATTTGTACATTTGAAACAAGAGATTTTTATTTGGTCCCTAGTACCTGCTCTAGCATTCACCGGGATCACCTTTGGTCTTGAATTCTATCATCCTGCATGTTTTCCCCTCGTTCCCCTGGATTCCTTAATACCATTGACTCTCAAAAGAAAACCCTGAATCACAGTTTTGCAATCTTTAATTAACCCCAGGCCTCAAATGCTTCATGGGAGGCAGTATTCCCTGCAAATATTTTTGGAACATCATAAGAAACATTAACAGGAGCAAATCATTCCTGGGGAGCTTAGTTTGCTGTTTCTATTCCAAAATTTATAGCTCACAGCTCAACAACAACATGCACATCAAAATAAATAGCATATGTGTAATAAATAATTTCTGTTATCAGTTATAACCCACTCGCTTCACTTTTGTTTGTATAAAGTCTGTTTGTAGAATTTAAAAGATAAGTGGTTGATGAATTTTGGGAGCAGCTAATTGTGGCCAGTCAAGTAGCAAATTGACAAGTACAAGTAGACCTTAACTAACTTTTGTAATCCAAGGGTCATGAAAGGATTTTGAACAGATGCAGTCAAATAATGCTTTATCCTTCCTAATTCCAGCAAATGACCCACAGCCCAAACCCACTGCAGTAGAGTAACATGACCAAGTTCCATGTTGCAATATCATTGCGACAGTTTTCATCAAATGGAATAGGGGCACCTCGGGCAGGGCCAGCATTATTTGCCCTTCCAGAGATGCCCGTGTGAAGGTGCAGATGGCTTGCCTCCCTGAGCTGCTGCAGTCCCCCCCACAGTGCTAACTGGAAGGTTCAGGGTTTTGAACCAGCGACCATGAAGGAACAGTGATATATTTCCATGACGTGGAGATGTCGGTGTTGGACTGGGATGGACATGGGTTTGGAAGGTGCTGTCTGAGGAGCCTTTGGTGAATTTCTGCAGTGCATCTTGTAGATGGTACACACTGCTGTGATTGAGGAATGAATTTTGAGGTCGGTAGATGCATTGCCAGTTAGATGGCTTGTCTTGTTCTGGATGGTGTCAAGTGTCTTGAGTGTTGTTGGGGCTGCACTCATCCAGGCAAGTGGGGAATATTCCATTCCACTCCTGACTTGTGCCTTGTCAATGGTGGACCAGCTTTGGGGAGTCAGGAGATGAGTTACTTGCCACAGTATTCCCAGCCTCTGACCCGCTCAGTTTGCCTGATTTTCAAGCATGTTCAAATATCCAGTTGGGCTAATCTCAAATGGTAAGTGTGACATCAACTTTTTCTGTGAACTACTTCATTTGTCAACGTGAATGATTTGGGAGTTTGGGGAGATTGGGAATTGGGGTGATGCCAGAATGATAAAAAAAAGTCGATGGCCTTTCTGAGTTTGCTCCAGCATGTAGCTGATTGCTTTGCAGACTCCAACCCTCTGCCCAGTGACAGCCTTTGGTTGGTTAACCAGTTCAGTGGTTAATCAGAAAGTTGTCAGTTCCAGCCCTACCCTCGTGACTGAACCACCAAACCTAGGCTGGTACTGCCTGTGCATTGCTGAAGGGGTGCTACACTGTTGGAGGTACCATCTGTCTGGTGACACTTCCACCCAGGGCCTTTCCTGCCCTCTCTGAGTATCCAAGAATCCACTAGAACCCACCGTGGGATCCCTCAATCACCCACCCTCAAATGTATCAAGGCCATTTCTGACAGAGTTTGTGGTAGATCACATTACTTCACCTCGAAGCCCTGTGACCAGGTCAATGCTATAGCCTGGTCAGCAGGATTTGCCAACATTAGCAACTTTCCCCAGGTGCAAGATGCAATTGACTGCACAGATTTCATCAACAGAAACAGGTACCATTTCATCAATTTGGAAGTCACTTATGATCATCAGGACCCCTCACAGAGGTGTGCACCAGGTTTCAGTTGTGCCTGTATCCTGAAGAACCCTCAGATTCCTGCTTCACTGTGAGGGCTTGATGCCGTACCGGGATAGTTATCAGCGGACAAGAGCTATTCTCTGCAATCACCAGCCAATAACTCCAAGGCACAGGCCTCAGACTGAGGCCGAGAGTAAAGCCATTTCACTTTTCCACCATAGCATTGGTGGTGTCGGCAATAATCCTCCTGAAGATGAGGTTTCAATACTTGGATCGCTCTCGGGCAAAGAGAATGCCTTTCAGTGACTCCAGACATAACTGGACCAGGCGACGAGAGGACATGATGGAGGTTGGAGAGCTGGGAGAGCAGGAGAAAGAGAAACATCACCTACAGCGAGCACAGCAGCGACAGGCTCAACATTCAGATAGGACTTTATGAAAAATGTGTTTGTGGGATCTGGGCATCACTGGCTAAAGCCAACCATTATTGCTGATAGGCCAGTCAAGAGTCACAGGACCAAAGCTGACGTTTCGGGCCTAGACCCTTCATCCCGTCAGCTTTTGTGCTCCTGAGATGCTGCTTGGCCTGCTGTGTTCATCCAGCTCTACACTTTGTTATCTTGGATTCTCCAGCATCTGCAGTTCCCACTATCACATCAGTCGTAGGACCAGTCCAAGCTGACCATTATCCCAAACTAAACTTGTCCCACCAGCCAGCGCTTGGCACATATCCCTCGAAACCTTTCTTATTCATGGGCATAGCCAAATGTCTTTTGAACATTGTAACTGTACCAGCATCTGTCGCTTCCTCTGGAAGTTCATTCCAACACAAACCACTCTCTGTGTTAAAAAAAAATGCTTCTCATGTCTTTTTTTTAATCTTTCCCCCCTTACCTTAAAAATATGTCCCCTCGTATTGAAATCCCCCACCTTTACGAAGAGACACCTGCCTTTCACCCTATCCATGCCCCTCATGTTTTTATAAACCTGTGTAAGGTCACCCCTCAGCCTCTGATGCTCCAGTGAGAAAAGTCCCAGCCTCCCACCTTCTCCTTATCACGCAAACTCTCCAATCTCAGTAACGTCCAGTCAACTACACTGCAGTGGGTCTAGAGTCACAACTAGGTCAGACAGAGTAAGCATGGCAGATTTCCTCCCCTAAAGGATACTTGTGACACAGATGGGGGATTTAATAGACAGGCAGTTCCCATAGCTGTGAGCCGTGTGCGATGATCATTCATTGACACTAAATTTGTCGATTCTCAAAAAGCTACTAGCTCTTGATTGTCCCCAGAGGCAAATGTAATTTTTAATTTAACACTGTTGAAAGCTTTCCAGCTTCTGATGCTCCCACATTGCTGTTCTATGCTGGGTGTTAGGGAAAGATTAGCACTCCCTTTGCTTGGTTTCTAACATGGTATCACGCCAATGGCACTGTGCTGAGGATGGAGAGACTCTATCCTTTTTATTTTTGTAGCTACAGTTACTGTGAGAACCAATCAGGCACTTTGTGAATGTAAAGGAGCAATACTGTTCTAAATTTTATTTTTAATAAAGTGTCACTGCACCCACGAAAGTATTTCTTTTCTGTTTGCTTCCCAATGCATGTACCAGATACTGTTTACCCTGAGTAGCTGAGGCTGTCAATAGTCATATTAGACTAGTAACATGTAGTAAATGTAACAAGGTCAGCCAGCTAGAACCTCATGGAATACGAGTTCCCTGGTTGGGGCTGTTAAGCTATAAAACCATAAGACCATAAGACATAGGAGTGGAAGTAAGGCCATTTGGCCCATCAAGTCCACTCCGCCATTTAAATCATGGCTGATGGGCATTTCAACTCCACTTCCCTGCACTCTCCCCGTAGCCCTTGATTCCTTGTGAGATCAAGAATTTGTCGATCTCTGCCTTGAAGGCACCCAACGTCCCGGCTTCCACTGCACGCTGTGGCAATGAATTCCACAAGCCCGCCACTCTCTGGCTGAAATCTGGTACAATCAGGGAGCCCTGGCTGACACATAAAACGGGGGTGGGGTGTCAGAGGTACTGACACTCTAGTACTGACTCTGAATGGGGCAGCACTATGGTTAAGGACTGTTTATGTGTATATAAAGGCTGACGTGGCGATGGGATACCAGCCTCTGTGGAGTCATTTCAAAACAGAAACCCTGCTTCTGTCTCCACAGATGCTGCTGTGTTTCTCCAGCACTTATTTTTATTATGAATTGAGAATATTTGGGATGTGCATCCGTACAGGTTTGATGAGGAGAAGTTGAGAGGGTTAGGTCTGTCCTCATGGAATCTAGAGTAGATATACTGGATGGAAACAGACCCTTCGGTCCAACTCATCCATGCCGACCAGATGTCCTGAATTAATCTAGTCCCATTGCCAGCATTTGGCCCATATCCCTCTAAACCCTTCCTATTCATGTACCCATCCAGATTCCTTAATAAATGTTGTAACTGTACCAGCCTCCACCACTTCCTCTGGCAGCTTATTCCATACATGCACTACCTTCTGTGTGAAAATGTTGCCCCGTAAGTCACTTTTAAATCTTTCCCTTCTCACTTTAAACTCCCCTACCCTGGGAAAAAGAACCTCATGCTTTTATAAACCGCTATAAGGTCACCTTTCAGATTCTGCTACTCCAGGGAAAATAACCCCGGCCTATTCAGTCTGTTCCTAGGGCTCAAACGCTGAAACTCTGGCAAAATCCTTGTAAATCTTTTCTGAACCCGTTAAGTTCCATAACATCTTTGCTATAGTAGGGAGACCAGAATTGAACGTAGCATTCGAAGAGTGGTCTAACCAATGTTCTGTACAGTCACTACATGACCTCCCAACTCCTATACTCAATGTACTGACCAATA
Organism: Stegostoma tigrinum; assembly: GCF_030684315.1. Taxonomy (NCBI): domain Eukaryota; kingdom Metazoa; phylum Chordata; class Chondrichthyes; order Orectolobiformes; family Stegostomatidae; genus Stegostoma; species Stegostoma tigrinum. The sequence continues at coordinate 19,519,046 of NC_081392.1, read as the reverse complement.
AAGGCATGCGTACCGAACACCTTCTTCACTATCCTGTCTACCTGTGACTCCATGTTCAAGGAACTATGAACCTTCACTCCTAGGTCTTTTTGTTCAGCAACACTCACCAGGGCCTTACCATTAAGTATATATACCTGCCCTGTACACATTGGATAAATCAAAGAGTAAAATTCATCCTTATTGAAACGTACAAGTTTCTCTGGGGATTTGATGGGGTAGATGTGGAAAGGTGGTTTCCCCTTGTGGGAGAGTTTAGGGCCAGAAGGCATTTGGTATTTAGAGACTTTTAAGCAACTCTTGGATAGGCACATGGATAATAGTATAATGTAGGGTGTGCAGGGTGGTTTGATCTTCGAGTAGGATAATTGGCCGGCACAACATTGTGGGCCGAAGGGCCTGTACTGTTCTATGTATTATCTCAGAATGAGGAGTTTCCCATTTAAGACAGAGATGAGGATGACTTCCTTCTCTACATAGGGAGCGAATCTGGAGAATTCTTTACCACAGAGCACTGTCGAAGCTGAACCATAGAGTATATTCAAGGCTGAGATAGACAGATTTTTAATCAGGATGGGAATCAAGGATATGGGGGAAATAGCAGGAAAGCGGAGATAGGGATTATCAGTTCAGCCATGATCTCATTGAATATGGAACAGACGCGATGGGTTGAATGGCCCACTTCTGCTCCAATGCCTGGTCCTATTGTATTCTCAGTATTTGGTAACCATCCTTTATTTAACTATAAATACACATGTTAGTTTCTTCAGTCCATGAAATATAGAATGTGTTTAAGATCTCACATCCTAGAAATTCAGTTGTTGGTGTGCTGAATCCAGTAAGCTGCAGTAAGGTCATTCTTCATCTTCAGAGAACATATATCCATTAAGGGAATATTTGTCCAGTTTCCAGATCTGACAGGGCATTATCCACTTACAGGAAACAAGTCAGGCACAAATGATTCAATAAAAGCTTCCTCTACCATTTTATTCTCTTTCAAACTAACAAGGCTTCCCTGGGACTGGATGAAGGCAGCTGTAAATGCACAAGGATCCTCTGTGAAGATACAAAAGGCAGATTTGTAGTAATTGCCATCGAGTTCGCAGTGAGTGAAAGTTAGTTTTTCAATAAGACTGCCAGAAGACAGTAACCAATATTTATTTCCTGCAAAATAGCCGATAATAGACAACACATCACATATCATACTTACAAGAGTTCACTGAGGTGTTATTAACAACCAATTTTAGCGGCAAAAATATAGAAATTTCCATGAATAAGATAACATCAGAGTATATTCATGCTGGAGGCCAATATCAGTTCCTGGAATTGTTCATATACAATGATTGACTTTCTGGTAAAATCCTGTACATCTGCAGTTATTCATTAAACACATCATGTAGCACTGAGAAAGGACAGGCTAAATCCCCAGTAGAGTTCCTCATTTCTTTGTTCTCTGCTGTTCTGAATTGCAGCTGTAGAATTTTACTGTGCAGGAGAAGAGCATTAGGCCCACAGTTTCTGTGTTAAAGCAAGAGAAAACTGTTCCCATGGCCCCACTCCATCTCCATAGCTCTGTCTCAATCCCAAATGCATACTACAGTCTAACTCTCTCAACAACCACATGCATTTACGCAGCACTTTCACCAGAATAAAGCATCAGATGGCACTTCACGTGTTTCTGATAAGTTAAATTCAACACCGAGCCCCATAAGGTGAAATCAGAGCAAATGATCGAAAGCATGATTTAAGAGGACAGCTTTAATTGGCAACAGAAGGAGGAGGAGATGCTTGGCTCAGAGGCCAAAGCAGATAAAGCCATCACCGCTAGCAGTGAGGCAGTTAAAATCAGAGATCTTCAAGGGGCCAGACTGAGGTGAGCACTGAGAGGATTGAAAGATGTTAAATGTAGGAAGCGGGGTGGGGTGAGGTTGCAACAGATTGGAAAACAAGAATGGGGAGTTTTGCCTAACTGTAGTTCACAGAGCACAAAGGTAATGAGTGAACAGAATTTGATTGTTCAACAAGTACATGTTCTTCAGAGTTTCAGAAAGCCTCAAGTTAGTAATGGGAAGTGAGCCAGGACAGTGTTGGAATGAGCAGTTGTAGATAGAGTAAAGGATGAGGTCTTCTGCAGCAGGAGTTTGGAAAATGCTGCAAAGGACTGCAGTGGTTGAAGAAGGCACTTCATAGAATCCCTGCAGTGTGGTAGCAGGCCATTCGGCCCATCAAGTTCATTCCAATCCTCAAAAGATCATCCTACCCACTACCCTATCCCTGTAACCCTAACTTGCACAAACTTGGACAGTGCAAGCAATTTCCCATGTCCAATCCAATTGACTTGCACGTCTCTGGATAATGGGAGGGTACCAGAGAACCCAGAGAAGACTCTCACAGACACTGGGAGAATGTGCAGACTCCGCACAAACAGTCACCCAAGTGTGGAATCAAACCCGGGTCCCTGGCGTTGTGAAGAAGCAGTGTTAACCACTGAGCCACTGTGTCACACATCATCAACTTCTCCAGAGCAATCAGGGACGGACAATAAATGCTAGCCCAGACAGTGTCGCCAACATCCCTCAAATGAATAAAAAACAGTGGGCAAAGGCATAGGTAGAGATGGGCAATGTTATAGAGATGAGAATAGGCCATTATAACAACAATGCTGATTGGTTTGAGGGGAAACTTGGTGTCAAATATTAATGGGATCCAACTCGTTCAGCCTCAGATAGATACCAGGGACCGGAATGGGGCTGGTAGCTAGAGATTAGTGCTAGTTGTGAGATCAAAACTCCACCAACAATTTTCTAATTATGTAGTGGGAGAAATTTTCTATTACACCAGTACTGTATGCCAGAGAAGCATTCTGCCATTTCTTAATACAATATCACCTGAAATGATACAACAAGGAGCTCATTTAAATCATTAATTCATTTTCTGTTCCTTCCCTAGTTTTGGAAACTTGAAAAGTTTGAAAATCAGTATAAAAATTTGCATCCCAGGGTGTTGTGGAAAGAAAGGAAGAAATTGCTGGCTCCCCAGCAGAGATAATTGTATCCTCTATAGTTACAGGTGGGGTACTGCAGGACTGGACAGTAACTATTATTGTGCCTTGATTGAAGAAAGGCCGCAAGGAGAAGCCTGGGAATTACAGACCAGTGAGTCTGATGTCGGTGATGGGTAAACTGTTGGAGGGGATTCTGAAAGACAGGATTTACATGCATTTGGAGAGGCAAGGACTGATAAAGGATCATCGGTATGGCTTTGTGCATGGGAAATCGTGTCTCACACACCGGATTGAATGTTTGGTGGACGTGACCAAAAAGATAGCTGAGGGCAGAGCATTTTGGACAATGTGTACAAGGACTTAATAGTAAAGCCTTTGATAAGGTTTTGCACAGTAGAATGTTTAGTGAAGTTGGATCACCTGCCAATTGGGTACAAAGTTGGCTTCACCATAGGAGTCAGAGGGTGGTGCTGGAAGGTTGATTTTCTGACTGAAGGTCTCTGACCAGGGCTGCTTCACAGTGATCTGTGCTGGATCCACTGTTATTTGTCAATTATATGAACAATTTGGATGAAAATTGGGCTTCGATTTTTTTGCTGTTATCTCTGCCAGAGGTTTGTGAACATTCCACCATTGAGAATAAATTCTCAATGAGGTTTAATTCTGAGTATTAATGGAGGGATGGGATATGGGTGAGTACAAAGGTCAGGTTACATAGAAAATAAACCATTACTTTATTGCTGAATGACAAAGCAGGCTTATTAGGTCAAATAGCCAACTCCAACTCAATTTCCTCTAATCTTAATTGTTTTCTGTTAATTAACCTTCTCAGGCTGAAATTATCATGCCACTTTCAAACTGTCATGACTCTTTGGGTTAACACTTTGAAAATCTTCACAAATTTAAGATTTGATTAAACCACCAAATTGCCCAATTTTACTTAACTGTCTAATTCAGCGTATACATGCCATGTTTTTATCATTAACAAGAAAATCACTATATGTTGTACCAAACAGTTTTTAATTAATGGCAAGAAAGAAGCACAAAGTGGTGACTCATAGCTCTATAACTTAAACTCTACCCCTTTGTAAAATTCCCGTTCACGTACAAACACAAGACACATACAGTGACAAGACAAGACATGGTACTCTGATTGGGAAAATAAATAAAAAGCCAGTGCACACATTTCCATTTGTAATTCTCCACCAAGTGTTTGAAACAGGCAACATTGTAAATACATCTCAATGCACTATGAGTAACTGATTTTGGACACTGCAAACATCGCCTTACATGAATAGTAGGAACTGCCAGTGCTGGATGAACACAGCAGGCCAGGCAGCATCAGAGGAGCAGGAAAGCTCCTGGGGCCAATATTTATCTCTCAACCAACATCCCAAAAACAGATGACCTGCTTATACTCATGTTGCATTTGTGGGAGCTTGCTTTGTGCAGCTTGGCTGCCACATTCCTGACTGATTTTCATTGGCGCTTTGAAACATCCTGGGGGTTGTAAAGCAGCTGTTTACATGTATAATATAACAAGGTGTGGAGCTGGATGAACACAGCAGGCCAAGAAGCATCAGAGGAGCAGGAAAGCTGACATTTCAGGCCTGGACCCTTCTTCAGAAATGGGGGTGGGGAAGGGAATTCTGAAATAAATAGGGAGAGAGGAGGATGGATAAAGGAGAAGATAGGGTGAGAGGAGACAGACAGGTCAAAGAGGTGGGGTTAGAGCCAGTAAAGGTGAGTGTGGGTGGGGAGTTAGGGAGTGGATAGGTCAGTCCAGGGAGGGAGGACAGGTCAGGCGGTTGCGGGATGAGGTTTGTAGGTAGGAGGTGGGGTTGGGGCTTAAGGTGGGAGGAGGGGATAGGGAGGTGGGGACTAACTGGGCAGGTTTTGGGATGTGGTCGGGGGAGGGGAGAGTTTGAAGCTCATGAAGTCACATTGATGCCCTTGGGCTGCATCTTCTTACATCATTTCCTTGGTTTAAAGCCATTATCTTTTCCCATCTTTGTTTTAGCCCACAGTCCAATAAACTAGATGCAATCTTTACAGGACATAGTAACCTGGCTTTCCCCTCCCTTGATAAACTCGAGCCACCAGCTTTCACCTTGATATCTCTCCTCCCTCACCAGGCACCCAGAGAAGATAGTAAAATGAGATCAAATGAGTGAACAGCTGGTAGACCCCCATCCATTCAACTGGGCAACTGGGGTAGAAATGAATTAGCCATGACATTGCAAGAGCCATCTTGTGTGACAGAATATAATTGATCAACGTTATTAATCCAAAAGCTATTAATCCAAAGTATCTCATTTGCATTCATGGTTACAATGTTAGAAGATAAATAGGCCAGGACACAGCTAACTTCATCATTAACGCACAATACTAGCTGTGATTCTGATGGATTTGTGTAAGTAGGCTGCAAGTGGGAAATTGGTTGTACTTATTAAAGTAATAAGGATCTCTGTGATTACTATTTGAAAGTGCCTTTCTCTATACCAATTATCTTTGTTATCAGATGCAGAACATCTTCTAATTGAACAGATAATCCTTTGTCCTTTGAGGTGAAATTAAGCTGCAGTTTCTCGTAATACAGGAATAATTATGGAATAATATCAGCTGCAGTGTATTAATGAGCTTTGACAGCATAAATACACAAAGATCTTGATGCAAGATTTTGCATGTGAAAATTACACCTATCCAACTCTCAGTAAGACAGCAACGGCTGGAGCTTAGCATCAGGAATTCGGACACATTCGGAAAATGATAATATCATTTCAGAGCCTCTGGACTGTAATAGTTGATGCATTAATTTGTCTCTAAGGATAGTCTGGAGTCAATTCCTCCTGTCAAACTGTTGCATTAGTAATCAACACAAACGTTTCACTCGAACAGGCCAACACTGTTTACTACCAGGTGCAGATTCTTCTGGCGTAAGTAACCTTTCCTGCACAATTCGCAGCTTCTGGGCATTTTATTACTGTGACTTAATAACCGTGCTTTGAAAGAAAACAACATTGGACACTGGAAGTTGCTATATAATCAGCAATCTTTGCATGTCTTTTTTTATTGAACCATCAAAGGTTTGTTCACACTCTCAGCATCATCAGCCACACATCCCAGTCACAATCACTGCTTTCACAATTCGTTTGCCTTATGCCGAGGTTGGGGCGTTTGAGCTTTAGGGAGGGGATGAATAGGCTGGGGCTATTTTCCCTGGAATGTCCAAGGATGAAAGGTAACCTTTTCGAGGTTTATAAAATCATGAGGGGCATGGAAAGGGTGAATAGTCAAGGTCTTTTCCCCAGGGTGGTGGAGTCCAAAACTAGTGGGGCATGGGTTTAAGGTGAGAGGGGAAAGATTTAAAAGGGATCTGGATGGCTAATGAATAGGAAGAGTTTAGAGGGATATGGGCCAAATGCTGGCAAATGGAACTAGATTAATTTAGAATATCTGGTTGGCATGAACGAGTTGGACCAAAGAGCCTGTTTCCATGCTGTAGGTCTCTATGACTCTACGATGTCCCTCATAGAGACCTCTCCCTGTCACATGCCTCTCTGCATTGCTGGTTGAGTGTTCCCCATTGAGTGGCAATACTGTCCCCTCCTCAGTTCTCCAATTTCACTGGAGCTGCCCAGACTGCTGCTGAGTTTTTGTTCTGGACACTAAACTGTCCTGTGTGCCCTTTGCTGAACTGTCCTGATGAATTTTTTTTTTGGAACAGTCTCAGATTGTCTAGAAGTGGCTGTTGACATTGGCACAGCCAAAGAGATCATTCGAAGATCAGGGGAGCCATGTGATCTATGGTGGGACAGAACTTTAACAATACTGGGTAGGCACAGACTGCCTTTCGAAATAGAATTTGTCCCATTCCCCAGAACTAATTTGGCCCTCTTTAAGGGTAAAACAATTCACAAATTTACTTGAAACTCCAAGCATTGCAATATCACTGCACCGCTCTATGAATCAGACTCCATAAAACATTAAAATAAAGTCTTTGAAAGCGCATGAAACCCATCAAAATAATGGCGTGTTAGATTAGACAATTTGGAGATAGAGATTGGGTTGCATGCTGTGGGCCTGGTTGATAGCTGAGTCTTTGATATCTGACTTTATTCAATTTTGTTGTTGGCTGACATTTCAGGAATACTGATATTTCCAAACTAAGTCACACATCAAAGAACATAAGACCTTCGCTTAGGGGAACTGGTGTGGAGCTGAGGAACTTTCTTGTGCAGCAATTTTTAATCAGTGCTTCTCAAGATGAAGAATGTCAAAGTTGAGGACATGACCTTTCTGTTTCACCTTGGGGGGACATATTTCAACATCAAGCACTCCCAGGACGTGTACAACACAATAAAATGCAGATGCCTCTGCATCGCCACCTAAATTGTACCCAACCACTGCGCTCATTCTCCTGGAGAGAATATGCTCACTGACAACAAGCATTTCTTGAGATTCTCGACTGAATGCAGCTGTTTTGAGCTGTGTCAACCTATCAGCTGTAGCTCAGTTGATATTACCCCTGTCTCTGAGAAGGAAACTTGTGGCTTTAATCTCTATACTCTAATGCCTACTTGTCAGGACAGAACATTGACTCAGTGGCTGGTGCTGCTACCTCACAGTGTCAGGATTCAATTCCAGCCTCAGGGGGACTGCGTTCTCTCTGTGTCTGCATAGATTTTCTCCAGGCGCTCCGGTTTCCTCCCACAGTGCCTTGGCCATGCTAAATTGCCTGTAGCGTTCAGGGATGTGCAAGCTGGGTAGGGTAACCATGGGAAATGTGGCATTTATAGGGTAAGGCTGTGCATCTGGGTGAGATGCTCTTCAGAGGGTCAGCATGGAATTTATGGTCCAAATGGCTTGCTTCAATGCTGTAGGGATTCTCGGTTAAACTATGGGGCCCATCTGCCTTGCCAGATCGAGGGAAGAGACTCCATTGTAAGGAAGGCCTGGAGAGTCTTAGTCAATATTTATCCTTGAGCTAACATCTTAAAAACAGGTTATCTGGTCTTTAACAAATGCTTTGTTCTGGGAGCTTTCTGTGCACAATCAGCTGCTAGATTGCCTGGATGAGGCAGTGACTTAGCTGTATTAATCTATTAATCTTAGTGTGATTAAAATGCTCAGGCCATTGTTCTAGTTCAAAAGATTCCCGACCGAAGTCAAATGAAAAACAGTTTCCCTGGTACAATTACAACATTTAAAAGGCATCTTGATGGGTACTGGATGGGATGAATAGGAAGGGTTTAGAGAGATTTAGAGAAATTTCCAGTAGTAACGTTGGGCCAAATGCTGGCAAATGGAACTACATTCATTTAGGACATCTGGTCAGCATGGATGAGTCGGATGAAAGGGTCTGTTTCCCTGCTGTACAGCTCTATAACTCAGAAGGAAGGAAATTGTTCAGAACAGTTAATGGAGTTATTTATCTCAATGTAGAGATTGTGCTTTGCGACAACTTCCAGACCAAAAGATTTTGGTTCGAGCTCTGGAGATTATTAAAGGACTGAGAAAGTTTGAGCTCTCAGTTGTGTAAGTTGTCAAAGGAAAAGGCCTCACTGGAACTGAGGAAAAATAATGAAGTCAAACTTTAGACTTGATAGGGAAGAAAAGAAAGGATTTTGAATTTTGAGTAACTGTGAAGTGATGATTTTGAGATTTGATCCATCTTACCATGTGTTCCAAAGCCTCTAAACTGTGTTAAAATCAGATAGTCGGATTTATTTTATTTTACTTACCTTTTATAAGAGACCTCTGTTTTAATGCTAAAACTAAACTTGTTGCTTCAGTAAAAGACTGTCACATTAAGTTAAGGCAAAATGAAATCTGATCTATCAAGCCAGATTTCATCCTGCAATCTGACCTTTTCCAGTAGTAACATCAATGGGCATCCTAACATCTGGACTTAAAAGTTAGTTTTAATAGTGACCATGAAACCAATGTCATATGTCACAAAACTCCATCTGGTCCATTAATGTCCTTTAGGTGAGGAAATCTGCCATCATTTACCTGGGGGATGGGGGTGTGGGAAAATCTGGCCTACACGTGACTCCAGACCCAAGGCAATGTGACTGACTTCCAAGTGAAATGACCTTAGCAAGCCACTTGGTTCAGGGGAAATTAAGAATGGGCAGCAGATGCTGGTCTTGCCTATGACAATCACATCCCGTGACTTAATTCTTTTTTTAAATTTCAGAGTAAATAATAAGCTTTCAAAATCACTTCACTGCAGGTAGAATGCTTTGAAACATCCTAAGGAGACTGTGAAAATGTTTACACAAATGCGATTCCTCTTACAAAGCTAAGGCGATATGTAGCAATATTTAATAGGCTTCGAGTAAAGGGAGCATTGTCTGGACAAGAGTGTAGGGACAGCAAATGGAACTTGTTTATGCATCACAATAAACCCATAATTTCTGCACGTGAAGATTGTGGCTCGTCTCAGGATTATGCTAACTGATCACAAGAACTGCTTTAACACTTATCTTGTTGCAAAGGCATAAACATTTTGAAATGAAGAATCTAGCTCCTGGGCCCAATATCACCCCAAATCAGTAAGTTTTAAATGTGACAGAGTGGGAACAGCTTGTCACATTATTGAGGTTTCTGGAGGATGACTCACTCTGGAATTTCACATGCTGTTATTTTACACTAATTTATTCATTGCCTTGTGTAAGTGTTATTAACATTTTAGTACAGCAACTAAAAATACCCACAAAGCTTCGTGCTGTTGTAGGAATGGGTTCAAATCTCATCTTTATGAAACTTGTCTTCATCTCACATACCAAGGGGACTACTGTGCGTTTTAAGCTTGTTTGTCACATCAGAAAGCTTGTGTAAATTAAACACTTCAGCTCACAGGGACATTGTGCTCGGGTCTATTTCACTCTTTCTGAAAATGAGTTTATCTCCCATGTCACCACTCATGGGCTAAAGTGGAAAAAGAAAGCTCATCTCAGCTTTACATTTCCTATTATCCAACAACGTCTTATGGTCTCGTCTTTCTATCTCTATATCTCTGACTGTTTCTGTCTCTCACTCTGTCTTTCGCACTCTCTGTCTTTCACTCTGTCTCTCTCTATCATCCTCTGTCATTCTCTGCTTTCATTATCTGTCCATCTCTTCCTACACCGTTTGATTTCCTCTCTCTCTGTCACTCCTCCCTTCCTCTCTCCCTCTTCCTCTTTTTCTCCTCTGTCTGTCTGTCTCTCTCTCTCTCTACTCTACCCTCTCTCTACATCTCTTATTCATTCCATTTGTATGCTACACATATTTGGATAGTAAAGGATAGTTTGCTTCACTATCTCAGAGTCAGTGGGAGTGAAACCTTTACCTGAGAACTGGAAACCAATCAAAGGTCTCCACACGCAAACTCCTAGAGAGTGGGAAGCAAAGTAAAGAAATATTTGCATTTTTATGGAACCTTCCACATCTCCAGCTGTCCCCAGTAGAGCTAATGAAGCACTTTTTTAGAAGCTAGGCAATGGCCTAGGGGTATGGTCACTAAATTAACAATTCCAGGACCCAGGTTCTTGTTACTTTCCTCTGGGTAATTAGGCATAGACAACAAATGTGACTCTCACTCCCTGTGAATAAATTTTTAAAAATCTCAGGATGTGGGCATCCCTGGCTGGAACCAGTGTTCATTGTCCATTCCTAGTTGCCCCTTGAGAAGTTGGTGGTGAGCTGCCTTCTTGAACCGCTGCAGTCCATGTGCTGTGGGTCCCTCCCGATTTTTGGGTTTCCTGTTCTTTTTTTCTTTCATGGGGTGTGGATCCAGCAAGTCTTTATTTCATCACTTATCCCTAATTGCCCTTGAACTGAGTAGAGGCCAACTAAGAGTCAACCCTGCTGCTGCGGCTCTGGAGATACATGTAGGCCAGCCCGGGTAAGGATGGCAGATTTCCATCTCTAAAGGGCATGAGTGACCCAGAGGGTTTTTGACAACAACTGATGACAGTTTTGGGTCACCATCTCAGAGGTTGACTTTCCATGTTGCAATGTAGGAAACATGGCACAGCAAGCTCCCACAAGCAGCAAACCAAAAGAGACAAAAAATATCCATCTTGCATATTTCAACACTGCAACATGACAGCTAGCGACTCGACCATTTCACATCAGCTTTCCTGACCTTTTAGTTTAATAAGAAACTCAGCTAAATTGACCTCAAAGGTCACAAGGGATGGACTAGACGAGAAAGCTAGATTAGAACTGTTGGTCAGATATCACAGAGGGCTTTTGAAAGGAAGCAGTTGCACAATTTACAGTGAAAGCTTTTATTTATACTGTCTCTTCTTGGGCTACCACGGCCACAGGTTGAGTCAGAGATCCTTACTGACTGTCTCAAATCACTGCAGTCCATGTGTAGATTTACAGCAGTTTAATAAGTAGCTCACAAGGATGATTCAGGGTCAGCCACATTGCTGTGCATCCCAACAGACACACCCTTCCTGACAAACTAGGCACAGCAGGATTCCTTCTCAGAAATAGCTGGGATTTTAGTACAAGCTGGCCAACTCTTCATCAGTTGCATTAACATTTTCAAAGTTTTATCAATCTGAATCCTAATTCTCAAACCAGAACAGGAGGTTGGGAAGGAGTTAGACCCTATCTTTGTAGTTTGACAGCCCAATGATATAAACACCTAAACTCTGCACATGCTGTCCTTAAAAACTACCAAGGTGACAGTTCTCCAACAGCCTTCCTTGAGCCAGTTGAACATGCCCCTGAGACCGGAAAATGTTGTAACATGGGCAGCAGGTCCTGTATCCCAGTATCCACTCTTCCACAGGACTAAAGGAATCCAATGCTGCCTTTCGCTATGAAGTCAACATGCTATTTGCCTTCTTCACCAACTGCTGCACCTCCAACACTTACCTTCAGCAACTGGTGTGCAAGGACACCCAGGTCCCACTGTATCTTCACCTTTTCCCAATCTTTCACCATTCGGATAACAATCCATCTTCCTGTTTTGGCTGTCAAAGCCCTCACATTGACTCACATTGTACTGCATCTGCCATGCAATTGCCCACTCACTCATCTTGGTCACATCGCACTGAAGCATCTCCACGCTCTCCTCAAAGCTTCATGTCGTCTGTAAACTTGAAAATATTACACTCAGTTCCCTCATCTAAATCATTCATGTATAAAGCAAACAGTGGGATTCCAGCATTAATCCCTGTTGGACACTACTATTTACTGCATGCCACTTGAAAAAAGACTGGTTGGTTTGTACACAACATGGGAGAAAATTACTGCCAATGTTGGAATCTGTACTGAAAGCAAAGAAAATGCTGGAGATCACAACAGGTCAGGAAGCATCCATGGAGACAGAGAGAGCAAAGTAACATCTCAGGTCTGGATGACTCTTCATCAGAACTGCGTTGGAGTTATGGTTAGTTCTAATAAAGAATGATATAGAGTCGAAACATTAGCTCTCTCTGTCTCTCCATGATGCTGCCTGACTCCCACTGGGATTTCCAGCAGTTTTTGTTTTCTGTTTGTTCCTACTGTTTGGCCCGTGCTTGCCAACCAGTTCTGTATCTACGTCATTAAACGACCCGCCCTTTTAATTTTAATCTCTTATTGAATCATAGAATCCCTACAGTGTGGAAACAGACCCTTTGGCCCACCAAGTCCGCACTGACCACTGAGGCATCCCACCCAGATCCACCCTTTTATAACCCACCTAAGCAACACATCCCTGAAGACTATGGGCAATTTAGCATGGCCAATCCACCCAAACCTTTGGACTGTGGGACGAAGCCAGAGCACCCAGAGGAAACCCATGCAGACACAGGGAGACTGTGCAAACTCTACACAGACAGTCGTCCAAGAGTGGGATCGAACCTGGGTCCCTAGTGCCGTGAGGCAGCGGTGCTAACAACCGAGCCACTGTGCCGCCCCAAAGGGACCATATCAAAAGCCTTCTGGAAGTTCAAGTAAACCACATCCACTGGCTCTCACTTACCAACTTGACTGGGAGATTATTAAACTGGAGAAGATTCAAAAAAGAATTAAAAAAGAATGTTGCTGGGAATGGACAGTTTGAGTGATAAAAATGGACTGGGTAGGCTGGGACTTTCTTTTTCCTCTGGAGCGTAGGAGTTTGAGGGGTGACAGTAATGATGTTTATGAAATCATTAGGTACATGAATAAGTTGAATAGCCAAGCTCTTTTCCCTGGGGTGGGGGCATATTTTTAAGGTGAGAGGAGAAAGATTTAAAAGGACATGAGGGCAACTTTTTCACACAAAGAGTGGTTGGCGCGTGGAATGAACTTCCAGAGGAAGTGATGGATGCAGGCACAGTTATAACGTTTAAAACGTATTCAGACAAGAGAATGAACAGAAAATGTTTGGAGGGATATGGCCAAGTGCATGCAGGCAGGTGGGTTTACTTTGGGATTATGGTCAGCATGGACAGGTTGGACTGAAGGGCCTGTTTCTGTGCTGTGTAACTGTGTGACTCAAGTCACAATCTCAAAATGCTCCAGATTTCAGTTGTTGCTGCTGCTGCTACTATTTGTGAAAGCATTAAAGCCGAATGAGAAAGAAAAATTGCATCAAATTAATTGTCTCGATTTTGGATTGTTGCGGAGTCACTGTCAGAAAGTCATGTGAAAATGTTTGACTACATGATAGCCACCAACAATTGGAAGCAATTTAGAGTTTATGCTTTTCTTCAAAACCATTTTTTTAAAAATTTGCTCCATTTTTCTAACCATCCTGTTCAGAGACGTTATCTCCAGGTTCTGGGGAGGGTCACCACCAGCGTGCCACAAGAGGGCCTCTCAAAGCCTTTTTAATAGTTTGGTATCGACCAAGTTCCTTTCCTGCTGCAAAATTAGCTGAGCAACTGAATGTGCCATTTACTTTGTTACTGCATCACAGCAACTGGAAAATCTCGATGGATACAGAGCTATAATAGAATTAAGTATAATTGTGGACCCAAAGCTGGTTTGAATGTGTACACTTCAATGCTAGAAGTATTGGAAATAAGGCGGAAGAACTTAGAGCATGGGTCGGTACTTGGAACTACGATGTTGTGGCCATTACAGAAACTTTGGTAACTCAGGGAGAGGAATGGTTGTTAGAAGTCCCGGGATTTAAATGCTTTAAAAGAAATAGGGAGGATGGTAAAAGAGGTGGGGGAGTGGCATGGCTAGTATAGCAGCTACTGAAAGGCAGTTTGAGAATGATATGCCAACAGACTCAGTTTGGGTTGAGGCCAGGAACAAGAAAGGAGCAGTCACTTTGTTGTTTTTTTTACAAAACCCCTAATAGTTACAGAGAAGTAGAGGAGCGGATTGGGAGGCAGATACTGGAAAGGTGCAGAAGTCACAGGGTTGTAGTCATGGGTGACTTCAACTTTCCAACTATTGATTGGAAGTTTTTTAGTTGTACTAGTTTCGACAGAGCGGATTTTGCCCAGTGCATTCAGGAAGGATTCCTGACACAGTACGTAGATAGACCAACACGAGGAGAGGCATCTTTGGATTTGGTGCTTAGCAACGAACCGGGCCAAGTGTTAGACCTGTTGGTAGGAGAGCATTTTGGTGGTAGTGATCATAACTCTGTTACTTTTACAATAGTCATGGAAAAGGATAGGTACATACAGCAGGGTAAGGTTTATAATTGGGGGAAGGGTAATTCCAATTCTGTTAGGCAAGAACAGGGTAACATAAGATGTGTACAGTTGCTGTCAGGGAAGAGCTCTACAGAAATGTGAAGATTGTTTAAGGAATGCATGTTGCGCGTACTTGATATGTTTGTCCCTAGCAGGCAGGAAAGATGCAGTCGAGTGAGTGAGCCTTGGTTCTCGAGAGAGGTCGAACGACTGACTAAGGGGAAGAAGGATGGTCCTATAATGTTTAGGAAACAAGGATCGGAAAAGGCTCCAGAGGGATACAACTTATCCTGGAAAGACCTGAAGAAAGGGCTTAGGAGACCTATAAGGGGGCATGAGAAAACCCTGGCAGATAGGATCAAGGAAAACCCCAAGGCATTTTCATGAGGAATAAGAGAATGACCAGAGAAAGTGTTGGGCCGATCGAGGATTGCAAAGGGAATTTGTGTACGGAGCCTAAAGAGGTAGGAGAGGTCCTTAATGAATACTTTTCTTCGGTATTCACAACTGAGTGGGACCTAGTTGTAGAGGAATACAGTGTGAAACAGGCTGGTAGGCTAGAGGAGGTGGATGTTAGTAAGGAAGATGTACCAGGAATTTTGAGGAACATGAAGATAGACAAGTCTCCCAGGCCTGATGGCATTTATCCAAGGATTCTATGGGAAGCGAGGGAAGAGATCGCAGGGTCTTTGGTGATGATCTTTTCGTCTTCACTGTCCACAGGTATAGTGCCAGAAGATTGGAGAGAGGCAAACATCATTCCTTTGTTCAAAAGGGAATAGGGATAACCCCGGAAATTACAGGCCAGTTAGTCCTACTTTAGTGGTGAGCAAATCATTGGAAAGGGCTCTGAGAGACAGGATTTATGATCATTTGGAAAGGCACAGTTTGATTTGTGATAGTCAGCATGGATTTGTGAGGGCTAGATCATGCCTCACAAACCTTAATAAATTCTTTGAAGAGGTGACCAAACACATGAATGAAGCAGTGGATGTGGTATACATGGATTTAAGTAAGGTGTTTGATAAGGTTCCCCATGGTGGGCTCATGCAGAAGATAAGGAGGCATGGGATAGGAGGAAATATGGCAGATTGGATTCGGAATTGGCTGACGCTTAGAAGACAAAGGGTGGCAGTGGATGGAAAATATTCAACATGGTGCTCAGTTACGAGCGGTGTACCACAAGGATCTACTCTGGGTCCTCTTCTATTTGTGGTTTTTGTAAATGATTTGGATGAAGGAGTGGAAGGGTGGGTTAGTAAGTTCGCGGACAAAGCGAAGATGGGTCGAGTTGTGGACAGTGTGGGGAGCTGTTCTAGGTTACAAAGGGACATTGATAGAATGCAGAGCTGGGCTGAGAAGTGGCAGATGGAGTTTAACCCTGAAAAGTGAGGTGATTCATTTTGGGACGACACACTTGAAAGCAGAATATAACATTAACAGAAAGATTCTTAGCAGGATGGAGCAGCAGAGGGATTTTGCGTTTCATGTCCACAGTTCCCTGAAAGCTGCCACCCAGGTGGATAGAGTTGTTAAGAAGGTGTATGGTGTGTTTGCTTTCATTAATGGAGGGATTGAGTTCAAGAGCCATGAAGTTATGCTAGCTGTACAAAACCCTGGTTCAGCCACATCTGGAGTATTGTGTCCAGTTCTGGTCGCCTCATTACAGGAAAGATGTGGAAGTGTTGGAAAAGGTGCTGAGGAGATTCACCAGAATGTTGCCTGGAATGGAGGGATGGTCTTACGAGGAATGGCTGAGAGAGCTGGGGCTTTTCTCTTTAGAACAACAAAGGATACGAGGTGACTTGATAGAGATGTACAAAATGATCAGAGGTATAGATAGAGTGGACAGCCAGAGACATTTTCCCAGGGTGGAGGTGGCTGTTACGAGGGGCATAGGTTTAAAGTGAGTGGATATAGATGTAGGGCAGACGTCAGAGGTAGGTTCTTTACTCAGAGAGTTGTCAAGGCATGGGATGCATTGCTGGAGAGGGTAGTGGAGTTGGCCTCATTAAGGGCATTTAAGCGGCTATTACATAGGCATAGGATGATAGTGTAAGGTAGAGGTGGAGGTTAGATAGACGTTAGGTTTAAGGTAAAGGTTCGGCACAACATCGTAAAATTCTATGTTCGATGTTCTAGAAAGGACAGTTAGCATTTAAACATCCAGTGTCCAGTTCTGAGGAAGGGTCACTGGACCCAAACGAGTAACTCTGATTTCTCTTTACAGGTGCTGGCAGACCTGCTGAGAATTTTGAGCAATTTCTGTTTTGTTTTTTCTGATGTACAGCATCCACAATTCGTTTGGTTTCCAAAGATGTGCAGGTGAGGCTGTTTTGCTAAATTTCCCATCGTGCCCAGGGATATGAAGATTGGGTGGGTTAGCCATGGGGAAATGAAGGTTACAGACATCGGGTAGGGAATTGTGTTTGGGTGGGATGTTCTTTGGAATGTTGGTGTGGACTCGATGGGCAGAATGGCCTATAGGGATTCGATGAAAAATTGGAAGATATTGAAATAAAAGCAAAATACTGCAGATGCAAGAAATCTGAAACAAATACAGACCACGTTGGAGGAACTCTGCTGGTCTGGCAGCCTCTATGGAGAGAGAAAAACAGAGTTAACATTTCGAGTCCAGTATGACTCCTCTTTCAGAATTCCTTCTCCTTTTAACCTCCTCAGCAATAATAGGTCCTTCAGTCAACCTCACTGCTAGATCTCCACTGCACTGTGCACCTCTCCATGGAGAGAGTTTCTTACACTTATATGGTGCCTTTCATAAATTCAGGATTTCCCAAAACACTTTACGATCAATGAAATAATATTTCAGGTGTATTCACAGTCGCAGTGTTTGAAAAACAGCAATTAATTCAAGTAAAGTAACACCCCGTTTGATGCTTATAATATGTTCAGTGGCAATATTGTGATGAATAGACTTTGCTTAAGCTGTAAGCCCTGCTGCTTAGCAACCCAACCAGGAAGTAATGCTGTGGAATATCAAAGTGTTGGGAGTCATGTCTTCATTACTTTTGATACAAAGATCTATGGGGAAGTGATGTTTGCATGAAGAGATTTTATTCTATGGTGTGAGGGCAAAGAGATTTTTCAGAACGATCAGCTTGATTTTGCTGATAGCAAGCAGGAAAACTGGGTTCAAATCATGTTTCAGCTTCTAAAACCCATCCAATTGAATCCATTCCAACCTTTTCATGAATTTTGTAATCCCCCAGTACAGCCCAGTTGTGGATGTGTAGAACAGTATTCCAAGAAGGTACATTTTAATAAATTTAGTTAATAATTTAGAACGTTTTTATTTCGAAACAGAAAATACACAAGTGCCATTTAAATGTGAAAGACTGCGTCTGTGAATTTTCAGTCCTTCTGAAGTAACTGCACAGTGACCAGGCCCTGTCACCCAGTCACCCTTTATGTTACTAGTCCATTGTACACTGGCTGTAGCCAGCTAGCTCATCAGCAATTCTTGACTGAGGAGCTTCTAGTCTCCTGGTTACCTTTTTTTCTCTCCAACCCTTACACTGCTGCCATCCAGCAGTAATGCTTATCTTCACCAGGACCCTTGTTTTGTGTGTGTGTGTGCGTGTATGTGTGTGTGCACGCGCGCGCGCAGGTATGAAACACAGTAAAAAAAAACAAGGGTGCAACTAACTTTATTGACACTCCATCGCCAGGAAAGGCACCCACCTGACAAACAGAGTCCCTACGGGACAATGCCAATCTCCTGGTTATATTGGTCAGACAAGGCTTTCCTGATTGGCCCAGGTTAATAGGCCCATTCGAGAACTTCATAGTGAACAAGGTCAACCTGGTCCCAATCACCACACCTTCCTTCCGGACTAGACCAGCATAAAGACACAGGGCTTGCTTCATTATCCGAGGTATTGCCATATTGAATCTCTTCTGACCAAATAACCAAGAATGTTATACTGAAGAACGGCAGTCGCAAAAAAGGAACAAGGAACAAATAAAACAAGCTCTTGAACATAATGAGAAAAGCAGGCAACAATTCAGGATTCCATGTGAAATCAGTACTTATTGAACAAAAGCTTAATAACAGTGGTGAAGCCATAGGGGAGGGGCAGCAGCAGATTTATGCAGGATGAAAAGGGAAAGATGGTTAGTGATAGGAAGAGAATCAAACCCTGAGAGGCAATAAAAGCGAGAGAACAGAACTTCATTTAGAAATTTTTTTGGACTGATTTATCAGCAGGGAATGTGGAGTCAAGGCTCTCCACTGAATGTTCTCTTGTGTTAAAGCTGACAGTGAATGATGGCCCCGAAGCATTTCACATTCACATTTTGTAGCGACATTAATTATTAACAAAACACCTAATCTAGTGCAGGGAGATTTTATTTTAAAATAGATTAAATTTCCTAGAATGAGAGCACACATTTTTTAAAAAAAAATTGGCTGAGCTCTAACAAGGTGGAAGCTGTGATGCCCAGGATCTGCAGAAGCTGATGGATACATTTCATTAACCTGTTCAAATGTTGTATGGGCACAACTCTGGGGCAGGTGGGTTTTACGCTGTCAGCGCAAATGATTGAAGCTTTTGAAGTCTCGACCATGTTGGATAGAGGCTGGGTGAATGGGTTACTTGAAATGAAGAGATAAGAGGGTTGTCTGGTCATGTTGAAAGAGTCCTTGGCCAGATACCTGGAAACATTGCTTTGCACTGTGCTCAGAAGCAGACCACTGTCAGACAGGAAATGTAGCAATCCCTGCAAATGTCACTGGACTTTGCTGTTATGATGTGCTTTGGCTTCTTTTAGCCTGGAGATTTAACTCAAATGTGAGCCAAACTCAACAAACAAGAACTAATTCTTGCAGAGATCGTAGGAACTGCCGATGCTGGAGAATCTGAGATAACAAGGTGTAGAGCTGGATGAACACAGCAGGCCAAGCAGCATCAGAGGAGCAGGAAAGCTGACGTTTCAGGTCAAGACCCTTCTTCAGAAATTTCTTCCGCACTATAGAGATTCTATAATCTCCTGTAAATCATCTGCCCCTTAACTTAAAATCAATGTCTCTAGTTAATGATCCCTCCATCAGGAGGAAAAATTTCCTCCTGTCTCTGCCTCTCAATTTTACACATCTGAGTGATTCAGAACGTTGCAACAAGGGCTCCATTCCTGCTCTGGCTGCATACACCGGCCTTCTCGTGCTGCCCCATTCCTGCCACAGGGTGATTTCCTTCCAGCTGCCTCAACCTGCAAGAGCAATTCCTGGTGAGCTACAGCTGGTTACCTCACCACCTTTTTCAAAGCTTCAACATAAAATAACATGCTCCCACCTCAGGTCAGGATATTTGATGGTGAAGATTTTATTTCTACAGCATAGTTGCTCCCTCATTACCGTGGATAAACGAGCTTTGGAATATATCACTCCCAATCCTGGACAACCTCACCTTTCTTACAAATCACAGTTTGCAACTTTAAAGGGACATTTCACAGACAAGCCATTAATTCATTCATGAGTTTCACTGACCATGATGATATTTATTACTCAGCCCCAATTGCTCGAGGAGTTGAGATTATGAATAAAACAGTTCCTAGATCCTAATTTACCCGAACTACGAGATTCCATACCGCGGGTAGATTGTGATCCCTTTGCCTCTAAAGTCACCATCACCCAAGATGGTTGCTCTCTCATTAGAGGGAGATGACTGGTGGTTGTTTAACCTGAGGGTCACCACATCTCAGGTGAGGGGAGAGGTTGGGAAGGAGAGTCCTTTGTGGCAGTCGGTGACAGCAATTGAACCCACACTGTTGGTGTCACTCTGCATTGCAAACCAGCCATCCAGCCACCTCCCCCCTTTGCCTTGACTAACTAATCGCTATATCCTACAACAGTCACCCAAGGTCAATGTTCATCCAGCTCTTTATTTCCCTAGGCACAAATCTCTCTATTCTCTCAGAAGGTTCAGTGACCTCTGGCCCGTTGTAGCCAATACAAGTCAGGTTGATAATTAACTGCACGTTTTCCCAAATGGGGTCTGGGGTTAGAACTCAGGTGTGTCCCAGCCTTAGGGTAACGATTGGTGCTGTGAGTTGGAGGGACTTTTTGGAAATGGGTTGTGGTACTTTTGTTCCTTGGGCTCATTTGAGATTCGCGCCATTTCCTCCACCCAGGAGCCACTGGGAGTGACATTGGGTGTCAATGTGAAGAGCCCTGAAATCCAAAGGAGTAGACCCCAGTGTGAAGTGAAAGTTGGAGTGAGGGCCTTGATTACTGATGTTAGTTTGTAGGAGGGTCTTATAAGTCCAGGACTGAGGAGGAAAAGGAGGAAGAGTTGGGCGGGGAGGGGGGATTTTTCTCTGCTGTCCAGGCCAAAATTCAACACCATTGCAATGGACCCCAGAGTTTAAAAACCAGGTGGGAAAACACCCCGACACTTCATCAGAGGCTTCACAGCGGATGTTACCCAGCATAGTAACGAAACATCTGCAGATCAACAAACCAGCTCGGCGAGCCAACCAACCCTCAACGCCCACAACTCGAGCTACATATCTACTCCAAAATGTTTAACACTCAGTTGACATCCCAAAAGCACACCATTATAATTGTTTCAGAGATAGTAGGAACGTCAGCTCTCCTGCTCCCATGATGCTGCTTGGCCTGCTATGTTCATCCAGCTCTACATCTTGTTATCACATTAATATAATTGCTTCTATCTTGGCTATTTGTGGGATTATGATCTGGTGTTTCTCAAGGGCCAAATTTTGACTGAGACTCCACTAAATACTCTCTTCTATGAAACCATGAGAGGCAGACAGGGCAATAACTCACCTGCAAAGCAACATCTCAGGCACTGTAGCACACCCTCAGCACAGCTCTGGGATTTTATTTTCATATTCATTCCTGAGATGTAGGTGTCACTGGCTGGCCAGGATTTATTGCCCTGCTAGTCCCTAGCTGCCCCTTCAGAAGGTGGGGATGAGCTACCTTCTTGAACCACTGCAGTCCATGTGCTGTAGGCAGACCCACTATCACTTAGGGAGGCAATTCCAGGATTTTGACCCAGTGACAGTGAAGGAATGGTGATATATTTCCAAATCAAGATGGGGAGTGGCTCGGAGGGAAACTTGGAAGGGGTGGTGTTCCCACGTATCTGCTGCCCCTTGTCCTTCTAGATGGAAGTGATCACGGGTTTAGAAGATGCTGTCTTAGGATCTTTGGTGAGTTTCTGCAGTGCACTTTGTAGCTGGTACACACTGCTGCTACTGAGCAGGGAGGGAGTGTTGGAGGGAGTGGGACGTTTTTGCACGAGATACTAATCAAGCGGGGGCTGCTCTGTCCTGGAGGGTTTAAAACTTCTTGAGTGCTATTAGAGCTGCACTCATCCAGGCAAGTGGGGAATATTCCATCACACCCCTAACTTGTGCTTTGTAGATGGTGGAGGGGTTTGAGATGAGTTACTCATTGTAGGATTCCTAGCTCTGACCTGTTCTCGGAACCCCAGTAGCGGCTTCCATGATGTGTTGAAGTGTCTGGTGGGGGATGAGATCCTCCTGACAGAGAGCTAATTACTGAGCCTAGACTGTTATATAAATGGATTCCTGTGGCTTCTGGTGCTACTTGAGAATGCTGTTTGTCTTCAGACGTGACAATTCCTCTTTGTCCTGGCTTCCACCAGGCACAACGGATTGATGAACTAATAATGGAGCAAGCAGTGGGAACTGCACCAAGACTTTGTATGTGAGTATTGCCAATAAATATTTGTAGATCATTCTGTAGAAGGTGAATTGGATCTTAGCCAAAGACCAAATGAACACAAGAAGCAGGCATCTTATTTTCTCTACCGGAGTTGTGCTATTGAGTCATACTGAGTTGATTAGATTCCCTATAGTATGGAAACAGGCCCTTCAGCCCAACAAGTCCACACCGTCCCTTGATGCATCCCACCCAGACCCATTCCACTATAACCCACACACCCCTGAACACTACGGGCAATTTAGCATGGCCGATCCACCTAGCCTGTATATCTTTGGACTGTGGAAGGAAACCGGAGCACCCGGAGGAAACCCACGCAGACACCGGGGGGGGGGGGGGGGGGAGGACATGTAACAGTTATTCGGGATGAGACCCTGAAAACACTCTGCATTGGACAGTTCAGTCTCAGACATGACATCTGCTTAACTGAGCAGTGAGGAAAGCTTCCAAAAGGAATTATATTGAACAGCTCTCACTGTCATGGTTATTCAGTTGAAAGCTGATTATTCCAGTTTGACTATGCACAGTTTTTCATTATAAAAACAGCCTACAGTGCTTCCTTCTTCTCTTTAATTACTGAATGCAAAGTAAGTTGAAACCTGCCTTGCATTGATCCAAATTGGAGTTTAATGATCCAAAACTGGCGATCTGAATCCCTCCGCCAGCTCTACATTTTAATTAATTTTTATTGGAATATTTTATTGTGTTTTATTTTCATTTCTGTTCTTACTTCGTGGATCAGTTGTGGTTGAGTGGATAGAATGATTTTTTATTCCCTAGACTTTAGACAGTTCCAATGCTACGCCCACAAGTGAAACGTATACTCGAGGTTAACCCTCTTGGTGTGGTACTGAACAAGTGTCGCGCTGTAAATGTGCTGAGCCTTAGACCTTAATTGAAGATGCATTATACGTGGAACTGTTTGAAGAAGAAAAAGGACATTGAGTGGGCAGATTATGTTTCTTAAACAATGCTGCTTGATGATGGGTTTTATGAATTACCTACATGTGTTAACCTACATAACATCTCCATGATTGAGTCAGATATCTGGAAGTTTATTGACAACTACATATGTTCAATGATAGTCGGAACTGGTGATGCTGGAGTCTGAAATTACAAGGTGTGGAGCTGTAGGAACACAGCAGTGTCCAGACCCGAAACATCAGCTCCCCTGCTCTTCTGATGCTGCCTGGCCTGCTGTTCCTGTGTTCCTCCAGCTCCCACCTTGTTATTACATATTTTCAATGGTATGCCATCTGGCAGTTACACAAACAGTCTGGCCTTTAGAAACATAAACCCTGCTTCTTGGTTCATTTTATTTATGCTTCCACGGCATCACAGGTAAGTGCAGCATTTATTGCCTGTCCCAAGTTTCCCCTTGAGCGGGTGACAGTGAGTTGGCTTCCCTGAACCACTGTAGACTATGTGCTATAGGGACACACACAGTGCTGCTAGCGAGGGAGTTACTGGATTTTGACCCAGCTACACTGAAGGAATGGTGATATATCTCCATGTCAGGATGGTGAGTGGCTTGGAGGGCGACTTGCATCTATTCCCATGCATCATCCTTCCAGGGTAGTTATGGGGTTGGAAGACACCAAGGAACCTCAGTGGACCATTTCAGAGTTCAGTTCAAAGTCAGCCTCACTACTGTGGGTCTGGAGTCACATATAAATCATGTAAGGACAGTAGGTTTCCTTCCCTAAACAGAATCAGTGAACCAATTGAGTTATTACAACAATCAGTGATAGTTTTGTAGCCATCACAACTATGTTGTCTTTCAATTCTGTTAATTAATCACATTTAATCATATCTATTAATTATTTCAATTTAAGTTCCACCAGCTGCTGTGATGGATTTTAATCCACATCTCAAGATCGTTAGCCTGGGCTTTGAGGTTACTAGCACAGTGACACCACCACAATGCCACCATCTTCCTTCACTCTGTGTCTAATTCAACCTCTTGTTTGTCTGCAGAGCAACTAATTCAAGCCAGTTTATGTGAGGTGCTTAACTCCTGGGTTGTGATAAAGTATGTTACAAATAGAACCTTCCCTTCACTCCAGCGTCACAGTAGCCAATCATTAAGATCCTTACTTTGATCAATTACTGAGATAAACCTTACCACGCCCATCATGAAGATCCTTCCCTAGATAAAGCGAGTCGGCAAATTCCCAGAATTGGAGCTGAGAAAATCTCCTTCTGTTTGGCAGATATTTATTGTTTGTTCTTTATTTCAATCTTTCGTTGTTGCAATGTTAATTCATTGAATGATGAGGCAATGGTTTTGTTGCATCGTTATGAGGCCTAAGCTAATGCTTAGGGCAAGTGGTTTAAATCCTCCCATGTCAGACAGCAAAATTTAATTTGAATTAACTTTTTTCAAACTTTGGAATTATGAAGCTGGTTTAATAGTGGTTATGAAATGATGATCATAAGACCCAATCTGCTTCACTAATGTTCTTTAGGGAAGGAAAACTCCGGTCGGACCTATATGTAATTCCATGCCCACAGCTGTGTGGTTAACTCTTAACTGCCCTCTGAGATGCCCCAGCAAGCCTCCAGTGGTATCAAACAGCAAAAAAATTCCTCCTTACCAACATCCAGGGCCTAGTGTCAAATTTCAGAGAGCTTTCTCACAGCAACAGCCTGACATAGTCATACTCGCAGAATCTAATTTATAGACAATGTCACAGGCAACACCAACAGAGCCTACAAGAGATAGTGGCACAGTGGCATGCAGTAAGATGGGATTGTGATGGGAGTCTTCAACATAGCCTCCATAGCCATGAACTCTCATGGTGCCAAGCCTACCATTGAGAACACACCTGTTACCAGTGATCGACAGTTAATTGCCAAGCATTGTTTGTGTTTGTACTAGGCATTGGTTTGAGGAATGAGCCAGAAATTACTGTTTTATTCAGCTGAGTAAGAGGAGCCTGTGCTTGTCCGAGAAGGATAGAGTCCTGTATATTAATTAATGTTGTTTCCAATCGAAGGAAGTATTATCTA
Source organism: Stegostoma tigrinum (assembly GCF_030684315.1). Lineage (NCBI taxonomy): Eukaryota > Metazoa > Chordata > Chondrichthyes > Orectolobiformes > Stegostomatidae > Stegostoma > Stegostoma tigrinum. The sequence continues at coordinate 19,493,668 of NC_081392.1, read as the reverse complement.
CAAACAAAAACATGTGCCACAACAGTCTAAGCTTAGGGATCTGAACGCAGTATTCAGCATCGGATATGGTTCTACAATTGGAGGAGATTTGTGAAATATTCCTGAAAGTGCTAAGAATTATACAGTCAATCAGTTTCAGATTGTCAGTCAGGCCCAGCATGAGATTGTACATACCTGAAGCTTAATCCATAGGATTCTGTTCTTTGCAGAAAAAATAACATGTCTACACATTGCACCTGTCTCAACTGAGCAAGCAAGACATTTTCTGGTATATTTCTCAGGGCAATGCCTTGACAAATCCGAATCAACCTGTCTGATTTAAATGTATACAAACCTTGGTAATTAACTGTCAATCATCATCTAACAAGTGCCTTCTCCATGGCAACACCTTCACCAATCAGAGTCCACTTGTTGACTAATGAGAACACTTTTATCATATAGCATGAAGCAATGTTCCCCATTAAATTGATCCTTCTTGCAGATGTCATATGGTGTGCAAGGCAAGAAGCTTTGAAAAATATTGGGTCTTTGTTCAGTAATACTGAAGTTCCACGCTACCAAACAAATTCTTTAAAAACTAGTTGGTTGCAATGGTGCATGACATGAAGCAAAATCTTCTCCTCTTGTTTTAATGGCTATGTTGGCCCATTTATTTGAAAAAGCCTAGAACATGTATTGTAATCAGGAGAGACAAATTTCACACAAATAACTCATGCTCATGAAGGGTTACGCCAGAGCTGTTTCCAGCTTCTCACAGCACTTTTGACAAAAAGCACTTTCCTGTGATTATCTGGTTGGAAATTGGTAAAGGCAGACAGTCCAACCTGCAACAGCAAAGTTTGCATTTATGTAGCACCCCATTGCATCTCTCATATACATCAAGGGTACTTTTAGTATCTTTTAAAATATTTGTTCATGAGATGGGATGTGAATGAGGGTCTATTTCCATGCTGTGTAATTCTATGACTCTACATGAGCATTACTGGCTATGCCTGTGTTTACTGCTCATCCTTGTGAGGGGTTAAGAGTCAGCTCCCTTGCTGTGAGTTTGGAGTCACATGTAGGCCAGACCAAGTGATAAACATCTGGAATTAAGAATCTAATGACAACTGTGAATCCATTGCTCATTGTTGGAAAAACCCATCTGGTTCACTGGTGTCCTTTAGGGAAGGAAACTGCCATCTTTACCTGGTCTGGCCTACATGTGACTCCAGACCCACAGCAATGTGGTTGCCTCTTAACTGCGCTCTGGGCAATTAGGGATGGGCAATAAATGCTGACCTAGACAGTGACACCCTCATTCCATGAATGCATAAAAGAGAAGCAAACAATTGACAAGAGGTGCACATGATCATTATTTGTCTCACATTTGCCTTACTGAGTTTGAATTTCACCATCGGTCTTGGGAAATAAGCTGGGGTTCTGGATGACTCGCCCAGCAGCATTACCACTTCCTTAAAGGATAGCAATGTTATTAAGGTAAAGACAGTATCCACCATTGCACGGTGTAATCCCGCAAGCCACAATGCGGCAAATAACTGGCTATTTTGGTTCTATTATGGCGGCTTTGATGAAAGCATTTTGGGTATGACACAAGGAGAACTCTTTGCATTTATTCAGATGGCGTTGTCCTATTCGCCTCTGAAGGAAATCTCAGTGTAAGTAAATAAATGAACTATCACTATAACTCATTAGGCACAAATATGTTGATGACACTTCCTGATATTTAAGCTCGATTGCCAAGGCAAGACGAGTACCAGGCTTCCAAACATGTCACTGTAAGACAAGGAAGTAGCATCATTGCAAGTGTCTGCTGATAAGCTGGACCTGCAACTCAACTGAATGAATTAGTTCTTGTCTAGCTGACACACAATATGCTTCCCAATTAGATTAGCAAATCTTCTCCTGTGTTACAGACCAGACCAAACCTCCTCAAATTCTAATGAGAACATAGCCTGGACCTTAACTTTTTCTTAAAGGTAAGTCTAAGGTGTTGCAATCCAAATGACATTCGATTGGCCAAACTTGACTTTCAGCAAAACACACTTTATTTTTAAAATACAGGTAAAATAAAAATAAAAGAATTGGCTTAACTGTAACTCTGTTGAAATGCTTAACAAAATAACATATATATTAACTACACTAATTAACTGTTCCAATATATCCCATAAACACACCCTTGGCAAAGGCACATTCTGTAAAATAGATTGTCTCACATGCAATTCTAGCAGCAGGAAGAGGACCCCAACTTTTAGCTATAACAGGGAGAGGAATAATGGCTTTCACATCCAGCCTCAAGATCCCATCAACTGCTGAAAGCTAAAACTAAAAATGCTGGTTCTGTGGGACCTCAACCCCACCCATTCAGCCTGCTTCTATTGTTCCAATTTATAAAGAAGCCAAGGCATCACAAGCCGTTTACTTTATTGGCTTTGAGCAGACGCCCAATACCTCTGTCTCAACCTTTCTTCATTAAAAAAAAGGACAAATATCATCTTTTATTATCATACCTATCACTCATCAACAACGTGATGCAATTTCCTTTTCAGTCGCTTTGGCAGTGTTGTAGGCATTGTGAAGATTATTTCCAGATTCAGATTTAGCCCAATTGATGCACAAGGTTTATTAGAAGCAATAAATACAGACTGTCTTTGAGTTAAGTTGAAATCAAACTGCGGAGTGTGTTACCTTGACCATGCTCTTTTTGTTAGATACATTAGTAGGAAGTGGGCATCGCTGACTGGTCAGCATTTATTGCCCATCCCTAATTACGCAGAAGGCAGTTAAGAGTTAACCACATTGCTATGAGTCTGGAGTCACTTGTAGATCAGACAAGGCTGCAGATTTCCTTCCCAAAGTGGCATTAGTGAACCAGATGGGTTTCCCCCAACAATTGGAGATTAAACCCTTCGATACAGATTCCTGAATTTGAACTCATCTACCACAGCAAGATTCGAACCTGGGTCCCCACGGTATCATCTGGGTTTCTGGATTAATAGTCTAGTGATAAGGCCATCATCTCCCCTGGTCCTGTTGCTGGTGGAATGTTGTTGAGTCGCACATATTAGTTGCAGAATGTGCCTGTCAAGCAATGAACGGGAAACAATAACAATGGAAGTATGTTCGAGGATGCAACGATTACAAAACATTCTGACACCTATGTTATTACAATTGTACAGCTTGAAAAGAGGGCTGTTCAACCCATCATGTCGATTTCTCTGAAATTATCCGCTAATGGAGTATTTCACAGAATTGTTACAGTGCAGAAGGAGGCCATTCAGCCTGTAACAGTTCTATCCCCTACCACCAATCTCCTGCCCTTCCCCAATATTGTCGGGATGGGACGTTGGATGCCTTCAAGGCAGAGATTGACAAATTCTTGATCTCACAAGGAATCAAGGGCTACGGGGAGAGTGCAGGGAAGTGGAGTTGAAATGCCCATCAGCCATGATTTAAATGGCAGAATGGACTTGATGAGTCGAATGGCCTTACTTCCACTCCTATGTCTAATGGTGTAAAATTCCTATACCCTGTTTCTACCCAAATAACCATCCAATGACCCTCTTGGATACTTCAATTGAACCTGCCTCCACCTCATTTCCAGGCCGTGCATTCCAGACTCAGGCCTCCTGTTGTAGGGAAATGTTTTCCTCACATAATCTTTGCTTCTTTCACAAGTCACTTTAAATCTATTTCCTCTCGTTCTTGTTTCTCCTACAAGCAATAATAGCTTCACCCTACTTACTCTCTCCGGTTCATGATTTTGGAGACCTCTATCTAATCTACTGCCACCATTCTGCCCTCCGAGGAGAACAGCCCCCACTGCTTCAAAAACAATGGCAGAAATTGCTGGGAAAACTCTCAGCAGCATCTGTGGCGAGAAAGAAGTGTTAACATTTTGGGACCAGTGACGCTTCTGCAAAACTGCTTCAATCTAACCTAATCACTGAAGTTTCTCTTTCCTGTAACCGTTCTTGTAAATCGCCTCCTCTCTCTCTGTCTCTCTCTCTCTCTCTCTCTCTCTCTGTGTCTAATACATTCACATCTTTCCTATGATGTGGTGATCACAACTGTAGACAATATTCCAGCTGAGGACTAACAAGTACTTTGTAGAATTTCAACATACCTTCCTGCTCCAGTATTCTATGCCCCTATTAATAAAACCAAGGGCACTGTTTGCACTGTATTTGTAAATGGACTAAACATTGACTGAAAGTATGGCTCTGCTAGTCACAGCTTCTCCATCTAGCTCGCAGATTATTTATTTTCTGTCTTTTGCCTGTTTTATTTGCTGACTTCTCCTTCCATCTGGCCACCTCTCCATCACTCCAGCCCAACTCGAGCTCATTTTCTGCCTGTTGCTTCTCATCTTCTAACACCTCTCCAGGGCAACAAGTCTCCATTTTGCTTTCTTTGCATTTAATAAAAAGTCTTCTCATGCAAGAAAGGAAGGATGGAGCGATGAGCAATTAGCCCCCCAAGTGACTAAAAAGCCAACAGGAATTAACTGCTTTCACCGCAGCTCAGTCACCTTCAATTCAGATGTCAATTGGAAAACCTGGGTAGTGAAACTCATTAAATCTCTTCCTATAAATGATCTTCATTTTCTTCACCATCGGCATTACAACGTCCATTGAGTATCACTGCATAGATTTACAAAGAGCTGGAAGCCTCTTATCACAGATTCAAATGACGAGAAGTGCCCATGTTAAAAGATTTAGGTTGAAATGTTGACAAAAATAATATCTTTCTCAGCTTCCTTGGAGGGAAACTCTAATATGCCTTCTTCAAATGTTAACAATTTCAGGAACTAAGGTCAGTGAAAGGAGATGGGAGAGAGAATGTGACTAAACAGTCAGCTGTGGGTCTCACCGAACAGACAGGGAGATGAAGGGTTTGCTAAGCAGACACTGATCGGCAGCTCAACCGTCGCACTGTTGCCTGAATAGGAAAGCTTTGATGGACTGCGCTATCACAATATCACTCAATCATTGGAAAAGTATTATTTGTTATTAATGACAGGTATTCCAAGCATCAGGAACAGTAGATATTGCAAAGAGAAGTTTACAATTCTGTACTTCCAGCAGATCAAAGTTTTCAAGGAAGAGAAGGGTGTGGAGCGATTTGATCAGAAAGTTTTTGAGGAAGGGTCGCTCGACCCAAAATGTTAACTTTGATTTCTCTCCACAGACGCTGCCAGACCTGCTGTGCTTTTCCAGCAGTTTTTGTTTTTGATCAGCAAGTTTGTGCACCACAACAATGGCTGCAAAACCCCAGAGATACTCGTCAAAATGAAGATATTAAGGCTGAAAATTGCACATAATTGCACTTGGCTTGAAGTAAGTGAACCAGAGGCCTTTAACCAAGATTGTTTTACTTTTGGAGTGGGGACTGAACAGTGAGTATTTCTGCAGGGATGGGGCAGCAGGAGATATTAAAAGTATGTGGAGCAAGGCCTGGAAGGAATTTGAATTGAAAGATACGGAGATAACATTCACTCTGCTGGGGAGGTGGGGGATGTAGAGATCCATTGGGTCTAATGGAAGGATTGGTAAATGAGGAACCGGGATCAAGTGAGTTGAGGGTCAGATAAGATGGAATTTCTGGAAAGGGAAGACAGAAGTCTACAGCTGAGGGAATGTCTATAGTGGAATGGGATTGAACAGAAAGGCAGTGTTATCAAGAAAGGCTTAAAGAGATTTTGATTTGCTTCAGTCTTGGGATGTTGGTGCCACTATCTCAGCAGCATTTATTATCCATCTCTTGGGGATACAATTGAGATGCTTACTCGAGTATTTCCAGAGGGCAGTTAAGAGTAAACCATATTGTTTTGAGTCTGGGGGCACCTGTATCCTTCCTGGAGGACATTATTGAATCACATGGGTCTTCACAGCAGTAAAACAAAACAAGTAACTGCGGATGCAAAACAGAAATTGCTGGAGAAACTCAGTAGGTCTGGCAGAGGAATGGTGAGTGGACTCAAAACATTGTTTGTCTCTGCAAGATACTGCCAGGTCCGCTGAGTTTCTCCAGCAATTTCTGTAGGAAAAACAGTGATCGATTTGTGCACAGATGAGGTTTACCACCTCATTGAGAGGTGACAGCACCTCATGTGGTGGAGTGCCAGTGTAGCTATTTAACACTGGCTCGGTTTTTAGGCTCAGGTTGGGGTATGGAATGCAGGGCCTGGAAATGTGCCAGAGGCACTGAATGGTTATCTGGATAGAAATGGTGAGCAGGGACATGAGGAAATGGGCAGGAGATTGGTGCTGAAACTGGTGCAGGGCTGATGGGTCAAGTGCCCCTCCCGCACCATAGTAATTCCCAGATTTCGTGAAATCCTGGAGTGAGACTTGAACTCAGAACCCCATGCCTAGTGCGTTACCCTTGGAGCCAGAACTGATGGCCTCTAATCTGTGTGACTCTGATCATTCTTGGCCTCTGTCTTTCCATGCCATGACTCAAAGGTGCTCATTTTCACAAGAAAATCAGCCACGTCCCTTGAAAGATGCTGCAGGACCATCTAAAGTATGAATAATGTCCAGAATAGATCAGGACAAGATTTCCACAGCAGGGACGCTAACACAAATCAGCTGAAAATATTCTTAATGAGCTCTCGAGCAATGATTGGTTTAGCACCACAGTGTTCAGAAAAATACCTGCTACCCCATAGATCTTTCCTTGATTGAGATTTAAATACAAATAACTGAAATGCTTATGTAAGATGTAACTGCACTCACTCATTGTGACATGCTTTAAATATTCACAGCATTAATGATTATTGAGTGATTGTGCCTGATGCATCATTCTCATAATCATAAGACATCTTGAAGGTTAGCTATACAAACAATGTCATAATTAGAGCTTTCAGAGTTAGAAGCTGTGACAATCTGTTACAGGCAAGTTTTAAATTCAAGCCCCATATTTCTTGCCTTACTCCAGGGTGCTTCATTGACACATCAAATTATAAAGTAATTGTCAAAGTACAAAAGGGTGAGTCATGGGCATAAATGCTAGCAGCAGTTAGACAGGCTGAATGGCCTGCTCCTATTCTGGAATTTTGACATGAAAGAGAAAGGAGAAAATCAGAAGCAGTGGGTGGGAGGGAGCTGGATTTATAGAGGGTGCTGGTGAGGGTGAAGGAGGGAGCTCTGAAATGTGAGGTTTGCAGGTGGCTCCTGGCTTTTGGTCATTGTCCACTTCTCTCTGAACTACCTCCATTTCCATCCTTCCTTTTACACTGTCTCCACACTCTCGCCCTTCCTTGCTGCTTCACTATTTCTGGTCCTTCTCTCTCATGGCTCCAGTACTCCGCTGCTCTCTCAATCACCATCTCTTTTCTGCTTTTTCCATCTGTATCTCACTCAACGTCCAAAATCACACCGTCAGAGTCAGATCATAGTCAGAATAAGATCACGCAGCTGAGATAGAGTTGTTGCAAACCACGCTTCCATACTTTGTTCATTTTGGAGTCATGGCAACGTACAGCACAGAATCAGACCCTTCAGTTCAAATCACCCATGGTGACCAGATATCCGAAATTAATCTAGTCCCATTATCCAGCATTTACCCCATTTCCCTCTAAACCCTTCCTATCCATGTACCCATCCAGGTGCCTTTTAAATGCTGTAACTGTACCAGCCCCCACCACTTCCTCTGGCAGCTCATTCCAAACATGCACCACCCTCTGTGTGAAATAGTTGCCCTTAGGTCCCTTTTATATCTTACCCCTCGCACCTTAAACCTATGTCCCTCTAGTTTTGGACTCCCCTACCCTGGGGAAAAGACATTGTCTATTCACCCTATCCACTTTATAAGCCTCTATAAGGTCACTCCTCAGCCACCAATGCTCCAGGGGTAATAGCCCCAGCTGATTCAGCCCCTCCCTTCAGCCCAAACCCTCCAATCCTGGCAACATCCTTTCAGACCTTCTCTGAATCCTTTCAAGTTTCACAACATTTTTCACATAGCATGGAGACCAGAATTAAAGATAACAGGGTGTGGAGCTGGATGAACGCAGCAGGCGAAGCAGCATCAGAGGAGCAGGAAAGCTGATGTTTCAGGCCTAGACCCTTCATCAGAAATGGGGGAGGGGAAAGGGGTTCTGAAATAAATAGGGAGAGAGGGGGAGGTGGATGGAAGATGGATAGAGGAGAAGATAGGTGGAGAGGAGACAGACAGGTCAAAGAGACGGAGATGGAGCCAGTAAAGGTCACTGTAGGTGGGGAGTTAGGGAGGAGATAGGGAGGGGATAGGTCTGTCCAGGAAGGACGGTCAGGTCAAGGGGGCAGGATGAGGTTGGTAGGTAGGAGATGGAGGTGCGGCTTGGGGTGGGAGGAGGGGATAGGTGGGAGGAAGAACAGGTTAGGGAGGCGGGGACGAGCTGGGCTGGTTTTGGGATGTGGTACAGGGCAGGGAGACTTTGAAGCTTGTGAAGTCCATATTGATACCATTGGGCTGCAGGGTTCCCAAGCGGAACATGATTTGCTGTTCCTGCAACCTTCGGGTGGCATCACTGTGGCACTGCAGGAGGCCCAGGATGGACATGTCATCCTCGTTGTGTTCTCCTCTACATCAGGGAAACCAAGCGGATGCTTGGGGACCGCTTTGCAGAACACCTACGCTCGGTTCGCACTAAACAGCTGCTCCTTCCAGTTGCGAACCATTTCAACACCCCTTTCCATTCCTCAGACGACATGTCCATCCTGCCCCTCCTGCAGTGCTGCAATGATACCACCTGAAGGATGCAGGAACAGCAACTCATATTTCGCTTGGGAGCCCTGCAGCCCAATGGTATCAATGTGAACTTCACAAGCTTCAAAACCTCCCCTCCCCCTACCGCATCCCAAAACCAGCCCAGCTCATCCCCGCCTCCCTAACCTATCCTTTCTCCCACCTATCCCCTCCTCCCACCTGAAGCCCCACCCCCTGTGTCCTACCTACTAACCTCATCCCACCCCCGCTGACCTGTCCGTCCTCCCTGGACTGACCTATCTCCTCCCTAACTCCCCACGTACACACACCTCTACTGGCTCCATAACCCTTCTTTGACCTGTCTATCTCCTCTCCACCTATCTTCTTCTCAATCCATCTTCTACCCGCCTCCCCCTCTCTCCCTATTTATTTCAGAACCTCCTTCCCCTATCTGTTTCTGAAGATGGGTCTAGGCCCGAAACATCAGCCTTCCTGCTCCTCTGATGCTGCTTGGCCTGCTGTGTTCATCCAGTTCTACACCTTGTTATCTCAGATTCTCCAGCATCTGTAGTTCCTAATATCTCTGAGACCAGAATTAAACACGGTTTTCCAAATGTGGCCTAGCCAATGTCCTATATAGCCACTACATGACATCGCAAGTCCTATTCTCATGGAGGATATATCTCGTTGAAACTCTGCCAAAGGTTGGTGTATTGTCTATTCTGTGACTTTGCAATTGTTTCTGAGAGTTTCCTCGGTGTTTCCAGATCACAGCCACTGGGTTGCTAATTCCTACGTAGATTGGGCAAGAGCCAAGAAACACGCACACAAAAAATTGCTAAAACCTGGTCTTGTACCTTCTCAAAGATTCTATCCATTAAGTACAGAGAGAGAGAGAGAGAGAAGTCGAAGCTCAACTTTTTTAATGAACCATAAAATAAATTGGAATTCTCTGCTTTTAGTTTAAGTATAACTTATCAGGAGAATCGAAATCTGCCAACAGATGCTGTTTAATGCAGCTGCCTCTTGGGTAGGGATAATAGGCGCAATAGAATTGCAACTATTTAAAATAAGCTTTGTTGATGAACATAAGATGGTCAAAGATAAATGAAGTGTTAGCTAACTATGCAAGTCCTTTCTAAAATAACCTTCAGCATTGGCAAGCAACCTAGTGCTTAATCCTTTGAGAGGCTACAAGACCAGGCTTTAGCTTAGCTTTGTGCAAATGTTTCCTGGCTCTCATCCAATCTATGTAGGAATTAGCAGCCCAGTGGTCGTTGTCTGGAAACACTGAGGAAGCTCTCAGAAACAATGGGTAAATTGCAAAGTCATAGCATAGACAATGCACCAACCTTTGGCAGAGTTTCAACGAGACATATCCCCGAGAGTCACAGGTACTCCAGCTGTGAAACTAAGATCACGTTCAGACTTTCTCTCCACAAAATTCCATTTCTGAAATTGATTGAAATATTTCTCAATTTCCTTATCTTCTGCCTTGGGTACTCAAATTTGTCAATGCCAAACAGAAATCCTTCTGAAATCATAACTCATCAGTAGGTGGACAGAACCTCTGTGAACTATCTCGAATTGAAGATAGAATTTGTCAATGGTGATTAGTATTGTCTATAGATCTAGAAAGGTTACTGCTGAGGGGTGCCATGAACACCACCAAGTAGAGTGATGCCCCGCAGCAGAACAGCTGAAGATCTCAAAGAGGTGAGATTGAATATCGAACCCCTTCTCAAATTCCCTGTAGCACAGTTGAGCACATCAGTGTGATCCCTGCAATGACATAGATCTTGTTCAGCTGCAAGAGGTTCCTCTAGTTAGAGAAGGGAGTTGTTTCCAATGCTAGACCAAGCAGGGCCTGAAAGGTTTGACACTTAAAGAGAATGATGACAGCAAATATCATCATGAGCAGCATCTTCTACAATGTTGGGAGCTGGTCCTACGACAGCCAGATGTAACATGTGCCTTCCTAACATCCTCCTCTTGCTGTAGCAGTGGGAGGATGGGGTGTGGATTATGTTCACCCAGTGACAGCAAGCACACTGTAGATCAGTTTCAACTTGGGAGGGGGTTTGGGGGAGCAGGAAATCCGGGAGGGTGGTTAAGAGGGAAGTAGCCAGCGGCTAATTGACCAAACCTTAGGGGACTTTAAAAGAGAGTGTAGGGTCAAAGCGTCAGTTCTAACCTTGTTTATCAGTTCAGTTCTGCACATAATCAGCAAACTAACAAATTAGAATAAGCCCTGCCCTGATATCAGATTCTCAGGATGAATAAATCTCTCCATGACGGGCGAAGGCAAAGGTAATATTCTCATTAGCTGTAAGACTGCGACCTGACATTGCTCCAGTCCTGGCACCTGTTACTCATGCACCTCTGGCAGGGACCATTCATAACCATGAGCAACCCGTGTTGGGGCTCCATCTGGAAACTCCTCAAATTTATTTCCCAATAGATCTTACAGCACTGACAGTTACTAGACTGTAGAAACCCATAGTAGAAGATTGTCTTAAATGGCAGAGCAAGCTCAATGGACTGAATGGCCTATTCTTGTTCCTACGTTCCTGAAGTGTTACTGGCCTGTTTGACCCATAGAGGTACTCCTGGCATGTTACTGGCCTGTTTGACCCTTAGAAGTACGCCTGCCATGTTACTGGTCTGCTTGACCCATAGAGGTACTCCTGGCATGTTACTGGCCTGTTTGACCCACAGAAGTAGTCCTGGCATGTTACTGGCCTGTTTGACCCTTAGAAGTACTCCTGGCATGTTACTGGACTGTTTGACCCTTAGAAGTACTCCTGGCATGTTACTGGCCTGTTTGACCCACAGTAGTACGCCTGCCATGTTACTGGCCTGTTTGACCCATAGAGGTACTCCTGGCATGTTACTGGCCTGTTTGACCCAAAGAGGTACTCCTGGCGTGTTACTGGCCTGTTTGACCCACAGAAGTAGTCCTGGCGTGTTACTGGCCTGTTTGACCCTTAGAAGTACTCCTGGCATGTTACTGGACTGTTTGACCCTTAGAAGTACTCCTGGCATGTTACTGGCCTGTTTGACCCTTAGAAGTACGCCTGCCATGTTACTGGCCTGTTTGACCCATAGAGGTACTCCTGGCATGTTACTGGCCTGTTTGACCCAAAGAGGTACTCCTGGCGTGTTACTGGCCTGTTTGACCCATAGAAGTAGTCCTGGCGTGTTACTGACCTGTTTGACCCATAGAGGTACTCCTGGCATGTTACTGGCCTGTTTGACCCACAGAAGTAGCCCTGGCGTGTTACTGGCCTGTTTGACCCTTAGAAGTACTCCTGGCATGTTACTGGACTGTTTGACCCTTAGAAGTACTCCTGGCATGTTACTGGCCTGTTTGACCCACAGAAGTACGCCTGCCATGTTACTGGCCTGTTTGACCCATAGAGGTACTCCTGGCATGTTACTGGCCTGTTTGACCCAAAGAGGTACTCCTGGCGTGTTACTGGCCTGTTTGACCTATAGAAGTAGTCCTGGCATGTTACTGGCCTGTTTGACCCATAGAAGTACTCCTGGCATGTTACTGGCCTGTTTGACCCATAGAAGTACTCCTGGCATGTTACTGGCCTGTTTGACCCAAAGAGGTACTTCTGGCATGTTACTGGCCTGTTTGACCCATAGAGGTACTCCTGGCATGTTACTGGCCTGTTTGACCCATAGAAGTTACTCCTGGCATGTTACTGGCCTGTTTGACCCATAGAGGTACTCCTGCACTGCTACTGACTAGTTTGACCTCTAGAAACTGTTACTGACCAGTCTGACCCATAGAGGTACTCCTGGACTATTACCGACCAGTTTAATTAATAGAGATGCTCCTGGACTGATCCTGACCAGGTTAATCCATACAGACTATTACTGACCAGTGTGACCCATAGAGGTACTCCTGGACTATTACTGAGCAGTTTGGCCCATGGACCTTCCTGGACTGTTACTGACCAGTACTGACTGACCGAGACTTGAGCAATACTTGCAGCTTTTAGTTCAAAACTTGAACAAAAGAGGGAAGCTGAGGATTTTCTTTGCTGACAATCAAAATAATCTCAAAAAATCTAACCCAGTATTGGTTGAAGATAAGAATGCACAAACAACATTGTTGCGCTCCGACAGCTACGGTGCAGGTTGGTGAACATTGCTGAAGATTAATCAAGTCCACACCATTAACCTGTTATCATGTATAGTTAAATACACCTTCAGATAATTAATGTTACAGCTTATCAGCATGAATTCTAACTGTTCTTTTCAAGAATCTCCAGCAGTGAGCCAACAAACTGTCAGATGGAGTAGTTGTGTTGATAATCTCAGCGGTAAACATTTCCAAGGTTTTATAGTCACGGGCCCCTATTAACTACGTGTGTCACAGAGTTCAGACATGTAGTAAACAGCTAGCAGTTCTTTTCCCAGCTTTCACTACATTTCTCCCTGCGCCGACCCCGGCAAAAACAAGGTTTTAATATCCACACAGTTTCAGATAAGACTCAAAGAGGCGTTAAAATGAGATACTTCCTTCCAGCACTTCTGTTTACGAACGGTAAACATGGTGGAGATGGGAAAACAAGAGTTCTTTGAGAGACATCCATGAATTGGGAAAATAAGAACCCTCACTTTCTGATTGGCCATGGGAAGATGAAATTCATGAGAATGGACATATTGGGCCATCAATGGCTGGGGGAGTGAGCAGTTGGAGGAAGAAGGTCAACTGTCCGCAGATCCTGTTACTTCCAACCAGGCAGGATTGACAGACCTGATGATGGAGAGGTTTTAGAGTGTCCATTAAAGCATTATTTAAGGTTCTTTCCAGTGTTTATCTTTTTTATTTGGCTGCAGCTAACGGTTCCAGGGACACGCTGTGGACTACAACCAGCTAATGGTTGGGATTCTGAGCTGCCACCTATCATGTTTTTCCACACTGCACCCAGGGGCTTGTTTGGTTAAAAGTAATAGAGGATGAACCACTAGTGAGTCTTAACAAGAATACTAATTTGTCTAAACACAATCATACGGTTTATTACAGGATCACAACAGATACAAATTGTGTTGGCTGGGAAGACACAGTTGCTCGGTCTGTCAGGAAACATCATCAAGTCCGACTCCTCCATGACCAACTCAAGTCAGTGGAACCCAGCGTGGCCTACAACATTAACGCTTTCACTGAATCTTAGAATTCCTACAGCGTGGAAACAGACCATTTTCCCACCAAATCCATACCACACCTCTGAAGAGCATCCCATCCAGACTGAGGTCACCCCACCCTATCCCTATAAACCTGCACTTCCTATGGCTAGCCTAGCCTGCACATCCATGAATATTATGGGAAATGTAGCACAGGCAATCCACCCTGACCTGCACAAATTTGGACTGTGGGAGAAAACAGGAGCACCCGGAGGAAAGACACACAGACAGTGGGAGGGTGTACAAACACCACACAGACAGTTTCCCGAGGGTGGAATCGAGCCTGGGTCTCTTGCGCTGTGATAGCCACTGAGCCATCCCTGCCATCCTTTCAGTACCACTGCCTTACGCAACAGTGGCCCTTTGTGTGACTCAGCCCAAGTGATGCTGTCCGTGATGGGGAGAATTATTGAATAATTACATAGAACATAGAACATAGAACAGTACAGCACAGAACAGGCCCTTCAGCCCACAATGTTGTGCCGACCATTGATCCTCATGTAGGCACCCTCAAATTTCTGTGACCATATGCATGTCCAGCAGTCTCTTAAATGTCCCCAATGATCTTGCTTCCACAACTGCTGCTGGCAACGCATTCCATGCTCTCACAACTCTCTGTGTAAAGAACCCACCTCTGACATCCCCTCGATACTTTCCTCCAACCAGCTTAAAACTATGACCCCTCATGCTAGCCATTTCTGCCCTGTGAAATAGTCTCTGGCTATCAACTCTATCTATGCCTCTCATTATCCTGTATACCTCAATTAGGTCCCCTCTCCTCCTCCTTTTCTCCAATGAAAAAAGTCCGAGCTCAGTCAACCTTTCTTCATAAGATAAGCCCTCCAGTCCAGGCAGCATCCTGGTAAACCTCCTCTGAACCCCCTCCAAAGCATCCACATCTTTCCTATAATAGGGCGACCAGAACTGGACGCAGTATTCCAAGTGCGGTCTAACCAAAGTTTTATAGAGCTGCAACAAGATCTCTCGACTCTTAAACTCAATCCCCCTGTTAATGAAAGCCAAAACACCATATGCTTTCTTAGCAACCCTGTCCACTTGAGTGGCCATTTTAAGGGATCTATGTATCTGCACACCAAGATCCCTCTGTTCCTCCACACTGCCAAGAATCCTATCCTTAATCCTGTACTCAGCTTTCAAATTCGACCTTCCAAAATGCATCACCTCGCATTTATCCAGGTTGAAGTCCATCTGCCACCTCTCAGCCCATCTCTGCATCCTGTCAATGTCCCGCTGCAGCCGACAACAGCCCTCTATACTGTCAACGACACCTCCGACCTTTGTGTCGTCTGCAAACTTGCTGACCCATCCTTCAATTCCCTCGTCCAAGTCATTAATAAAAATTACAAACAGTAGAGGCCCAAGGACAGAGCCCTGTGGAACTCCACTCACCACTGACTTCCAGGCAGAATATTTTCCTTCTACTGCCACTCGCTGTCTTCTGTTGGCCAGCCAATTCTGTATCCAAGCAGCTAAGTTCCCCTGTATCCCATTCCTCCTGACCTTCTGAATGAGCCTACCATGCGGAACTTTATCAAATGCCTTACTAAAGTCCATATACACCACATCCACAGCTCGACCCTCATCAACTTTCTAGTCACACCCTCAAAGAACTCGATAAGGTTTGTGAGGCATGACCTGCCCCTCACAAAGCCGTGTTGACTGTATTTGATCAAGCCATGCTCTTCCAGATGGTCATAAATCCTATCCCTCAGAATCCTTTCTAACACCTTGCAGACGACAGACGTGAGACTTACTGGTCTGTAATTGCCGGGGATTTCCCTATTTCCTTTCTTGAAGAGAGGAATTACATTTGCCTCTCTCCAGTCCTCAGGTACGACTCCAGTGGAGAGCGAGGATGCAAAGATCCTCGCAAGTGGCGAAGCAATTGCATTTCTCGTTTCCCAAAGCAGCCGAGGGCAAATCTGGTCTGGGCCTGGCGACTTGTCAATCTTAATGTTTGACAAAATTTTCAGCACATCAGCTTCCTCTATCTCTATCCATTCCAGCATGCACACCTGCTCTTCAAAGGTTTCATTCACTACAAAGTTCATTTCTTTTGTAAAGACAGAAGCAAAAAACTCATTTAGGGCTTCCCCTACCTCCTCAGGCTCCACACACAAGTTCCCTATGCTATCCCTGATCGGCCCTACTCTTTCTTTGATCATTCTCTTATTCCTCACATAAGTGTAAAATGCCTTTATGTTTTCCCTAATCTGTTCTGCCAAGCCTTTCTCGTGCCCCCTCCTGGCTCTCCTCAGACCATTTTTGAGCTCCTTCCTTGCCTGCGTGTAATCCTCTCTAGCTGAACTTGACCCTAGCTTCCTCCACCTTATGTAAGCTGCCTTCTTCCTTTTCACAAGAAGCTCCACCGCTCTCGTCATCCAAGGTTCCTTTATCTTACCCTTTCTTGCCTGTCTCAGAGGGGCATATTTATTCATCACTCGCAACAACTGTTCCTTAAACAGTCTCCACATGTCTATAGTGCCTTGACCATGGAACAATTGCTCCCAGTCCATGCTTCCTAACTCATGTCTAATCGCATCATAGTTTCCTCTTCCCCAATTAAATATCCTCCCATTTTGCCTAATCCTCTCCTTCTCCATAGCTCTGTAGAATGTGAGGCAGTTATGGTCACTATCACCAAAATGCTCTCCCACCACAAGATCTGATACCTGCCCCGGCTCATTTCCGAGCACCAAGTCTAGAATGGCCTCTCCCCTCGTCGGCCTGTCAATGTACTGAGTCAGGAAACTCTCCTGAACACACCTTACAAAAACAGCTCCATTCAAATCTTCTGCTCGAAGGAGGTTCCAATCAATATTGGGAAAGTTAAAGTCACCCATTACAACAACCCTACTACGTCCGCACTTTTCCAAACTCTGCCGACCTATGCTTTCTTCAATCTCCCTGCTGCTATTGGGGGGCCTGTAGTAAACCCCTAACGAGGTGACTACTCCCTTGCTGTTCCTAATTTCCACCCACACTGACTCAGTAGGCAGATCTTCCTCGACAATGGAAGCTTCTGTAGCTGTGATGCCCTCTCTGATTAGTAGTGCTACACCCCCTCCTCTTTTTCCCCCCTCCCTATTCTTTTTAAATGTTCTAAACCCTGGAACATCCAGCAACCATTCCTGCCCATGAGAAACCCATGTCTCTGCTATGGCCACAACAACATAGCACCAGGTACTGATCCATGCTCTAAGTTCATCACTTTTATTCCTGATACTCCTTGCGTTAAAGCAAACACACTTTAACCAATCCCTTGGTTCCTTCCCACTAGTTGGTCTACGTCTTGCTACTGCCTCACCTGCACCAACTCTCACCTCTGGTATACAGCTCAGGTTCCCACCCCCCTGCCATACTAGTTTAAACCCTCTCGAACTACTTGAGCAAACCTTCCACCCAGGACATTTGTCCCCTTCCAGTTCAGATGCAACCCGTCCTTCTTGTACAGGTCCCACCTTCCCCAGAAGGCATCCCAATTATCTACATATCTGAAGCCCTCCCTCCTACACCAGCTGCGTAGCCACGTGTTCAGCTGCGCCCGCTCCCTGTTCCTCGCCTCACTATCTCGTGGCACCGGTAGCAAACTAGAGAACACTACTCTGTTTGTCCTGCTTTGCAGCTTCCATCCTAACTCCCTGAAATCACTTTTTATATCCTCAATCCTATTTCTGGCTATATCATTTGTGCCAATATGTAACACGATTTCTGGCTGTTCGCCCTCCCCTTTTAGAACCTTATACACCCGATCGGAGACGTCCCGGACCCTGGCACCAAGGAGGCAACATACCTTCCGGGAATCCCGATCCTGACCACAAAATCTCCTGTCAATTCCCCGAACTATCGAGTCCCCTACCACGAGTACTTTTCTATTCTGCCCCCTTCCCTTCGTTACCTTTCAGAGAACCTAAAGAGTCTCCATTCGATGGTGACTGATAAGCGCAATCTGAAGAACGTTACTTCAAAAATAGACGTGCCAAGGAATGATAGATGCTGCATCGAGTCCATTATTGTACAAAGATCTTCAGATCAAGGTATACAATCTGGTAATATCTAGCAAGTCCTTTCATTTAAAAAAAATACAACAGTCCCTGATACTCTCATAACTAGCTGCCAGGACGTCCTTGCAAGTTCTACCCTCTGTAAACCAGATACCATCTAAATCTCTGCTGCCTGTGCCCAAACTCATAGCAGGCTTGTCTATTTCTATAACTCTCCACAATTTCCTTGTTCCTCTAACACATCATAACAAGTTTCATCGCTCCACAGTGCCTCCAGCTGCCTGGGTGCTATGTTCTGCAATTCCCTCCCAAATCCGCTTCACTCTCTCCCCTTTTTCGTCTTTAAGTTAAAACCTATCTGCTTCACTCAGCCGTTGTCCATCTGCCCATGTATCCCCTCACATGACTCATGGACAAATTTAAAATCCTCCTATCCTATTTGTTTTAAATGTGCTATTTAAATTCAAATTACAACCCATCAACAACTGATTATTGACTTCAGAAAGAAACGAGGAGAACACGCTAACCCCCACCTCCATCTATATCAACAGAACTGAGGTTGAGAGCCTGGAGTCAAGTTCCTCAGAGTGATGATAACTGATACACTGTCCTGGACCTCCCACATAGATGCGATGGCCAAGAAGACACAAGAATGCCTCTTCTTCGTCAAGTGGCTCAGGAAATTTGGGATGTCCATATGGTCCCTCACCAACTGCTACAGATATCTCATTGAAAACATACTGCCAGGGTGCATAACAGCCTGATACAGCAACTGCTCTGCCCAGGACTATAAGAAACTACAGAAGGTGGTGAGCACAGCCCAGACCATCATGGAAACCAACCTTCCATCCATGGACTCCATTTACACAGCTTACTGCCACAGAAAGGTGGCTAACACCATCAAAGACCCATCACACCCTGGTATTGATCTCCTACAGCCTCTTCTGTCACACAGAAGATACAGAGAACTGAACACACACACCAACAGGTTCAGGGGTAGCTTTTTTCTGGCCATTATCAATTTGATGAATGGATTCTAGCCTCAAATAATGTAATGTGCTACGTAACCTCTACATAAAAAGTTTTTCTGATGAAGGGTCTAGGCCTGAAACATCATCTTTCCTACTCCTAAGATGCTGCTTGCCCTGTTGTGTTCATCCAGCCCCACACTGTGCTATGTAACCTGTATGCCTTGGAGTTTTTTTGATCTATACATCCTTTGCTAGCTGCGATCAGCTCGTACCACCTGTTAACAAACATTGTATTTCGGTACACCTGAACAATAAAATCAATCAATCAATCAATATTAAGAGTTAACGTACATTATTTTCTTTAATGTAGTCAGTGGAGATTAAGAGGAGCTATGTCCCACAACCAGTATGAAGCCAGAAGTTTGGTATTTTAGACAAGAACAGAACCTGCTGGAAAAGCTCAGCAGGCCTGGCAGCATCTGTGCAGAGACATCAGAGTTAATGTTTCAGATCCAGTAACTCGTCCTCAGAACCCTGACTTCCTCAGAACTAGGGTCACCAAATCCGAAACAATAACTCTGATTTCTCTCTCCACTGATGCTAGCGGAACTGCTGAACTTTTCCAGCAATTTCTGCTTTTGTTTCTGATTTCCAGCATTCACAATTCTTTGGTTTTTGCAGTATTTTATAGCTCGCTCAAAGTTGACCACAAATGAGTCCGTGGTTTAACCTTTGAACTCCCATTTAGGATCACCTCAGAGTTTGAGACTAATCTGAATTGGTTTTTGGAATGTGTCTTAGTGATCCAGCAAAACAGGAACATTAACCCCCAAGATAATAAAGTGTGGAGCTGGATGAACACAGCAGGCCCAGCAGCATCTCGGGAGCACAAAAGCTGACGTTTCGGGCCTAGACCCTTCATCAGAGAGGGGGATGGGGTGAGGGTTCTGGAATAAATAGGGAGAGAGGGGGAGGCGGACCGAAGATGGAGAGAAAAGGAGATAGGCAGAGAGGAGAGTATAGGTGGGGAGGTAGGGAGGGGATAGGTCAGTCCAGGGAAGACGGACAGGTCAAGGAGGTGGGATGAGGATAGTAGGTAGGAGATGGAGGTGCGGCTTGGGATGGGAGGAAGGGATGGGTGAGAGGAAGAACAGGTTAGGGAGGCAGAGGAAGGCTGGACTGGTTTTGGGATGCAGTGGGTGGAGTGGAAGATCTGGGCTGGTTGTGTGGTGCAGTGGGGGGAGGGGATGAACTGGGCTGGTTTTGCAATGCGGTGGGGGAAGGGGAGATTTTGAAACTGGTGAAGTCCACATTGATACCATTGGGCTGCAGGGTTCCCAAGCGGAATATGAGTTGCTGTTCCTGCAACCTTCGGGTGGCATCATTGTGGCACTGCAGGAGGCCCATGATGGACATGTCGTCTAAGGAATGGGAGGGGGAGTGGAAATGGTTTGCGACTGGGAGGTGCAGTCGCTTACCCCCCATCCTATTCATTTACTATTAAATTCATTGCTGAGCCAACACTTCTTTATCCAGTAAAATGTTTAAATAAATCTATATTTTCCTTCTCAATTTTAAGCTGTTGGGTGTATATAACTGTGCTAATAGATTACAGTGTTTGTTTCAGACTGCAAATCCCACTAAGTGTGTGTTCTTGCACTGAATTCCCTGTTGGAGAGAAATGAATTAGGGAACTTTGTTTAAAAATAAAGCTTGTTCATTTAAGACAGGGACAAGGAGGAATTTCTTCTCTCACAGGGGCATAGGTCTTTGGAAGTCTTCCCCAGAAGAGGCACAGTTGTGAATATTTGTCAGCTGGACATAGATAAATGGGGTCAGAGTGGTGTCAGTGTCAAGGATAGAGTTAGGGTTAGAGTTAGGTTGAGGGAGAGAGTAAGTGTTAGTACTAGTGTTGGGATTAGGGTTAGGTTTAGGGTTAAGATTAGTGTTTGGATTAGGGTTAAGGTTAGGGTCAAGGTTAGTGTTAGGGTCAGTGTTAGTGTTAAAATTAGAGTTAGGATTAGAGTTAAGGTTAGGGTTAGGTTTACGTTTAGGTTTAGGTTTAGGGTCTGGGTTAGGGTTACCTTCAGGGTCTGGGCTAGGGTTAGGGTCAGGATTAGGGTCTGGATTATGGTTAGGTTTAGGGTTAGAGTCAGGGTCAGGGTCTGGGTTAGGGTTAGGGTTAGGGTTATGGTTAGGGTCTGGGTTAGTGTTAGGGTTAGGATTAGGGTTAGGGTTAGGGTTAGTGCCTGGGCTTGGGTTAGAGTCAGGGTCAGGGTTAGTGTTTGGGTTTGTTTTAGGGTTGGTTTAGGATCGGGATTCGGGTGAAGTTTAGTGTTAGTGTTCGTGTTGATTTAGGGTTAGGTTTAGAGTTAGGGTTTGCATCAGGCTCTGGGTTTGGGCCAGGTTTAGAGTAATGATTATGGTTAGGGTTTGGGTTACGGTCAGGGTTAGGGTTAGGATCAGGGTCAGAGTCTGGGTTAAGGTTAGGTTTAGAGTAATGTTTATGGTTCGGGTCAGGGTTTCAGTTTGGCTTAAGTTTAGGCTCAGGTTAGGGTTAGCTTTATGGTTAGTGTTAAGGTTAGGGCTAGGCTCAGTATTTGTTGTTTGGATTAGGGTTAGTGTTAGGGTTAGGGCTAGACTCAGTATTTGTTGTTTGGGTTAGGGTTAGGGTTAGGGTTAGGGTTAGGGTCACTGTTTGAGATTTGGGTTTGGGTTAGGTTTCAGCGATAGGGTTAGGGTTAGGGTTAGGGTTAGGGTTAGGGCTAGGCTCAGTATTTGTTGTTTGGTTTAGGGTTAGGGTTAGGGTTAGGGTTAGGGTTAGGATTAGGGTCAGTGTTTGAGATTTGGGTTTGGGTTAGGTTTCAGCTTAGGTTAGGGTAGGGTCAGCGTTTGAGTTTAGATTAGGGCTAGGGTTAAGATTAGGGTTGGGGTTAGGGACATTGATAAGGTTAGGATTTGGGTCAGCATTTGGGTTTAGTGTGAGGGTTCAGGTTAGGGTTAGGGTTTGAGTTTGGATTAGGAGTAGGCTAAAATTAGGGTTAGCCTTAAATTTAGGATTATGTTTAGGTTTAAGATTAAGTCTAGGGTTCATGTTTGAGTTAGGATTTGGATTTAGGATTAGGCAGGAGATTCAAAGGTTATTATGGGTTCAAAGTAAATAAAATTCAGAACAGAAACAGTCCTTAATGAATAGCAATGTTGTTTTGAGGGACTGAATGGCCTACTTGATATTCAGATTAATTTGATAAATACTAAACTATGGCATTGGCAAGAAGCGACCTAGAAAACTGTCATAATGTGATAAGAGTCCAGATGATTCACCAAAGTCTGATAAAAGGCTAATTCTGCGGATAGTAGAAATCTGAAAGAAAAACAGTAAACAGCGGAGAAAGCCATCAGCTCTGGCAGCATGTGTAAAGAGAGAAACTGCATTCACATTTCAAGCCCACTCCTGAAGAAGTAATGTTGAACTTGAAGTGAACTCAGCTCCTGATATCGTCAGACCTGCTGAGATGCTCTGGCACTTGCTGTTTTTGTTTCTGATTCACCAGCATCTGTCAGCGAGGTGACCTTTACTGACCTACATGGGCTCTCTCTCCGTCATGTCTCAGTAACAAGTCCACCAGCTCCCAGCAGGCTGTGCTAACAAGCAGCATTCCAGCCCCAGGCTCTTCACTGTATTCTGCTCTGTGTTAGGGTCCCACATCCTATCTCCAGACTTCCTGGGTCATCCTAATCCTAACCCTAACCTTAATCCTAACCCAGACAGCCTGTGCTATCCTAATCCTAAATGTAACCCTAACCCAAACACAAACACTAACCCAGACAGCCTGTGTTATCCTAATCATAATCCCAACCCTAATTCTAACCCTAACCCTAACCCTAACCCTAGCCCTAACCCTAAACCCTAATCGTAGCCCTAACCGTGACCCAGACAGTCCGTGTTATCTTGGTTCACAATGTTGCCACAAATGGATGTCAACAGATGTGGATCACCATTCCTGCACACTCAGCAGAAGTGGATCACCATTCCTCCATGCTCAGCAGATGTGGATCACCATTCCTGCATCCTAAGTAGATATGGATCACCATTCCTGCAAGATCAGCAGATGTGGACCACCATTCCTGCATGCTCAGCAGATGTGGATCACCATTCCTGCATGCTCAACAGACGTAGCTCACCATTCCTGCATGCTCAACAGATGTGGATCTCCATTCCTGCATGCTCAACAGATGTGGATCACCATTCCTGCATACTTAACAGATGTGGATAACCATTCCTGCAAGATCAACAGATGTGGATCACCATTACTGCATGCTCAACAGATGTGGATCACCGTTCCTGCAAGCTCAACAGATGTGGATCACCATTCCTGCATGCTCAGTAGATGTGGATCACCATTCCTGCATCCTCAGTAGATGTGGATCACCACTCCTGCATGATTAACTGGTGTGGATCACCATTCCTGCATGCTCGGCAGATGTGGATCACCATTCCTGCATGCTTGGCAGACATGGATCACCATCCCTACATGCTCAACAGATGTGGATCACCATTCCTACAAGCTCAGCAGATGTGGATCACCATTCCTGCACGCTCGACAGATATGGATCACCATTCCTGCACACTCAACAAGTGTAACCTTAGGGTCCCCACACCTCAGGCGAGGGCAGAGGTTGAGAAGGAGAGCCCTTCACACTAACCTCTGGTGAACCCCAGTTTACCCACTCTGTTAGCTTCACTCTGCATTGCAAACCAGCCAACTGAGCTACCTGATCCTTCCCTTCAAGTTATCAATAAGTAAAAGATTGCAAACTGTGATAATATTGGAATCAAACCTGTGTGGATAAAATGTGTCCCAACATTGGCCATTCCCAAGATGAAGCTCTTGTCCATTGAATGGGGAATTTCACTGTCTAATTATAGGCTACCGAGGGTTTACCGCACCTTCAGGTGAATTACATTTGTTTTCCCACTTGGACCACTTATGCATTCTCCTCATTTTTGTTTCTAGAAAAGTTTACGCACCATTCGCCTTGAAATTTCCAATATTCTACACTCCATGACATGTCTCACAAATCATACCCCAATTTTCTGATCCTCATTGATCTCTGTCTGCTCAGATATTGCAGAGAATATCTCGCTGCCTCTCGCCTCATATCACAGTAAGTGGATCAGAATCTCCTCATCTTTCACACATAAACAGGGACATTATCTGTACTACATAAATCTTCAAACAAATGCTGCTCGAGAGTTTTGAAATTACATTTCTCTGGAGGATTTTCGCTGAACTGCTGGTATCTTTCATGCTCCTGTGTTTTCCTGTCTCAGGATGACAGAACTGAATGAACCCTTTCAGCCACCAAAACGTGTTCGGTTAGATCTGAGTTGATCTGAACACCAATTACCTTCCTCTTCAGATATCTACCAACAAAAAACAATCTATCTCAGCGGCAAAATCTCCTATGCTCACTCCCCAGCTCCCCCGCCAATCTACCCCACACTCACCCTCCCACACACCCCTTCCCTTTACCCCTGCCAACATTCACAGAATTTCTGGGAAAGAATCAGAATTTCTAATTAATTGATTGATTGTAACGTGTATCAAAGTACAGTGAAAATTTTTGTTTACAAGTGGTACAGGCCGATCGTCGAAAGCAAAGGATGTACAGATCAGAAAGACTTAGGCAGAAGCATACAGGGTACATTGTGCAGATACACTAATCAGGGGAGGCAATGGCCTATTATCGCTGAACTGTTAATCCAGAGACCCAGGCAATGTTCTGGGGACTGGGGTTCAAATCTCACCATGGCAGATGGTGGAATTTGATTTCAATAAAATATCTGGATTTAAGAGTCTAGTGATGACCATGAATCCATTACCAATTTGTTGGGAAAAACCCATCTGGTTCACTAATGCCCATTAGGGAAGGAAACTGCCACCCCTACCTGGTCAGGCCTACATGTGACTCCACATCCACAGCAATGTTTGTGATCCTGCCCTCTGGGCAATTAGGGATGGGTAATAAATGCTATAGCCATCAAAGCCCTCATCCCGTAAATGAATAAAGTGTGCGCTAGGGGAGATCAACGTTGGCAAGATCAGTGTTATTTGAGGCTAGAGTCTCCATTCATTAGTCTGTTCACAGCTGGGAAGGAGCTGTTCCTGAACCTGCTGGTGCGTGCGTGTGTTCAGGCTTCTGTACCTCCTGCCTGATGGGAGAGGTTGTAGGAGATCATTACCAGGATGTGATGGGGCATGGATGATGCTGGCGCCTTTCTGTGGCAGTGAGCTGTGTAATTGCAGTTCATGGGTGGAAGGTTGGTTTCTGTGATGGTCTGGGCTGTGCTCACCACCTTCTGTAGTTTCTTACAGTCCTGATCAGAGCAGGTGCCATACCAGGCCACTATGTACCCAGGCAATATGCTTTCAATCCTGCAATGCTGCATCTGTTAACATTTGTGAGGGACCTTACAGACATGTCAAATTTCCTGAGCTGCCTGAGGAAGGAGAGGCATTGTTGTGCCTTCTTGATTGTCACATCTACGTGGGAACTGAGGACAGGTTGTCAGTTATCGTCACTCTGAGGAATTTGACACTCTCGGCCCTCTCAACCTCAGTTCAGTTGATGTAGATGGGGGCATGTTCTCCTCCTTTCTTTCTGAAATCAATTACCAGTTCTCTAGTATTGCCAATGTTGAGTGACAGATTCTCATTGCACTGCATCACCAAGCCCTCTATCCCCTTTCTGTATTTTGACTTGTCATCATTGGATACCCGTCCCACTATGGTGCTGTCGTCAGCACACTTGTTGATGGTGTTTGTTCATATTTAGGCAACACAGTCGCAGGTGTAAAGGGAGTACAGTCGGGGGCTAAGGACACATGCTGGGAGTGGACAGGGTTGGGGGAGGGGTCCAGCGTTGAGTGCTATTATGGGGGAGGTGCAGTTACCTATCCTCACTGATTGCTGTCTGTGGGTCAGAAAGCTGAGGATCCAGTTGCAGAGGATGGAGCTGAGACCAAGGTCATGGAATTTTGATGTTGATCAGGCGAGGAAAATGGTGTTAAAGATGGAGCTGTAGACAATGAGTGGGAATCTGATGTAGGGGTCCTTACTGTCCACATATTCCAGGGATAAATGCAGGTCTGAATAAGTAATTTATTTTCCTCCACAATGACGCTGCTGATTTTTAAGATTCTGTCCCGTCGATCCACTCGATGGAGGGACCCTACCATCTGACCATCTTCCCAATCAAATCCATTAACATGTTTGACTTGTCAATGAGGATTAGAATAGTTAGATAGTTGTTTTTAACCAGCATGGACACGATGGGTTGAAGGGCCATTTCTGTGCCTTAGATCTCAATGATTCTATCAACTCCTAATTCTCTGAATGCAAAGGAGTTTAGGCTGCGTTTATGCAGACAGGTTCTTCCTTCCATTTACTTATTCACTGGATGTGTGCATTGCTGGCTAGACCACCATTTATTGCCCCATCCCTAGTTGCCCCTTGAGAAGGTGGAGGTGAACTGCCTTCTTGAACCTCTGCAGTCCCTGTGCTGCCACCATGGACATCTTTGACTTGATTTGATTTGATTCATTGTCGTCATATGCACCTGAGTACAGTGAAAAGCTTTGTTTTGCGAGCAGTACAGGCAGAGCATAGCAAACAAGGACATACAGATCATAGGGTGCTTAGGCAGAGCGAAGCATGCAAGGCTACAACTGCACAGGAGATGCACAAAGCAAGATCCGCTTTAACAAAATCAACATTATTTGAAATTAGAGAGGTCCATTCAACAATCTAAGAACAGCAGAGAAGAAACTGTTCTTGAACCTATTGGGGCATGTGTTCAAGCTTCCGTATCTTCTGCCTGATGGAAGAGGTGCATTAGCACAGTAGGAAGGGTCTTTGATGATGAGAGAAGGAATTCCAGGATTTTGACCCAGTGACAGTGAAATAACAGCAATATATTCTCAAGTAAGGATGGTGAGTCGCTCAGAGGGGAACCACAGGGGCTGGTGTTCCCATGTATCTGCTGCCCCTTGTCCTTCTGGATGGAAGTGGTCGTGGGTTTGGAAGGTGCTGCCTGTGGGGCCTTGGTGAGTTTCTGCAGGGCATCTTGTAGCTGGTACACACTGCTGCGACTGAGTGTTGGCGGTGGAGGGAGTGGGATGTTTGTGGATATGATGCCAATCAAGGGGGGGCTGCTTTGTCCTGGATGGTGTTGAGCTTCTTGAGTGTTGTTGGAGCTGCCCCCATCCAGGGCAAGTGAGGAGTATTCCATCACACTCCTGTAAATGAAGATATGCTTTGAGAAGCAGGGTGCAGTGTTACTAACTGCAGACTGTGGATGATCTAAAGATTATGAAAGGCTTCATGTGGGATCATAGCCAAAAGAACCTTCGAAAACCCAACGCTGGAAGTAACAAAGGCCCAACTGATGGTTTCAGCAGCAGATGGTTTGAGGCAGCCACGTAAAAAATTTATATCTAACTGAGACCAACCCATACCACCCACTGATTTATAAACATGGATTAACATCTCAATAGGAACTGTTTACAGCGATCAACCTCCCCATTCTCAATTACAAGTCATGATGCTGTCGTTTGGCCATCCTTATCCAAATGAACTGGGCAGAACTAACTCATCATCCGAACGCAGCAGTGAAAGAGCCACCATTGGTTCTGACCACAGGGATAGTATTTCAAACCAGTCGCACCCCCCATCCCACCCCCGCCCCCCCACAACCCCGCAGGGTGTGCTGAGCTGGGGTAGGGGACAGCATGTGAATTCAGCTGGGTGACTAGCCCACTACCTGTTCATCAACCCTGAACAGCGCTTCATAAAACACAGGGCAGGTAGGGCATCAGGGGAATACTCCTGACCAGCATCACAAAGTACAGGTAGCAGTGTGGACATAAAGCACAGGGTAAATAGCCACAGGAGTAGGCCATTCAGCCCTTCAATCCTGTTCCACCATTCAATGAGACCAAGGTGGATCCGTAGCCTAACTCCATAAATGTGCCTTAAGTACATAAGAACTAGGAGCAGGAGTAGGCCATTTGGCCCATCGAGCCTGCTCTGCCATTCAATAAGATGATGACTGATCTTTGCATAGACTCAGTTCCACTTACCACCCTGTCACCATAACCCGTAATTCTTTTTACTATCCAAAATTTTATCTACCTTAGCTTTAAAAACATTCAATGCGGAAGCATCAACTTCACTGGACAGGGAATTCCAGATAATCACAACCCTTTGGGTGAAGAAGTTCCTCCTCAAGTCAGTCTTAATTCTGCTCCCACTTATTTTGAGGCAATGCCCCTCATTCTAGTTTCACCCTCCAGTGGAAACAACCTCCCAACTTCAATCTTATCTATTCCCTTCATCATGTTTTCTATAAGATCCCCTCTCGTTCTTCTAAATTCCAATTAATATAACCCCAGTCTACTCAGTCTGTTCTCATAGCCAACCTTCTCAACTCTGTAACCAACCTAGTGAACCTCCTCTGCACCCCTTCCAGTGCCAGGGCATCCTTTTTCAAGTAAGGAGATCAAAACTGCACACGGTACTCCGGGTGTGGTCTCACCAGCCCCCTATACAGCTGTAGCATAAACTTCCTGTTTTTATACTTAATCCCTCTAACAATGAAAGACAAAATGCCATTTGCCTTCTAAATTACGCACTGCACCCGCAAACCAACCTTCTCTGATTCATGCACAAGGACACTCAGGTCCCTCTGCACAGCAGCAAGCTGCAATTTTTAACTGTTCAAGTATTATTCCCTTTTACTGTTATTCTTGCCAAAATGGATGACTTTACATTTATCAACATTGTATTCCATCTGCCAGAACTTCGCTCCCTCGCTTAAACTATCGATATCCCTCTGCAAATTTCCAGACCCCTCTCTACACTTTGCTCTAACACTCATTTTTGTGTCATCCAAAAACTTTGACACACAACACATGGTCCCCAACTCCAAATCATCTATGGAAATGATAAACAACTGTGGTCCCAACACAAATCCCTGAGGCACACCATTTGTCACTTTTCGCCAACCAGATAAGCACTCAAGTATCTTTGCTTCCTGTTAGTTAACCAATACTCAATACATGCTAATGCTTTGCATGTAACACCATGCACCTTTATCTTGTGCAGCAGCCTTTTGTGGGGCACCTTGTCGAATGCCTTCTGCAAATCCGGATACACCACATCGACTGCATCCCCATTGTCCAGCATGCTCATAATGTCGTTATGGAGTTCCAGCAAATTCATCAAGCATGACCTGCCTTTCATGAACCCATGCTGCGTCTGCCCAATGGGATAATTTTCTGTTTTGCTATTGGAGGTCTTGCTATTTCTTCCTTGGTGATAGATTCGAGCATTTGCCCACTACAGAAGTTAAACTGACCGGCCTATAATTCCCCATCTTTTCTCTGCCTCCTTTTTTTGAACAGTGGTGTCACATTGGCTGTTTTCCAATCTCCTGGAACTGCCTCAGAGTCCAGCGAAGTTTGGGAAATTACCACAAGTGCATTTGCTATTACTCCCACTTCTGGCCCACATCCTTTAATGCATCTGATTAACAAAAATCTATCTCAGATTTAAAATTACCAACTGACCCAGCATTCACCACTATTTGTAGAGGAGAGCTCTAATCCTCTCCCACTGTCTTTGTGTAGAAGGTCTTCCTAACGTCTCTTCTGAACGATCTGGCCCTAATTCTCAGACTATGCCCCTAGTTCTAGAATCCCCAATCAATGGAAATAGTTTATCTTTATCTACACTGTCTTTTCCTGTTAATACCTTGAAGATTTTGACCAGATCACCCCTTAAGCTTCTAAATTCCAGAGAAAACAGGCCTCATTTGTATAATCTCTCCCGTAACGTAACCCCTGAACTGCAGATATCATTCTTTTAAACTTACCTTCTACTTGCTCCAAGGTCAACCGAACCTTCCTAAAGTGTAGTGCCAGATCAGCTCCAAGTGAGGTTGCAACAGGGTTTTGTATAACTACAGCATCACTCCTACATTCCTCTTCTCCAGTCCTCTAGATAAAAAGGCCAGCATTCCATTAGGCACCTTGATTATTTTCTGCATTTGTTTATGACATTTTAAAGATTTAGGCAACACCCAAATCGCTTTGGGCAGCTACTGTATTTAATTTCACACCATCTAGAAAGTGCCCCAATCTACCCTTTCTACGTTCAAAATGGATAATCTCTCTCTTGCTTACATTGAACTCCATCTCCCTCAGTGCTGTCCATTCCCTTAGTCCATCAATATCTTCTTGTGATTTCATGCTAACTTCCACAATGTTGCCTAAGTGACCTCCATGTGCTCTTATAACAACCACAGTTCCCCCAAAAACCCAACAAATTCCACTGCAGCAGCTCTGACAGGTCTGGAAGAGTTGTATCCAATGGTGGCTACTCTAACAGATAAACCACACTTGGAATACAGTAATCCCTCAGGACTCTATAAACAGAATGTAGAGGTAATGAAGAAGGTGAAAGAAAAAGGGCCTGCATGACTTCTGGCCCAGGCCAACACCATTATTTCCACATCATTTCATCAGTTGACAGCAACGGTATCCTGATAGGAAATTAACAAAATCACATGCCTTCTTGGAAATGATTCCTTTAGTTCACTAATGCCTTCCAAAATACCTTCTGACCTCTTAAAAATAATTACCTTCACACAACAGAAAACTAGGCATTTATTTTGATTTTACTTTAAAATTCAAATTCTCAAATGATAATAACCACAAAGAACCAAATGAAATGGATTAACTTTAGCTGAGACTCTCACTCACACTTTAATAAGTTGCTGTTTAGAGTATCGCCAGCTCTATATGTCCATTAAAAATAAATTACATTTTGATACCACCTTTTCGAATCAGAACTTCCCAAAGTGTTTTACTGTCAATGAAATAGCTTTGACATGTTGTCACTTCTATAATGAAGGAAATGTGGCAGTTAATCTGTGCACAGCAAGCTCCCACTAGTAATGTTTTAATTACCAATCTACCTTCGTGATGTTGGCTACAGGATATGTAGGCCAAATCACTGGGAAAATGCTTTTGCCATTTGTCAAGCAGTGTCATGAGATCGTCTACATTCATACGAGATGGTGGTGATAACTCCATTTAATAATTGTGCAGTAAAAACAGTGTGCCTGACAATGCAGCACTCTCTCAGTGCAGCACCAAACTGGGAACTGTTAGCCTGGATGATTGGCTCGGGTATCTGCAATGGAAGCTGAACTCTCCGAGCCAGAGATGAGATTGTTGCTATAGACAACCTCAGAAGTCACATAGCTTTATTTGAAATCACAAGCTTTCAAAGTGCTGTTCCTTTGTCAGGTAAGTCTAGATATGGCGCCTGATGAAGGAGCAGTGCTGAGAAAGCTTGCGAATTTAAATAAACCTGTTGGACTATAACCTGGTGTTGTGTGACCTCTGACTTTGCTCACCCCAGTCCAACACCAGCATCTCCACATCATAGACAACCTCAACCTTTCAGAGTCAGCAAATCGTCCTCACTCAGCAAGTTTGCATCCCCTTCCTGCTCTCTGTTTTCTGCCCATTGTCTTTTCTGTGCTGTTCTCAGGGACTATTTAAACCACTCGATCAATGTGCGTTTTAACCTTCCCAGCAATCAATCATTCCCTTCCGATCAGCATCAAAAACAAAAGTTGCTGGAAAAGCTCAGCAGCTCTGGCAGCATCAGTGAAGAAAAGAATCTGAGTTAACGTTTCAGGTGCGGTGACCCTTCCTCAGAACTGATGATGGCTGGGAAAATGTCGGTTAATATGCAGAAAATAGGGAGGGAGTAAACAATATGGTAAAGGATAGAGCCTGAAGAAGGAGATGAGCAGTTGGATAGACAAAGGAGTTGATAACTCTCTGGCTGGGAGGGTGAGTAGTTGTTAAAGGGGACTGTTAGTGACTAACAACAGGGGGTGTGTAATGGAAGGCTATCTGATAACAAGGCCTGATGTGTGGGGTATGGAGCTAGGACATGGGATAGGCTAGGCCCTAAAATTATTGAACTCGATATTGAGTCCGGACGGCTACAGGGTCCCCAAGTGGAAAATGAGGTGTTGTTCTTCCAGCTTGCATTGAGATTTGCAGCATGCCCGAGACAGAGACATTGGCCAGGGAATAGTTGTTCAGGGTCTTTTTTGTGAGCCAAACACAGATGTTCTGTGAACCAGTCACCCAGTCTACGCTTCGTTTAGAGGAGTGTAGAGGAGACCACATTGTGAGTAGCGAATGCAGTAAAATAGATTCTGGGAAGTGCAGGTGAAGTGTTGCTTCACATGGAAGGTATGTTTGGGCCCTTGGATACTGGGGAGGGAGGAGGTAAATGGCAGGTGTTGCACCTTCGCCAGTTACAGAGGAAGGTGCTGTAAGGATGTGGGGAGGTGTTGGGGGTGAAGGAAATGTGGACCAGGGTGCCCAGGAGGGAACAGTCCCTGCGGAAGGCAGACAAGCAAGGGGAGGGGAATATGTGTCTGGTGGTGGCATCTTGCTGGAAGTGGTGGAAATGGCATCTGACGACCTTCTGGATGTGGATGCTGGTGGGATGGTAGATGAGGATAAGGGGAACCCTATCGCTGTTGTGGGAGGGAAGAGAAGGGGTGAGGGCAGAACTGCAGTAGATGGATTGGACCTGGTTGAGGGCCCTGCTAACAACGGAGCTGGGAAATCCTTGGTTGAGGAAGGGGGAGCATTTCGGAGGATCCCTTGTAGAAATTGTCCTCATCTGAACATATGTGACAGAGACGGAGGAACTGAATGGGATGGAGTCTTTACAGGAAGCAGGGTGTGAGGATGTAGAGCCCAGGTTGCTATGGGAGTCAGTGGGTTTGTAATGGATATTAGTAGCCCGTCTATCCCCAGAAATGGAAACAGAAATGTCGAGGAAGGGAAGGGAGGAGTCAGAGATTGA
This sequence comes from Stegostoma tigrinum, assembly GCF_030684315.1. NCBI lineage: Eukaryota > Metazoa > Chordata > Chondrichthyes > Orectolobiformes > Stegostomatidae > Stegostoma > Stegostoma tigrinum. Next base: position 19,460,809 of record NC_081392.1, on the reverse strand, counting down.
CCAGGTGAAAGTGAGGGTGGGGTGAAAATTGGAGGACAACTCAATGAACTTTTCCAATTCCAAACAAGAGAGGGAAGCAGCATCAATGATATCAGGGATATATCGGGAAAGAGTTGTAGCTGGGGTCTGGAGTAGGACTGGAACAAAGAGTGTTCCACGTACTCCCATGAGGAGACAGGCATAACTCGGGCCCATGCAGGTACCCATGGCCACCCCTCTGACATGAAGAAAATGAGAGGAGTTAAAAGAGAAGTTGTTGAGGGTGTGGACGACGATGTTGATCAGATGATGAACTTCTTGCAGCATCAGTACATGACCTGCACAGCAATGCTGACACTGTTCAGGAAGCTGCTCAGACGGTCTTAAAGAATTACATCTGTTCAGGTTAAAATTTATTATGCATAAGGTCTAGAATATTCTGATGTTGCACAACAGGCCAGAGACTCGTAAAAATGGGAAAGGATAATCTGTAGGTAGGGAAGGAAGGAGCCATAAATTGTCAGCTGTTTGCAAGAGTTAGAGCAAAGGTCTCCTGCTGACTACACATGTCTACACAATGCAGATGTAGGAATAATATTCCTAAACAATTTCACAAAGGAGTCTCTTTATTTTTATAGATTCATCATTTAAGTTTTAATTAAATAGACAATAACATTTGTCCTTCAGCAAGGAAGCATTGGTTTGACTTTAATTGCTCCAACAAAGATGTTTCTTTTCTCCTTTCCAGTCAGTGTTGTCACTTGGTTTCTGTGGATTCAGCTGCATTTTGACTTAGCAGAAGGTCCAAATGAAATAACTGCACAGAGGCCAGTATCCTGTCACCCTTTACTTCCATGTGTACAGCACACTGACTGTATGAAGCCAGCTCAGAGTCAGTCCCCTGAACTGAGGGGATTCTCAATCTCCTGCTTATATCTGCCAGCCAAGGCACCCTGATTGGCCCAGGTTAACAACCCCAATCAAGAATCTCATGGTCAATGAGATCTACCTGGTGTCAATCACTATACCAGTCATGCTGAATTTTTTCAACCAAAGAGGAGATTAGGGTGTGGCATTAAATCACCATGAAGCTGATATTGTGTGTATGTCTCACAGCCAGCATGGCACACACCTTCAAGATACATGCTCATGGATTCATCACCTTACCATGGCATGTGACCTATTGGTATAACAATCTCAGTCCCCATCCTACTGAGGCCACCTGCAGCATGATATGCTGAGGGACATACCTGCAGTTTGTAACCAAATTATTCAGTACCAGCTTGTCAGGGTGCACAGTGGAAGGTATGCCAGTCCCTTGGGTACCCGCTGACTGGAAAGTTGTTCTGGGAACAGAGAGTGCTAAGATGGGGCATGGTGGCTCAGTGGTTAGCAATGATGCCTCACAGTGCTAGGCACCCGGGTTCGATTCCACCCTCAGGCGCCTGTCTGTGTGGAGTTTGCACATTCTCCCTGTGTCTGTGTGGTTTCCTCCGGGTGCTCCGGTTTCTTTCCACAGAGTAAAGATGTGCAGGTTAGGGTGGCTTGGCCATGGGAAATTGACCCCGTAGTATTCAGGAATGTAGGTTAGGTGGGTTAGCCATGGGAAATACAGAGTTACAGGGATAGGGTCGGTGTTGAGGGGGGCGGGGGGCGTGGGTGGATATAAGTCTGAGTTGGCTGCTCTTCAAAGTGTCAGTGTGGACATGTTGGGCTGAATGGCCTCTTTCCACACTGTAGGGATTCTATGAAAATGTATGGGTGAGACGCCATAAGTGTGAGTTCAGAAGTTAATAAGGTAAGTTTGGCAAGAGAAATCTTACAGGGCCTGGGGGCATAAGCCCTCCCAGCAACCCCTCCGCCTGTCACCAAATAAATTCAAAGCAAATGGCATTTAACCCAAAAAAGGAATTTCAGCCTGCTTCCCCATTTAGAAATAACATATGACTACTTCAGGGTTTAAACCAAAAATTAACACCCAAAGGCAACTTATCACCTGAGCTTAACTCTGAAAGATATATGCTAATTTGCTGCAAGGCAAAAAGAAAGCAGGGAGAAAACAGTTATTGAGCTTTGTGTTCACAGGAAGGTGAGCGAAGGAACATTGATCTGCCCAAAATATGCACAATTTCACTGAAATCAAAACTTTTCCAAACTCACAAATGCTCCTTTGTTCCAGCTGAATTTTAATTTGATATTGCTATCTCCGACATCCACCAACCTTTGGGCATTTTAAATTCCATTCTCCAATGAACCCAGCTCCGGGCAGTGGTGTTGGGAGTTGGGCCGGTGAACAGGGAGTGGGGGAGATGTTGCAGGCGATGGTGAGAGGCATAGAGGATGAGACTTGGTGGGAGGTGGGTACACTGGCAGAGATGGTGTGAGTTTGAGGTAGTGGTTGTAGAGAAGGTGGAAGCTCTCAGACTGGAAGAGTGGAGATGACCGTTGAGCTGAGCATCCGAACCAATGGCTGAGAGTGCATGGGAGCTGTCAGCTCATGATTCTAACCAATCACTCCACACTGTACAACGGTCAGTTCTGAAGGGGATAGACAGTTTGTAATTGTTCAAACCATGACTGCAAAAGCAGAGCATCAAGTGAATGTGAGGTGTCAGATAGACACTGGTGCCTCACACAACATCATTGGCTTCAGCGACCCAAACATGAATTCCTCTGAATTAAGTTTGAAGTTTTTAAACGAAGGACACACTCCATTCCCCATGACTAACCCACTTGGATGCTATGGGGCAATTTTGCATGGCCAATCCACCCTACCCATCTTTGGACCATGGGAGGAGACTGGAGCACCCAGAGGAAACCCACAAAGAAGCAGAGAGAACGTGCAAACTCCACACAGACAGTCACCCCAGGGTGGAATCGATCCCACGTCCCTGGTGCTGTGAGGCAGCATTGCTAATCACTGAGCCAACATGCCATCCTGGCCTATAGACTACACTGGTAATGCTAAACAACATTATTCAATTGGGGTTTTTGAGAGGACATTGGATGTTAATTTGGATAGTAATGGTGGGCAAGAATATAGGGAAAGGGCAGGAAATTGGCACTAGGGGATAGAGCCAGTGCAGGTACAAAGGGCCGAATGGCCTCCTTTGCACCATCATTCTCTGTAATGTGCTGGAACCAATTTAGACATTTTCTTGCAAACCACCCAAACAATGACCACTGACCAGATGTTAGACGGTCTTTTTTAATTCATTACCTGATTAGGGCTCACTATCTAGGTAACATTTATTGCCCATCCCTAACTGCCCAGGGGGCATTTATGAGCCAACCACATCACTGAGTGTTTGGAATCACATGTAGGCCAGACCAGATACAGATGGAAGTTTCCTTCCCTAAAGGACATGAGTGAATCAGATGGGTTTTTTCAACAAACAAGAATAGATTCATCTCATCATTAGACTCTTAATTCCATGCTTTTTATTGTCCCCGGATATTGTCTGGATGTTTGAATTAATAGCCCAGCAATAATACCACGAGGCCATTGTTTCCCCATGTATATACATAATTACGGACGGTCTTGGATTTCTTGCATCTGTTGAGGAGAGTTCAAGCTGCCTCAATCCCAGCCTAAAAGATAAGATAGAAGATCTGGAAAAGAAGAGAATCATCAAGGAAGTGGCAACTCCTGCAGACTGAATTAGTAAAATGTTAGCAGTGTTAAAACCTGGAAAACTGAGCATGCACTTGGATCCAAAAGAATCTGAATAAAGCTTTGAGGAGATTCCACTATCCCATGCCAACCATTGAAGAAGCTTTTCCACAAGGCAAAGATGTTTTCTATCTTTGATATTAGCAAGCAAATCTCAGAATGAAAGCAAGTTTCTAACAACATTCTGGATACCATCCAAGAGTTTCAGATGGTTGCAAATGTGTGCTGAAACTTCTATGTTTCTAACACATATATATAGTATTTTGAAACAGTTTGGCTTACTTTTGTGAAGGGTTTCTAAAAAAAACACACGGTCATAGTCTTTTGGAAACAATGACCTAACCTAGTACATGTCCCTCAACAGGTGACTGCGAGCTCCTGGAGTGTCAATGCAATAAACTATTTATACTATGAGGTTTATCATAGGGAGAGTAAACATGGACAGCCATTAGTTCCTTTTTAGTTCAGAATAATTAATTCAGTTTAGCCTAGAAAGCTCAAGAGATTGAATGATTTCCAAGGAAGCTTGGAGGAGACCTGACTTGGGTGAGAAACAAGTTTAATTTCCTCTGCGTAGCGGAGTACACAACAGTTCAGAGAAAATATGGTCCCCTCTGGAGAAAACTTTAAGATTTAAAACTTCCAAATGGAGAATTTTTTTTTAGAAATCTACAGGTTATTAGAACTGAGAAACTTTAAGCTCTCAGAGTTGTGGAAGAAGACTTCCAGATTTGGAAAAGAATCAGCGACTGGCCTCCATAATCCAGGGCATAAGAATTGGTCAGGAATCAGGGAGTGGAAGCCGAGAGGGGTTGAGTTGGGATCTACTTTTCCTGCACCATAATGTCATAATGTCATAGAGTCATAGAGACATACAACACAGAAATATACCCTTCGGTCCAACCAGTCCACGCTGAACATAATCCCAAACTAAACTAGTCCCACTTGCCTGCTCCTGGCCCATATCCCTCCAAACCTTTGCTATTCATGTACTTATCCAAATGTCTTTTAAACTTTGTAGCTGTACCCACAGCCACCACTTCCTCAGGCAGTTCGTTCCACACACGACCCACCCTCTGTATAAAAAAGTTGCCCCTCATGTATTTTTTAAATCTCTCTCCTCTCACTTTAAAAGTATGCTCCCTAGTCTTGAAATCCCCCATCCTAGGGAAAAGACATCTACCATTAACACTTTCTATAATGCTTATGAATTTATAAACCTATAAAAGGTCATCTCTCAACCTCGTACGCTCCGATAAAACAGAGTCCCAGCCTATCCCACCTTTCTTCATAACTCAAACCCTCCATTCCCAGCGACATCCTGGGAAGTCTCTTCTAAACCGTCTCCAGTTTAGTAACATCCTTCCTTTAACAGGACAACCAGTATTGGGCACAATAGGCCTCACCAATGTCGTGCACAATCTCAACATGATGTCCCGACTCTTTAAATTAAAGGTCTATAAGTCAAGAAATACATTGAAAACTTTGTTTTGCCACGTACTTAAATGTTTTTCTAAGCTGCTTCCTTTCTCTAAATAGCTTGGATTTGTGTTATAGAATCAGAGCACAGAATAGGCCATTTAGTCTGTACCATCAAAAACACATGATTACCTACTGCTTTAGACCAGACCAGCATCCCCCCACCCAAAATACTTTAAGATGGTAGTCCAGACCCTAACTTTTTCTGATTTTGAAAGACAAATGTGAAGTGTTGTGCTCCAGATGCAGTGTAACTGGTGAAACTACTCGATGCTAAGTAAGCACAATGTACTTAAACACTGTAGTTAAAGCACAAACAAAGAGGAATTTAGAATAACAACTGCATTGGAAACGTAACGTAATAATAGATACAGTAACTATCACTAATTAGCTATTCCAATATAGTAACATCCCAAAAACATATCCCTTGGTAAAAAAAGGACATTTCAGAGAGAGATTCTCACATGCAGTTCTCCAAATCAAGGGATAAAAACATCAGGAGAAAACTCAGAGAGAGTAACAGCCAGGAGACATTCACTGAAGCTTCCAGTTCTGTTGAAACCCCAACAGTTTCTGATGCTATCCAGAAACCAAAAGATCCAGAAATCCTAATCTGTGAGAGCTGGTAACACCATTCAGACTGTTAAAAAACTAAGGCCTCACAAGCACTTTACTGAAGTGATCTGAATTAGCCAGCTCGGTACCGTTCATTCAACCTGCCTCTTCAAAAATAGTCAGGTCAAAATAACTTCTTAAAGCTACAGCATCATCAGACTACACCAGTCCCACTATCCCACCCTACAGGCTTGAATGTGATGATATTTCAAGTGGTCATCCAAGTATTTTTTACAGTCTGTGAGCTGTCTCACTGCAACTACACTCCCAGGCAGGGTAATGTAGACACCCACTACGTTCTGACTGAAAACATTTTTTCTCAAGCCCACTCAAAATCTTCTGCCTTTCACTGTAGAAATGTGCCCCTTGTTCTTTGCCCTTCAACTAAGGGGAACAGCTTCTCCCTATCCACCCTCACCATGCCCCTCCGAATCTTTTCCACCTCGATCAGGGACTCCCTCAACCTTCATTGCTCTCAAGAAAACAACCTGAACTTATTCAGATAAAAACCAAAAGAACTGAGTGTGCTGTAAATCAGGAACAGAAAGTTGCTGGAAAAGCTCAGCAGGTGTGACAGCATCTGTGAAGGAGAAAACAGAGTTAACATTTCCAGTGACCCTTCCTCACATTCACTGGAACAGTTCTGAGGGAGGGTCACCGGATCTGACTCATTAACTATGATTCTTTTTCTTCACAGATGCAGCCAGACCTGCTGAGCTTTTCCAGCAACTTTTTGCTCCAAGCTTATCCAGCCTCTCTTCATCGCTAAACTGTTCCTTCCCAGTGAATCTTCCTCCAGTACAATCTGTTGTTAAAAAGAAACACTGCAGTCTTATATGACAATATTTCAGAGACTGGCCACCATGGTAATTAAAATGAAAATTATGCATAATCTTACGAAGGGTCCAGAGCAGAAACATCAGCCTTCCTGCTCCTCTGATGTTGCCTGGCCTGCTCTGCTCTTCCAGATCTACACTTTGTTATCACATGATCTTACAAGCCAGTTTTCATTCTTGGGTGTGGTTTCTCTATCAGTGAAATCTGCTAGGATCATACAACATTCCTATTGGTATTTCCAATGCCCTAGAAAAAGTATCAGTTCAAACAGCATGAGAGACTCTATGATGTTCCCAGAGTAGGACCTTCAGTGGACCACCTGCTAGTCTATGGGTCTGAAACAATGATGAGAAAAGAAAACACAGACCGTGATCAGAATCTAGATCACCTTCAAGAGAGAGTTCATTGGATCAAACTGAAGCCGAACAAGAAAAATATGCACTTGAGGTTTCCTGAAGTTAACTCCACAGATCATGTACTGACTGTGAAATGACTTCATCTGAATGCTGACAGAGTAAAAGCTGTTGCAGACTCAGGAAGCAGCAGATTTAGCAAATTCTTGCTTAATTTGTCATCAGAATGTGTATTTCTACACAAGCTTACCACTAATGGCAGGCAGTGGCAGGAAGAAATTTTCACTAAAATCAGACAGAGAGAAAGAAGGGGAAATGTTCACCAACACCTGGGATGTGCACCAGTCACTGAAAGTAAGCATGCAGATACAGCAGGTGGTAAGGAAGGCATATTGTATAAAAACCGAAAGAACTGCGGGTGCTGGAAACCGAACTGGAGTCATGAAATATCCTGAAGAAGAGGTCCAGCCTTTTGTTTATGCTAGTGATCATTTTAATCAATACTGTCTTTGGAAGAGATAAACTGGCAGGGGAATCCAACCAATCATTATCCTCAAACCAGAGGGAGAGAGGTGACAAATGCTACCCTGGTTGCAGGGATAACAGGGAGTCGACAACCCGTGAGGGAAACAGGCATTGTCTAAAGTGTTGCCAAGGGCATTATTCCCAATGAAGAATGTTGGGAATGCCCAGGCCAGCTCAATCTGGACTCAATGGGAAGCAATATGCTCTGGAAGTCATTGACCCAGCGATCACCCTGAATCTAAGATGCAGTTCTTCAAATGCTGCCGGGTCTAATGATGAGAGGCTGGTCTGATAACATGCACAACAGCCCAGTTGCCATGAGAGAGAGTTAGACAGAGATGAAGTGACAGGTCAAGATGGCACTGTGTGTAAAGGAGATAGGGTCATTATCCCAAAGGTGTTTAAAAAATGCTGAGTCATGAAATCCATGAGCTGAATCTGGCACAAGAGAAATGGCCCAAAGGACGGCACCATCCATCTGGTGCTTGTAACACAAACCAAGCCACTTTACTGAATTGCTTGTGATATCCCAGGCAGACAATGGATGATGCTTGGAGGAGACATCTTCACTCTCACAAGAAATAATTATCTTGTCACTATTGACTACTAGGAGTGAACCAGCCAATAGAGGACTCTTCAGCTAGTACACTGTTCTAGATATTGCAATGAATGACAACGATCTTTAATTGTTGTGTGAAGAATCCATCCGTTTCATTAAGGATTAGACAATTCAATGTCTTACAGAGCTAGGTAGATTCCTGTTAAGAAAAGTGGATAGAAGCTTGTCAGGGCTTGTCAAGAATGTGGATTTGAAGATACAATCAGATCAACCAGAAACTTACCAAATGGCAGTGCAGGTTCAAAGGGCTGAATGGCCTCCTCCTGCTCATTGTTGGTATGTTCATCAGCAAGGCAGGAACTAGAGACACGGGCAGTCAATAACAAAACGCAGCATCACAGCTCAGCTAATCAATGAGATCAAGGTTTGGAGAATTCCTTGGCAAGGTTGCAGTCTGGGAAGGAACAAGCAAAACTCAAAGACAAGCAGCAATTAGAAATTGCTTGAAAACCCAGTTTCCCTCAAGTAGGGATATACTTTACAGTTGATAAGACAGTGAATAACAGACCTTCCCACACTTATCCAGGTGAACGTTACTCAAGAAAGTCAGTAGTTGATTTTGGGTCTTCATCATTGATTCTCAGAAAAATTCCACTGTCAGATCTTTGTGGACTCAGTATCTGATAATGTCTTTGTGAAGCTTAACAGAGAAGTTAAATCCGCAAGTGATTCTTAATAAGTTAAATTAACTAAATAATAAAGTGTGAGGCTGGATGAACACAGCAGGCCCAGCAGCATCTCAGGAGCACAAAAGCTGACGTTTCGGGCCTAGACCCTTCATCAGAGGGTCTAGGCCCGAAACGTCAGCTTTTGTGCTCCTGAGATGCTGCTTGGCCTGCTGTGTTCATCCAGCCTCACATTTTATTATCTTGGATTCTCCAGCATCTGCAGTTCCCATTATCTCTGATACTAAGTTAAATTAACTCCTACTCTTAAATCCTTTGTGTGTTGTGGGAGGCTTTGCTCTGAATAAAACCAACTCTGACAACTTTCTTGTCAAATGGAGATAGCAAAAACCACAGATGCTGGAGTCAGAGATAACACAGTGTAGAGTTGGAGGAACGCAGCTGGGTCCTGACCCGAAACGTCAACTCTCCTGCTCCTATGGTGGTCCCTGGCCAGCAGTGTTCCTCCAGCTCCACACTGTGTTATTTTTGTCGTCAGATGGGCTGCTTTGGTGAATAGCTAAGATAACTACGAACTATACCTAAATAAAAGCAAAATGTTGTGAGTGGCTGGAAAGTTGAAATAAAAACAGAAATTGCTGGAGAAACTTAGCAGGTCTGGCAGCATCTGTGAAGGGAGAAGCAAAGTTAATGTTTCGAGTCGGTGACCCCGGTTCGGAGGTGGTAGGGGTGGAAAATGATATTTTAATATATATTTTTGGGTGGGTTGCAGGAGGGCTGAGAGGAGCAGATGATGTGAACGCCCAGTGCAAAAAACAAAGTGGTCATTAACAGTGGTAAAAGAGAAAAACATGTAAAATAGGTGTGAATTAAGGTGTGAAAGGAGCAGAAATGATCTCTACTAGCAGCAAAGTAAACACAACACAAACCAGGCAGAAACAAAGTTGCTGCAAAAGCTCAGCAGGTCTGGCAGCATCTGTGAAGGAGAAAACAGAGTTAACATTTTGGGTCCAGTGACCCTTCTGAGAACAGTTCTGAGGAAGGATCACTGGACCCAAAATGCTAAATCTGTTTTTTCCTTCACAGATGCTGCCAGACCGGCTGAGCTTTTCCAGCAACTTTGTTTTTGTTCCTGATTTACAGCAGCTGCAGTTCTTATGATTTTTACAAACCAGACAGGACTGATGTGGTGAGAGTGAGATGGAGAGAATGTTTGAAAGATGGGAAATAGACATAATGTGGTCAGTTTCTCAAATTATGGAATTGAATATTGAGTCCTCAAAGTCGCTAAGTCTCAAAGCGGATATGTTGTCCATGAACATGCATTTTGTTCGTGTAGCTATCCTCTTATCCCTCCTTTAGCTCCATCTCTGCCTGGGTCTTAGGGCCAGCCTGTATCCCAACTCAGGTGTGAGTCTTGCTCACTTTCCTGGTCCTATCAGCTCTGGGCTCATTTTCCCAAGCTTTGGCTGCTGCACCAGCAACATCTTTATGTAACATTCACTTTTTTATGTTCAAATGTTTCCACGGCCTCACTCCCTCCCTATCTCTGTAATCACCTCCAGCACCACAACCTTCTAAGATATCCATACGCTCCCATTCTAATGTCTTGTGGATCTCGGCTTTCAGCAGAGTACATTAATTCCCAACCCAACATTTCCAACTAAACCCGTCCCCTCATGTTTCTGTTACTTTCTCTGTCTCTGTTGCTCTCTCCCTCACTCTTATCTGTCTCTCTTTCTTTCTCTGTCTCTCTCCCCCTCTCTCACCCTCTCACTGTCTCTCCCTCGCTCTATCTGTCTATCTGCCTCTCTTTCTTTCTCTCTCTCTCTGTCTCTCCCTCTCTCTATCTGTCTATATCTCTCTGTCTCTCTCACCCTCTCTCTGTCTCTCCCTCTCTCTATTTATCTCTCTCTCTCCCTCACCCTGTCTGCCCCTCAACTTCTCCATCTTTCTCTCCCGCTCTATCTTTTTCTGTCTGTCTCTCTCCCTCTCTCTCTACCTGTCTCTCTCTCCCTCTCTCTATCTGCCTCTGTCCGTCTGTATCTCTCCCTCTCACTCTATCTGTTTCTCTCTCTATGTCTGTCTCTCTCCCTCTTGCTCTCTTTGTCTCTCTCACCCTCTCTCTGTCTCTCTCTCTCTCTCTCTCTGCCCGTCTTTCTCCCTCTCTCTCACTCCCACTTCTCTTTCTCCCCAACTCTCCCTTTCCCTATCTCTTTCTCTCTCTCTCCTTCTTTGCCTCTCTTTCTCTCTCTCTGTCCCACCCCCTTCCCTCTCTCTATTTCTCTTTCTCTATCTCAGTCTGTCTCTCCCTCTCTCTCTCTCTCTCTCTCTCTCTCAGTTTCCCTCTGCACCTGGTTTGAGTTTTCCCCAGGTCAATATTTTAGTAGATGCGGCAATAATTATATTATCTCCCAGAACTTAAGTTATTGATTTGGACTTTACGTTTTTATTATTAATTTGTTCATGGGTTGTGGGCATCATTGACAGTTATTGTTCATCCCTAAGAGCTAAGAGTCAAACACATGGTTGTGGGTCAGGAGTCACGTAAAGGACAAGAGACCCGGCTGGGTTTTTACAAACATCGATGACGGTTATCATGCCCACCATCACTGAGACTAAGGTTCAATTCTGGATTTTCTGATTTGAACTTAACACCACCAGCTGCCCTGATGGGTTTATCGCCTGTGTCCCCTCATTTTCAGCCTGGGCTTCAGGATCACAGGCTCAATGGTATTAGCCCAGCCATTTGTGGTGTGTTTGGAGGAGGATGGAGGAAGTTATTGAACGCACTGGTTAGGGTTTTAAATGGGACATATTTTTGGGTGACTGGTGAGTAGTGGACAAGAAACATGGGCAGATGTGAGGGAATCACCAAGCAATAGCTGGATGGGTCAGATTGAGACATGACCACAGTCTAAATCTCTGGATGGCACTGACAGCGGACTGTGATTAAAATGTGTATAATTAAGGCGATTAATAAAACTTTGTGACAAATTCAGTTTAAAAAGAATACATTTCTGTTTGGTGCTTTTGGAAGCTGATGACCCTGGTTCACAGGAACACAATGAGGAAATGAACATTGCATCACTGATTAATCCTAAATCAACCTACTGTGTAGGGGGAGGGGAATCGAATGCTTACAGCCAAAATCTCTGTATACTGATATGGTTAATGGAAAATAAGGATGGGCTTTCTGAGGTGTCCCAAACTCTGATCTCAATTGGTCAATGGCAGTACTGGGCTGCAGATTACTAAACGAAGGCTAGCCCCCATCAATTAACATCCTCAGTGATTAGCACTGCTACCTCACAGTGCCAGGGACCCAGGTTCGATTCCAGCCTCAGGCAACTATCTGTGTGGAGTTTGCACATTGTTCCCGTGTCTATGTGGGTTTCCTCCGGGTGTTCCGGTTTCCTCCCACAGTCCAAAGATGTGCAGGTTAGGGTGGATTGGACAAACTAAATTGTCCATAGGGATATGCAGACTATGTGATTTAGCCACGGGGAATTCAGGGATACAGGACTAGGGTGGGTCTGGGTGGGATGCTCTTCAGAGGGTTGGTATGGACTCATTGGGCTGAATGGCCCGCTTCCAAACTGTAGGGATCCTACGATGATCATAAAGGATAAAACTTTAGCCAATATTCTCGCTGTCTGTTCTGTGAAGCATCAGGTAACAGGGCAGGGGTTCATGTTGGTCCAATTGGGATATTCTCATTCTGGAACTCCTGGCCAATGTGGTTCATGCCTAGTGTTAAAGCCAAGAGCAAAGGGGCTGCATTGGGGGTGGGTAGGGGGTGGTGGCAGGCAGTGGTGGATGGTCAGTTGTGGGGGGGTGGGGGGCGCCATTGGCCGACATTCTACCCAAGGTGAGAATTTTTTACCGTTTCAGAAATGTGCAGCGTATAAGTGAAAAGGCAAACCCAGCTCCGCTCAGCGGGGGACCGCTTTAACAAATGGCTGCGAGCGTGAGGCAGCAGGTTCAGACGGGCTGGCGGTAGTGCAGAGCACATAGGAGAGAGGGTGAGGGCACAGTGGTTTGGCACTGCACAGGAAGACAGCAAGCAGCTGCTGACTCTAATTGCCTCTCCCTCATCAACATGCTGAACGCAGCGTGGCACACTGGCACTGTATCAACCTGGTGAAGCTCGTTGCCATGCAGACAGATCCTACCTCAAACCCAGTACACCTCGGATAAGGTCTGTGTGAGGACAGGAAGCTCCTGAGCTGACAACTGCACATGCTCTGTACAGAGAAGTGAGCTGTCCACACTTTCCGAGATTATAAACGCTAAGCACTTGTACTGGAGCTGGAGTTACCCTTTCATTTCTGACAATGCGTTTCCTGATAAAACTGTGTAGTGCCTGGGGCACACAGCCCTCGAGCCCTGAATCCCTCCTGAAGTAAATACTGCTCATTGTTTGATGAACCAGACCCTGCAGCTGAGCATCATTTGCGAACACACAGAAGGTATAAATGAGCAGACGCATACTTCACTCAGTTGTAAGTATCTCCAGCTCTCTGGAGTTATGGAGGCATCTGCTGGAATTTGTAAATGAATGTCCCGGTGGCTATAGCATCGGCAAAACTGAAGCACAGACTGACAGGCAGAAAATGGGACGAGGTCCTACAAGCAGAATTTAGGGAGTTAGGAGCCAAGTTAAAAAGTAGGACCTCAGAGGTAGTAATCTCAGGATTGCTACCAGTGCCACGTGCTAGTCAGTGCAAAAATGAAAGAATAGCCAGGATGAATGTGTGGCTTGAGAGATGGTGTAGGAGGGAAGGGTTCAGATTTTTGGGACATTGGAACCGGTTCTGGGGAAGGTGGGACTATTACAAATTGGACGGTCTACACCTGAACCGGACTGGAACCAATGTCCTTGGGGGTATTTTTGCTAATGCTGTGGGGGAGGGTTTAAACTAATGTGGCAGGGGGATGGGAACCAAATATTGGACAGAAAAGAGGTAGAAACGAAAGCCTGTAGGGAACTAGATAATGGAGTCAGTGTGACTAAAGGGAATAGTAGTCAGGGAGCAGACGATGAACACAAAGGGACAGGTGGTCTGGGGTGCATTTGTTTTAATGCGAGAAGTGTAGCAGACAAGGCAGATGAGCTTAGGGCTTGGATCGGTACCTGGAGGTATGATGTTATTGCTATTACTGAGACTTGGTTGAGGGAAGGGCATGATTGGCAACTAGTTGTCCCAGGATATCGATGCTTCAGGCGGGATAGAGAGGGAGGTAAAAAGGGTGGAGGAGTTGCAGTACTGGTCAAAGACGATATCACAGCCGCACTGAAGGAGGGCCCCATGGAGGACTCAAGCAGTGAGGCTATATGGGCAGAACTCAGAAATAGGAAGGATGCAGTAACAATGCTGGGGCTGTACTACAGGCCTCCCAACAACGAGAGTGAGATAGAGGTACAAATATGTGAACAGATAATGGAAAGGTGTAGGAGAAACAGGGTGGTGGTGATGGGAGATTTTAATTTTCCCAACATTGACTGGGATTAACTCAGTGTTAGGGATCAAGATGGAGCAGAATTTGTAAGGTGTGTCCAGGAGGGTTTTCTAGAGCAGTATGTATGTAGTCCAACTCGGGAAAGGGCCGTACTGGACCTGGTATTGGGGGGGGAATGAACCCGGCCAGGTGGTTGACATTACAGTAGGGGACTACTTTGGAAATAGCGACCACAATTCCGAAGGTTTTACAATACTCATGGACAAGGATAGGAAAGGAAGAGTACTAAACGGGGGGAAGGCTGACAATACCAAGATTCGGCAGGATCTGAGGAATGCAGATTGGGAGAAACTGTTTGAAGGTAAATCCACATTTGATATGTGGGAGGCTTTTAAGGAGAGGTTGATAAGCCTGCAGGAGAGACATGTTCCTGTGAAAATGAGGAATAGAAAAGGCAAGATTAGAGAGCCATGGATGACAGGTGAAATTGAGAGACTAGCCAAGAGGAAAAAGGAAGCATACATGAGGTCTAGGCTACTGAAGACAGACGAAGCTTTGCAAGAATATCAGGAATGTAGAGCGAATCTGAAATGAGGGATTAAGAGGGCTAAGAGAGGACATGAGATATTGCTGGCAAACATGGTTAAGGAAAATCCCAAAGCCTTTTATTCATATATAAAGAGCAAGAGGGTAACTAGAGAAAGGATTGGCCCACTTAAGGACAAAGAAGGAAAGTTATGCGCAGATTCAGAGAAAATGGGTGACATTCTTAACGAGTACTTTGCATCGGTATTCACCAAGGAGAGGGACATGACGGATGTTGAGGTTAGGGATAGATGTTTGCTTACTCTAGGTCAAGTTGACATAAGGAAGGAGGAAGTGTTAGGTATCCTAAAAGACATTAAGGTGGACAAGTCCCCAGGTCCGGATGGGATCTATCCCAGGTTACTGAGGGAAGCGAGAGAGGAAATAGCCGGGGTCCTAACAGATATCTTTGCAGTGTCCTTAGACACGGGTGAGGTCCCAGAGGACTGGAGACTTGCTAATGTTGTCCCCTTGTTTAAAAAGGGCACCAAGGATAATCCAGGTAGTTATCGACCGGTGAGCCTGACGTCAGTGGTAGGGAAGCTACTGGAGAAGATACTGAGGGATAGGATCTATTCCCATTTGGAAGAGAATGGGCTTATCAGTGATAGGCAACATGATTTTGTGCAGGGAAGGCCATGTTTTACCAACTCAATAGAATTCTTTGAGGACGTGACAAAGTTGATTGATGAGGGAAGGGCTGTAGATGTCATATACATGGACTTCAGTAAGGCGTTTGATAAGGTTCCCCATGGCAGGCTGATGGAGAAGGTGAAGTCACATGGGGTCCAGGGTGTGCTAGCTAGATGGATAAAAAACTGGCTGGGCAACAGGAGACAGAGGGTAGTAGTAGAAGGGGGTTTCTCAAATTAGAAACCTGTAACCAGTGGTGTTCCACAGGGATCTGTGCTTGAACCACTATTGTTTGTGATATATGTAAATGATCAGGAGGAAAGTGTAGGTGGTCTTATCAGCAAGTTTGCTGATGACACTAAGATTGGTGGAGTAGCTGATAGCGAAGGGGACTGTCAGAAATTACAGCACAATATAGATAGACTGGAGAGTTGGGCAGATAAATGGCAGATGGAGTTCAATCCGGGCAAATGCGAGGTGATGCATTTTGGAAGATCAAATTCAAGGGCGAACTATACAGTAAATGGAAAAGTCCTCGGGAAAATTGATGAACAGAGAGATCTGGGTGTTCAGGTCCATTGTTCCTTGAAGGTGACAACGCAGGTCAATAGGGTGGTCAAGAAGGCATAGGGCATGCTTTCCTTCATTGAGCGGGGTATTGAGTACAAGAGTTGGCAGATCATGTTGCAGTTGTATAGGACTTTGGTTTGGCCATATATGGAGTACTGTGTACAGTTCTGGTCGCCACATTACCAAAAGGGTGTGGATGCTTTGGAGAGGGTGCAGAGGAGGTTCACCAGGATGTTGCCTGGTATGGAGGGTGCTAGCTGTGAAGAGAGGTTGAGTAGATTAGGATTATTTTCATTAGAAAGACGGAGATTGAGGGGGGACCTGATTGAGGTCTACAAAATTATGAGGGGTATAGACAGGGTGGATAGCAAAAAGCTTTTTCCCAGAGTGGGGGCCTCAATTACTAGGGGTCACGAGTTCAAAGTGAGAGGAGGAAAGTTTAAGGGAGATATGTGAGGAAAGTTCTTTACACAGAGGGTGGTGGGTGCCTGGAACACGTTGCCAGCGGAGGTGGTAGACGCAAACACATTAGCGTCTTTTAAGATATATCTGGACAGGTACATGGATGGGCAGGGAGCAAATGGACACAGATCGTTAGAAAATAGATGACAGGTTAGACAGAGGATCTTGATCGGCGCAGGCTTGGAGGGCCGAAGGGCCTGTTCCTGTGCTGTTTCTTTGTTTCTTTGACTCAACCTGTGACTGAATTGAGCTGCACTAAACAGGAGAAGGCTTTCTTAGCAAGGCAAATGAACATTGTACGTATAACATTGTGGTCTCTATTCTGTCATGAGCTTGTTCTTAATAGGTTCTTGGAGTGGGAAACATATTTAACTATATTTTAGTCAGATGATGGAGGCTGAAATGGCTCAGTGGCTGTCATGCTCTCCTTTGTTCTCAAGACCTTTCCCCATCATCCCTAACCCTACAACTTCGGTGACCCTCTGAGATCTCTGCACTACTCCAATTCTGGCCACTCCCTTTCTCATATTCATTGACCAGATGACGACATCAACAGTTAGGCTAGCATTTATTCCCCATTCCCTTAATTTCCCAGAGGATAGATTAACAACTAGTCGCATTGATGTGGGTCTAGAGTCACAGGTAGGCCAGACTAGGTAAGGATGGCCATTTTCTTTGCTGAAGGGCATTAGTGAACCACATGGGATCTTCTCACAATCGGCAATGAATTCACAGTCAGCATTAGATTCTTAATTGCAGATTTTTTTAAAAAATGGAATTCAAATTTCACCATCTGCCATGAAGGAATTTGAACCTGGGTCCCCAGAACATTAGCTGGGTATTTGGATTAATAATCTAGTAAGATCAACATTCGGCCATCGCCTCCCCTTTAGGGGTTCGGTTTTAGATGTTGCATGAGAGGAGAAGGATTTGAGGGGCAACTTTTTTACTCAGAGAGTGGCTTGTATGTGGAATGAACTGCCAGAGGAAGTGGTAGGTGTGGGTGCAGCTACAATGTTTAAAAGACATTTGGATAAGTACATGAAGAGGAAAAGTTTGGAGGGATAGGGGCCAGGAGCAGGCAGGTGGGGCTAGTTAAATTTGGGATTATGGTCAATGGGAGCTGCTTGGACTGAAGGGTCTGTTTCTGTGCTGTATGACTTGAATGAATTTCAGTTGCTTGGATTCAAATTTCTCCAATTCATTCCATAGACCTGTCCATCATTATTGTTAACTTTCAACTCTCCTAATGTTTTACTTGCTCTCAAACTATGTTTGATAATCGCTCGCACGTGTTGCCTTGGGACATTTTCAATCGTTAAACAACACATAACTAATTATAATAATAAAAACCTGTTGGTTGTGTGGAGACTGAAGGTTCCACTCTTGCTCTGAAGTCTGCGATTTGCAGGAAAGTGAGGTCAGGCACAGACTTGTTAGAAGGGAGATTGCGTTAAAGCTTAAATGGAAGATTGGTTCAACAATCCAACATTAAGCAAACAACAAGACATAGACAAATAAGTCGAAACACGGTTAGACCATTCGGCCCTTCGAACCAGCCCTACCATTCTACATGATTAAGTTAATTAACTTAAATCAAAATCAGCAGCCCAGAACAAGCAATTCAGAAAGGAAAAGGAGAAGGAACTCGCATTTATACCGGGACTTCCACAAACCCAGAATGTGTCAAAATACTTTCCAGTCAAATAAAAGACTTTTTGTCATAATGGTAACACACCTGTGCACAGCAAGATCCCACAAGCAGCGCTATGATCATGGGTTAGTGCAGTGGCTCAGTGGCTAGCACTGCTGCCTCACAGCATCAGGGTTCTGGGTTCAATTCCTGTCTTAGGTGACTGTGTGGGTTTTCTCCCACAGTCCAAAGATGTCCACATAGACAGATAGGCCATAGCAAAATGCAGGATTAGAGGTACGAGGTGGGCAGGGTAGAGCCACTGTCACTTGGGCCAAATATTGATCTAGAGGCCCAGGTAATGTTCTGGGGACCTGCGTTCAAATCCTACCATGGGAGATGAAGGAATTTGAATTCAATATCCAAATAAAATCTGAATTAAGAGTCTGATGATGATCGTGAATCAAATGTCAGAAAATCGGAATGGCTACTGCCCTGTAGGGAAGGAAACTGCCATCCTTACCTGGTCTGGCCTACATGTGACTCTAGACCCACAGCAACGTGGTTGACTCTTAACTGCCCTCTGGGCAATTAGGGATGGGCCAGTGACGCTGTCATCCTGAATCAATACTGAAAATTAAATATGGCAAGTGACGCCATACCCCATTAAATAATGTTTCTTTTCAAAATCGCATCCTGTTACCCAGCAACGATGGACATCCACAGCTGAACTGTGATGTCTCTTGGCGAGTCTTGGGAAACAATACCTATGCAATCATAGATGGAAGAGAAAATATTAACTTCTTCACACGAGGACAATATTCAAGCAGATCCCTGAATTGAGAGAATGAGATACAGCAAAACTGCACCGTTAATGTAATACAAATCCCTCAACCCACATTCTTCCACAATCTGATTAACTGATAAATGTCTCAAATGAATCCCATGAATAAAGCCAAGAACTTTTGATGCTGGAAATCTGAAACAAAAGCAGAAATTGCTGGAGAAACGCAGCAGGCCTGGCAGCATCAGTGGAGAGAGAAACTGAGTTCTGAAGGACGGTCAGCACAATTGAGACATTAACTCTGCTTTTTCTCTCCGCATACGTGGCCAGGCCTGCTGAGTTTCTCCAAATTAATCTCAATTCCCCATAACCTTTGGTATTCCTCAGTCACAGATATTTAACCACTTTTCCTTCAACAAGCAACAGGCTTCCCTTCAAATACTCCTCGCACCAAAAACCCTTCTCAACAATGAAGTCTCTGTAATCCTCTCTGTTTTCTGCTTGCTAAGATAGAGTCATACAGTCATACAGCACAGAAACAGACCCCTCAGTCCAATCAGTCCATGCCAACCACAGTTCCAAACAAAACTAGTCGCAGTTGTCTGCGTTGGCCCATATCTGTCCAAACTTTTCCTGTTCGTGAGCTTATCCAAATGACTTTTAAATGTGTAACTTCTACCAGCATCCACCACATAGAACAGTACAGTGCGGAACAGGCCCATCGGTCCTCAATGCTGCGCCGACCTGTGAACTAATCTAAGCCCCTCCCCCTACACTATCCCATCATTACCCACTTCCTCTGGCAGCTCATTCCACGCACGAACCACTCTGTGTAAAAAAGTTGCCCCTCTGTTTTCTTTAAACTTTTCTCCTCTCTCCTTAAAAAATGCCCCCCAGTCTTGAATTCCCCCACCCGAGGGAAAGCACACCTGCCACTCACCTTATCTATGCCCTCATGACTTTAACAACCTCTGTAAGGTCACCCTTAATGCTCCCTATGACTCAAACCCCTCCATTCCCAGTAAATCCTGGTCAATCTTTTCTGAACCCTCTCCAGCTTCATAACGTCCTTCCTGTAAATGAGGAGACTAGAACTGGACACAGTACTCCGTGATGTTACACAAACCTCAAGGGATTTGAAAATGAGAGAGCGACGGAGAGAGAGCGGAGGGGAAGAAGCCAAACTAGTGACTGAGTATTTTTATTCCAAGGGTTGAACTCAGATCTCATAAATAAAACGTTAGAGATTCTTTTCCCTCCCTGCAGTTCCGTTCAATCTCAAAGCAGAGTGTTACACTCAAACACAGCAGGATGGTAGCAGAAGAGATGGTATCCACCACTCCTGCCTGTTTGTATCATTATCCCAGCAGACAGCCAAGGCACTGAATGGTTACGGGGGGTGGTGGGGGCACGTCTGAAAGGAGTCACTGAAATAGGTGAACAAAGTCAGCAAGTTTAATTATACTGCAGATTATTATCACACCAATGTTCAACACTGTGGAATAATTAAGTGCCACATCAGCGGTGCACAATCCTTTATCCAACAAAGGTCCTTTGATTTAGGCAGTGACAATGTGAGAGGGAAACATGAGAAGTACTAATGGTTTTCATGACAAGCCTATTGTTTTCTTCAGGCAGCAGACAAGGTCATGGAAACAATGGCTTCTTAGAGTCCTTGTTAACTGTGGCTGCAGTCAATGGCCAGTGGAAACATTTCCTCTCTTAACTCGCCCTTACAGGAGATGCAAAATGAAGCTCCTCCTAATATTGTTTCAAATTTTTAAATTTGGGTTTCTCCGTGTCAGTACAGAATCACTCCTCATTAGGAGCATCCAGTGATGGGCGTCAACTCACAGGTTTTCCAAAATGATTGTTTTATAACCGATGGTACTGCAGTAGGGGAGCCTGGTCTATCCAATGTCTGGTCGCTACCAGACCCTCAACCACCGTCCAGGGACAGCACACGGTTAGACACAGAGTGAAGCTCCCTCTGCACTGTCCTCCATCAAATGCTCCCAGACAGGGTTGGGCGCAGAGTGAAACTTCCTCCACACATGTTTTAATTCATCACCAAGATTCCTGCAGTGCTGAGTTTTATTGTCTGACCATAGCTTCCCCTGGGAATGTGGTTCTGAGCTTCTGTGTCATGTAAGTGCAGACTAACATTCCTTGGAGCTATCCGGGCTGATAAAGCGCCAAGTGTTGCTCACTGCGTTCAGTTTCCCAAAGAAGCGATCACAGCTTTTCCAAGCAATCCATTGTCTTGTAATTGGTTTAGTGTTTTTCCCAGCAATATGATAGGCTACCAACAAATTACTAACCTTCCTTAGCCTAGACAGCCAGTGTTGCAAGTGTATGCAGAAACGAGAGTTGATACAGGAAGGGTAACTATGATGATTGTTACAGTCCATGGTTTTTAAACACATGGGTTGCCTTTAACCATATGCTCCAGCATTAGCATGAATCAGGAAAGATTTGAAAGCACAGAAAAGTGTTGGAAGGCAAATGTGTATCGTTATACAATTGACAGTAATTGATGAAGACGTTCAGCTAATTTAGCTCTGACACTGGGTGCAAAAGAAATACATCATCAGAGTCATCAGCACATTCTCAAGAACCAGTGAAGGAGGGCCCAGTTAAACGAGTAAAAAAAAATCATTTTCTATCACACGCTCATTTCACAAGGGAAGAGACAGCATTTTCTGAGGTATCCATTCATTCCTGATCAACCTCCCAAACCATGATGCACTGGGAGCAAAGGACAAGCGGCTTCCTCAATCTTCCAGCATCGGATTGGGACTCTGTCCAAGGAAACTCTTAGATCCAGAGAAGGGGATTTTAATTTTCCAAACATAGGCTGGGATTGCTGTAGTGTTTAAGGGCTTGGGTGGAGAGGAATTTGTTAAGCGTGTAAAGAAAATTTTCTGATTCAGTATGTGGATGCAGAGAAGGTGCAAAGCCTGCCCTACTCTTGGGAAATAAGGCAGGGCAGTTGACTGAGGTGTCAGTGGGGGAGCTCTTTGTTGGTGATCATAATTCTGTTGGATTTAAAATAGTAATGGAAAAGGATAGATCGGGTTATAGACTAGCTCACTGAGCTGGTGTGTTTGATGGTAAACATTTCATCACCCTGCTAGGTAACATGGTCAGCACGCCTCCGGTAAAGCATTGGCGTTCTGTCCCTCTTGTTATTTATATGCTCGGTTTGCTGGGGTGGTTGTCATGATATGGGCAAAAAGGGGACATGAGGTAGTTTTGGCAAATAGGGTTAGGGAGAATCCAGAGAGATTCTATAAATACATTAAGACAAAGGGGTAACTAGGAAAAGAACAGGGCCCCTTAAAGATCAGCAAGGCCACCTGTGTGTGGAAGCACAGGAGTTGGGGAAGATACTAAACAAGTATTTTACATCAGTGCTTTCTGTAGAGAAGGATATGGAAACACAGAAGGTGAGGAAATGAATAGCAATATTTTGAAAATATCCACATTACAGAGGAGGAGGTGGTGAATGTCTTAAAATGCGTAAAGGTGGATAAATCCCCAGGACCTGATCAGGTCTACTCTAGGACTCTGTGGGAAGCTAGGGAAATGATTGCTGGGCCCCTTGCTGAGATATTTGTACCATCGATAGCCACAGGTGAGGTGCCGGAAGGCTGGAGGTTGGCTAACGTGGTGCCACTATTTGAGAAAGCTGGTAAAGAAAAGCCAGGGAATGATAGAATGGTGAGCCTGGCTTCGGTGGTGGGGAAGTTGTTGTTGGAGGGAATCCTGAGGGACAGGATTTACATGTATTTAGAAAGGCAAGGACTGATTAGGAATAGTTAACATGGCTGTGTGTGTCGGAAATCATGTCTCACTAACTTGATTGAATTTTTTGAAGAAGTAATGAAGAAGATTGATGAGGGCAGAGTGGCGGATGTGATCTACATGGACTTCAGTAAGACATCCGACGAGGTTCCTCATGGTAAACTGGTTAGCAAGGTTAGATCACATGGAATACAGGGAGCACCAGCTATTAGGGTACAGAACTGACTCAAAGATAGAAGACAGAGTGTGGTGGCGGAGGGTTGCTTTTCAAACTGGAGGCCTGTGACCAGCGATGTGCCACAAGGATTGGCGTTGGGCCCACTGCTTTTTTTTCATTTATATAAATGATTTGGATGTGAACATAGGAAGTACAGTTAGTACGTTTGCAGATGACACCAAAATTAGATAAATAGTGGAGAGCAAAGAAAGTGACCACAGGGTACTATGGAGTCTTGATCAGATGGGCTGATGGACCGAGGATTGACAGATGGAGTTTAACTTAGATAAATGTGAGGTGCTACATTTTGGAAAGGCAAGT
Organism: Stegostoma tigrinum; assembly: GCF_030684315.1. Taxonomy (NCBI): domain Eukaryota; kingdom Metazoa; phylum Chordata; class Chondrichthyes; order Orectolobiformes; family Stegostomatidae; genus Stegostoma; species Stegostoma tigrinum. The sequence goes on along the minus strand of NC_081392.1, from coordinate 19,437,628 downwards.
CCAGGCAAGATTTATACACTCAATGGTAAGTTCCTGCGGAGTATGCCTGAACAAACCCTTACTCTCACACCCAGTCCACTCTCCCAGTTTATGTAATCAGGCCAATGGAGTAGCCCAAGGAATGGGTGTAGATTTGTGAATGGAAATACTGCAAGGTCAAACCATACAAAAATCAGAGCTTGGACTGAAATGCCTGAATTTCCTTCAACAATGGATCATAGGAGCAGGACTGGGCTATTTTGCCCATCAGGCCTTCCCTACCATTCAATACCATCATAACTGATCAATCACATTGAAGCCTTTCACATCCCATAACCCTGTACACCACAAGAAATCCATCAAATATTCCCTTAAACATCCTCAAAGGCTAAGCTTCCACATTCCTCTGTGGTGGAGAATTCTGAAGGTTCACAAAATCCAAGGAAAAGTCTTTCCCCTTATCTCAGGCCTAAGTAGCATCCCCTTATTTTTTTGCATTGTGTCCCTGGTACTATGCTCCCCAGCACAAGCAAAGATCAAATCAAGGCAAAATGCTGTAGCTGGTGGAAATTTGGAACAAGCACAGAGGACACTGGAGAAACTCAGCAGGTCTGGCAACCTCTGTGGAGAGAAGCAGAGTTAACATTTCAAGATCAATATAATGCCTCAACTGAACATCTTACTTGCTTCTACCCTGCTCATCCATTTACATGTCAACAAGATCACCTCTCATTACCCTATGCTACCAGGGCTAATTGTCACATTCCTGATGCTTGGTTCATGTGCAAATGCAAAGCCTTGCAGTGCTCACCCGCACTTCATTTGTTAACTACTGACAGGGCTGCATTTCCTACTCTTCAGAATGAATGTGCCCTTTCTCTCTTGAATAAATATCTCGTGTCATGATTGTAATGAAGTCAGCCTATAGAATATGAGATCCCTGATTGGGGCAGTTAATCTGCTGCAATCAGGGAGCCCTGGCTGACAGATATCAACAGGAATGTCATGAGGTTCGGCTCACTCTGAGAGCTGGCTCTGAGGAAGTGGGATCAGTGTCAAGGGCCCTCCCTATGTTTGTAAAGGGTGACTTGGTGATGGGATACTGGCTTCTGTGGGGTTATTTCATCTCTGCCATCCTTAACTGCCTTCAAGAATTCAGCCAGACGAGTTGAGCTGTTTTCTATAATTTTCTGGGTTGTAGCATTGTATGCAGACTGGGCCAGCTTTCAGAAAAGATGCCTCTATCTGCATGAATCTCATCAATTACCTCACAGTGACCATCATTGGCTGCTCTTTCAATCAGCTTTTCAGTGAACAAGCCTGCAAATTGAAATTTAATGAAACTCTGATTGTGGGAGAACTCTTAATTAAAGAGGCACTGGAGACTGGAGAGAGGAGATTACTGTGTCCCTGAGACCTGGGGCTGACTTGAGATGGATGGTGACAGCTGTCACATCTGAGATAAAATGTTTTGTATCCACAAGGTGCTTTGAGGAAGGTTATAATATGAAGTAAAGGACTGGTTTAGGCTATTGGGAACCACCTGACACATTGCGAAGCTCAGCATGTACCTGAGCTGAAAATCAATTTGTAACTTGGTGTGATCACAGAAGGAACTGTCTAGGTTTCACAATCATTCTCAGATATAAGCATCGCTGGCTAGGCACTGTTTTACCAGAGGAGGGGGTAAGCCACTACAATTGAATGACTTGCTCAGCTATTTCACAGGACATTCGGGAGTCAAACACATCAGTGGGAGTCTTCAGTCACAGGGCAGCCCAGGAGATGTGTTCGCACAGGGGCCAGGCTTTCAATGAAACAGACCAGCTATTACAATAATCCAGTAATTTCACAATTGCCAAGACTAGAAAATAGAGCATAAACAGTACAGCACAGGAACGGGCCATTCGGCCCACGATGTTGTGCTGAAAATGACGCCAAATTAAATTAACACCTTCTGCCTGTCCTTGGTCCATATGCCTCCATTCCTTAAATATTCATGTGCTTCTCCAGAAGTCCCTTAAATGACCCTATCATGTCTGCCCCCACCTGCACCTCCAACAGTGAGCTCCCAACTCCTACTGCATTCTGTATAAAGAAACCTGCTCCTCACATCTCCTTTGAACTATCCCCTTTTGACTTAAAATGCATGCCCCCTGGTTTTAGGTTAGTTTCTTCCTCCACATTTGTTGAAATTAAGTTCCTCTAGTGGATTTGAACCTGCACTGCCAGAGCGTTACACCAGATCTCTGGGCTGCTAGCCCACTAAGTGGCCACAAGGTCCTTCCTTACTGTTCATTCCCTTGTGGATCCTACTTCAAAAGCTTAAAACCAATCCCAACTTCTTTCCCTTTTTTGGGGTTTAATCAATGATTAGGAGCCAAAGTCTATCGGCATCTCTCTGTCTCTAGATTAAAGAGGATAATTAGTTGCATATTGCATTAGGTAAACATTCCCCAAGAGTTGGCTGAGGGGGTTAGGCAGGTCTGCCAGCTGTATCCAGTGCAGGAATTAATCCCACAATCTATCACTGAACCGACTGAGCTAACCCACACACAAACAACAATAAATAATACCACTTTCTATTTCACTGAGTGTGAATGGCCATTGTCATCCTCATTCCTCGAGAACAGAATTCTTCTAAAATCATCTGTGAGAGCCCTGGCTAGGTTAAGCCGGCTCAGGCAGACGATCAATCCTGGAGTTTTCCTGATTAGCACAGTCTATCGTACCAAAAAAACCTTACGTTCCTTTCACCAGACAGCAGCAGCACTGACTTACAGCAGATACCACAGTGTGGAGCTGGAGGAACACAGCAGGCCAGGCAACATCAGAGGAACAGGAAAGTTGACGTTTCGGTTTGGGACCCTTCTTCAGTTTTCTTGCCCTTCTGATGCTGCCTGGCCTGCTGTGTTCCTCCAGCTCCACACTGTGTTATCTCTAGACTCCAGCATCAGCAGTTCTTACTATCTCTGACTGTCTTACGGCAGTTAGATTCAGTTATTACACTGAAATTAAAAATCAAAGACACCTCAGCTTTTAATTCCACAATGCCCTGTTATTGACTGCCAGCGTCTGGAATCCCAGGTTCCTGGGAGCTGGCAGAGATTTTCAGCATCTGTAAATCTTACGCATTATGAGGAAGTATAACTGATCATTTCACCTGGTCTGGGACCCATGAGAAGTGGAAGAGAAGTCAGCAATAAGAGTTTAACGTGTATATGAATGTCCTGCCTCGTACATAGAGCAAAGAAACCTACAGCACAGGAACAGGCCCTTCGGCCCTCCAAGCCTGCGCCGATCAGGATCCTCTGTCTAACCTGTCATCTATTTTCTAACGATCTGTGTCCATTTGCTCCCTGCCCATCCATGTACCTGTCCAAATATATCTTAAAAGATGCTAAAGTGTCTGCGTCTACCACCTCCGCTGGCAACGCGTTCCAGGCACCCACCACCCTCTGTGTAAAGAACTTTCCTCACATATCTCCCTTAAACTTTCCTCCTCTCACTTTGAACTCATGACCCCTAGTAATTGAGGCCCCCACTCTGGGAAAAAGCTTTTTGCTCTCCACCCTGTCTAGACCCCACATAATTTTTTAGACCTCAATCAGGTCCCCCCTCAATCTCCATCTTTCTAATGAAAATAATCCTAATCTACTCAACCTCTCTTCATAGGTAGTGCCCTCCATACCAGGCAACATTCCGGCGAACCTCCTCTGCACCCTCTCCAAAGCATCCACATCCTTTTGGTAATGTGGCGACCAGAACTGCACACAGTACTCCAAATGTTGCTGAACCAAAGTCCTATACAACTGCAACATGACCTGCCAACTCTTGTACTCAGTACCCCATCCGATGAAGGAAAGCATGCCGTATGCCTTCTTGACCGCCCTATTGATCTGCATTGTCACCTTCAGGGAACAATGGACCTGAACACCGAGATCTCTCTGTTCAATTTTCCCTAGGACTTTTCCATTTACTGTATAGTTCGCCCTTGAATTTGATAGTCCAAAATACATCACCTCGCATTTGCTCGGATTGAACTCCATCTGCCATTTATCTGTCCAACTCTCCAGTCTATCTATATTCTGCTGTAATTTCTGACAGTCCCCAACACTATCAGCTACTCCACCAATCTTAGTATCATCAGCAAACTTGCTGATCAGACCACCTACACCTTCTTCCAAATCATTTACATATATCACAAACAACAGTGGTCCCAGCACAGATCCCTGTGGAACACCACTGGTTACAGGTTTCCAATTTGAGAAACTCCCTTCCACTACTACCCTCTGTCTCCTGTTGCCCAGCCAGTTTTTTATCCATCTAGCTAGCACACCCTGGACCCCATGTGACTTCACCTTCTCCATCAGCCTACACTTGATCACATCCTTTGAACTAGGTGGCAAGTCCAACATTCCCTGAGTTGCCACTGCGACTGAATTTGTTGCGTATTACCCACTGCAAATATATCACCTATCTGTGGGGGAATCCTTCCAACTCAATCAAAGCCTTACAGTAACATAATAGTTACTGTGCCACAAATGCAGGTCTGAGCTTGGGATCCAAAGACAGGCCCAGGCTCTTACAGTCATGGAGATCATGCACCTCAGAACCTGCTGTGGGTCTTGGATCTGTCCGTGGTGGACACTGGAGCAGTTGGCACATGAGGTTTAAGCAATTGTGGGAATAAGTTGATATGGAGCGTATCCAATGGACACGGGGTGGCATGGATGAGGACAGTAAGGCTGAGCACGAGAGACCCTAATATTCAACATCACCCACACCCTCCGCATCCCCACGCAGACACATCTCAGAGCACCGGGTCTTGCTGCTGAACCGCGGCAGTGCCCTGTGATGTCTCTCAATGGTTTCCGAACGTTGGGGTGGGGCAGAGCTTTCCCTCGACCACATTATCCCTCTTTCTCTTCCCGAAGGAGCTCCCTGACCTGCTGAGCGCTCCAGCATCTTCTGTTTTTCTTTCCGATTTCCAATTGGCTGCAGGATTTTGTGTTTGTGTCAGTCTCAGGGAGAGAGTTACGCCAGCAGTGAGCTTTGTGACCTCTGGGTTTGACCCTGTACCAAAACTATAAGGGCACTGATGGGGCTGGGGGTCAAAGAGGCCAAGATCAGTGACTGAAATGTGAACTGATGGGAACAGCGAGCTCGTAAACTGTTTCTCTCACCTGTTGTTGTTTCAATGCTTCAAAGCAACACAAGGTTTTCGGAGATGGAGTAGAATGATAATGACAACCCTGTCTGTCCCCTCCCATTTCCTTCTCCCAATTCCTTTTCTGCAATTACTGCCTCTGGCCTGAGTTTATATCTGACAGGTTAAGGTCAGGGTAAGGGTCACAGGTAGGGCCAGGGTTAGGGTCAGGATTAGGGTGACAGGCAGAGTCAGGGTCAGCATCAGGGTCAGGGTGAGGGTTAGGGTCAGCAGGCAGTGTCAGGGTCAGCATCAGGGTCAGGGTTAGGGTCAGCAGGCAGTGTCAGGGTCAGCATCAGGGTCAGGGTGAGGGTTAGGGTCAGCAGGCAGTGTCAGGGTCAGCATCAGGGTGAGGGTTAGGGTCAGCAGGCAGTGTCAGGGTCAGCATCAGGGTCAGGGTGAGGGTTAGGGTCAGCAGGCAGTGTCAGGGTCAGCATCAGGGTGAGGGTTAGGGTCAGCAGGCAGTGTCAGGGTCAGCATCAGGGTCAGGGTGAGGGTTAGGGTCAGCAGGCAGTGTCAGGGTTAGGATTAGGGTTAGGGTCACAGGTAGGGCCAGGGTTAGGGTCAGCCTTAGGGGTAAGGCAGGGTCGGGGTTAGGATTGGTTTAGGGATAGGTTTAGGGTCAAAAGCAGAGTCAAGGTTACGGTTAAGGCAGGGTTAGGGTGACAGGCAGGGCCAGGGTTAGGGTTAAGCTTAGGGTCACAGGCAGTGTCAGGGTTAGTGTTAGGGTTGGTTTAAAGGCAGGGTCAGGGTTAGGGTTAGGGTAAGGGTCACAGGCAGGATCAGAGTTAGGGTTAGGATTAGGGTTAGGGTCACAGGCAGGTTTGGGGTTAAGGTTAGTGTTGGGGTTAGGGTTATGGTTAGGGTTAAGGTTAGTGTTGGCGTTAGTGTTAGAGCCAGGGCCAGGTTCGGTGTTAGCTTAAGGGTTATGGTTAGTTTCAGGCTCAAGGTTAGAGTTAATCTTACAGGGCCCCATGCCCTTGTCCCCCATTCCCAGTGACAAATCTCAGGATTAGAGATTCTCATTAGGAACCAGCTTTTCTTCATCTAGCCCAAGGAAATTGGGATCAGTTCCATGCTGACAGATGGAACAACCATAATCAGTTCACTCAGCTTGCAAAACTAGCAATGTGCTCACATGTGGAGCTCAGTGGATAGTTAAGTGCAGAGTGTTGGGGGATAGGATCAATAGAGAGACACCATTACCTTTTCTGGGGAATTTCCAGAAATTTGTAAATAGAGCTAGGCCATTCAGGGGTGAAATCAGGAACCCCTCTGCCCACAATGAGGGAATTGGAATTGCTGTGTACCTTGGTTAGTAACTGAAAATGTTCATTGGCAACACAAGATAACTACAACCATCAGGGTACAAAATTCTGGTCCGGGAGAAGCTTACTGATGCTCAAGTACAGTTCCAGTTAAGTGCTAAGTCCATGCACACAGTGATGTGTATTCACTCTTACACATAGCCTGGGGTCTCTCAGAGACTATCATGAATTTCAAATATAATGTGACTAGATACTTAGTGATATAATGAACTTATCATGTTTACAAAGACTAAATGTTATTTTTGCAGAAGACTTCATGTAGGACTTCATCCTGCATCACTTGGTCTCAGTAATTTGGATTAATGAGTGGCAGGGAATCTACCCAAGATGCTTCAGTTTTTCCCAGTGGACATGTCAACAGCATATACTGCCTGACAGCTTTCTCCATTTCATCATAGATTCCAAAACCACAATGCTCATCCCAAAAAGCGGTTCAGGTTGGGAATCAAAGGATATTCTGAGTTAGATCACTTTTATTTTGATAAAGAGATTATGGGATTAAGATTCCCAACAAGGAAAGGTATGAACCAGCTGTGATAGATCAGGTCTGAGGACCAAATAGACTGCTTTTCTGATGAAGGGTCTAGGCCCGAAACGTCAGCTTTTGTGCTCCTCTGGTGCTGCTTGGCCTGCTGTGTTCATCCAGCTCCACACTTTGTTATCTCTACTCTTGTTCCTGTGTTCTAAGCATTGTATTCGCTCAGTGCAACATTCAGACTCAATGGATGTTCAACTCCCTGAACATGAAAAATAAACCACAATATTTTTTAAATCTGCTACTATTCCCCTCAGCTCAGTCTCTCCACAGACCGTCCTCCAGGCACCATCCACGCTCTCCATGGACTCTCCCACACACACCATCCCCAATCTCTGTCAGACACCATCCATAATCTCCCACAGACACTATCCACACTCTCACAGACTCTCCCCCAGACACCATCCCCAATCTCCCCCAGACACCATCCACAGTGTCCATGGACTCTCCACCAGGCACCATCCACACTCTCACAGACTCTCCCCCAGACCCCATTCACACTCTCACGGACTCTCCCCCAGACACCACCCCACTCTCCCCCAATCACAATCCCACTCCTCCCCAGACACCAACCCCACTCCCCCCAGACTTCCCCACCACAGACATCATCTCTACTCTTCTCGGACATCCCCCCAGACACCATCCTCACTCTCCCCGGACACCACCCCAGACAACATCACCACTCTCCCCGGACCCTCCTCCAGATACTATTCCCACTCTCCCCAGACTCCCTCCTAAGCACCATCCCCACACTCACCCCCAGACACACTCTCCCTGAACTGTCCGCCAGACACCATTCCCACGTTTGCTGCATTCTATCCCCAACACCTTCCACATCCTCCCTGGACATTCACACCAAACGCCATCCAATCTTTCTTTGGACTCTCCACGTACTTCTCCAGATTCTGCCAAAAACTCCCCGAACCCCAAACCCACCACCCAGTCTCCCTTGATTCTCCCAGTGTCCCCACAGGTTATCTCTGGACTCTCCCTTTGGGCTCCATCCACGGACTGCTCCCAGACTACCCAGGATCTGCATCGGCATCCCCAATTCCCACAATGTTCTCCCTAGACTCTGCAATGACTCTCCCCAGACACCAGTGCATCTCCCCACAACACTCAGGCAGCATGGACAGTACACATTGTGCCCTCTTTCATTGTGCGTGTAGGAGTTATGTGGGATGCATCTTCACACAACAAATCAATGTTGAGAGTTGGGTTCTCTTCCAGTCTGGAGGTATATGGGAATATACAGAGAGCACGTTACTCCAACTAAGCACAGTCCTAAAATCAGAAGGAGCCTGCATTAGGCCCAGATTCATAGAATCCCTACAGTGTGGAAGCAGGCCATTCAGCTCATTGAGCCCAATATAACCCTCCAAAGAGCATCCCACCTAGAAACACACCTTACTATATCCCTGCATTTCCCATCCAACGCACTAGAGGTAACTTTGCATTCCAATCCACCTAACTTGCACATCTTTGTACTGTGGGAAGGAACCAGAGCACAGACACAGGGAGAATGTGCAAACTGCACACAGACAGTCGCCCGAGGCTGGAACTGAACCCACGTCCCTGGAGCTGTGAGGCAGTGGTGCTAACCACTGAGCCACCGTGTCACCCTCAGATGGTCAGTAACGCTCTGAACAAGCAGGTCATTGATACCCACCCGTTTTTACCAAACCTCTCCTGGAAGCTACAAGAAGAGGCAATCCATCCAGCCATTGGCTACCTGAGGCCTTGGCGAATCTGAGTCCAGTTACACCAGATGAGAGTCAAAATCACCTCAGAACCTCTGAACAATGACTCTTTACAGTTAATCTTCATGTCGTTGAGTCACTGGCATGGCGACAAACAGTAGAAGGAACTCCCACAATCAACCAGATGGAAAGTCAGTAAGTTTTGGCAATGGCTTGAAAAAGAATGTGGCCAGAAGCCCTTGGATACTTCCTACTTCTCCGTCAGAGAGAAAACTGTTGCCTCTTGTTTAGATACCAGTTAGCTTCAGCACAACTCAATAATCATCATTTCAATGTCCTGAATCTCCCTATAAAAACTGAAAGAACCGCAAATGCTGTAAATCAGAAACAAAAACTGAAGTTGCTAGAAAAACTCAGCAATTCTGGCAGCGTCCGTGGAGAGAAATCAGAGTTAGCGTTTCAGGTTGAGTGAGCCTTCCTTAGAACACCCAGAAACATTAACTGTGATGCTGCCAGACCCACTGAAATTTTCCAGCAAGTTCTGTCTTTGTGTTGATTTTCCCGAACAAGGAAAGCCTGGACAAGCAGACTTCGATTCCAAACAGAATTCTGAAGCCTCAGCTAAAACTTAATGTTGTTTGGAACTGCACTAGTGCTGACATAAGCCAAAACCTGGCATGTGGAATAGAACAAGAGGGAGGTCGGATGAAAGGAATGTTAGTATCGCTCTGTAATGCAGTGACACATTACTACTGCAGGCTTCATCATTAATTAGTTCGATTTATTAGATTTTAATTAATTAGACAAAACCGCAACATTTTAATAACCATTTGCAACAGTTCGCGGTAACCACTCTGTAATTTAAATTGGTTAGTTCATTTTTTAATTGTTTCGATGCACTCTGGGCCATATCAGAACAAACCCATTGAGTGAGATTTCACTTCCCAGCTGTCCTGTTACACCATCAAGGATAATCAAATTAATCGCAAAGCAGACCACCTCACGTGGTGTTGCTCAGAGGGAGAGTAGGCTCAGTCTCATATTCAGGTGAGACAGATTTCGTTTGGTGAGAATGTAATTGTACCGGAATACACAGGTTTCATCCACTTCCTGTTTCAAAATCACACAAATTCCAACTAATTGTCATGCTGCTCTTAATTTATAATTGATTTTGTCCATGTGAATGCATCACTCTGCAATTACATTCAGCCACCTACTGCGCCTCAGTGACACCTCCTAGTGAACACGCATATTTACAGAATTACATGTTGACACAGGCTGTTAGTGTCAGAGATTCAGGAATTTGTAAAGGAACGAATTGACAGAAAATGTGCGCAGAAATGAGACAGGGTCCAACACTGCTCTGTGGAACATGTTGAGGGAGGGTCATCATTAGTAAGGAGGAGACTTTAACTCCTGAATGCTCATAAACATCTGTTTTTTATGAATTCATGACAGCAAGATTTGACTGGCCAGGCCAGAGTTTATTGCTCGAGCCTAGTTTCCCCTTGAAAGGGTGATGGCGAGCTGTTCTTGAACTGCTGCATTCTGCATGCTGTAGGGAGACCATGCAGTTTCATTCAGTTGTGTCCTTCCAGTAGTTGATACAAATGAATAGCTTCCTATGGCATTACTGCAGTGCAGGGTAACAGGGGCATTACTGCAGTGCAGGGTAACAGTGGCATTACTGCAGTGCAGGGTAACAGGGGCATTACTGCAGTGCAGGGTAACAGGGGCAATACTGCAGGGCAGGGTAACAGGGACATTACTGCAGTGCAGGGTAACAGGGATATTACTGCAGTGCAGGGTAACAGGGATATTGCTGCAGTGCAGGGTAACAGGGGTATTACTGCAGTGCAGGGTAACAGGGGCAATACTGCAGTGCAGGGTAACGGGGTATTACTGCAGTGCAGGGTAACAGGGGCAATACTGCAGTGCAGGGTAACGGGGTATTACTGCAGTGCATGGTAACAGGGGCAATACTGCAGTGCAGGGTAACGGGGTATTACTGCAGTGCATGGTAACAGGGGCAATACTGCAGTGCAGGGTAATGGGGTATTACTGCAGTGCAGGGTAACAGGGGCAATACTGCAGTGCAGGGTAACAGGGATATTGCTGCAGTGCAGGGTAACAGGGGCAATACTGCAGTGCAGGGTAACAGGGGCAATACTGCAGTGCAGGGTAACAGGGGTATTACTGCAGTGCATGGTAACAGGGGCAATACTGCAGTGCAGGGTAACAGGGATATTGCTGCAGTGCAGGGTAACAGGGGCAATACTGCAGTGCAGGGTAACAGGGGCAATACTGCAGTGCAGGGTAACAGGGGTATTACTGCAGTGCAGGGTAACAGGGGCAATACTGCAGTGCAGGGTAATGGGGTATTACTGCAGTGCATGGTAACAGGGGCAATACTGCAGTGCAGGGTAACAGGGGTATTACTGCAGTGCAGGGTAACAGGGATATTGCTGCAGTGCAGGGTAACAGGGGCAATACTACAGTGCAGGGTAACGGGGTATTACTGCAGTGCATGGTAACAGGGGCAATACTGCAGTGCAGGGTAACAGGGGCAATACTGCAGTGCAGGGTAACAGGGATATTGCTGCAGTGCAGGGTAACAGGGGCAATACTGCAGTGCAGGGTAACGGGGTATTACTGCAGTGCATGGTAACAGGGGCATTACTGCAGTGCAGGGTAACAGGGGTATTACTGCAGTGCATGGCAACAGGGGCAATACTACAGTGCAGGGTAACAGGGGTATTAATGCAGTGCAGGGTAGCAGGGGTATTACTGCAGTGCAGGGTAACAGGGATATTGCTGCAGTGCAGGGTAACAGTGGCAATACTGCAGAGCAGGGTAACAGGGGTATTAATGCAGTGCAGGGTAACAGTGGCATTACTGCAGTGTGGGGTAACAGGGATATTGCTGCAGTGCAGGGTAACAGTGGCAATACTGCAGTGCAGGGTAACAGGGGTATTAATGCAGAGCAGGGTAACGGGTATTACTGCAGTGCAGGGTAACAGGGATATTGCTGCAGTGCAGGGTAACAGGGGTATTAATGCAGTGCAGGGTAACAGGGGCATTACTGCGGTGCGGAGTAACAGGGATATTGCTGCAGTGCAGGGTAACAGGGGTATTACTGCAGTGTGGGGTACAGGGGCATTAATACAATGCAGAATAACAGGGGCATTACTGCAGTGCAGGGTAACAGGGACATTACTCCATTTCTGGGTAATAGTGCAGTGGCCATTCAAGTGCTGACGCCGTTGCTGTGAGTCTGGAGCTACATGTAGTCCAAACAGGGTAAAGATGGCGGCTTCCTTCGCTGAAGGGTATTAATGACTCAGATGGGTTTTTCCTGACATTCCATAATGGTTTAATTGTCAGCATTCAACTCTTCATTCCAAACTTTTGTTGAATTTAAACTCCGTCATCTGGTATGTGAATGCTGTTCACTGCTAAAATTCATACCAAGACAGTGATGACATAAAGATTCAATGGAAATTTTTGTTGGAGATATTTCACATGCTTACATTGATCTATAAACATTATAAAACAATTTATTTCTCACATCACTTGTGTTGATTTTTTTTGTTCCTGTTCTTAACCCAGCAGTTGCTAGATGGCTAGTATCAATAATTATGAAGAAGTTAGACATCGGGCCATAACTGAGGATCTGAAAAAGGTGATAGTGACATTGTTGGTAGTTTTCTTTTAATTTCCCAAAATTCTCTTTTAGATTGGAAGACAGTGAATGTAACTCCTTTAGTCAAAAAGGGGAGGAGAGAGAAAACAGGAAGCCAAACGTCAGAGATAACAAAGAACAAAGAACAAAGAAACCTACAGCACAGGACCAGGCCCTTCGGCCCTCCAAGCCTGCATCGATAAAGATCCTCTGTCTAACCTGTCATCTATTTTCTAACCGTCTGTGTCCATTTGCTCCCTGCCCATCCATGTACCTGTCCAAATATATCTTAAAAGACGCTAAAGTGTTTGCGTCTACCACCTCCGCTGGCAACGCGTTCCAGGCACCCACCACCCTCTGTGTAAAGAACTTTCCTCGCATATCTCCCTTAAACTTTCCTCCTCTCACTTTGAACTCATGACCCCTAGTAATTGAGTCCCCCACTCTGGGAAAAAGCTTCTTGCTATCCACCCTGTCTATACCCCTCATGATTTAGTAGACCTCAATCAGGTCCCCCCTCAATCTCCGTCTTTCTAATGAAAATAATCCTAATCTACTCAACCTCTCTTCATAGGTAGTGCCCTCCATACCAGGCAACATCCTGGTGAACCTCCTCTGCACCCTCTCCAAAGCATCCACATATTTTTGGTAATGTGGCGACCAGAACTGCACACAGTACTCCAAATGTGGTCAAACCAAAGTCCTATACAACTGCAACATGACCTGCCAACTCTTGTACTCAATACCCCGTCCAATGAAGGAAAGCATGCCGTATGCCTTCTTGACCACCCTATTGACCTGCTTTGTCACCATCAGGGAACAATGGACCTGAACACCCAGACCTCTCTGCTCATCAATTTTCCCGAGGACTTTTCCATTTACTGTACAGTTAGCCCTTGAATTTGATCTTCCAAAATGCATCACCTCGCATTTTCCCGGATTGAACTCCATCTGCCATTTATCTGCCCAACTCTCCAGTCTATCTATATTCTGCCCTAATTTCTGACAGTCCCCTTCACTATCAGCTACTCCACCAATCTTAGTGTCATCAGCAAACTTGATCAGACCACCTACACCTTCCTCCTGATCATTTACATATATCACAAACAACAGTGGTCCCAGCACAGATCCCTGTGGAACACCACTGGTTACAGGTTTCCAATTTGAGAAACCCCCTTCTACTACTACTCTCTGTCTCCTGTTGCCCAGCCAGTTTTTTATCCATCTAGCTAACACACCCTGGAACCCATGTGACTTCACCTTCTCCATCAGCCTGCCATGGGGAACCTTATCAAATGCCTTACTGAAGTCCATGTATATGACATCTACAGCCCTTCCCTCATCAATCAACTTTGTCACGTCCTCAAAGAATTCTATTGAGTTGGTAAGACATGACCTTCCCTGCACAAAATCATGTTGCCTATCACTGATAAGCCCATTTTCTTCCAAATGGGAATAGATCCTATCCCTCAGTATCTTCCCTACCACTGACGTCAGGCTCACCGGTCGATAATTACCTGGATTATCCTTGGTGCCCTTTTTAAACAAGGGGACAACTTTAGCAAGTCTCCAGTCCTCTGGGACCTCACCCGTGTCTAAGGACACTGCAAAGATATCTGTTAGGGCCCCAGCTATTTCCTCTCTCGCTTCCCTCAGTAACCTGGGATAGATCCCATCCGGACCTGGGGACTTGTCCACCTTAATGTCTTTTAGGATACCTAACACTTCCTCCTTCCTTATGTCAACTTGACCTAGAGTAAGCAAACATCTATCCCTAACCTCAACATCCGTCATGTCCCTCTCCTTGGTGAATACCAATGCAAAGTACTTGTTGAGAATGTCACCCAATTTCTCTGAATCAGCACATAACTTTCCTTTCTATTAAGTTGGTAAGACATGACCTTCCCTGCACAAAACCATGTTGCCCATCACTGATAAGCCCATTTTCTTCTAAATGGGAATAGATAGTAGGAACTGCAGATGCCACAGAATCTGAGATAACAAGGTGTAGAGCTGGATGAACACAGCAGCCCAAGCAGCATCAGAGGAGCAGGGAGGCTGACGTTCAGGCCTAGGCCCTTCTTCAGAAATAAACTTTAGGTCAGTTAGTTTAATATCAGCCAGAGGAAAAGTGTTAGAAGCCATTATTGAAAAAAAAAATTTATGATAGGGTACCGATGTGTTTACGGGAAGCAGGCAGAGTCCACATAGTTTTGAGAAAGGGAATCAAATAACTAATTTATTGGAGTTCTTTAAGGAAGTAGCACATATTATGGATAAAGAGGAATCAGCTAAGGTACTAGAGCATTTGATAAGCTGCCACATGGTGTAAGGGATAACACCTTGGCATAGTTAGAAGATTAGCTTGCTAACAGGAAGCAGAGAGTTTCCAGGTAGCTCAGGTGTATAATTGTGTGCTACAAGGGCCAGTGCTGGGATCCTACCTGTTGATAATTTATCTCAATGACCTGGATGGGGATAGGTGCCAAATTTGCTGATTGCAGAAGAATACAAAGGAAAGAAAGTTGTGAAGAAGACATAAAGTAGCTACAAGAAGATACAGATAGGTTTAAGTGAGTGGGCAAGGATCTGGCAAATGTAGTATCATGTGGGAATATGTGAAAATATGGGGGATGCGATGGCCTTGTAGTATTATTGCTGGGTTGTTAATCCAGAGAACCAGATAACGTTCCAGGGACCTGGATTTGAATCCTGCTGTGGCAGGAGGTGGAATTTGTGCTCAACAGAAATTTGGAAGTAAAAGTCTAATTATCATGAAGCTCTTGGGGGAAAGCCCATCTGGTTTACTCATGTCCCTTATGGAAGGAAAATGGCATCTTTACTTCATCAGGCCTACACGTGACTCCAGACTCAGCACAATATGGTTGATTCTTAACTACCTCCTGGGATGGGCAATAAATGCTGGCCTAGTCCATGAAATCCTCATCCCATGGATCAATGAAAGAAAAGTATCCATTCTGTTAGGAAGAATAAACAAGTGGCATATTATTTAAATGGCGAGAGATTGCGGAGCTCGGATTTGCAGAGGGATCTGGGTGTCTGAGTGCATGAATCACCATATGTTAGCGCACAGCCACAGCAAGTAATCAGGAAAGCTCATAGAATATTACTTAATGAAAGGAGAATTAAAAATAAAAATAGGGAGGTTATGCTTCAGTTATATAGGGCACCATTGAGACCATATTTGGAACATTGTGGCCAGCTTATCTAAGGAAGAATGTAAATGTGTTGGAGGCAGTTTAAAAAAAATGCCTTGGACTAATATCTCAAATGGGTAGCTGTCTTATAGAAAGTTTGCCTTATGTCCTCTGGAGTTTGGATGAGTTGGAAGAAAGTTGCTTGAATCAGAGAAGACCCAGAGGAACTTTGATGGGATGGATGTGGTGAGAATGCTGAAGAATGCTGCAGCTAAGAGTCTCTGTTTTTAAAAAAAATCAGAGAAGAGGTGATGGGAACAGACACTTGGAACATATTTAAAGGAGAGGTGAATAGATTCTCAATGAGAAAGAGGGTGAAAAGTTATCAGGTGTAGATAGAAATGTGGATTTGAGGTTACAATCAGATCAGCCATGACCTTATTGAACTGGCATGAGGGGCTGAATGGCCTTTTGCTGCTCACTGTTAATGTATCAAATGCAGCAGTGACTAAAACGGGAGACTATAGATTCAGCAAAATAAATCCAGTCAGGAATTCAGGAGAAATCTCTTCGCCAGAGAGCAGGAGAATGTGAAACTTGACATAAACCGAGGGCTCAAGGTCAGTAGTGTTAATACATTGAAGTGGCAAGCTGCAGAAACACACAAGGGTGAAAGCAGTCGAAGGTGATGGCAGAAGGGGAGACCCAAGGGGCTTAGAAGGAAGTTTGTACAGAGCAGTATTACCAACATGGAGCTGATGGGCCAGATGGTCTCTTTCTGTGCTAGAAATTTTAACTAATCCCGTGAAACAGCTCCACAAAACAGGCAATTTCACAGCTTGTTGCTCAGGCTCTGAGCTGAGGACCACAGCAGTTAGAAAAGCTCTGTGGAGTTCAGGAAAATATCTTCCATTTGCATCAAGTCAGTTTCGAGAGTACGTAGTGTAAAGGTTAGCTTCTGTGATAGAAAGGTGAGCCAGCAGCTGGTGATTTTATACACTCCGCAACAGCACCTCCTTCTAGTTATCCTTGGGTTGGCCTTTGACTGCTAAAGCTGCAAAACCTAGGTGTACAAACATAGAAATTAGGAGCAGCAGCAGACCATTCAGCCCCTCAAAACTGTTCCACCACTCAGTAAAATCACAGCTGATTTGGTTTTATTTCAGGTTCCACATTCCCAACTGCCCAGTATAACCCTCGATGCCCCAGCCTGATAACAATCTATTCTCATCCAGCTTAAAAATATTCAATAACCCCACCTCCACCAACTTCTGAGGCAGAGAATTCCAAGTCCCACAACCCTCTCAGAGAAAATAAAGTAATTGCTGGAGAAATTCAGCAGATCTGACAGCATCTGTGGAGAGAGAAAAACACAGTTAACATTTCATGTCTGGTATGATTTCATCAGAACAGTGTCACGAGAGGTCTGTGTTCAGGATTGTTACAAGATTCAAAACATTAACTCCCACTCTGATATCACATTACAGAAGTGGAAGGCTTGTAGGTCTTAAAACGCGCAAAGGATAAATCCGTGGGGCCTGATCAAATGTATCTCAGGACATTGTGGGACAATAGGGAGGAAACTGCTGAGTCCCTAGCAGAGATATTTGTACATTTACAGCCATGGGTGAGGTACTAGAAGACTGGAGGGTGGCTAATGTTAAGCCATTATCTCAGAAAGGCTATGAGGAACTACAGATCTGAAATGATACAACAAGGAGCTCATTTAAATCATTAATTCATTTTCTGTTCCTTCCCTAGTTTTGGAAACTTGAAAAGTTTGAAAATCAGTATAAAAATTTGCATCCCAGGGTGTTGTGGAAAGAAAGGAAGAAATTGCTGGCTCCCCAGCAGAGATAATTGTATCCTCTATAGTTACAGGTGGGGTACTGCAGGACTGGACAGTAACTATTATTGTGCCTTGATTGAAGAAAGGCCGCAAGGAGAAGCCTGGGAATTACAGACCAGTGAGTCTGATGTCGGTGATGGGTAAACTGTTGGAGGGGATTCTGAAAGACAGGATTTACATGCATTTGGAGAGGCAAGGACGATAAAGGATCATCGGTATGGCTTTGTGCATGGGAAATCGTGTCTCACACACCGGATTGCGTTTTTTTGAGCATGTGACCAAGAAGGTAGATGGGGGCAGAGCAGTAGATGTCATCCACATGGGCTTTAACAAAGCCTTTGATAGGGTTCCACATGGTAGCCTGGTTAGTAAAGTGAGATCAGATGGGATCCAGGTGGAGCTAACCAATTGGACACAAAATTGGCTTGACAGTAGGAGACAGAGGATGGCGACAGAGAATTATCATTCCCTAGAGGCCACATTCTTTCCCTAGTTGCTGTCTGAACATTAATGCCCTCCAGCATCCCTTCGAGATTTTGTTGCCATCTCTGAGATTTCCTTGACCCTGGCACCAGAGGCTCAACACATCAGTTTCGCTCAGAGCTACATAAACACCTGTCTATGCCCCTGACTGGAGAGTCCCCTGTCACAAATGCTTGCATAACCCTTGACAAATCCCGCATAACAGAAGGTTCAATCAAGGTGCCAAATACCACTGCTATTTTCCTCTGAGAGCCCACTCGCCCCCCCCCCCCCGACCCCACAACAGGATCCAAAAGGGTATATTTGCTTGAGAGAGGGGTAGCCACAGGAGACTCCTCCACTACCTGCCTACCTCTCTCGACAATTCTTCATCCACTTGACTGTACTTGTGGTGCGACCACTTTTCTGAACCCGCTATCCATCACACTCTTGTGCCTCCTGTGTGCCTCTCAGTGACTCTAACTGTCTCTCTAACCATGCTCTTCCCCCACAGAGACTATGCAATACAAACCTACCTTTCTGTAAGGTCACTCAGCAATGAGTCTTCACAGTGAGCTCAGAAAATGATTCAAGTGCTTGGTCCTTCGCAATCTAAACAATACACATATACACAGGAGTCAATCCTGACAGCAGTGGCTAATATAGATTTCTCACAGTGCAAGGTAATAGGGGCCTTAGTACAGTGCAGGGTAATATTGTGCGTTCACTTTATGTCACCCTCCAAATTTCAGATGTTTAAGATAGTGTTCATGTCACTAACTTGTTCAGCTCCTGCCTGTCTATGTCCTGCTGTTTTTTTTTTCTGATTTGTATTCAATCACAGGCAACAAGACTGAAGCCAGAAATTGGATAGAACATTGTCATCGAAAGCAATTATCTCTCCAGGACATGTGCAGGCCACATGTACCCCTCTCCAGGGTCTCCACAACAGAATCTTGGCTGAGATTCACAGGATTGTACTATCACACACTCCCATGCTCCCCAAGGACACTCTGAGACCTAGCCCAGTCTGCTCTCTCCCAGGAGCTATAACCTTCGTTCTCTTCTTCAGCACTGTCATGAAGAAAAGCCCATTTGGAACTCACGAGCCTCGAGATATGCAGTGTGACCTCAGAACCAGGTAGAACCCCAGAACAGACACTCTGACAGTGTGAGCCCCAAGACCAGACAGAATCCTGAGACTACACATATTGATAGTGAACCCCAAAACTAGGCATTACCCCAGACCAGACACTGACAGTGAGCTGCAGAACCAGGCCCCAAAGTCTGGTCTTGATGTAAATCTGAACAAGGAGAGGCAGGCTTCACACAGTTCCTCATCCAGATTGGGTCTAAAACTGCAAGAGGGTGATTTCCTTGGAGATAATTGAACTCCTGCATTAACCTTTCAGATCCTTTCAGTTAATTTGCCAAGCACATCACAGCAAACACAGCTGAGATTGAATTCACAGGGACTGCTGATTTGGTTAATCCATCGCTTGCCATCATCAAAGCCCTTATATTGTGACTGACGAAACAGCTTTGAGAAAATTAAATTATTCCCATCACGGACTTCCCTTAAAAGATGCGGCAACATTGATTTTGTGTCATTTCCACTTCATAGCAAGGTAAAAACTGCTCTCAATCCTGACTCCCACCAGCTTTAATTTGCCATTCATCACAATTAATGTCCTTTGGATCATGTTGACAAATCATTTAAATAGCATAAACGTTTAAAAGAAAGGCTGAGGGTTCATACAAAGACTTTAAAAACAACACATTTTCAATCTCAAACATAAAACTGACCATGAAGGTTTGGAAATGCAGCCGTAAGAAATTCTTCAGAGTTGTCAAAATACTTAGGGCTTTGTATAAAATTGATGACTTGGTAAACTTGGCTTTTCTGCAGCCAATTACTGTACAATATACAACAAAACACACACCACGGAACACAGTTGCAACATGTTACTGTCAGATGCACAAGTTTCTGATGAGATTTTAGACCTGTGCTCCCTCTGAAGTGGATTTGTGATACCCTATGATACCAAATTGAAGAGCTGGGGCTTCTTCCCGGCCAATATTTATCCCTCAGCCAATTTCAGTAAAACACATTATCAGGTCATTATCATTATTCCTTTATCTTTATAAATTATCATTTATCTTTAAAAAATTCATTCAGGGACCCTGGCCAATCCACCATTTACTGTCGGTGAGGAGTGAGGGGGATCTCTTCTTGAGCCACTGTGGATCTTTTGATGCAGGGAGACCCAAAGCCTTGTCAGGGATGTTTTTACAGGATTTCCCACAGTGAAGCAATGGTGATACATTTCTAAGTCAGCATGGTGAGTGTCTCGGAGGGGAACTTGCAGGGGGTGATGTTCCCATGTATCTGCTGCCCTTGTCCTTCTGGATGGAAGTGGTCGTGGGTTTGGAAGATGCTGCCTGAGGATCTTTGGTTAATTTCTGCAGGGCATCTTGTAGCTGGTACACACTGCTGCGACTGAGCATCGGTGGGGGGAGGGAGTGGGATGTTTGTGGATATGATGCCAATCAAGGGGGGGCAGCTTTGTCCTGGAAGGTGTTGAGCTTCTTGAGTGTTGTTGAAGCTGCCCCCATCCAGGGCCAGTGGAGAGTATTCCATCCCACTCCTGACAAGTGCCTTGTAGATGGTCGGGCAGGCTTTGGGGAGTCAGGACGGGAGTTACTTGCTGCTCTTGTAGCCACTGTGTCCATCACCCTGACCAATGATCCTCAGGACCAAAGTCATGGCCGTGCTTAAGCCCACACCAGGAGGCCTGACCAGGGTGCCAGGAGGCACCCAGCTGGAGGGTGGAACCACACACAGGGCTCCTTCTACTCAGGACACTCCAGAGGAGTCTACCCTTCAATCTTTGCAAGTTCAATCTGAGGAGGGCCAACTTGACTTTTGCAAGGGCAGCATCAACAAGCCTGGCACATCCTGGCACCAGCGCCTCCTGGGGGCCATACAGTCAATCCTCCAGGAAGTTAAAAGGCTCCTCTAGAAGGATCCCACGCAGCTGTGGAACCAGGGAGTATACTGAAGGGTGGTGGGAGGGAGAGAGAGAGAAAGATGAGAACCCACTGAGGCTTCTTTGGTGACATGGGTCAACAAGGCACAAGGGTACGTTGGTCCGAGTTTCTGGATAAATGCTCCTGATTTCATGCAGTTGTGAGTCTCTCCGTGTCGGCACTGAATTTACCTTCACACCATCCAGCAATCCTTCATGTCCCAGCTCTCCACAGACAGGGGTCCATGGATTGAGGTCTGTGCACTACCAGGAAGCATGAGGTAACAACGTGCATGCAAGAGTTTGGGTCATGGGGATACCTTTGTCCCACCTCACCTGACATCCCTCATGTTTGAACTGAAACAAACGTAAGCATGTCATGACTGTTCAGCAGTGGCTGAGCCAATGGGGGCGAGTACGGGGATGGGGGCATGGGGGAGGGTTACAACACCCAATAGCTAGGGAATGGATACCCTAAGTGCTGGGGTGCTGAGCATTCCGTGAGCAATGCTCTTTCCCTCTGGAATGTCAGTGATCAGTGTTAGCTGCTGCCCATCAGCCAAGACACTTACCCTGCCCAGTCCAAAAGTGCTCACAGCCTTTAGACACCTCGAGAAGCATCATTGATGGAAGATGACAGCAAGTGCTCCTCTGCCAATGGCTTGCATTCTCAACCTGAATGTGCGCCCCCACCCCCACAAAAATTCATATCCCCTTCCTAATATCCCATCCTGTAAACCCCAATGGTTTCCCATTGCCCCCTTCTCCCGACTCCTTGAAGCCAGTGTCTTTCAGAATCACTAGGATGGTACAGGACAAACATGAACCAGAAGAAAAAATTAAAAGAAACACCTTAGGTTTCTATAACAGAGTGTGTGGATCCTTCTTCAGAGGGGCCTGACCCGAAACATAGAACACAGAATATGGAACACTACAGCGCAGTACCGGCCCTTCGGCCCTCGAAGTTGCGCTGACCTGTGAAACCAAACTGAAGCCCATCTAACCTACACTATTCCATTATTATCCATATCTTTATCCAATGACCATTTAAATGCCCTTAAACGTCAGCTTTCCTGCTCCTCTGAAGCTGCCTGGCCTGCTGTGTTCCTCCAGCTCCACACTCTGCCTCCAGCATCTGCAGTTCCTGCTATCTGTTAGGTTTATATGACTCTCGTTACACTTCAGACACAGATAGCTGACTTAAACCAGGCTTTACATCTCCATATTCACAATACAGTTAAAGTTAAACCTTCAATGACCCTCCATTAGTGACTGCAATGGTTCCTAACCAGACTTTGAATAACCAATCCCAGATTTGATGAATAATCAACTCCAGACATCAATTTTATGTCTTAAACTAAGGAATGAGCAATTTATTAATTACACAATAACTTTGGCAGAACAACATTAAACAACAATGTAATCTATTTAATGTCCATGCCTTAAACCCAAAACATTTGTTTTACACCGCTATTCACACAAGCGACAGACAGGCAATCGGACAGGCGACACAGTTGAGGGATAAATAAGAGAAAGTAACAAATCTGACCTGATTGATTAAATAGTTTTCACAGTGCACACTTTCCAAGGCAGGCATGTGGGCTCTTTGGTTGCTTTTCTGGAAACATCTTTCAGGGTCACCTTCTCAGCTCACTCAGGGACAAGGAGTAATATTTCTTATACAGCGTTCTATTCCCTGGGCTTTTCAAATCTGGTGTGGGGAGCTCTCAAAGCTTTACACAGTGTCATCAGCAATCAGACTCATCCCCTCCAGAAAACACAGTTAATAAAAGACACTCTAGTTCCACCCTCAGAGCCTGACCATCGCTTCCTGAGGTGATTATCATTCAACACCTACCATCTGATTCAACACAGGGTCTCTTCCAGACTTTCCAGGACCAATCCCCAGAATCTGAATTCATTAATAGCCAACCTTTGCTATTGGTTTAAATACAATGCTCCTCTTTAGGGTCGCTGTGTCTATAGGAACGCATATAGTCAATAATCAGCCCTGAAGTTGACCTCCAAACATTGCCCCATAAACAAATAGAAGCTTAAACAGAAGCTGGAAAATCTCAGCAGGCCTGGCAGCATCTGTGGAGAAAAATCAGAGTTTACATTTGGGATACAATGACACTTCCTCAGAATGCCATCAGCAGTTTGTTCAATTTTTTTTTCAAGCAGAAGCTTGTTTGGTCTGTTCTTTGCCTTTTATCACAAGCTGTTTCTCAAAGTGCACAAGTCACTTTCAGCGCACAATACCCAGTTCGCAGCTCCAAACTGAAATTGATAAAGAACAAGTGAACTGCAGACATACAAGGGAATTTCTGGAAGCTTGGTTCTTAACACGCAGCTCCGTTAATAAACAGATAGAGATAGACCCTGTATGCAGGCCGCTGTTAAAATCACAGAACCAGAAGCAACAAGACCATTTCACCAGAGGATCTTATAAATCCAGAAGAAAGCAGAACACCAATACTTTGATCAGAGGTTGCGCTGAAGATGTTGCCTAGAAGTCTAACAAAATGTCTGCACACCATAGAACAACTGGCTCGGCTAGCCAATGAACAAAATTGAAAATAATGAAAAATCAGCTCGAGAGCTCAAACACACTGTACAAAATTTCAGGCTGATTCAATGCTATTCTTCTGAAATATAAACATATGGAGAAATATGAGATAACAAGGTGTAGAGCTGAACACAGCAGGCCAAGCAGCATCTTAGGAGCACAAAAGCTGATGTTTCGTGCAAGGGTCTAGGCCCGAAATGTCAGCTTTCCTGCTCCTCTGATGCTGATTGGCCGGCTGTGTTCATCCAGCTCCACACTTTGTTATCTCGGATTCTCCAACATCTGTAGTTCGCATGATCTCTCACCTGGAGAAATATGTTAGCTTCAGAGGGAGTGCAAGATAAGTTTACCCGAATGCTAACAGAATTCCAAGGGTTAAATTGCAAGGGAGATTGCACAAGCTGGGTCTCAATTCTGGGGAATTTTGATGCCTGAGTGTGCTTTGATTGTGTTTTCAGGATAATTCAAGGAATATGTTGCCCTGAAAATATTGCGTGGTCAATGACTGAGCTTCCATAGCCACCTGAGCCTGATATTTCTAGAGAAACACCATCCTCTGAGTGAAGGCATTCCTTCAAAGACCTGCCACTTAGCCTGAGATGACATCCTCTGGCTCAGACTTACCAAACCAGGGGAACATCCCATCTACATTCATCCTGTCAAGGTCAGTCAGAGGGTGAGAAATTATATCACCTCAATTTTCAATTTCTGACCAATGTAGATGGGATATTTTCCTTGGCTGGTAAGCTTGGAACCACAGAATATCATCTCAGGCTAAGTGTCAGGCCTTCTAAGACCCAGATGAATCGGAATCTCAGGCCCAGGGGACTGTGAAAGCTCTGTCATTGATCATGCGCCATGTTCATGACAGGAATCGATGGCTTTCTCAATGTAATGGTAGCAAGAGATTTAGAGGTAGCACAGAAAACAGCCACGATCTAGAGGACCAGCGCAGGCTGGAGGAAATGATCGGTCTGGGCCTGCTGTTACCTTCCTCTGAGATAGATAGACAAAACCAACTCCCGACAAATTGAGAGTTCAGAAGACACATTTTGCAATACTGAAATCAAATTCTGCCATATGTTGTGGCATACAATAGGCTATTGTACAAAATGCGGAGGAATGGAATTGAGGGAGATATAGCAGTTTGGATCGGAAATTGGCTTGCTGAAAGAAGACAGAGGGTGGTAGTTGATGGGAAATGTTCATCCTGGAGACCAGTTACTAGTGGTGTACCGCAAGGGTCGATGTTGGGTCTACTGCTGTTTGTCATTTTTATAAATGACCTGGATGAGGGCATAGAAGGATGGGTTAGTAAATTTGCAGACGACACTAAGGTCGGTGGAGTTGTGGATAGTGACGAAGGATGCTGTAGGTTGCAGAGAGACATAGATAAGCTGCAGAGCTGGGCTGAGAGGTGGCAAATGAGGTTTAATGCAGACAAGTGTGAGGTGATGCACTTTGGTAGGAGTAACCAGAAGGCAAAGTACTGGGCTAATGGTAAGATTCTTAGTAGTGTAGATGAGCAGAGAGATCTCGGTGTCCATGTACACAGATCCTTGAAAGTTGCCACCCAGGTTGACAGGTCTGTTAAGAAGGCATACAGTGTTTTAGCTTTTATTAATAGAGGGATCGAGTTCCGGAACCAAGAGGTTATGGTGAAGCTGTACAAAACTCTGGTGCGGCCGCACTTGGAGTATTGCGTACAGTTCTGGTCACCGCATTATAAGAAGGATGTGGAAGCTTTGGAAAGGGTGCAGAGGAGATTTACTAGGATGTTGCCTGGTATGGAGGGAAGGTCTTACGAGGAATGGCTGAGGGACTTGAGGCTGTTTTCATTAGAGAGAAGAAGGTTGAGAGGTGACTTAATTGAAACATATAAAATAATCAGAGGGTTAGAGAGGGTGGATAGGGAGAGCCTTTTTCCTAGGATGGTGACGGCGAGCATGAGGGGGCATAGCTTTAAATTGAAGGGTGAAAGATATAGGACAGATGTCAGAGGTAGTTTCTTTACTCAGAGAGTAGTAAGGGAATGGAACGCTTTGCCTGCAACGGTAGTATATTCGCCAACTTTAGGTACATTTAAGTCGTCACTGGACAAGCATATGGACGTACATGGAATAGTGTAGGTTAGATGGGCTTGAGATCGGTATGACAGGTCGGCACAACATCGAGGGCCGAAGGGCCTGTACTGTGCTGTAATGTTCTATGTTCTATGTTCTAAACGTAGATATTCAGAGGAACTTAAACATGGAATTAGGAAGGTTAAAAGGTGCTACGAAATGTCTTTAGTCAACAGGGTCAGGGAGAAGGAGGGTAGCGAGGGAAAGACTAGGCCCACTCAAGGACAAAGGAGTAGAGTCACAGGAGGTGGAAGAGATCCTTAATGAGTATTTTGTATTGGTGTTCACCAAGAAGAAGGAGATGACTGATGTTGAGGTCAGGGAGGAGTGTATGAATACTCCACAGAATGTCAGTATATTAAAGGAGGAAATTTTGGGATTCTGAAATGGCATTAAGGTAGGCAAGTCCCCAGGACCAGATGGGATCTATCCCAGGTTCATGCAAGAGTCAAGGGAAGAAGTAGCTGGGGCATTGTCAGATATTTTCATACCCTCTTTGACCACAGGCAAAGTTCCAGAGGGCTGGGGATGAGCCAATGTTATTCCCTTGTTTAACAAAGGAAGCAGGGATAACCCAGGAAATTGTAGGCCAGTGAGCCTGATGTCTATGGTGGAGACGCTCTTAGAGAAGATGCTGAGGGACAAGACATATGCACATCTGGAAGAAAATGTGACTTGGGCATAGAAATGGCAAATGGAGTTTAAATCACACAAATGCAAGATGATGCATTTTGGAGGATCAAATTTAGGTGTGAATTATATTGTAAATGGCGGAACACTGAGGAACATTAACATACAGACGGATCCGGGATGCAGGTCTACAGTTCCCTAAAAATGGTAACACAGGTGGCCAAGGTGATTAAGAAGGCATGTGGCATGCATGCCTTCAGCATCCAGGTCATAGAGTACAAGAGTTGGCAAACCATATTTCAGGATTGCAACAGCTTACACCTCACATTCTGGTGCACAGCTTTGAACTCAGCAGAGTATAAGTCTCTCAGCCTCTGTGACAATAATGACAATTGAGAGGTCTTAGCAATGCCACATCCCAAAACGCTCTTATAAAGTCATAGAGTCATACAGCATAGAGGTAGACCCTTCTGTCCAACCAGTCCATGCTGACCATAATCCCAAACTAAACTAGGTCCCACCTGCCTGCTCCTGGCCCATGTCCCTGCAAACCTTTCCTATGCATGTACTTATCCAAATGTCTTTTAAACATTGTAACTGTACTACCTATTTCCTGAGCAAATTCATTCCACATGCAAATGGGCCTTAATGGAGCATCTTCTGCAGGAAGGGAGGTTGATGCTGCCTTCAGAAGCACTGATGAAGATTTGCAGGGGTATAAACATTTACTGTGCGCAGTTCTGGACACCCTGCTATAGGAAGGATATTATTAAACTGGAGACAGTTCAGAAAGGATTAACCAGGATGCTGCTGGGAAAGGACGGTTTGAGTTACAGGGAGAGGTTGGATTGGCTGGGATTTCTTTCACTGGAGCAGAGGAAGTTGATGAATGATCTTCTAGGGGTTTATAAAATCATAAGGTGCATAGATAAGGTGAATAGCAATGGCTCCTAGGATGAGTGAGTTTAAAACCAGGGGGCATATTTTTAAGGTGAGAGGAGAAAGATGTAAAAGGATCATGAGGGACAACATTTTCACTCAGAAGGTGGTGTGTGTGTGTGTGTGTGTGTGTGTGTGTGTGTGTGTGTGTGCATGTGCGTGTGTGTGTGTGGAATGAACTTCCTGAGGAGGTGATGGATGCAGGTGCCATTACAACATTGAAAAGACATTTGGACATGTACATGAATCAGCAAGGCTTGGAGGGAAATGGGTCAGGAGCAGGGAAGTGGAACTAGTTTAGTTTGGGAACATGGCTGGCATGTACAATTCAGACCGATGGGTCTGTTTCCATGTTATATGACTCTATGTATAAACAACACACTTGAGATGGTCCCTCGCCCAGCCCACTCTGGGGCAAAGTCTGGGAGTGTTTCCGACATGCCAATGGTATTCTGCACATTTTAGCACAAGCTGGTGGCACATTTCTGCAAGCGATACAACAAGCAGATAACAGACCACTTCCTGTGAGAAATTAATGAGGCAGCAGAAAGCATCATTCCCACAAGCAATATTTAAGCCATTCAATACTCCAATTAACGTGGTAATTCTATTTCAATGCAAAATGCAGGGACAATGACCAATCAATGCCTCAAGCTGTTTGAGAGTTCACTGTTGACAGTTATCTCGAGAATACATGTCCAACATTAGTACCTTATGTGATACAGAAAGTGTATTGAGTAATTTGACCAAGCTTCTAAAGATCAGTCTATGTATCATTAAGATAATATTTTAAAATCATTTAAGTATTATCGACTCATTGAGAGTGATTGAGTTTTTAAATGACAAAAGCTGACCCTTTGGTCCATCATGTCCCTGCTGGCCATCAAACATCCATCTATTCTAATCCTATTTTTCAGTAGTTGGCATGTAGCATTGTATGTTAAGCTGTTTGAGGTATTTATCTGAACATTGCTTCATTGTTTGGGCAATCAGTTCCAGATGCCCACTACTCTCTGGGAGTATTTTCCTCAAATCCCCGTAAACCTCCTGCACCTTACCAGTTATTGACCCCTCAACTGAGGGGAAAGGTTTCTCTCTATCCTGCCTATGCCACTCAGAACATTGTACAACTGAATCAGATCCCTTCACTTCAGCCTTCTCTGCTGTAAAAAAAAATGCAGAATTTAGGGAGTTAGGAGCCAAGTTAAAAAGTAGGACCTCAAAGGTGGTAATCTCAGGATTGCTACCAATGCCACATGCTAGTCAGTGCAGAAATGAAAGAATAGCCAGGATGAATGTGTGGCTTGAGAGATGGTGTAGGAGGGAAGGGTTCAGATTTTTGGGACATTGGAACTGGTTCTGGGGAAGGTGGGACTATTACAAATGGGACGGTCTACACCTGAACCGGACTGGAACCAATGTCCTTGGGGGTATTTTTGCTAATGCTGTGAGGGAGGGTTTAAACTAATGTGGCAGGGGGATGGGAACCAATTATTGGACAGAAAAGAGGTAGGAACGAAAGCCTGTAGGGAACTAGTTAATGGAGTCAGTGTGACTAAAGGGAATAGTAGTCGGGGAGCAGATGATGAACACAAAGGGACAGGTGGTCTGAGGTGCATTTGTTTTAATGCGAGAAGTGTAGTAGACAAGGCAGATGAGCTTAGGTCTTGGATCGGTACCTGGAGGTATGATGTTATTGCTATTACTGAGACTTGGTTGAGGGAAGGGCATGATTGACAACTAGTTGTCCCAGGATATCGATGCTTCAGGCGGGATAGAGAGGGAGGTACGAGGGGTGGAGGAGTTGTAGTAATGGTCAAAGACGATATCACAGCGACACTGAAGGAGGGCCCCATGGAGGACTCAAGCAGTGAGGCAATATGGGTAGAACTCAGAAATAGGAAGGATGCAGTAACAATGCTGGGGCTGTACTACAGCCCTCTCAATAGCGAGCGTGAGATAGAGGTACAAATATGGAAACAGATAATGGAAAGGTGTAGGAGAAACAGGGTGGTGGTGATGGGAGATTTTAATTTTCCCAACATTGACTGGGATTCACTCAGTGTTAGGGGTCAAGACGGAGTAGAATTTGTAAGGTGTGTCCAGGAGGGTTTTCTAGAGCAGTATGTACGTAGTCCAACTCGGGAAAGGGCCGTACTGGACCTGGTGTTGGGGAATGAACCCGGCCAGGTGGTTGATATTACAGTAGGGGACTACTTTGGAAATAGCGACCACAGTTCCGTAGGTTTTACAATACTCATGGACAAGGATAGGAGTGGTCCTAAAGGAAGAGTTCTAAACTGGGGGAAGGCTGACTATACCAAGATTCGGCAGGATCTGAGGAATGTAGATTGGGAGAAACTGTTTGAAGGTAAATCCACATTTGATATGTGGGAGGCTTTTAAGGAGAGGTTGATTAGTGTGCAGGAGAGGCATGTTCCTGTGAAAATGAGGAATAGAAAAGGCAAGATTAGGGAGCCATGGATGACAGGTGAAATTGAGAGACTGGCCAAGAGAAAAAAGGAAGCATACATGAGGTCTAGGCTACTGAAGACAGATGAAGCTTTGCAAGAATATCAGGAATGTAGAGCGAAAATCTGAAACGTAGATCTGAAACGAGGCACTAAGAGGGTGAAGAGAGGACATGAGATATTGCTGGCAAACATGGTTAAGGAAAATCCCAAAGCCTTTTATTCATATATAAAGAACAAGAGGGTAACTAGAGAAAGGATTGGCCCACTTAAGGACAAAGAAGGAATGTTATGCGCTGATTAAGAGAAAATGGGTGACATTTTTAACAAGTACTTTGCATCGGTATTCACCAAGGAGAGGGACATGACGGATGTTGAAGTTAGGGATAGATGTTTGCTTACTCTAGGTCAAGTTGACATAAGGAAGGAGGAAGTGTTAGGTATCCTAAAAGACATTAAGGTGGACAAGTCCCCAGGTCCGGATGGGATCTATCCCAGGTTACTGAGGGCAGCGAGAGAGGAAATAGCCGGGGTCCTAACAGATATCTTTGCAGCATTCTTCGACAGAGGTGAGGTCCCGGAGGACTGGAGACTTGCTAATGTTGTCCCCTTGTTTAAGAAGGGCACCAAGGATAATCCAGGTAATTATTGACCGGTGAGCCTGACGTCAGTGGTAGGGAAGCTACTGGAGAAGATACTGAGGGATAGGATCTATTCCCATTTGGAAGAAAATGGGCTTATCAGTGATAGGCAACATGGTTTTGTGCAGGGAAGGTCATGTCTTACCAACACAATAGAATTCTTTGAGGATGTGACAATGGTGGTTGATGAGGGAAAGGCTGTAGATATCAAATACATGGACTTCAGTAAGGCATTTGATAAGGTTCCCCATGGCAGGCTGATGGAGAAAGTGAAGCCACATGGGGTCCGGGGTGTGTTAGCTAGATGGATAAAGAAACTGGCTAGGCAACAGGAGACAGAGGGTAGTAGTAGAAGGGAGTTTCTCAAATTGGAGACCTGTAACCAGTGGTGTTCCACAGGGATCTGTGCTTGAACCACTGTTGTTTGTGATATGTGTAAATGATTTGGAGGAAGGTGTAGGTGGTCTGATCAGCAAATTTGCAGATCACACTAAGATTGGTGGAGTAGCTGATAGTGAAGGGGACTGTCAGAAATTAGGGCAGAATATAGATAGACTGGAGAGTTGGGCAGATAAGTGGCAGATGGCGTTCAATCCGGGAAAATGCAAGGTGATGCATTTTGGAAGATCAAATTCAAGGGCGAACTATACAGTAAATGGAAAAGTCCTCAGGAAAATTGATGTACAGAGAGATCTGGGTGTTCAGGTCCATTGTTCCCTGAAGGTGGCAACGCAGGTCAGTAGGGTGGTCAAGAAGGCATATGGCATGCTTTCCTTCATTGGACAGGGTATTGAGTACAAGAGTTGGCAGGTCATGTTGCAGTTGTATAGGACTTTGGTTTGGCCACATTTGGAGTACTGTGTACAGTTCTGGTTGCCACATTACCAAAAGGATGTGGATGCTTTGGAGAGGGTGCAGAGGAGGTTCACCAGGATGTTGCCTGGTATGGAGGGTGCTAGCTATGAAGAGAGGTTGAGTAGATTAGGATTATTTTCATTAGAACGACGGAGATTGAGGGGGGACCTGATTGAGGTCTACAAAATTATGAGGGGTATAGACAGGGTGGATAGCAAGAAGCTTTTTCCCAGAGTGGGGGACTCAATTACTAGGGGTCATGAGTTCTAAGTGAGAGGAGGAAAGTTTAAGGGAGATATGCGAGGAAAGTTCTTTGCACAGAGGGTGGTGGGTGCCTGGAACGCGTTGCCAGCAGAGGTGGGTGCCTGGAACGCGTTGCCAGCGGAGGTGGTAGACGCAGACACATTAGCGTCTTTTAAGATATATTTGGACAGGTACATGGATGGGCAGGGAGCAAATGGACACAGACGGTTAGAAAATAGATGACAGGTTAGACAGAGGATCTTGATTGGCGCGGGCTTGGAGGGCCGAAGGGCCTGTTCCATGCTGTAATTTTCTTTGTTCTTTGTTCTTTACATTAGCTAGTTTTACTCGAGCATTGTCTCTGCAATATTTCACCTGTCCAGTTCATGGGGCCTGTTTAGAAAGCCATTCGAAGTCAACAACAAAGCATGATCCTTCCACCTTGGGATACCTGTAAATACTCTATCTCTGCTTTCTTCCAGTGCTCAGTCCCCATGACGACACCAAACAGAGTGGGATTATTTCCACTTCTATTCCAATGATCTCCTGGCTGTACAACTGCCCTTATCCAAAACACAGTCCCATGTACTTCCCTCACTTACACCAAGTCCTGTTCACTCATCACTTTGCTGTTTGTGCTCACTGCCAACATTGACTCCAGAAATGGCAACACATCGATTTTAAACACCCCTTTGTCATGGGCTAAACCAAATGTGATGCTGGAAATCAGTTCCCTCACATTCAGCCATCTCTCAGTGAGCATCAGCACCCTCAGAGGAGATTGTTACATTGAACTGCTGGCCAATTGAGGACAATATGGTCAAGTGTGATTTTGTCCATTTTGGAAGGAAGGATAAAAAAGTTGCATGTTATCCAAATGGTGGAGGGTCAGGAAAGATCTGAGATGCAGAGGGATCTGGGTGTCCTGGATAGCAAAAAGCTTTTTCCCAGAGTTGGGGACTCAATTACTAGGGGTCATGAGTTCTAAGTGAGAGGAGGAAAGTTTAAGGGAGATATGCGAGGAAAGTTCTTTGCACAGCGGGTGGTGGGTGCCTGGAACGCGTTGCCAGCGGAGGTGGTAGACGCAGACACATTAGCGTCTTTCGGGCCCAAAACGTCAGCTTTTGTGCTCCTGAGATGCTGCTTGCCCTGCTGTGTTCATCCAGCTCCACATTTTATTATCTTGGATTCTCCAGCATCTGCAGTTCCCATTATCACTAATACAAGGAGTGAGCAGGTTGCTTTATCAAGAAAGGCTAGACAGGCCAGACGTAGAGTTTGGAAGGGTTAGAGGTGATTACATTGAAACAGATAAGATCCTGACCAGGTGTACATGAAAAAGGATAATTCCTCTTTTGGGAGAATCTAGAACTAAGAGTCACTGTTTAGAAATAAGGGAGGTCCACTTAACAGAGATGAGGAAACATCCTTTTTCTCACAGAGGGTTGTGACTCTTGGGAGCTCCTTCAACTGAAGGAATATCTTTTACATTTTTAAGGTACCCATGATGTGGAGGCGCCAGTGTTAGACTGGAGTAGACAAGGTCGGAAGTCACACCATACCAGGTTTCGGAGCACTGCTCCTTCATCACGTGAAGACTCCAAAAGCTTGTGTTTTCAAATTAACCTGTTGGACGATAATCTGGTGCGGTGTGACTTCTGACCTGAAATATTTTTAAGGCAGAGATAGTTGCTGATTCAGGGGATCGAAGATTTTTGGGAGATCTGCGGGAATGTAGAGGTTGGCCTAAAATCAAATCAGCCACAATCTTATTGAATGGGCAAGCAGGCTGGAAGGGCCAAGTGGTCTACTTTTGTTCCTTGTTTGTATGTTTATACGATGTCCAACAAATTTGAACAACTCACCCCATTGACAGGAAAATGATGATTTTTTTTCCCTGTTCATATCTGGCTCGGCACAATTGTGCGGATTGAAACAAACAAGATTACAAGTTCCAGTCTGAGGCAAGGTGAAATATCAGGCAGTAAACGGAGAAAGTTCCATCGAGGGTAATGTTTTGACATGCAATCCAAGGCTCTGAAATCAATTTAATAGCACAGATACTCGAAGGGCGTCAAGATAATGGACTGTGAAATTGGGAGGTTATTTAATCATCAGAGTGTTAATAGTAAGTTGAGGGAGATGACACTGTGTGTCCATTGACCCTCCATCTCATTTGTTACAGACGGTTGTTAAAAGGACATTGAAACAATCAAACAACACAGCAATTTCCACCACCTTGGAGTGGGTCCTGTGCCCAGCAACTGAGAGATGTCAGTGCATGGGAGCTACAGGACCAACCCAGGATAGGGACAGCACAGGGTTAGGTGCAGAGAAAAGCTCTCTTGACACTCTCCCCCCATCAAACACTCCCAGGATAAGGACAACAGGGGCTTAGATATAGAGTAAAGCTCTCTCTACACTATTCTCATTGAAACTTCCAGGACAGTGACAGCAGTGTTGGATATAGAATAAATCTCCCTCTACACTGTACCCATCAAAACTCTGAGGAGAAGGACAGCACAGTTTACACACAAGGTTAATCTCCCTCTACACTGTCCCCAAAAATACATCCAGGACAGGGACAGCACAGTGTTAGATACACAGTAAAGCTCCCTGTTTACTCCCCAGACACTGAAACCAATATAAATATTTAATTCACTCCATAAAGCACTTTATGGAATGTTTTTATTGAAATGGCTACATCTTGGTTGATGGCATTAGTCCATAGTGATTGAATAACCAATTTTAAAGGTTGGAGGATGGCCAGTACTATTACAGTGCTGGATCAAATCCCAGCATGGAACTGAGACAGCAGCCTCCAGGAGGAAGAGTCACTGAAAGGTGCTGGTTCAGGTCAAGACTCTGTCTGTTCAAAACTGGCTCTGAGAATCCTTTTTGACAAAATTGTTATTGAACACATTCTCTAAGAAATGCTGTTTTTTCCCCTTCCGTTTCAATGTGTCGCTCTTGTGATATATTTGAAGATGGCAAATGTCAGCTATTCCATTAATCTTTGTGCAGGGTTTGAATTATGGAGCGTAGAAGGTTGAGAGGTGACCTTATAAAGGTTTATAAAATTATAGAATCCCTACAGTGTGGAAACAGGCCCTTCAGCCCAACCTGACCCTCAGGGCATCCCACCCAGACCCATCCTCCTATAATGCACCTAATCCACACCTCCCTGAACACTATGGGCAAATCCCTGCGGCCAATCCACCTCAACCTGCACATCTTTGGACCGTGGGAGGAAACCCACGCAGAATGTGCAAACTCGACATGGACAGTCCCCCAAGGCTGGATTCCAACCCAGATCCCTGGTGCTGAGATGCAGCAGTGCTAACCACTGTATCACCATGCCGCCTGGAATTATGAGCAGTATAGACAGGGTGGGTAGCGAAGGTTTATTTTTTTCCAGGGTAGGGGAGGTCAAAGCCAAAGGGCATAACGTTAAGCTAAGAGGAGAAAGGTTTAGAAGGAACCTGAGGAGTAACTTTTTCACACATGTGTGGTATGAACTGCCAGAGCAAATGGTAAAAGCAAGTACAGTTACAACATTGAAAAGATATTTGGACAGTTATGTGGAGAGGAAAGATTTAGTGGGGTACAGACAAAACGCAGGCAAAAAGGGTTACAAGGCGTAGAGCTGGATGAACACAGCAGGCCAAGCAGCATCAGAGGAGCAGGAAAGCTGACGTTTCAGGCCTAGACCCTTCTTCAAAAATGGGAAGAAGGGCCCAGACCAGAAACGTCAGCTTTTGTGCTCTTCTGGTGCTGCTTGGCCTGCTGTGTTCATCCAGCTCCACACCTTGTTATCTCAGACTCCAGCATCGGCAGTTCCTACCGCCCCACATGCAAACTATGTGTCCCTGGTCCTGTGTAGATTCTTCAATATCCTATTCCTTGCTGTTGCTGCCATCATACAGCCTGCTTGGCATTTGTTATTTTGAAGATAATTAAATATATTCTCACTGCCCATGACCAGGCAAATTTCATGATCATTAGATTAATAATTCGATTATTTTTGTCAGAAAGACAGCAGCGTTTTTGCATTTTCACCTCAGCCCTTTCCTTTCCCGGTTCCTTGCTCCTGATGCAAGGTTCCATTGTCTGCTGGGAAACATGATGTGGAGGTTTCGGTGTTGGACTGGGGAGACAAAGTCAGACATCACACCACACCAGGTTATAGAACAACAGGTTCATTTGAAAGCACAAGCTTTTTGAGCGCTGCTCCTTTGTCAGGTAAAGTCATGCCCTTGCGGGAGTTAAGTTGGCAGAGTAGAGGGTATGACTCTGAGATTGGGAGGGCTGGCAGTCATTGTTGAATACTATCAGACATCAGAGAGTTCACGACAGAATCCCATTCCATACTGGAGCTTGCCGGTGACGCTGGGGGTCAGAGATAGGCAGAGTTGGACGATTGAACTCACTAACAGTACCACTGACAGCAGAAAGGCTCACCGAACCACTGTGGCTAGAATGGAGCAAATGGGCTGAATGGCCTCCTCTGTATGTTTCAATGATTCAATGACAATGATTGATTACAGAACTGTTGTGCGGGAGTCAGAGCAAACACAGATTCCAGGACTGCCAGCTGCCTCCTTGTTTTGAAAAGATTATTTAACACCCACGTACCATTCCAAACACACACATAAGGACAGGTCAGGAAGAAATACCTGCATTTATATAGTGCTTTTCACAAAGGGTAAGGCATTTCTGCCGGAGGATCAGAGCTTTACATGTGAGACGTTGAATCAGTGTCAGATGAAGACCTCGGGTGAGAGGGAAAAGGGGTGTGGGGCTGAGGTGGGGTACAGGTGGAGATCTGGATTGGGTTGGAGTTGATGTGGGTGATGGTCGGAGGGTCAGCCAGGAAAGCATTGGAATAATTGAATCTGGAGGTGAGAAAGGACCTGGCTGAAGGTTTCAGCAGCAGCGTACTGAGACAGGACAGAAACAGGCAGTGACGGTGAGCTGGTCACATACAATGTGGCCAGCCAATAAGCTGGCCAGAGTTCAGACTTGGAAGCCCAGTTTGGTTCTAGCTTGGGAAGCCCAGGGACAGCTGGCAAGGGGAGTAGGATGAGTGATGAGGCTGGGAGAAGCAAATGTATTGGTCCTCCCAACGTTTGCAGTTTGATGAAGATAAGGGTTATGGGCACAGAGCAGTAATATAGCATTGAGATAGAGGCCATCTATAGCCATGTTGAATGACAGAGTGGGGCTCAATAGAATAAGTGACTAACTGTTGCTCCTAGCATCATGCAATTATTCTATTCCTCTTCAACCATTGCCATCTGTTCCTATTTCAGTTGTTTCTTCAGTAAGTCACCACTTTGCAATTAGGGTCAAACATTGCAGGATTAATAAATCCGAGATCAGTTTTGGGCTGTGGATTTGTACCCACGAGGAGCTAAACTGAGAAAGGCACAGCCCATTGTACACTGAGCTATTAGAGCAGACCCTGAGAAAAGATTCCCAGCCCTTTAGCTGCTGATGGACTCCTACACACATCTCAAGGTGAAAGCTCAGTGCCGCAACCTGGAAAAACCCACCTAATGTCAGAAAAACGGCAGCAGATTGATATCAAACGCCAAGAGTTCGGAGTCAAACACTCTGAAGCATTTCACAGTAAGTTAGTGAAATGAGACGAACTGAGACTGTTCAGAGAATGGAGACAGGGCTTTATTATCACAGGTATTTTGCAGTGAAACAGAATAAAATACAGCTAAAAAGCTTTCATTTGTCGCTATAAACTGGCCCCATTTTGTTTGCTTACAAATAAGAGAAAATGAAAAGATACAGTTTAAAGAGATGGCCACCTATGTACGAGCACTGAGCTGGCTCAGAGCAATCACCGACTCACTGCCAGACCCAACTAATATCGAAGTCACCGATCCTCAGGCACCATCTTTCACCGCTGGGCTAACATTGGGCGCACCATCAGACATTATTGCTGCAGTTAATGTTGCCCTCCTGCTGCAGTCGGCGCCGGACCCAACCAACAATGGGCTCAGCCATCTACAAGTGCCAGCTTTTGCAGCTGGGCCTGTCGCTGACATCGTCTCAGAGCTCTCTCCCTCCGCACTGGGCTCACTCTCCCTCCGCACTGGGCTCACTCTCCCTCCGCAGTGGGCTCACTGTCCCCCCGCACTGGGCTCACACTCCCTCCACATTGGGCTCACTGTCCCTCCGCACTGGGCTCACTCTCCCTCCGCACTGGGCTCACTCTCCCTCCGCACTGGGCTCACTGTCCCCCCGCACTGGGCTCACTCTCCCTCCGCACTGGGCTCACTCTCCCTCCGCACTGGGCTCACTGTCCCCCCGCACTGGGCTCACTCTCCCTCCGCACTGGGCTCACTATCCCCCCGCACTGGGCTCACACTCCCTCCGCACTGGGCTCACTCTCCCTCCGCACTGGGCTCACACTCCCTCCGCACTGGGCTCACTGTCCCTCCGCACTGGGCTCACTCTCCCCCTGCACTGGGCTCACTCTCCCCCTGCATTGGGCTCACTCTCAACCCCCTGTGCTTGTCGCACTCTCCCCCGGCGCTGGGCTCTCCCTCCCCTTGCACTGGGCTCCCTCTCCGCTGCACTGGGCTCCCTCTCCACTGCACAATGGGCTCTCTCTTCCCCTGCACTGAGTTCACTCTCCCCCTACACTGGGCTCTTCCTCACTCCCACACAGGACTCGCTCTCCCACCCCTACACTAGACTCACTCTACCCGCAACACTGGGCACTCACACCCCCAACACTGAGCCAACACTCCCCCCGCAGCAGGCTCACATTCCCCCTGCATTGGGCTCACACCGCCTCCTGCAATAGACTCACTCTGCAACCCCCACCCCCAACACTGGGCTCACTCTCTCCCCGCACTGGGCTCACTATCCCTCCACACTCGGCTCAATCTCCCTCCGCATTGGGCTCACTCTCCCTCCGCGGTGGGCACACACTCTCCCTGCACTGGGCTCACTCTCTCCACACTGGGCTCACTCTCCACCTGCACTGGGCTCACTCTCCCTCCGCGGTGGGTACACACTCCCCCCGCACTGGGCTCACTCTCTCCGCACTGGGCTCACTCTCCACCTGCACTGGGCTCACTCTCCCTCCGCGGTGGGTACACACTTCCCCCGCACTGGGTTCACTCTCTCCGCACTGGGCTCACTCTCCCTCCGCACTGGGCTCACTGTCCCTCCGCACTGGGCTCACTATCCCCCCGCACTGGGCTCACACTCCCTCCACACTGGGCTCACTGTCCCTCCGCACTGGGCTCACTCTCCCCCTGCACTGGG
The DNA here is from genome assembly GCF_030684315.1 of Stegostoma tigrinum. NCBI lineage: Eukaryota > Metazoa > Chordata > Chondrichthyes > Orectolobiformes > Stegostomatidae > Stegostoma > Stegostoma tigrinum. The sequence continues at coordinate 19,398,933 of NC_081392.1, read as the reverse complement.
CTCACTCTCCCTCCACACTGGGCTCACTGTCCCCCTGCACTGGGCTCACTCTCCCCCCACACTGGGCTCACTCTCACTCTCCCTCCGCACTGGGCTCACTGTCCCCCTGCACTGGGCTCACTCTCCACCTGCACTGGGCTCACTCTCCCCCTGCATTGGGCTCACTCTCAACCCCCTGCATTGGGCTCACTCTCAACCCCCTGCACTTGTCGCACTCTCCCCCGGCGCTGGGCTCTCCCTCCCCTTGCACTGGGCTCCCTCTCCACTGCACAATGGGCTCTCTCTTCCCCTGCACTGAGTTCACTCTCCCCCTACACTGGGCTCTTTCTCACTCCCACACAGGACACGCTCTCCCACCCCTGCACTAGACTCACTCTACCCGCAACACTGGGCTCACTCTCTCCCTGCACTGGGCTCACTCTCCCTCCACACTCGGCTCAATCTCCCTCCACATTGGGCTCACTCTCCCTCCGCGGTGGGCACACACTCCCCCTGCACTGGGCTCACTCTCCCCCCACACTGGGCTCACTCTCACTCTCCCTCCGCACTGGGCTCACTGTCCCCCTGCACTGGGCTCACTCTCCCCCTGCACTGGGCTCACTCTCCCCCTGCATTGGGCTCACTCTCAACCCCCTGCATTGGGCTCACTCTCAACCCCCTGCACTGGGCTCACTCTCCACCTGCACTGGGCTCACTCTCCCTCCACAGTGGGCTCACTCTCCGTCCGCACTGGGCTCACTCTCCACCTGCACTGGGCTCATTCTCTCTCCACAGTGGGGTCACTCTCCGTCCGCACTGGGCTCACTCTCCTTCCGCACTGGGCTCACTATCCCTCCGCACTGGGCTCACTCTCCCTCCGCAGTGGGCTCACTGTCCCCCCGCATTGGGCTCACTGTCCCCCTGCACTGGGCTCACTCTCCACCTGCACTGGGCTCACTCTCCACCTGCACTGGGCTCACTCTCCATCCACAGTGGGCTCACTCTCCGTCCGCACTGGGCTCACTCTCCCTCCGCACAGGGCTCACTCACCCTCCGCACTGAGCTCACTCTCCCCCTGCACTGGGCTCACTCTCCACCTGCACTGGGCTCACTCTCCCTCCACAGTGGGCTCACTCTCCGTCCGCACTGGGCTCACTCTCCGTCCGCACTGGGCTCACTCTCCTTCCGCACTGGGCTCACTCTCTGTCCACACCTCTGTCGGAGGGTCAGTGCTGTGGGAGTGGGCACTGTCGGAGGGTCAGTGCTGAGGGAGTGGGCACTGTCAGAGGGTCAGCGCTGAGGGAGTGCCGCTCTGTCAGAAGGTCAGTGCTGAGGGAGTGCGGCACTGTCGGAGGGATCAGTGCTGAGGGAGTGGGCACTGTCGGAGAGTCAGTACTGAGGGAGTGCCACACTGTCGGAGGGTCAGTGCTGAGGGAGTGCCGTACCCTCGGAGGGTCAGTACTGCGGCAATGCGACACTGTCGGAGGGTCAGTGCTGAGGGAGTGGGCACTGTCAGAGGGTCAGCGCTGAGGGAGTGCCGCTCTGTCAGAAGGTCAGTGCTGAGGGAGTGCGGCACTGTCGGAGGGATCAGTGCTGAGGGAGTGGGCACTGTCGGAGAGTCAGTACTGAGGGAGTGCCACACTGTCGGAGGGTCAGTGCTGAGGGAGTGCCGTACCCTCGGAGGGTCAGTACTGCGGCAATGCGACACTGTCGGAGGGTCAGTGCTGAGGGAGTGGGCACTGTCGGAGGGTCAGCGCTGAGGGAGTGCCACTCTGTCAGAAGGTCAGTGCTGAGGGAGTGCCACACTGTCGGAGGGATTAGTGCTGAGGGAGCGCCACTCTGTCAGAAGGTCAGTACTGAGGGAGCCGTACTGTCGGACGGTCAGTGCTGAGGCAGTGCCGCACTGTTGGAAGATCAGTACTGAGGGGGCGCCGCACTGAGGGAGGGTCAGTGCTGAGGGAGTGCCGCTCTGTCAGAAGGTCAGTGCTGAGGGAGTGCCGCACCCTCAGAGGGTCAGTACTGCGGCAGTGCGACACTGTCGGAGGGTCAGTGCTGAGGGTGCCCCGCACTGTCGGAGGGTCAGTGCTGAGGGAGTAGGCACTGTCAGAAGGTCAGTGCTGAGGGAGCACCGCACTGTGGGAGGGTCAGTGCTGGGGGAGTGCTGGTCTGTCAGAGGGTCAGTGCTGAGGGAGCGCTGCGCTGTTGGAGGGTCAATGCTGAGGGAGTGGGCACCGTCGGAGGGTCAGTGCTGCGGGAGTGGGCACTGTCGGAGGGTCAGTGCTGTGGGAGTGGGCACTGTCGGAGGGTCAGTGCTGAGGGAGTGGGCACTGTCAGAGGGTCAGCGCTGAGGGAGTGCCGCTCTGTCAGAAGGTCAGTGCTGAGGGAGTGCCGCACCCTCGGAGTGTCAGTGCTGAGGGAGTGCCGCACTGTCGGAGGGATCAGTGCTGAGGGAGTGGGCACTGTCGGAGAGTCAGTACTGAGGGAGTGCCACACTGTCGGAGGGTCAGTGCTGAGGGAGTGCCGTACCCTCGGAGGGTCAGTACTGCGGCAATGCGACACTGTCGGAGGGTCAGTGCTGAGGGAGTGGGCACTGTCGGAGGGTCAGCGTTGAGGGAGTGCCACTCTGTCAGAAGGTCAGTGCTGAGGCAGTGCCGCACTGTTGGAGGATCAGTACTGAGGGGGCGCCGCACTGAGGGAGGTTCAGTACTGCGGCAGTGAGACACTGTCGGAGGGTCAGTGCTGAGGGAGCCCCGCACTGTCGGAGGGTCAGTGCTGAGGGAGTAGGCACTGTCAGAAGGTCAGTGCTGAGGGAGCGCCGCTCTGTCAGAAGGTCAGTGCTGAGGGAGTGCCGCACTGTCAGAGGGTCAGTGCTGAGGGAGTGCTGGTCTGTCAGAGGGTCAGTGCTGAGGGAGCGCTGCGCTGTTGGAGGGTCAATGCTGAGGGAGTGGGCACTGTCAGCAGGTCAGTGCTGAGGGAGTGGGCACTGTCGGAGGGTCAGTGCTGTGGGAGTAGGCACTGTCAGAGGGTCAGTGCTGAGGGAGTGCCGCACTGTCGGAGGGTCAGTGCTGAGGGAGTGCCGCACTGTCGGAGGGTCAGTGCTGAGGGGGCGCCGCACTGTCGGAGTGTCAGTGCTGAGGGAGCGCCGCGCTGTCGGAGGGTCAGTGCTGAGGGAGCGCCGCGCTGTCGGAGGGTCATGCTGAGGGAGCACCGCACTGTCGGAGGATCAGTGCTGAGGGAGCGCCGCATTGTCGGAGTGTCAGTGCTGAGGGAGCGCCGCACTGTCGGAGGGTCAGTGCTGAGGGAGCGCCGCACTGTCGGAGGATCAGTGCTGAGGGAGCGCCGCACTGTCGGAGGGTCAGTGCTGAGGGAGCGCCGCACTGTCGGAGGGTCAGTGCTGAGGGAGCGCCGCACTGTCGGAGGATCAGTGCTGAGGGAGCGCCGCGCTGTCGGAGGGTCAGTGCTTACGGAGCGCCGCACTGTCAGAAGGTCAGTACTGAGGGAGTGCCGCACTGTTGGAGTGTCAGTGCTGAGGGAGTGGGCACTGTCGGGGAGTCAGTACTGAGGGAGAGTTGCACTGTCGGAGAGTCAGTGCTGAGGGAGTGCCACACTGTCGGAGGGTCAGTGCTGAGGGAGTGCCGCACCCTCGGAGGGTCAGTACTGCGGCAGTGCGACACTGTCGGAGGGTCAGTGCTGAGGGAGCGCCGCACTGTGGGAGGGTCAGTGCTGAGGGAGCGCCACACTGTCAGAGGGTCAGTGCTGAGGGAGTGCTGGTCTGTCAGATGTTCAGTGCTGAGGGAGCGCTGCGCTGTTGGAGGGTCAATGCTGAGGGAGTGGGCACTGTCGGCGGGTCAGTGGTGTGGGAGTGGGCACTGTCGGAGGGTCAGTGCTGAGGGAGTGGGCACTGTCTGAGGGTCAGCGCTGAGGGAGTGCCGCTCTGTCAGAAGGTCAGTGCTGAGGGAGTGCCACACTGTCGGAGGGTCAGTGCTGAGGGAAGGCCGCCCTGTCCGAGGGTCAGTGCTGAGGGAGCACCGCACTGTCAGAGGGTCAGTGCTGAGGGAGCGCCGCACTTTCGGAGGGTCAGTGCTGAGGGAGTGCCGCACTGTCGGAGGGTCAGTGCTGAGGGAGCGCCGCTCTGTCAGAAGGTCAGTACTGAGGGAGTGGGCGCTGTCGGAATGTCAGTGCTGAGGGAGCGCCGCACTGTGGGAGGATCAGTGCTGCGGGAGTGCCGCACTGTCGGAGGGTCAGTACTGAGGGAAGGCCGCCCTGTCCGAGGGTCAGTGCTGAGGGAGCACCGCACTGTCGGAGGGTCAGTGCTGAGGGAGCGCCGCACTTTCGGAGGGTCAGTGCTGAGGGAGCACCGCACTGTCGGAGGGTCAGTGCTGAGGGAGTGCCGCACTGTCGAAGGGTCAGTGCTGAGGGAGTGCCGCTCTGTCAGAAGGTCAGTGCTGAGGAAGTGGGCGCTGTCGGAATGTCAGTGCTGAGGGAGCGCCGCACTGTGGGAGGGTCAGTGCTGAGGGAGCGCCGCGCTTTTGGAGGGTCAATGCTGAGGAAGTGCCACACTGTTGGAGGGTCAGTGCTGAGGGAGGGCCGCCCTGTCAGAGGGTCAGTGCTGAGGGAGCGCCGCACTGTCGGAGGGTCAGTGCTGAGGGAGCGCCGCACTGTCGGAGGGTCAGTGCTGAGGGAGCACCGCACTGTCGGAGGGTCAGTGCTGAGGGAGTGGGCACTGTCAGTGGGTCAGTGCTGAGGGAGTGGGCACTGTCGGAGGGTCAGTGCTGAGGGAGTGCCGCACTGTCGGAGGGTCAGTGCTGAGGGAGTGGGCACTGTCGGAGGGTCAGTGCTGAGGGAGTGGGCACTGTCAGTGGGTCAGTGCTGAGGGAATGGGCACTATCGGAGTGTCAGCGCTGAGGGAGTGCCTCACTGTCGGAGGGTCAGCGCTGACGGCGCGCCGCACTGTCGGAGGGTCAGCGCTGAGGGAGTGCTGCTCCGTCATGGTGTGGCCCCATCTCCCCTTCATGTGAATGGAAATGTTACCATTGCTGCTATTTTTGGAAGATGCTGCCAAGCTCTGTCCATTTTCCTTTGCAGCATTTCTTTCCCGTGGTTACTTGTTTCGCACCAGTTTGTGTGCAGCTTTCCCACATTATAGGTTACTTTTAGGAATGCATTTTGGAATTCCTTGAGGTCATGAAAAGAATTGGTATTGACACAAGATGTTTAAATTCCTTATAATTTGTAAATCGTGATTGGAGCTTAATTGTGCCAGTTTAGATTTGAGTGCAATCGAAAAATTGGGTCCAGATTCTGGGTTTTGGGCTTTTGTATAATCGAACAGCAATGGAACACCTATCCACACAGGTGTGAACTGGCAAAGCCTGAAACTAGGAACATTTAGCTTAAGCATAAATCAGTGATAAAATATAATGAAGCAGTGATACAAATTATTTTAATGCTCCAAACACAGTATTTTCATGTTAGTGCTCCCAAAGGGCTAGACTAAGATGATGCTGTGAATGCTGTACACATTTCCATATGACTGGTGTTTTCAAACAATACATTCCCAGAGGAGAGCGGTTATCGTCTGTTTAAGACTTTCACTCAAGTCTGATAGCACCAGCAGACCTCTCAGTTACAGGTCAGGAGACTTCCCGTCCAGCAGTTCATTCCCTGTTCACTCCAGCAATGGAAGAGGATTTGAAAAGTAACAATCATCAAAAGTTTGTGCAAGCAATTTTGCAAAGGACTTCTTAAAAATTATTTTCAAAATTATTTCGTAGTCACGCATTGTTTTTGAAGTTATGATAAGCAGCACTTGTCCACACCAGCTTCATATTTCAGACGTATTCTGTTTTAGTTTTCGTGTTTCAGCATCGACTGTCCTTTTTAATTTCTAATTTGGAATCCTTTCTGCCTGAATAATTACTTTGTGTGTCAATAAATTTCACTAATAGTTTAAGCCTGAATGCCTTAATTGGATGCCGTGAGCATTTGGCTTTTGGCCTGGACAGGAGTGAAAATGGGCATTGATTTTCACTCCTGCTTCACAGCTTGGTGTAAAAGGTCCTGTTGCTCATTCACAGTGCAAAGATTCAAAGAAAAAGACATTTGTGCCACACATGCGCCGGACAATGACCATCTCCACCAACAGACAATCTCACCGTCACCATCATGGCAATCTCGACATTCAATGGTCTGACCATCACTCAATCCCCCACTGTCAACATCCTGGAAGTTACTGTTAAAATAACTCCACAGTGGCTGCTATTGCCTCACCAAATCACTGTTTATTTACACACGGAGAGCCCTTGTCATTCACCCAGCTCCCTCAGAGCCAGCTCTCAGAGTTGGCAGAACCACTCACCCTCCTGTTGATATCTGTCAGCCAGGGCTCCCTGACTGGACCAGGTTAACAGCCCCAATCAGGGAACTCATATTCTATGAGGTCGAGAAACTCTACTGGACTAACCATATCAATCTACATAGCGAGTCAGAGGCTGAGAATATTGTAGTGAGTAACTCATCTCCTGACTCTCCAGAGTCTGTTCTCCATTTACAAGGCACAAGTCAGGAATGTGATGGGATACTCACCGCTTGCCTGGTTGGGTGTAGCTTCAACAACTCTCAAGGATAAAACTGCCCTCTTGATTGGCACCACATCCCTCCCCGACCGATGCTTAGCCGCAGCAGTGTGTACCATCTACAAGATGCACTGCAGGAATTCACCAAAAATCCTCAGACAACACCTTCCAAATCCATGGCCACTTCTAGAAGGGCAACGCAGCAGATACATGGGAACACCACCCCCATAGGTTCCTCTCCAAGACACTCACCATCCTGGCTTGGAAATGTATCACCATTCCTTCAGTGTCTCTGGGTCAGAATCCTGGAATTCCCTCCCTCAGCGTATTGTGGCTCTACCTACAGCATGATGACTGCAGTGGCTCAGGAAGGCAGCTCACCACCACCATCTCAAGGGGGTAATTAGGGATGGGCAATAAATGCTGGCCCTTTGCTTTGGGACAGCCCTGTGTTATGGTGAAAACTATCAAATACAATAGGTCCCTGTGTGGACAAGCTAATTCTGGTCATTAAACCTTCAGGGCATGAGGAGCCACCTGTATCTGTCGAACCATGAACTGAAAGCTAAAATGGAGACATTTTAATCTCAGGTCAGGTAATAAGTACAACTTTTTCCTCTCACAACATGAAAAATATTTAGGCAGTTTGTATCTCATGTTAGTCCCTTACTGTGAGGCAGAGGGCAGTTTATTGGGTGGTATTGTCGAGAGGTCCATTCAAAGGCAGAAGAAAATTTGGCTCAGGTCAGGTTCAAATCAAAAGAACACTCACAAACTCTCTCACTATTTCAATTTTTTGGCCTGCACAGTGGCGCTGGAGGCATTTCCAATATGTTTCTCCTCAGCTCCTGGAACATGAACCAATTGGAGCTGTTTGATCTTGTCCTGGACTCTCAATGCCCCCTTTCAAGTTATGTTGACCAGCTTCTTCACAAAAACACCTGAGCAATTCAGAGACTGCGTGTGGCCAGTCCAACTTGCTTTGAATCTCTTCAGATTGCCTTAGGCTCGAAATCATCAATCCTGATTGAAAGTCCATAAAACCCAGGAAAATGTCTCATAAAAAAGGCCAAAGAGGGCAGCGTTGTTAATGTATCCATTAACTCTGAGCTCTGTCAAGACAGGACCAGAAATGAGCCTGATCCTCAGCACAGAACACCATCCCTGCCTTACAACAACGCTCATCTCCTAGTCATTACAGAGGTGGGCCATGACTAAGTGGATTAGTTTTGAAGAGCAAGCAATTTGCACATTCCTACCAATTGAAAGATACACAGTCCAATGTCAAGTACAACCCAGTGTGACTTACACCTTCTAAAGACAGATTTGGCTTCAGTCATTTTAACTGTTCACTGTCACTAGAATAAAACTGTATCTGATTTCAATCAGAGCTGCACTGAAGGGCAATAGTTAGCTCATCTGGCTGGATGGGTGTCCTTGGAAATGCAAAGCAATACCAACAGCGTATTGTTGGTGTAGCTTCGTATTGGGTGTAGCTTCAACAACTCTCAAGGATAAAACTGCCCTCTTGATTGGCACCACATCCCTCCCCGACCGATGCTTAGCCGCAGCAGTGTGTACCATCTACAAGATGCACTGCAGGAATTCACCAAAAATCCTCAGACAACACCTTCCAAATCCATGGCCACTTCTAGAAGGGCAACGCAGCAGATACATGGGAACACCACCACAATGTGCGTTCAGTTCCTAAACTGGCTAAGATTACCATGAAGGACTCTAATTGTCAATCTCTCCCCTCACCTGAGACACAGTGACCTCAAGTTAAGCCAACAGCAGTAATCTCTCTCTCATGAGAGAGTGAAGCTACCGCAGTGTTTCGACACATCACCCTGTCCTAGAATTGTTCCATACAGGCAGCTTTACTTTCAGTTTAAAAGAGGATGAGTAAACTTTACTCTGTTTCTAACCCCATGTTTTATCTGCCCTGAAGGTGTTTGATGGGGATAGTGAGAAGAGAGCCTTTCTCCATATCTAACCCTGTGCTGTTCCTGTCCCGAATGTGATTCTAAACATGGAACCTGCAGATTAAAAGATGAGTAACTATAAATGAGCCTCAGAGGAAGATGAAGATGTTTGCAATTCCCAACACTGTTGAAGAGGTTTTTGAAGGTACAAGCGAATGGAGATGAGAAAGTGGGATGGTTAACATTGTCTTGGATTTAATATTCAAAGAAACAAAGAAACCTACAGCACAGGAACAGGCCCTTCGGCCCTCCAAGCCTGCGCCAATCAAGATCCTCTGTCTAACCTGTCATCTATTTTCTAACGGTCTGTGTCCACTTGCTCCCTGCCCATCCATGTACCTGTCCAAATATATCTTAAAAGACGCTAAAGTGTCTACGTCTACCACCTCCGCTGGCAACGCGTTCCAGGCACCCACCACCCTCTGTGTAAAGAACTTTCCTCACATATCTCCCTTAAACTTTCCTCCTCTCACTTTGACCTCATGACCCCTAGTAATTGAGTCCCCCACTCTGGGAAAAAGCTTTTTGCTATCCACCCTGTCTATACCCCTCATGATTTTGTAGACCTCAATCAGGTCACCCCTCAATCTTCGTCTTTCTAATGAAAATAATCCTAATCTATTCAACCCCTCTTTATAGCTAGCACGCTCCATACCAGGCAACATCCTGGCGAACCTCCTCTGCACCCTCTCCAAAGCATCCACATATTTTTGGTAATGTGGTGACCAGAACTTTACACAGTACTCCAAATGTGGCCAAACCAAAGTCCTATACAACTGCAACATGACCTGCCAACTCTTGTACTCAATACCCCGTCCAATGAAGGAAAGCATGCCATATGCCTTCTTGACCACCCTATTGACCTGCGTTGTCACCTTCAGGGAAAAATGGACCTGAACACCCAGATCTCTCTGCTCATCAATTTTCCCGAGGACTTTTCCATTTACTGTATAGTTCGCCCTTGAATTTGATCTTCCAAAATGCATCACCTCGCATTTGCCCGGATTGAACTCCATCTGCCATTTATCTGCCCAACTCTCCAGTCTATCTATATTCTGCCCTAATTTCTGACAGTCCCCTTCACTATCAGCTACTCCACCAATCTTCGTGTCATCAGCAAACTTGCTGATCAGACCACCTACACCTTCCTCCTGATCATTTACATATATCACAAACAACAGTGGTCCCAGCACAGATCCCTGTGGAACACCACTGGTTACAGGTCTCCAATTTGAGAAACTCCCTTCTACTACTACCCTCTGTCTCCTGTTGCCCAGCCAGTTTTTTTATCCATCTAGCTAGCACACCCTGGACCCCATGTGACTTCACTTTCTCCAGCAGCCTGCCATGGGGAACCTTATCAAATGCCTTACTGAAGTCCATGTATTTGACATCTACAGCCTTTCCCTCATGAACCAACTTTGTCACGTCCTCAAAGAATTCTATTGAGTTGGTAAAACATGACCTTCCCTGCACAAAACCATGTTGCCTATCACTGATAAGCCCATTCTCTTCCAAATGGGAATAGATCCTATCCCTCAGTGTCTTCTCCAGTAGCTTCCCTACCACTGACGTCAGGCTCTCCGGTCGATAACTACCTGGATTATTCTTGCTGCCCTTTATAAACAAGGAGACAACATTAGCAAGTTTCCAGTCCTCTGGGACCTCACCCGTCTCTAAGGACACTGCAAAGATATCTGTTAGGGCCCCAGCTATTTCCTCTCTCGCTTTCCTCAGTAACCTGGGATAGATCCCATCCGGACCTGGGGACTTGTCCATCTTAATGTCTTTTAGGATACCTAACACTTCCTCCTTCCTTCTGTCAACTTGACCTAGAGTAAGCAAACATCTATCCCTAACCTCAACATCTGTCATGTCCCTCTCCTTGGTGAATACCGATGCAAAGTACTCGTTAAGAATGTCACCCATTTTCTCTGAATCAGCGCATAACTTTCCTTCTTTGTCCTTAAGTGGGCCAATCCTTTCTCTAGTTACCCTCTTGCTCTTTATATATGAATAAAAGGCTTTGGGATTTTCCTTAACCATGTTTGCCAGCAATATCTCATGTCCTTTCTTCGCCCTCTTAATCCCTCGTTTCAGATTCGCTCTACATTCCTGATATTCTTGCAAAGCTTCGTCTGTCTTCAGTCACCTAGACCTCATGTATGCTTCCTTTTTCCTCTTGGCTAGTCTCACAATTTCATCTGTCATCCATGGCTCTCTAATCTTGCCTTTTCTATTCCTCATTTTCACAGGAACATGCCTCTCCTGCACACTAATCAACCTCTCCTTAAAAGCCTCCCACATATCAAATGTGGATTTACCTTCAAACAGTTTCTCCCAATCTACATTCCTCAGATCCTGCCGAATCTTGGTATTGTCAGCCTTCCCCCCGTTTAGTACTCTTCCTTTCCTATCCTTGTCCATGAGTATTGTAAAACCTACAGAATTGTGGACGTTATTTCCAAAGTAGTCCCCTACTGTAATATCAACCACCTGGCCGGGTTCATTCCCCAACACCAGGTCCAGTATGGCCCTTTCCCGAGTTGGACTACATAGATACTGCTATAGAAAACCCTCCTGGACACACCTTACAAATTCTGCTCCATCTTGATCCCTAACACTGAGTTAATCCCAGTCAATGTTGGGAAAATTAAAATCTCCCATCACCATCACCCTGTTTCTCCTACACCTTTCCATTATCTGTTTCCATATTTGTACCTCTATCTCACGCTCGCTGTTGGGAGGCATGTAGTACAGCCCCAGCATTGTTACTGCATCCTTCCTATTTCTGAGTTCTACCCATATTGCCTCACTGCTTGAGTCCTCCATGGGGCCCTCCTTCAGTACGGCTGTGATATCGTCTTTGACCGGTACTGCAACTCCTCCACCCCTTTTACCTCCCTCTCTATCCTGCCTGAAGCATCGATATCCTGGGACAACTAGTCATGCCCTTCCCTCAACCAAGTCTCAGTAATAGCAATAACATCATATCTCCAGGTACCGATCCAAGCCCTAAGCTCATCTGCCTTGTCTGCTACACTTCTCGCATTAAAACAAATGCACCTCGGACCACCTGTCCCTTTGTGTTCATCATCTGCTCCCCGACTACTATTCCCTTTAGTCACACTGACTCCATTATCTAGTTCTCTACAGGCTTTCGTTCCTACCTCTTTCCTGTCCAATAATTGGTTCTCATCTCCCTGCCACATTAGTTTAAAGCCTCCCCCACAGCATTAGCAAAAGCACCCCCAAGGACATTGGTTCCAGTCCGGCTCAGGTGTAGACCGTCCAATTTGTAATAGTCCCACCTTCCCCAGAACCGGTTCCAATGTCCCAAAAATCTGAACCCCTCCCTCCTACACCATCTCTCAAGCCACGCATTCATCCTGGCTATTCTTTCATTTCTGCACTGACTAGCACGTGGCACTGGTAGCAATCCTGAGATTACTACCTTTGAGGTCCTACCTTTTAACTTGGCTCCTAACTCCCTAAATTCTGCTTGTAGGACCTCATCCCATTTTCTGCCTATATCGTTGGTGCCTATATGCACCATGATAACTGGCTGTTCACCCTCCCCCTTCAGAATGTTCTGCAGCCGATCGGAGACATCCCTGACCCGTGCACCTGGGAAGCAACATACCATTCGGGAGTCTCGTTTTCAACCGCAGAACCGTCTATCTACTCCCCTTACAATTGAATACCCAATGACTATCGCCCTTCCACTCTTTTTCCCGCCCTTCTGTACAGCAGAGCCAGCCATGGTGCTGTGAGCCTGGCTACTGCTGCCTTCGTATGCGTGAAGTATGGTTTCACGCTTTGATCAAAGACTGACCTACACTCATCTTTTGTAAACAAAGAATTTCTCATAAAATGAATGACCTCAGTTTGACTGTGAGGAAATGTGTCAATTCTGAGCACAGTAAGATCCCACTAACTTGAGAGCTATGAATTTGGCTTGGTACTACTGCTGCAGAGAGGAATGGTGTCCAGGAGATCCCCCTCCTGTTCTTCAAACCAGACAGCAGGGTCTGTAATATTTGGCTTAAAGCTCCCTCCTGTTGCTCCCTCTCCAAAAGTGGGTCCATGGATTAACTTTCCCATGGAGCAATAACACTTCCCAGTGGTACCTCATAAAAATTGAAAGGACTGCGGATGCTGTAAATCAGGAACAAAAACAAAGTGGACGGAGAAGCTCAGCAGGTCTGGCAGCATTCATGAAGGATAAAACAGAGTTAACATTTCGGATCCGGTGACTCTTCCTCAGAACATGTCCATCCTGGGCCTCCTGCAGTGCCACAACGATGCCATCTGAAAGTTGCAGCTATGAGTTACAGAATGGGAGTCTCGCTCCTTCTTCAGGTGTGAGGATGGACATGTCGCCTGAGGAATGGGAGGGGGAGTTGAAATGGTTTGCGACTGGGAGGTGCAGTTGTTTATTGCGAACCGAGTGGAGGTGTTCTGCAAAGTGGTCCCCAAGCCTCCGCTTGGCTTCCCTGACGTAGAGGAGCCAACACCGTGTACAGCGGATGCATCCTAAACCTGCCCAGCTCGTCCCCGCCTCCCTAACCTGGTCTTCTGCTCACGTATCTCCTCCACCCACCTCAAGGCGCACCTCCATTTCCGACCTCATAACCTCATCCCGCCCCCTTGACCTGTCCGTCCTCCCCGGACTGACCTATCCCCTCCCTACCTCCGCACCTATACTCACCTCTACAGGCTTCATCTCCACCCCTTCAACTTGTCTGTCTCCTCTCCACCTATTTTCTCCTCTATCCGCTTTCAGTCCGCCTCCCCCTCTCTCCCTATTTATCCCAGAACCCTCACTCCATCCCCCTCTCTGAAGGAGGGTCTAGGCCCGAAACATCAGCTTTCGTGCTCCTGAGATGCTGCTTGGCCTGCTGTGTTCATCCAGCTCCACACTTTATTATCTCGGATTCTCCAGCATCTGCAGTTCCCATTATCTCATTACAATGTCAGAACTGGTTTGTTCAGGATGCAGTTTTGTTGAGAGATAGTGAACTCTGGCCTCATAGGGAAGAGTTGGGGGTACTGTGGGAGGGGTCTTGGGAGGATCCGTTCAATGGTCTCTGTGGAGGGGTAAATGGAGAATACCTGGGAGCATCAGTCTGATGGTCAGTGGTCAGTGTGAGTGGGAGTTTCCTACCTGAGAGAGTCTGTTCAGGGAAGGGGTCCCTCAATCACTGAGCCCCCTCCCTGTAGAGGTGTGGCTGTAGTGAGGGAGCCTTTAGCTTCATGCTGAATCACAGAGATATCAGACTAGCAATCTCAAACTCGACTCGCCCATCTCTCTGTCTCTCTCTCTCTGTCAATCTGTCTTTTTCTCTGCCTGTGCTCTGTCCCACTTTCTGTATGTCTGTCTCTCTCTTTCTGTGCTCTGTCCCTCTTTCTGTATGTCTGTCTCTCTCTTTCTGTGCTCTGTCCCTCTTTCTGTATGTCTGTCTCTCTCTTTCTGTGCTCTGTCTCTCTTTCTGTATGTCTGTCTCTCTCTTTCTGTGCTCTGTCTCTCTTTCTGTGCCCTCTCTGTCTGTGTTGCCTCTGCCTCTCTGAGCTCTCTCTATCTCTCTGTTCTCTCTATTTCTCTGTTCTCTCTATCTCTCTGTTCTCTCTATCTCTCTGAGCTCTCTCTATCTCTCTGTTCTCTCTATTTCTCTGTTCTCTCTATCTCTCTGTTCACTCTATTTCTCTGTTCTCTCTATCTCTCTGTTCTCTCTATCTCTCTGAGCTCTCTCTATCTCTCTGTTCTCTCTATTTCTCTGTTCTCTCTATCTCTCTGTTCACTCTATTTCTCTGTTCTCTCTATCTCTCTGTTCTCTCTATCTCTCTGAGCTCTCGCTATCTCTCTGTTCTCTCTATTTCTCTGTTCTCTCTATCTCTCTGTTCTCTCTATTTCTCTGTTCTCTCTAGTTCTCTGTTCTCTCTATCTCTCTGAGCTCTCTCTATCTCTCTGTTCTCTCTATCTCTCTGTTCTCTCTATCTCTCTGAGCTCTCTCTCTATCTCTCTGTTCTCTCTATTTCTCTGTTCTCTCTACCTCTCTGTTCTCTCCATCTCTCTGAGCTCTCTCTATTTCTCTGTTCTCTCTATTTCCCTGTTCTCTCTATCTCTCTGTTCTCTCTATTTCTCTGTTCTCTCTATCTCTCTGTTCTCTCTATTTCTCTGTTCTCTCTATCTCTCTGTTCACTCTATTTCTCTGTTCTCTCTATCTCTCTGTTCTCTCTATCTCTCTGAGCTCTCTCTATCTCTCTGTTCTCTCTATTTCTCTGTTCTCTCTATCTCTCTGTTCACTCTATTTCTCTGTTCTCTCTATCTCTCTGTTCTCTCTATCTCTCTGAGCTCTCGCTATCTCTCTGTTCTCTCTATTTCTCTGTTCTCTCTATCTCTCTGTTCTCTCTATTTCTCTGTTCTCTCTAGTTCTCTGTTCTCTCTATCTCTCTGAGCTCTCTCTATCTCTCTGTTCTCTCTATCTCTCTGTTCTCTCTATCTCTCTGAGCTCTCTCTCTATCTCTCTGTTCTCTCTATTTCTCTGTTCTCTCTACCTCTCTGTTCTCTCCATCTCTCTGAGCTCTCTCTATTTCTCTGTTCTCTCTATTTCCCTGTTCTCTCTATCTCTCTGTTCTCTCTATTTCTCTGTTCTCTCTATCTCTCTGTTCTCTCTATTTCTCTGTTCTCTCTATCTCTCTGTTCACTCTATTTCTCTGTTCTCTCTATCTCTCTGTTCTCTCTATCTCTCTGAGCTCTCTCTATCTCTCTGTTCTCTCTATTTCTCTGTTCTCTCTATCTCTCTGTTCTCTCTATTTCTCTGTTCTCTCTAGTTCTCTGTTCTCTGTATCTCTCTGAGCTCTCTCTATCTCTCTGTTCTCTCTATCTCTCTGTTCTCTCTATGTCTCTGAGCTCTCTCTATCTCTCTGTTCTCTCTATTTCTCTGTTCTCTCTATCTCTCTGTTCTCTCTATCTCTCTGAGCTCTCTCTATTTCTGTGTTCTCTCTATTTCTCTGTTCTCTCTATCTCTCTGTTCTCTCTATTTCTCTGTTCTCTCTAGTTTTCTGTTCTCTGTATCTCTCTATCTCTCTGTTCTCTCTATCTCTCTGTTCTCTCTATGTCTCTGAGCTCTCTCTATCTCTCTGTTCTCTCTATTTCTCTGTTCTCTCTATCTCTCTGTTCTCTCTATTTCTCTGTTCTCTCTATCTCTCTGTTCTCTCTATCTCTCTGAGCTCTCTCTATTTCTGTGTTCTCTCTATTTCTCTGTTCTCTCTATCTCTCTGTTCTCTCTATTTCTCTGTTCTCTCTATCTCTCTGTTCTCTCTATCTCTCTGAGCTCTCTCTATTTCTCTGTTCTCTCTATTTCTCTGTTCTCTCTATCTCTCTGTTCTCTCTATTTCTCTGTTCTCTCTCACTCCCTGTTCTTACTCTCTCTGTGCTCTTTGTGTTCCTTCTCTGTGCTCTCTCTGCCTCTCTGGGCTCTCTCTGCCTCTCTGGGCTCTCTCTGCCTCTCTGTGCTCTCTCTGCCTCTCTGGGCTCTCTCTGCCTCTCTGTGCTCTCTCTGCCTCTCTGGGCTCTCTCTGCCTCTCTGGGCTCTCTCTGCCTCTCTGGGCTCTCTCTGTGTCTCTGGGCTCTCTCTGCCTCTCTGTGCTCTCTCTGCCTCTCTGTGCTCTCTCTCTCTTTATCTGTGCTCTCCTTGTCTCCCTGTGTCGCCCTGTCTCTCTATGTTCTCCCTGTCTCTCTGTGCTCTCTCTCTCCATGCTCCCTCTTTCTCTCTCTCTCTCTGTGCTCTCTCTCTCTCTCTCTCTTTATGCTTTCTCTCTGTGTTCTGTCAAGGCAGTCTGTAACCCAGTTTCCTGTGAGAAACATTTAATATAAGATGAAAGGTCCCATCATTGAAATCACTTCCAGACTCACAACAGGAACAAGCCGAGAATCTACTGGGGATCTGAGTTAGTCCTGGGGGTGCATGACATTTTTCCCATGCATTGTACTCAACAATCGCGTTTGTTTGTTTCAAAAGAAAATCCCTTTTCTCCTCCTTCCTTATTGTTTCTACACTTTTGACATTTCCGCCTGGCTTTGACTCAGGCATGTGTCGCTGTGTTCTAATGTCGGGTCACTCACTCTGGACTTCTCTGTCTCTCAGCAATAAACTGGTTGGCAGCCCTAGGCCCGCTTCTAACTTCCTCTTCGCCACTGATTGGATTGCCTCCCAGTGCTGGAAAGGTACTGGGGTCTATTCATTTCTTTATTTGTAAAAAAAGACCAAAACAACAATGAAAACGGATTAAATGATTCATCGCCAGTGATATTGAAAAGTGTTTGCGTTGCCAAACAGTAAAATCGATGGTGTTAAACACCACATCTCTGCAATTTCATTGTACAGCACAGTGTACCCGAGCTAGATCATCACCCCCTGATTCCAGATTGTTCTCTCCCAGCTAAATCTAGAATCCTGAAGGCTGTAAAATTCAGAAATGCATTTTCATTTCATTAAGAAATTGGGGAGGCAGTGGCCGAGTGGTATTATCACTGGACTGTAAATCCAGGGACCTGGATAACATTCTGGAGACCCGGGTTTGAATCCCACCACAGCAGATGGAGGAGTTTGAATTCACTAAATATCCGGAATTAAGAATCTAATGATGACTGTGAATCTAATGTCGATTGCCCAGGAAAAACCCATCTGGTTCACTAATGTCCTTTAGGGAAGGAAACTGCCATCCTTACCTGGCCTGGCCCACAAGTGACTCCAGGCCCACAGCAATATGGCTGACTCTGAACAGCCCTCTGGGTAATTAGGGATGGGCAGTAAATGCTGCCTGGCCAGCGACACCCTTGTGCCATTAGTGACTATCAAGAAAAGACCAGCCCTCACAGGCACAGTAGGGAGTAGTACTTGGTATCAGTGGGATGCAATGCATACCATTCATATCAGAGCCCAAATTCACTATCACAAAGCTCCAATCCAGAACATCGGTCCTTTTGCTTTCTGAACTACAAGCCCCTGCAACCCACAACTCAATCTATTTCTGAGAAGAGTCACAGGATCTGAAACTTTAACTCTGCTTCCTCTCCACAGATGCTGCCGGACCTGCTGAGCTTTTCCATCAATTTCTGTTTTTGTTTCAATCTATTTCTCTGCTCTCTCAAGACCTTGCACCCTCCCAGCACCCTAACCTTTTGCATAGTGTTTCACAGGATCTGCCGAAGGGGCCTGTAGTGCTGTGGTGCTAGGACGGTCCTGTCAGAGTCCAAATTCAACTCTGAACCAGAATCTCCCCGTACAGACACAGAACCCTTCAGCTTTATTAAAAAGGTGCAGTGACAATCTCCCTGTGGTTGCCAAACCTGAGAAAGCCCAGTCCTTTATACCTCTGTGAACTGTGTATTTTTATCATGAATGAAGGTGCAAATTTGAGATTTACTTTCCTTCTGAGTAATATTTAGTTGATAAACAGTTTTGCCACTTGTCCAACAATTAAGTTTGCTTTAACAAACAATATTAGATACATATATACATTTGAGTTGATTGAAGGAACCTGGTAAAGCCTCTTTTCCTAGTTAAGAGTAAAAAGGAGAAGTAAGTTGACTTGGTCTAAAAATACTAATATATTTTGTTCCTTTTCTGGAGTTTTGGGACTTGGCCATCAGCACAATTCTCTCAACAACGTCGTAAAAAATGGATTTTGTCACATAAGACTGTGTTCAACTTTGGAGAATTGGCTGAGAGGGATCTGCTAAGGACAGATAAGGGGTTCCTTTTCAACAGCTGGGCACTGGCTGTGCCTGTGAGGTTTTCCCCACCCCATAAGGGTCTTTAGTCTAACCATTTGATAGTATAGAAATTGAGTATTGCTTAAGAAAGGATCATTTGTCAAAGTTTTCAGGGCCATTCACAAGAAATGTCAATTCAAAAGGAAAACCAACATACGTACTGTGTGAGGGAGAATGCTGATTAGCTGGCAACTGAAACTTGAATCATAGAATCCTGACAGGAGGGAAGCACACCATTCAGCCCATCAAACAGCATCCCACCCACACCCACCAAATCCCTGTAATCTTATATTTTCCCATGGCCACTCCACCCTAACTTGCACACCTTTGTGTGGAAGGAAACCACAGCATCAGGAGGAAACTCACGCAGACACGGGGAGAATGTCACCTGACAGTCACTCGAAGCGGGAATCAAACCCAGGTTCCTGGTGCTGTGTGGCAGCAATGCTAAACACTGTGCCGCTCTCTGATAAAAGCATTGCTATAGAGAATGCACTAATTATCGATAATTGACAGTTAACTGCCAAACTTCAATTAGATTTTAAACCAAATGGTTTGAATGATTCGTCTGGGCATTGAGTTGAGAAATTAACCAACAATGGGCTGTCACCTACTCTGTTGAGTTGCAGCAAGTGCAGTATGAGTACATATTTATTCTGCCTACAAACTACAGATTCCTGTGTGCTAACATGTGGGGCTCTCAGTACATTCAAGTGTACTACACAACCCAGCTGACAAGCCTAGATCTGTTTCAGCATAATTCTTTGCACACTCAGGACTATTTCCAGCAAATGTTATCCAGTTGCAGACTCACATCTTACGTTGGACTCTGGTTTGTGTGTTTTGCAAGTGTAGACTGGTTGGGCACAGTCAATATGTTGCTCACCGCAAACACCAAAGGGACATGTGGTTGGATACAATTGAGTGCGCTGTGGCACTTACAGACCTACAAACCCAGTACCACCTTGGCATTGAAATTCTAATGTGCACACTAGCAGCTTTATAAAAGCAATTCGTGATGGACAATAAATGTTGGCCTAGCCAGTGACAGCCTCATTCAAAAAAAAGGTAATTACGAATAAATGACATAAAGAAAAATGTATTTACTCAGAGATAGTAGGAACTGCCAATGCTGGAGTCTGAGATAACAAGGTGTAGAGCTGGATGAACACAGCAGGCCACGCAGCAGCAGAGGAGCATGAAGGCTGACATTTCGGGCCGAGACCCTTCTTCAGAAACAGGGGAGGGGAAGGGGATTCTGAAATAAATAGAGAAGGGGGGAGATGCTGATGGAAGGTGGATAGCGAAGCAGATAGGTGGAGAGAACATGGACAGGTCAAGGAGGCGGGAATGGAGACAGTACAGGGAGTGTAGGTAGGGAATTGGGATGGGGGTTGGTCAGTGAGGAGGGAGGGGCAGGTAGGTGGGATGGAAAATGGTCAGGTCCAGGAGGTGGTGATGAGGCTTAGAGAATGGTGAGGATATGGAAAATTGATGAGTCACTGGGATTTTTTATTTGGAAACAGGAAGCGTACAGGAGGGAAAAGGGGCTGGAAAGATGTCCCTATAAGCTGGGGTGAGACAGGTAGAATGGAAGGAGGTGCCAATGTTTAAGTGCCAGCACAGTTCAGGCTGAATGACCTGTTCCTGATGTGCTTCAGATTCCCCAACATTGATTTGCTTTTCCCTCCCTAGCCCTCTTTTTCTCCAGACTTCAAGTCACAGAGCAATACTGCACAGAAACAGACCCTTCAGCCCAACCACTCCATGCTGACCATAATCCGAAACTAAATTAGTCCCACCTGCCTGCTCCTGGCTCATATCCCTCCAAACCTTTCCTATCCATGAACTTATCCTAATGTCTTTTAAACATTATAACTATCCCCACATCCACCACTTCCTCTGGAAGTTCATTCCACACACAAACCACTCTCTGTGTAAACTATTTGTCCCTCATGTCTTTTTTTAAATGTCACTACTCTGACCTTAAAATGTGCCCCCTAGTCTTGAAATCCCCCATCTTAGGGAAAAGCCACCGGCCATTAACTCTACACATATCCCTCATTATTCTATAAACTTCTTTAAGGTGTTCTCTCAAACTCCTACAGTCCTGTGGAGAAAGGTCCCTCAATTACTGTTGTTCAATCTCTTCTCTCTGAAAGGGAAATGCCTCCCTTTCACTCTCACCCATACCTTGAATCACTGAAGAAATCCCTGCTCTAGAGATAGTAGGAACTGCAGATTCTGGAGGATCTGAGATAGCAAGGTGTAGAGCTGGATGAACACAGCAGGCCAAGCAGCATCAGAGGAGCAGGAAGGCTGATGTTTCGGCCCGAGACCCTTTCTGAAAAGTCAGCTTTCCTGCTCCTCTGATGCTGCTTGGCCTGCTGTGTTCATCCAGCTCTACATCTTGTTATCTCAAATCCCTGCTCTTGTTTGTATTTGAATCACATTCGAACTCCATTGTCTGCTACACTGCAGCTGAACTTGGGTTGCTATAAGGATGCATTTTCCCTGAAAGAAAGCTGAATTAAGCTGTTTTGTTCTGTCCTGTTCCCCCATTTGGTTGATAGCAACCAGTGTTTGGGTAACATCTGTTGCTAGGTGGTATAACAATTGGAGACTTATGTCAAAATGGTTTGTCTAAGTCACAATTGATGCAGTGGGACCACCGCCAGCAGCAAAACACGTTGCTCAGATACCTATTGATCCCCAAGGTACCTGAACAGCTACAGATGGCTTCTGATTAATGATAAATGAGACAATTTCAATCCCAGACAATCTCAATTAAGAGGCTTCAGCAGTAATAGATAGTTTTACTTCTGTTTTATGGCCTCTGAAAAGATTAGCCATTCAGACAAGTTTGTCAAGTGAACAAAACAAGCCAAGAATTTCAGTATTTAAAATGTTGCTCAGTGGAGATCTGATTCACTATAGGCAGGAACTGAAGAATCTGCAAAACAAGCAAAAACAGGGTGAAAAATCAGCCTCTAACAGAGGTTTCTGACTCTGTCCCCACGTTTCATCAGAAAATGTTTAACGTCGAATTAAGAGCAAATGGAAAATGTAAACTTCAACATGGAATGAAGATCAATCTTAAGTAAATTGTACAAACATATGAAATGGGAGCAGGAGTGGGCTATTTGGCCCTTCGAGCCTACTCCTACAGTCACAAAGCTCATGGCTGGTCTCTTTATTCACATCCCATTCGCCTCCCTCCCCCCTCCATAACCCTTGTTTCCCCAGTCTGGCAAGACTCTTTCCATCTCCATCTAAAAAATATTCAGTGTACTCAACTCTACAACATTTTAACGGCATTTTGAACATTGCACAGCCCTCTGAGTGAAAAGAAAACTATCCTCCTCTCTTTCCTGAAAGGATCACCCCTCATTTTAAATCAGTGCTCCTTAGTTCTGGACTGACACATAACAGGAAACATCCCCTCCCCATCCACCGTGTCCAGACCATTCAGGGTCATACACTTCAATCAAATCACCCCCTTACTCTTCCAAACTCCAGCGGGAACAAGCTCAGTCTGTCCAACCTTTCCTCCTCCTCCCAGGGATCAATCCAGTAAATCTCCTCAGAACCATCTCCGGTGCATTTAGATCCTTCCTCCCATAAATATCTTAAACCAATGATGTGTTTCCATCCTCACACCCAATACATTGAATGAAATTACAAATAAATAAAAGATTGATGGAAATTGGAACCAATAAAAATAATGACAACAAACCCAGACTCAGCTCCCGCTGACCTAAACTCAGCCTCATACAGTAATACAGGCTTTTTGACATCATTGCAAAATGACAAGTCCCTGAAAAAATATGTATTCAACATAGAGACAGGAGTAAACCAGCTGGCACTGTAATCTTGAACTTTCAATTGGTCATTGGGGTAGCAGCCATATGATAACATGTTGCAATGTGCCATTCATTGAAGTTGCCAAAAGTGATTCTGGAATCATTGATTGGGCATACTGTTACCACTTGTGAAGTCAGCAGCAATGTAAGGGTAACAAAGTGTGGAGCTGGATGAACACAGCAGGCCAAGCAGCATCTCAGGAGCACAAAAGCAGGCGTTAATGAAAGGATTCCTGTTCTGGAAATGTATGGAGACATGCTCTAAAAAGAATTGCCCTTTCACCAGGCCCCCCCGTATGCCTTTGGTTATTGATCTTAGGACATGGTTTCCGTGGAGAACTGCATCTGGTGAGGGGACCACACCTTAACCCAGACACCCAGCAGGGAGTTACAAACTCTGGAATCTAATCGAGGGGTTTGGGGTGGTTTATATACAGAATAGCAGATACCCCGGGAGGGAGTTACAGACTGGAATCTAATCGAGGGGTTTGGGGTGGTTTATATACAGAATAACAGATACCCCGGGAGGGAGTTACAGACTGGAATCTAATCGAGGGGTTTGGGGTGGCTTATATACAGAATAACAGATACCCCGGGAGGGAGTTACAGTCTAGAATATGATCGAGGGGTTTGGGGTGGTTTATATACAGAATAGCAGATACCCCGGGAGGGAGTTACAGACTGGAATCTAATCGAGGGGTTTGGGGTGGTTTATATACAGAATAACAGATACCCCGGGAGGGAGTTACAGACTGGAATCTAATCGAGGGGTTTGGGGTGGCTTATATACAGAATAACAGATACCCCGGGAGGGAGTTACAGTCTAGAATATGATCGAGGGGTTTGGGGTGGTTTATATACAGAATAGCAGATACCCCGGGAGGGAGTTACAGACTGGAATCTAATCGAGGGGTTTGGGGTGGTTTATATACAGAATAACAGATACCCCGGGAGGGAGTTACAGACTGGAATCTAATCGAGGGGTTTGGGGTGGCTTATATACAGAATAACAGATACCCCGGGAGGGAGTTACAGTCTAGAATATGATCGAGGGGTTTGGGGTGGTTTATGTACAGAATAACAGATACCCCGGGAGGGAGTTACAGACTGGAATCTAATTGAGGGGTTTGGGGTGGTTTATATACAGAATAACAGATACCCGGGAGGGAGTTACAGACTGGAATCTAATTGAGGGGTTTGGGGTGGTTTATATACAGAATAACAGATACCCCGGGAGGGAGTTACAGACTGGAATCTAATCGAGGGGTTTGGGGTGGTTTATGTACAGAATAACAGATACCCGGGAGGGAGTTACAGACTGGAATCTGATCGAGGGGGTTTGGGGTGGTTTATGTACAGAATAACAGATACCCCGGGAGGGAGTTACAGACTGGAATCTAATTGAGGGGTTTGGGGTGGTTTATGTGCAGAATAACAGATACCCCGGGAGGGAGTCACGGACTGGAATCTGATCAAGGGGTTCGGGGTGGTTTATATACAGAATAACAGATACCCCGGGAGGGAGTCACGGACTGGAATCTGATCAACGGGTTTCAGGGGGTTTATATACAGAATAACAGGTACCCGGGAAGGAGTTACAGACTGGAATCTAATCGTGGGGTTTGGGGTGGTTTATATACAGAATAACAGATACCCGGGAGGGAGTTACAGACTGGAATATGATCGAGAGGTTTGGGGTGGTTTATATACAGAATAATAGGTAACCCAGGATGGAGTTACAGACTGGAATCTGATCGAGGGAGGGTTCTACTTTCATTGTAAAATAAGAAATATGGATAAAGCCTTTCTGGCCACTGCCTTTTCCAAAACCCTTCTGCCAGAGGTAAGTTGGTGCTTACTCTGTTCCTCCTCTGAGCCCATATTCGTCTTTTGCTGCTTTCCCCAGGTTTTCAATGTGCTTTTGTGAGGTGTTTCACTATTTAAGAGTGCAATGTTAAGACAACCTGCATTTGGGAGATAGCATGTTACGCTGAGCGGAGATAATTGAGCACAGATTGAAGCAAAATTAGCTTCCTCGCTGAGAAGGAGCAGAGCCGGGAGACTGGGAAATAGATCTGTCACTCAGATGTACCAAGTACTTGCAAACTACAAATTCCCAGAAACCAACTTCACGATAGATATAACTTATAGAAAAACATAGAAAAGTAGGAGTAGGCCATTCAGCCCTTCAAGTCTGCTTCACCATTCAACACAATCACAGTTGATCATCCCCCTCAGGCCCACCCCATGTCCTCTGATCACTTTTGACCTAAAACAATATCTAATGCACTCCTGAGAATGTGCAAAGCTTTGGCCTCAGTTGCTTTCTGGAGCAGAGAGTCTCACAGTCTCCCAGTTCTCTGGGGGAACACATATCTCCACAACTCAGCAGATGGCACATTCCAATCACAGTCTCGAGAGCTCGGTTCTAACTTTCATTGCCCCAGATGTTCCAAGCTTCCTACAGAAAGCCATCAATTTGAGTCAAAATGGTGGGGGGGCACTATCCCTCACATCATAGGGACCGATCTCTGGGGTTACCATCAAGTGGCCTGAGAGATTTCAGATCCCAGACAAATTGTGATGCTGGGAGGTGGGTGGGATGGTGGGAGCTGAGGTTTTTACATGACTCAGTAGAGATGGTTTATTTCCGCATTCCCTTCCCTTCACCCCCACACCCCGACCTTCCTACCCCTCTGTTTCACCTTGTACTCATCCAAGAGGGCCATATTTTTAAGGTGAGAGGAGAAAAAAAGAGCATGAGGGTTTTTTTTACGCAAAGGGTGGTTGGTGTGTGGAATGAACTTCCTGAGGAAGTGGTACATTCTGGGGCAGTTACAACATTTAAAAGGCATTTGGATAAGTAAATGAATAGGAAAAGTTTGGAAGGATATGGGCAAGCAGGTGGAAGTAGTTTAGTTTGGCATTATGTTCGGCATGGACTGGTGGTCTGAAGGATCTGTTTCTGTGCTGTGTGACTCTATGACTGCAAACAGAAGATGGACCATCTCCCCTCCCCCTTCTACCCCCAGTCCTTTTCTTCCTGGTCAGCCCCAATCCAGTTTGGATCTGATCCCACAGCCCCATGATTTCTCATCAAAGCTACAAAGACAATTGACAATTTCTTCACGATTAATGCAAAACGAGAAACCTCAGCTGCATGTCTCTTTGTTCAACAATACTTACTGGGTCCATGTTCTATTCATGGTCACTCACATCAAGATGCAAGAATTGGAGAAGGTCAACAACTCCCAACTCTGGCCTGATCCTCCTCCAGCGGCTCCGTCTCATTGAATCCTGAGAGCATGCCAATCAGAGAAGTCCCAGATCTGGGAACGAGTCTGGCTCAGTAGTGGAAGCTGTGAGGCGGACCTTTCAATGTATGAGGGATAGGGAGGGAACACTGAGAGCCAAGTCATGAATGGGATGGAAGTGGGTCCCACAAGAGAAATAACTTGCAATGTTTCAACTGGTGGATGGAAGTGCAAAGCTTCCAGGGACTGAAGAGACCTCAATTTCACCAGCACCTTGGCCTAGCAAATAAAAATCCATCAAACAAAGAAGGCAATTTTGGAAAAGAGACAGAAAATGAGGAGAACAGAATAAGGACGATGATGGAGAGAGAGAGAGAAGAGAGAAAGAGGGAGAGGGAGTGACATAGATTAACAGTCAAGGACATTGGCCATCAGTTGATAAAATTACTTCTGCTGAACAAGTCCCTTGAGACAGTGTGTCTTTACCTAACATTGACCTTCTTTACACTTCACTAAGCACTTGTCTATTTTTCCAACTGATTTGAATCTCCTGGACTCACCCAGGCATCCTGACACATCATTCCAACTCAAATTCCAAAATTCAAACTTGCAAAGTGTGGGGTTTGGCCTGAAGCTGGGATGGACACATGTTCCCCAGTTTGTGCTTTGTGGATCTAGGAATATCAGAGAGCCTGGTGGATTAATTATTCAAGCGGAGTGGATCTGTTTATGTGACTGCTCACACCCCAGATATTTGGAAGAGTATTTACATTCAGAGTCAGAATTCGAGTAAATATTGACTCAAACAATAATACTTTATTACTTGTTAATATTTATGAGCGCTGATATGACACGGAAATGAATTATACATATTTCTTTAAATAAATTATGCCTTTTAAGATGTGGAAGGAACTTATTTGTCAGAGCACTTGTTGATGTAATGGTGGTGCAATTCAATTATGTTAGAGCTGTGTGCTATCTGGGTCCCAGCTGCTTCTGGATCTGCTCCACCAGTGGCAGGTCCATAATGAATCCTCAACAAAGCATCCTATCAGGAGCGTGCCCACATCACTCGGTGATGCTTATTGGCTGCTTAGCATCAGGTGAGCTAACATCAGCAGCTATCAGAGGGAGCGATGAGAAATGAAGAAAAAGTGTCAATAGACAATAGACAATAGGTGCTGGAGTGGGCCATTCAGCCCTTCGAGCCAGCACCACCATTCATTATGATCATGGCTGATCATCCACAATCAGTATCCTGTTCCTGCCTTATCCCCATAATCCTTGATTCCACTATCTTTAAGAGCTCTGTCTATCTCTTTCTTGAAACTATCCAGAGACTTGGCCTCCACTGCCTTCTGGGGCAGAGCATTCCATATACCCACCACTCTCTGGGTGAAGACGTTTTTCCTCAACTCTGTTCTAACTGGCCTACCCCTTATTTTTAAACTGTGTCCTCTGGTCCTGGACTCACCCATCAGCGGAAACATGCTTCCTGCCTCCACAGTGTCCAATCCCTTAATAATCTTATACGCCTCAATCAGATCCCCTCTCATCCTTCTAAACTCAAGAGTATACAAGCCCAGTCACTCCAATCTTTCAACATATGATAGTCCCGCCATTCCGGGAATTGACCTCGTGAACCTATGCTACATTCCCTCAATAGCAAGAATGACCTTCCTCAGATTTGAAGACCAAAACTGCACACAATACTCCAGGTGCTGTCTCACCAGGGCCCTGTACAGCTGCAGAAGGACCTCTTTGCTCCTGTACTCAATTCCTCCTGTGATGAAGGCCAGCATGCCATTAGCTTTCTTCACTGCCTGCTGTACCTGCATGCTTGCTTTCATTGACTGATGTACAAGAACACCTAGATCTCGTTGTGCTTCCCCTTTACCTAACTTGACTCCATTGAGATAGTAATCTGCCTTCCTGTTCTTGCCACCAAAGTTTACAACCACACATTTATCCACATTAAACTGCATCTGCCATGCATCCGTCCACTCACCTAGCCTGTCCAAGTCACCCTGTATTCTCATAACATCCTCCTTACATTTCACACTGCCACCCAACTTTGTGTCATCAGCAAGTTTGCTAATATTACTTCTAATGCCTTCGTCTATATCATTAACATATATCGTAAACAGCTGCAGTCCCAGCACCAAACCTTGTGGTACCCCACTGGTCACTGCTTGCCATTCCAAAAGGAACCTGTTTATCACTACTCTTTGCTTCCTGTCAGCCAGCCAATTTTCAATCCAACTCAGTATTTTGCCCCCAATACAATGTGCCCTAATTTTGTTCACCAATCTCCTATGCGGGACGTTATCAAAAGCTTTCTGAAAGTTCAGGTACACTACATCCACTGGTTCTCCCTTATCCATCTTCATAGATACATCCTCAAAAAAACCTCTTGGTTACTTTCAGTTGGATGTAGGAATTAAGCCCATGCTCTTGGTGTCACACTGCATTGGAAACCAGCTGAGCTATCTGACCTCACCCTGACCCCAACTCCTTCTTGAAAATATTCAACTAAGTTGACCTCAAACTCTTTCTGTGGCAGAGAATCCCACTGGCGCCCCAATCTCTTCATTTCTCCTCATCTCGGTCCAAAACGGCCCACCCCATATCCTTAGACTGTAACTCTTGATACTGGACTCCCTTGTCATCAGGAACATCCTTCCTGCATCTACCTTGTCCAGTCTTGTTAGAATATTATGGATTATTTGAAGATCCCCCTCATTGTTCCAAACCCCAGTGAATATAGTCCCCTAATTGATCCAGTGTCTCTTCATACATCAGCCCCTCCATCCCAGGTATCAGTCTCATTCTTGCTCACCTCAACTCTCAATGGGTTTTTTGCCCGAATCAAAAGCAAACTGTAAATCAGTTGTTCTACTCAGGTACTGCTCTCCATCACAGTCAATGTCCTGCTTCCCAGAGATGGATTGGAATCGATCATTCAGCAAAAGGAATTTTGAGCTAACTGAAGACTTGGAGATAGGCAAAATTGATGATTTTTTCCTTCAGCTCTAACACCAAGAACTTCTTGGAGGTGGATCAAAGCTCAGAACTCCATACTATTCATCCAAAACTGAAGACATCCTATCAGATATTGGCCTGAGATCCCACAGCGAGACAAAACCCAGGATTTGAGTTGGAAACAGTGAGTCAGGATTTTCAATCCAACAACACAGCCCATGCTAGGAATCACATCATAAAGAATCAGCATAAACAGCTCCACGCTCAGCCATGATGCCCCATGTGCTTGAGCAGCAGTCTAGGACTGAGACCGACCTGAATGGGAAGGTCCTTCCGTCTGAGGTAAATGGCTGTAGTTTCAAGACCCACTGCCATGTTTTCCCAGGCTCACATCCCAGCAGGGGTGAATCAGTAAGGTTCTCAGCACAGAATGAGGCCCTTCAGCCCAGTTGGTTAAAAACAACTGCATAATTATTCTAATGCCATTTTTGCACCAGCAGAGCCTTATACACTTGGATTCATAAGTTCACATCTAAATATGTCTTTAACATGATCAGGGTTTCTGCACCTGTGACACTTACAGACAGTGAGTTCCTGATTCTCACCTCCCTCTAGGTGAAAAAAATGTCCTCACATCTACACTAAACCCATTGCCCCTGACTATATAGCGGAGGAGGACTGTGTTGTTGGAGGGTCCGTACTGAAGAAGTGCTGCAAAATTGGAAGGTCAGTGCTGAGGAAGTGCTACACTGTCAGAGGGTCAGTACTGAGGGAGAGCCGCACTATCAGACAGACAGTACTGAGGGAGAGCCGCACTGTCACACAGACAGTACTGAAGGAGAGCCGCACTGTCACACAGACAGTACTGAGGGAGAGCCGCACTGTCACACAGACAGTACTGAGGGAGAGCCGCACTGTCACACAGACAGTACTGAGGGAGAGCCGCACTGTCACACAGACAGTACTGAGGGAGAGCTGCACTGTCACACAGACAGTACTGAGGGAGAGCTGCACTGTCACACAGACAGTACTGAGGGAGAGCTGCACTGTCACACAGACAGTACTGAGGGAGAGCCGCACTATCAGACAGACAGTACTGAGGGAGAGCCGCACTGTCACACAGACAGTACTGAAGGAGAGCCGCACTGTCACACAGACAGTACTGAGGGAGAGCCGCACTGTCACACAGACAGTACTGAGGGAGAGCCGCACTGTCACACAGACAGTACTGAGGGAGAGCCGCACTGTCACACAGACAGTACTGAGGGAGAGCCGCACTGTCACACAGACAGTACTGAAGGAGAGCCGCACTGTCACACAGACAGTACTGAGGGAGAGCCGCACCATCAGACAGACAGTACTGAGGGAGAGCCGCACTGTCACACAGACAGTACTGAGGGAGAGCTGCACTGTCACACAGACAGTACTGAGGGAGAGCTGCACTGTCACACAGACAGTACTGAGGGAGAGCTGCACTGTCAGATGGATAGTACTGAGGGAGAGCCGCACTGTCAGATGGACAGTACTGAGGGAGCACCACACTGGTAGATGGACAGTACTGAGGGAGTGCTGCACTGTCAGATGGATAGTACTGAGGGAGAGCCGCACTGTCAGACAGACAGTACTGAGGGAGCACCACACTGTCAGACAGATAGTACTGAAGGAGAGCACAACTGTCAGAAGGACAATACTGAGGGAGAGCCGCACTGTCAGACGGACAGTATGAGGGGAGGTGCACTGTCAGACAGACAGTACTGAGGGAGAGCCGCACTGTCACACAGACAGTACTGAGGGAGAGCCGCACTGTCACACAGACAGTACTGAGGGAGAGCCGCACTGTCACACAGACAGTACTGAGGGAGAGCCGCACTGTCACACAGACAGTACTGAGGGAGAGCTGCACTGTCACAAAAACAGTACTGAGGGAGAGCCGCACTGTCACACAGACAGTACTGAGGGAGAGCCGCACTGTCACACAGACAGTACTGAGGGAGAGCTGCACTGTCACACAGACAGTACTGAGGGAGAGCCGCACTGTCACACAGACAGTACTGAGGGAGAGCCGCACTGTCACACAGACAGTACTGAGGGAGAGCCGCACTGTCACACAGACAGTACTGAGGGAGAGCCGCACTGTCACACAGACAGTACTGAGGGAGAGCCGCACTGTCAGACGGACAGTACTGAGGGGAGGTGCACTGTCAGGCAGACTGTACTGAGGGAGTGCCGCACTGTCAGGCAAACAGTACTAAGGGAGTGCCACACTGTCAGATGGACAGTACTGAGGGAGAGCCGCACTGTCACACAGACAGTACTGAGGGAGATCCGCACTGTCACACAGACAGTACTGAGGGAGAGCCGCACTGTCACACAGACAGTACTGAGGGAGAGCTGCAGTGTCACACAGACAGTACTGAGGGAGAGCCGCACAGTCACACAGACAGTACTGAGGGAGAGCTGCACTGTCACACAGACAGTACTGAGGGAGAGCTGCACTGTCACACAGACAGTACTGAGGGAGAGCCGCACTGTCACACAGACAGTACTGAGGGAGAGCCGCACTGTCACACAGACAGTACTGAGGGAGAGCCGCACTGTCGGAGGGTCAGTAATGAGGGAGAGCTGCACTGTCAGGCAGACTGTACTGAGGGAGTGCCGCACTGTCAGGCAAACAGTACTAAGGGAGTGCCACACATTCACACAGACAGTACTGAGGGAGATCCGCACTGTCACACAGACAGTACTGAGGGAGAGCCGCGCTGTCACACAAACAGCACTGAGGGAGAGCCGCGCTGTCACACAAACAGCACTGAGGGAGAGCCGCACTGTCACACAGACAGTACTGAGGGAGAGCCGCACTGTCACACAGACAGTACTGAGGGAGAGCCGCACTGTCACACAGACAGTACTGAGGGAGAGCTGCACTGTCACACAGACAGTACTGAGGGAGAGCCGCACTGTCACACAGACAGTACTGAGGGAGAGCCGCACTGTCACACAGACAGTACTGAGGGAGAGCTGCACAGTCACACAGACAGTACTGAGGGAGAGCCGCACTGTCACACAGACAGTACTGAGGGAGAGCCGCACTGTCACACAGACAGTACTGAGGGAGAGCTGCACTGTCACACAGACAGTACTGAGGGAGAGCCGCACTGTCACACAAACAGTACTGAGGGAGAGCCGCACTGTCACACAGACAGTACTGAGGGAGAGCCGCACTGTCACACAGACAGTACTGAGGGAGAGCCGCACTGTCACACAGACAGTACTGAGGGGAGGTGCACTGTCACACAGACAGTACTGAGGGGAGGTGCACTGTCACACAGACAGTACTGAGGGAGAGCTGCACTGTCACACAGACAGTACTGAGGGGAGGTGCACTGTCACACAGACAGTACTGAGGGAGAGCTGCACTGTCACACAGACAGTACTGAGGGAGAGCCGCACTGTCAGACAGACAGTACTGAGGGAGAGCCGCACTGTCACACAGACAGTACTGAGGGAGAGCCGCGCTGTCACACAAACAGCACTGAGGGAGAGCCGCGCTGTCACACAAACAGCACTGAGGGAGAGCCGCACTGTCACACAGACAGTACTGAGGGAGAGCCGCACTGTCACACAGACAGTACTGAGGGAGAGCCGCACTGTCACACAGACAGTACTGAGGGAGAGCTGCACTGTCACACAGACAGTACTGAGGGAGAGCCGCACTGTCACACAGACAGTACTGAGGGAGAGCCGCACTGTCACACAGACAGTACTGAGGGAGAGCTGCACAGTCACACAGACAGTACTGAGGGAGAGCCGCACTGTCACACAGACAGTACTGAGGGAGAGCTGCACTGTCACACAGACAGTACTGAGGGAGAGCCGCACTGTCACACAGACAGTACTGAGGGAGAGCCGCACTGTCACACAAACAGTACTGAGGGAGAGCCGCACTGTCACACAGACAGTACTGAGGGAGAGCCGCACTGTCACACAGACAGTACTGAGGGAGAGCCGCACTGTCACACAGACAGTACTGAGGGGAGGTGCACTGTCACACAGACAGTACTGAGGGGAGGTGCACTGTCACACAGACAGTACTGAGGGAGAGCTGCACTGTCACACAGACAGTACTGAGGGGAGGTGCACTGTCACACAGACAGTACTGAGGGGAGGTGCACTGTCACACAGACAGTACTGAGGGAGAGCTGCACTGTCACACAGACAGTACTGAGGGAGAGCCGCACTGTCAGACAGACAGTACTGAGGGAGAGCCGCACTGTCACACAGACAGTACTGAGGGAGAGCCGCACTGTCACACAGACAGTACTGAAGGAGAGCCGCACTGTCACACAGACAGTACTGAGGGGAGGTGCACTGTCACACAGACAGTACTGAGGGAGAGCCGCACTGTCACACAGACAGTACTGAGGGAGAGCCGCACAGTCACACAGACAGTACTGAGGGAGAGCCGCACTGTCACACAGACAGTACTGAGGGAGAGCCGCACTGTCACACAGACAGTACTGAGGGAGAGCCGCACTGTCACACAGACAGTACTGAGGGAGAGCTGCACTGTCACACAGACAGTACTGAGGGAGAGCCGCACTGTCACACAGACAGTACTGAGGGAGAGCCGCGCTGTCACACAGACAGTACTGAGGGAGAGCCGCACTGTCACACAGACAGTACTGAGGGAGAGCTGCACTGTCACACAGACAGTACTGAGGGAGAGCTGCACTGTCACACAGACAGTACTGAAGGAGAGCCGCACTGTCACACAGACAGTACTGAGGGAGAGCCGCACTGTCACACAGACAGTACTGAGGGAGAGCTGCACTGTCACACAGACAGTACTGAGGGAGAGCCGCACAGTCACACAGACAGTACTGAAGGAGAGCCGCACAGTCACACAGACAGTACTGAGGGAGAGCCGCACTGTCACACAGACAGTACTGAGGGAGAGCTGCACTGTCACACAGACAGTACTGAGGGAGAGCCGCACTGTCACACAAACAGTACTGAAGGAGAGCCGCACTGTCACACAGACAGTACTGAGGGAGAGCCGCACTGTCACACAGACAGTACTGAGGGAGAGCTGCACTGTCACACAGACAGTACTGAGGGAGAGCCGCACTGTCACACAGACAGTACTGAGGGAGAGCTGCACTGTCACACAGACAGTACTGAGGGAGAGCTGCACTGTCACACAGACAGTACTGAGGGAGAGCCGCACTGTCACACAGACAGTACTGAGGGAGAGCTGCACTGTCACACAGACAGTACTGAAGGAGAGCTGCACTGTCACACAGACAGTACTGAGGGAGAGCCGCACTGTCACACAGACAGTACTGAGGGAGAGCTGCACTGTCACACAGACAGTACTGAGGGAGAGCTGCACTGTCACACAGACAGTACTGAGGGAGAGCTGCACTGTCACACAGACAGTACTGAGGGAGATCCGCACTGTCACACAGACAGTACTGAGGGAGAGCCGCACTGTCACACAGACAGCACTGAGGGAGAGCTGCACTGTCACACAGACAGTACTGAGGGAGAGCTGCACTGTCACACAGACAGTACTGAGGGAGAGCCGCACTGTCACACAGACAGTACTGAGGGAGAGCCGCACTGTCACACAGACAGTACTGAGGGAGAGCCGCACCATCAGACAGACAGTACTGAGGGAGAGCCGCACTGTCACACAGACAGTACTGAGGGAGAGCCGCGCTGTCACACAGACAGTACTGAGGGAGAGCTGCACTGTCACACAGACAGTACTGAAGGAGAGCCGCACTGTCACACAGACAGTACTGAGGGAGAGCCGCACCATCAGACAGACAGTACTGAGGGAGAGCCGCACTGTCACACAGGCAGTACTGAGGGAGAGCTGCACTGTCACACAGACAGTACTGAGGTAGAGCCGCACTGTCACACAGACAGTACTGAGGGAGAGCCGCACTGTCACACAGACAGTACTGAGGGAGAGCTGCACTGTCACACAGACAGTACTGAGGGAGAGCCGCACTGTCACACAAACAGTACTGAGGGAGAGCCGCACTGTCACACAAACAGTACTGAGGGAGAGCCGCACTGTCACACAGACAGTACTGAGGGAGAGCCGCACTGTCACACAGACAGTACTGAAGGAGAGCTGCACTGTCACACAGACAGTACTGAGGGAGAGCTGCACTGTCACACAGACAGTACTGAGGGAGAGCTGCACTGTCACACAGACAGTACTGAGGGAGAGCCGCACTGTCACACAGACAGTACTGAGGGAGAGCCGCACTGTCACACAGACAGTACTGAAGGAGAGCCGCACTGTCACACAGACAGTACTGAGGGAGAGCCGCACTGTCACACAGACAGTACTGAGGGAGAGCCGCACTGTCACACAGACAGTACTGAGGGAGAGCCGCACTGTCACACAGACAGTACTGAGGGAGAGCTGCACTGTCACACAGACAGTACTGAGGGAGAGCCGCACTGTCACACAGACAGTACTGAGGGAGAGCCGCACTGTCACACAGACAGTACTGAAGGAGAGCCGCACTGTCACACAGACAGTACTGAGGGAGAGCCGCACTGTCACACAGACAGTACTGAGGGAGAGCCGCACTGTCACACAGACAGTACTGAGGGAGAGCTGCACTGTCACACAGACAGTACTGAGGGAGAGCTGCACTGTCAGACAGACAGTACTGAGGGAGAGCCGCACTGTCACACAGACAGTACTGAGGGAGAGCTGCACTGTCACACAGACAGTACTGAGGGAGAGCTGCACTGTCACACAGACAGTACTGAAGGAGAGCTGCACTGTCACACAGACAGTACTGAGGGAGATCTGCACTGTCACACAGACAGTACTGAGGGAGATCTGCACTGTCACACAGACAGTACTGAGGGAGAGCTGCACTGTCACACAGACAGTGCTGAAGGAGAGCTGCACTGTCACACAGACAGTACTGAGGGAGATCTGCACTGTCACACAGACAGTACTGAAGGAGAGCTGCACTGTCACACAGACAGTACTGAGGGAGAGCTGCACTGTCAGACAGACAGTACTGAGGGAGAGCCGCACTGTCACACAGACAGTACTGAGGGAGAGCTGCACTGTCACACAGACAGTACTGAGGGAGAGCTGCACTGTCACACAGACAGTACTGAAGGAGAGCTGCACTGTCACACAGACAGTACTGAGGGAGATCTGCACTGTCACACAGACAGTACTGAGGGAGAGCCGCACTGTCACACAGACAGCACTGAGGGAGAGCCGCACTGTCACACAGACAGTACTGAGGGAGAGCCGCACTGTCACACAGACAGTACTGAGGGAGAGCTGCACTGTCACACAGACAGTACTGAGGGAGAGCTGCACTGTCACACAGACAGTACTGAAGGAGAGCCGCACTGTCACACAGACAGTACTGAGGGAGAGCCGCACTGTCACACAGACAGTACTGAGGGAGAGCTGCACTGTCACACAGACAGTACTGAGGGAGAGCCGCACTGTCACACAGACAGTACTGAGGGAGAGCCGCACTGTCACACAGACAGTACTGAGGGAGAGCCGCACTGTCACACAGACAGTACTGAGGGAGAGCTGCACTGTCACACAGACAGTACTGAGGGAGAGCCGCACTGTCACACAGACAGTACTGAGGGAGAGCCGCACTGTCACACAGACAGTACTGAGGGAGAGCTGCACTGTCACACAGACAGTACTGAGGGAGAGCCGCACTGTCACACAGACAGTACTGAGGGAGAGCCGCACTGTCACACAGACAGTACTGAGGGAGAGCCGCACTGTCACACAGACAGTACTGAAGGAGAGCCGCACTGTCACACAGACAGTACTGAAGGAGAGCCGCACTGTCACACAGACAGTACTGAAGGAGAGCCGCACTGTCACACAGACAGTACTGAGGGAGAGCCGCACTGTCAGACAGACAGTACTGAGGGAGAGCTGCACTGTCACACAGACAGTACTGAGGGAGAGCCGCACTGTCACACAGACAGTACTGAGGGAGAGCTGCACTGTCACACAGACAGTACTGAGGGAGAGCCGCACTGTCACACAGACAGTACTGAGGGAGAGCCGCACTGTCACACAGACAGTACTGAGGGAGAGCCGCACTGTCACACAGACAGTACTGAGGGAGAGCCGCACTGTCACACAGACAGTACTGAGGGAGAGCCGCACTGTCACACAGACAGTACTGAGGGAGAGCCGCACTGTCACACAGACAGTACTGAGGGAGAGCTGCACTGTCACACAGACAGTACTGAGGGAGAGCCGCACTGTCACACAGACAGTACTGAGGGAGAGCCGCACTGTCACACAGACAGTACTGAGGGAGAGCTGCACTGTCACACAGACAGTACTGAGGGAGAGCCGCACTGTCACACAGACAGTACTGAGGGAGAGCCGCACTGTCACACAGACAGTACTGAGGGAGAGCCGCACTGTCACACAGACAGTACTGAGGGAGAGCAGCACTGTCACACAGACAGTACTGAGGGAGAGCTGCACTGTCACACAGACAGTACTGAGGGAGAGCCGCACTGTCACACAGACAGTACTGAGGGAGAGCGCACTGTCACACAGACAGTACTGAGGGAGAGCCGCACTGTCACACAGACAGTACTGAGGGAGAGCTGCACTGTCACACAGACAGTACTGAGGGAGAGCCGCACTGTCACACAGACAGTACTGAGGGAGAGCCGCACTGTCACACAGACAGTACTGAGGGAGAGCCGCACTGTCACACAGACAGTACTGAGGGAGAGCGCACTGTCACACAGACAGTACTGAGGAGAGCTGCACTGTCACACAGACAGTACTGAGGGAGAGCTGCACTGTCACACAGACAGTACTGAGGGAGAGCCGCACTGTCACACAGACAGTACTGAGGGAGAGCCGCACTGTCACACAGACAGTACTGAGGGAGAGCCGCACTGTCACACAGACAGTACTGAGGGAGAGCCGCACTGTCACACAGACAGTACTGAGGGAGAGCCGCACTGTCACACAGACAGTACTGAGGGAGAGCCGCACTGTCACACAGACAGTACTGAGGGAGAGCCGCACTGTCACACAGACAGTACTGAGGGAGAGCCGCACTGTCACACAGACAGTACTGAGGGAGAGCCGCACTGTCACAC
The DNA here is from genome assembly GCF_030684315.1 of Stegostoma tigrinum. Taxonomy (NCBI): domain Eukaryota; kingdom Metazoa; phylum Chordata; class Chondrichthyes; order Orectolobiformes; family Stegostomatidae; genus Stegostoma; species Stegostoma tigrinum. Next base: position 19,361,355 of record NC_081392.1, on the reverse strand, counting down.
AGACAGTACTGAGGGAGAGCCGCACTGTCACACAGACAGTACTGAGGGAGAGCCGCACTGTCACACAGACAGTACTGAGGGAGAGCCGCACTGTCACACAGACAGTACTGAGGGAGAGCCGCACTGTCACACAGACAGTACTGAGGGAGAGCCGCACTGTCACACAGACAGTACTGAGGGAGAGCCGCACTGTCACACAGACAGTACTGAGGGAGAGCCGCACTGTCACACAGACAGTACTGAGGGAGAGCCGCACTGTCACACAGACAGTACTGAGGGAGAGCGCACTGTCACACAGACAGTACTGAGGGAGAGCCGCACTGTCACACAGACAGTACTGAGGGAGAGCGCACTGTCACACAGACAGTACTGAGGGAGAGCCGCACTGTCACACAGACAGTACTGAGGGAGAGCCGCACTGTCACACAGACAGTACTGAAGGAGAGCCGCACTGTCACACAGACAGTACTGAGGGAGAGCCGCACTGTCACACAGACAGTACTGAGGGAGAGCTGCACTGTCACACAGACAGTACTGAGGGAGAGCTGCACTGTCACACAGACAGTACTGAGGGAGAGCTGCACTGTCAGACAGAGAGTACTGAGGGAGAGCCGCACTGTCACACAGACAGTACTGAGGAGAGCCGCACTGTCACACAGACAGTACTGAGGGAGAGCCGCACTGTCACACAGACAGTACTGAGGGAGAGCCGCACTGTCACACAGACAGTACTGAGGGAGAGCCGCACTGTCACACAGACAGTACTGAGGGAGAGCCGCACTGTCACACAGACAGTACTGAGGGAGAGCTGCACTGTCACACAGACAGTACTGAGGGAGAGCGCACTGTCACACAGACAGTACTGAGGGAGAGCTGCACTGTCACACAGACAGTACTGAGGGAGAGCCGCACTGTCACACAGACAGTACTGAGGGAGAGCCGCACTGTCACACAGACAGTACTGAGGGAGAGCCGCACTGTCACACAGACAGTACTGAGGGAGAGCCGCACTGTCACACTGACAGTACTGAGGGAGAGCCGCACTGTCAGACTGACAGTACTGAGGGAGAGCCGCACTGTCACACAGACAGTACTGAGGGAGAGCCGCACTGTCACACAGACAGTACTGAGGGAGAGCCGCACTGTCACACAGACAGTACTGAGG